>NC_136791.1:46391808-47056808 GCF_951216825.1 Electrona antarctica
GAGGAGAGGGGAGTACAGGAGAGGAGAGGGGAGTACAGGAGAGGAGGGGAGAGGGGAGTGCAGGAGAGGAGAGGGGAGTACAGGAGAGGAGAGGGGAGTACAGGAGAGGAGAGGGGAGTACAGGAGAGGAGGGGAGAGGGGAGTGCAGGAGAGGAGAGGGGAGTACAGGAGAGGAGGGGAGAGGGGAGTGCAGGAGAGGAGAGGGGAGTACAGGAGAGGAGAGGGGAGTACAGGAGAGGAGGGGAGAGGGGAGTGCAGGAGAGGAGAGGGGAGTACAGGAGAGGAGGGGAGAGGGGAGTACAGGAGAGGAGAGGGGAGTACAGGAGAGGAGAGGGGAGTGCAGGAGAGGAGAGGGGAGTACAGGAGAGGAGGGGAGAGGGGAGTGCAGGAGAGGAGAGGGGAGTACAGGAGAGGAGAGGGGAGTACAGGAGAGGAGGGGAGAGGGGAGTGCAGGAGAGGAGAGGGGAGTACAGGAGAGGAGAGGGGAGTACAGGAGAGGAGAGGGGAGTACAGGAGAGGAGGGGAGAGGGGAGTGCAGGAGAGGAGAGGGGAGTACAGGAGAGGAGGGGAGAGGGGAGTGCAGGAGAGGAGAGGGGAGTACAGGAGAGGAGAGGGGAGTACAGGAGAGGAGGGGAGAGGGGAGTGCAGGAGAGGAGAGGGGAGTACAGGAGAGGAGAGGGGAGTACAGGAGAGGAGGGGAGAGGGGAGTGCAGGAGAGGAGAGGGGAGTACAGGAGAGGAGGGGAGAGGGGAGTGCAGGAGAGGAGAGGGGAGTACAGGAGAGGAGAGGGGAGTACAGGAGAGGAGGGGAGAGGGGAGTGCAGGAGAGGAGAGGGGAGTACAGGAGAGGAGGGGAGAGGGGAGTACAGGAGAGGAGAGGGGAGTACAGGAGAGGAGAGGGGAGTACAGGAGAGGAGGGGAGAGGGGAGTGCAGGAGAGGAGAGGGGAGTGCAGGAGAGGAGAGGGGAGTACAGGAGAGGAGAGGGGAGTACAGGAGAGGAGAGGGGAGTGCAGGAGAGGAGAGGGGAGTGCAGGAGAGGAGAGTGGAGGAGAAGTATCTTTAACCCAGACTGATATGGACATGCTCATCTGAATATCAGCTCTCCACTGTAATATTTCTACTAATTCAATGACAGCCGTGTTATGAACACAGTATAAAGTCTCATCATTTGCCACTTGAGTAGAAGTGAGTGGAGGAAAGCATAAGGGCTTACAGTCGCAGCTGTAAACATATTTGAAAACCACAATAAAGGGGTACTTATTAAATATAGTATTATATAATTAAATATTCAAATATTTTTGAGCGGTGCCCAACCGCTCCAATGACTGGCCGCATGTGTATGTCTGTCTGGGTACAAACACCTGCAATACCGCTGGGTGTTCTAAAGTGGCACTGTTGAGCAGCCCTAAGGGCCATTCAAACTGAACACTATTGACAATATTTAGACCGCGGCCATCTTGCCAGCAAGGTGCTAACTAGGTGCAACTTCCCATTGACAGCCCATTCACCCAAACAGAAAAGTCTGATTGTATTAAACAATGAATTAAGGTGTGATTTTTATCACACCTTCACATCTCTGAGCAAGTGCACAGCAGCGGTCAGGTCGGGGGTTAAGTGACATCTTGGATGGTACTCATTAATAAAGGAACATTCAGGAATAGCCGCTTCCCCACTGTGAGTCTCTGACGTGCCGTTGGGATTGAAAGACTGACACAGATTTAGATGGCTTTTTGCACCTCTAGGCATCTGTGTTATCATTCTGTGAGTAGTACACTGCTAGTACTCTACACTGGGGAAAATATGTGTTGTAGTCATAAAAATTAAACTCAATTAACCCATTTTGGGTCGGGAACCCCTTTTGGTGTTTTAAACATTATGTTATAATTTAGCTATTGGAAAATAGCAGATCTACAAGCTCATAGCGCGCCACCGAGTGGCGCGCTACGAGCTTGTAGGTCTGCTATTTTTGAAAAATTGTGAAAATATTTATTTCAGAAAACTGGAGGATTTAGAAGATTTTTTTTAAATTTCGAGGTCAGGCCTAAATGGGTTAAAACAATTAACTACAATCACTATTTTGCTCTTATACATCATGCTCGGGGGAACCCCACCCCACCCATGTACTGTGAACATGTACACGCACACACACGCACAATGTTCTTTTACCTCTCTCTGTTGCTGATTGAGATTCTGGGAACTTCGATGGCACAGGGCGATGATGTCATTCAGTGAGTCCTCTACTCTTGACAAAGATGACTCACTCTTCCTCTCCTCTTCGTCCTCCTCCTCCTCTTCCTCTCCTTCTCTTATGCCCTCGCCACCTCCGTCTTCTCCTCCTCCTCCTCCCTGGTTCTCGGCCGTGAGCAGAGTCAGCTTCTCATTCAGTGTCTGGAGAGAGAGAGAGAGAGAGAGAGAGAGAGGAGGGACATGATTGGGAAATGCAAGTAAAATGTGTACAGTACAGCAGGGGTTCTCAACCCGTGGGTCGCGACCCCTCGGGGGGTAATAATCTTTTTTTTTTTTTTTTTATTCACGATTTTTCAAAAATAGCAGACCTACAAGCTCGTAGCGCGCCACTCGGTGGCGCGCTACGAGCTTGTAGATCTGCTATTTTTAAATAGCTAAATTATAACAATGCTTAAAACACCAAAAGGGGTTCCCGCCCAAAATGGTTTAAGGTTATTGTAGCAGTCAATTTATATTGGGGGTCGGGAGGGGGCGGGGCGGGGGTCCCGAGACGTTGCCAAAGCATTTTCGGGGGTCCCCGGCCAAAAACGTTGAGAACCCCTGCAGTACAGTACGTGTGTGTGTGTGTGTGTGTGTGTGTGTTGTTCTCCCTACCTTGAGCAGTACAGTGAAGGCTCCGTGTGCGTCACCTTTCCGCTCCAGCAGATAGGCTGTAGCCTCGCTGTGGTGATGCTGCTGCGTTATCTACGGGGAGGACACATGTCCAGAAGTATAAGGACAGACACACAGAGAGAAAGAGAGACAGACAGACAGACAGACAGACAGACAGACAGAGAGAAAGAGGGGGAGACAGACAGACAGACAGAGAGAAAGAGGGGGAGACAGACAGACAGACAGAGAGAAAGAGGGGGAGACAGACAGACACACAGAGAGAAAGAGGGGGAGACAGACAGACAGACAGAGAGAAAGAGGGGGAGACAGACAGACAGAGAGAAAGAGGGGGAGACAGACAGACAGAGAGAAAGAGGGGGAGACAGACAGACAGAGAGAAAGAGGGGGAGACAGACAGACAGAGAGAAAGAGGGGGAGACAGACAGACAGAGAGAAAGAGGGGGAGACAGACAGACACACAGAGAGAAAGAGGGGGAGACAGACAGACACACAGAGAGAAAGAGGGGGAGACAGACACAGAGAGAAAGAGGGGGAGACAGACAGACACACAGAGAGAAAGAGGGGGAGACAGACAGACACACAGAGAGAAAGAGGGGGAGACAGACAGACAGACAGAGAGAAAGAGGGGGAGACAGACAGACACACAGAGAGAAAGAGGGGGAGACAGACAGACAGAGAGAAAGAGGGGGAGACAGACAGACACACAGAGAGAAAGAGGGGGAGACAGACAGACAGAGAGAAAGAGGGGGAGACAGACAGACAGACAGACAGACAGAGAGAGATAGAGACTGTACTGTAGGTCAGTGGTTCCCAAACGTTTTCATGTCAAGGACCCCCAAATCAACATTTATTAGGCCACGGACCCCCCATTTGAAAACGTATGCCAGTGACCCCGATAAGGGAGGATTTTTACGGCTCTAGCAGTGATTTCCGAAACATGTTTATTTCACGGACCCCCAGTTTGACACGCGTTATGCTACGGACCCCCGATTTAATGGCATTTCTATCTCTGGGACCCCAATTTATATTGTAAAACCACTGTTAATTTAACTCTGAGTGTACAAATGGAACCAAATGGACCCATAAGGGTCCATTTGGTTCCCAACTATCTCTAATTGAGCTAGGTACCCCCTGGAACTCCCTCAAGTACCCCCAGGGGTCCCCGGACCCCACTTTGGGAACCCATGCTGTAGGTGATTAGTTAGAAACAGTCTACAACCTTGATGCTGTCTACACTCTTACTTCGACATGTAAGCCTAAATGCATTACAAAATACTGAATGTCATAACATTGTGATTCATTTTCTGACTATTCCGTACTGTAGTGTAAATGTGATCACTACAATACAAATGTCGAGGTGGTGCTCATTGTCTGACTTTGACGGTTGGTCTGGCTGCTGCAGTAACATTTTGGTGCAGTTGTGTACATACATTTACAATTTATTCCATTAGTTTTACTTTTGTGTCGCCCAATATCAAATGGATTTGAAAGGTTCATGGAAAGGTTGGGGTTCCCAAAACAATCTTATCCAAAAGGGCATTTTTTTATTTTTTTTTAAAAATCGGCACAGTTCAAATCTTCAGTTCAGATCATCTTCATAAATTAAACACAATTTGTAGTTATACAGAGACTGGAGCTGTGAGAGCATGCATGCACAACTGATCCAGCCCTCATGAAGTTGCATTTTACCCAATCAGGCCAGTGACCTAAAATGAGTTTGACACCCCATGCCCAAGAGTGACTGGGACTTTTACTATGGAGGAATTACAGAAGAACCCTGTTCATGTGAACCTCACTAATATGAATTTACTGGTCAACTGAGTCCGCTTGTTCCATTTATTCCATTCGATCAACACTCACTTCCTTTGTTTCCGAGGCGACTCGTTTCGCTCTGAGGAGCCAACTTGGAATACTTTCATTACCGTAAGCAAGGGAACACTTTTGGGTCAATTTATTAATGTTGTATTAAGTAGCCATGTAATAAGCGGGATAATGTATGGCTGGGTGGTCATTGTTGATATAGATAAATCACCCTGTCGGTGATTTATCTATATCAACAATGACCACCCAGCCATACATTATCCCTTACTTAATGTCGTTTAATGCAATCAAATAGGACTTTTCTGTTTGGATGTATGGGCTGTCAAGGCCAGAAAGTAGTTTTTTGCAACTCAGTGGGCGTTCCCGCCAGGGACGGATTAACCCCCACGAGGGCCCCTGGGCCGGTAATATTTGCAGGGCCCCCATAGTCTATGGTGACGTATTTCGATATTTCCTGTTGCCTTATATGGTCGTGGATGTTCCATCAAACCAGGCGACACCAGGCGAAACGCTTGGAAAAAATGCGGAAAGGATACACTCTGCGATACGCACAAATGAAGTGATTACACCTGGTTCCCTGAATAACACGGGACTTAACCGTAGTGTGATCGGACGGATTTTCCGCTATCTATACGCATGACCTTTACGCTTCCGTTACACTGTGGCGTATTTCTCCTTTGTGAATGAGGACCTGTGTGTGTGCCTGGGTGGGTGGCTGGCTGGGTGGCTGGCTGGGTGCGTCTGAGCACGAAAACAGCATGGTTGTTTTTCACCAACACACACACAAACACACGCACATATCAACTGTATATATGGTGATTTCGGGTGTGCCAGTACAGTACAGTACAGTACAGTACAGTACAGTACAGTACAGTACAGTACAGTACAGTACAGTACAGTACAGTACAGTACAGTACAGTGATCCCCACACGGTAACTCTTTCATTTCTCAACCGTTTCGGACGCGGGGCAGCTCACCGGAATCGGGCCGGCACCCTGGGTGCGTTCCTGTGGGTCTGGAACTCCCCTCCCCCCCCACCCCCCCCGGGGACCCCCACACGGAGTTGCACCACTTACTTCACACGGGTGTGATTTTCATGTCCTCCCTAGTCTACTGTCACAGTATGTAGTATGTATGTAGTATGTAGGGGTAGGAATTGCAATAGCACATACAAAGTCCCTCTACTAAATCTCTGTCTCTCACAGGCATAACTCGGACAGGGTCGGAAACCAAATGGTCTCAAACCTAGTGTGTGCGCGTCTCATAAGATCCCCGGAGGTGTAATCATGCCAAATCATGGCATTTCAATCAGACCAACGGTTTTAGAGAATCAGAAAAAACACCAACATCTGTATCTGTCTGACCGCCGTTCTGAGGAAGTGTTCAGGGGATTTTGTGCATTGGCTTACCGGATTGGTCAACCCAAACAGTCTGCTTCAAGGATTAACCCATTTAGGCCTGACGTCGAAATTTAAAAAACGTCTTTTTTTAAATGTATTTTTTCTAAAAAAAACTTTTTTTCTATATCAGTGGTTCTCAATATTTCATGTCAAGGACCCCAAAAAATATGTGAAATATGCCGCCGACCCCATCTGAAAAAAGGTTGTTCCAGGGACCCTCCCAGTAGCAAAGATTTTAGTTAAAAAACTGAATATATATTCAAAGATTTGAGGCACATTTTCACGATATAAAAAAAAAAAATTCAATAGCTAAATTATAACATAATGCTTAAAACACCAAAAAGGGTTCCCGCCCAAAATGGATTAAGTGCTTTGATGGATTTTGCGCACACACACACACACACACACACACACACACACACACACACACACACACACACACACACACACACACACACACACACACACACACACACACACACACACACACACACACACACACACACACACACACACACACACACGCTCTCTCTCTTTATACCTGTAAGGTCTCCTCCAGTCTGTACTGCTGAGAGCTTTGGAGGAAGTCCAGGAGCCGCAGGGGGGCGAAGCGACAGAGTAATCCCACATGCAGCTCATGGAGATCGGGCTCCAGAGACAGGACGGCCCCTGGATGACTGCCTTCACTGGAGGAGGACACCAATCAATGTGCTTAATATCCTCAAAAATCACGCATCCAACAAAGCTTTTTTGAACTGAGCAAAGTGGAGCTTTTTCGTTCCAGAGTTAATGGCCAAATTGGCCAAAACATCGTTTTTTTTAATTTTTGGCCAGGATTTGAGAATTCTAGTTTAACCCATTTTGGGCGGGAACCCCTTTTGGTGTTTTAAACATTGTTATAATTTAGCTATTGAAAAATAGCAGATCTACAAGCTCATAGCGCGCCACCGAGTGGCGCGCTACGAGCTTGTAGATCTGCTATTTTTTTTAAATTGTGTAATGCAAATGAAAGAGAGAGATACCCCTGAACTACAGTATGTTGTTGGTGCATTGTTCTTTTGTACATCCCAATATTTTTTTCCACGCACATCTTATTAAAATCTAAATATAACCCAATCGTGCCAGTCTATAACTTTCAAATGCCGGTAGCCATTGTGAAATAAGCATCAGAAAGTTTACTTTTCAGACCTTGCCAATCTCAGAAGGCTGGTCTCTGGTGTGATTGCATTCAGCAAACACAATTGTACATTATCTGTTCAATAAATCTTAATTAGTTCCTATGACAATTCATATTTAGTTGAGGACAGCCCTGGTTTAGATTTTTTATTTTTATTTTTTTTCTCAACAATGTATTTAAAAAACAATGAACAATGAACATTACAAGACAACAAGTAAGACGCGTAAACGCGGGAAGCGAACAAAGCTGTTGTGGCAGTCTACATCAGGGGTTCCCAAACTTTTTTGACTTAGGTACCCCTTGGGGGGAAGATTTCTTTTATTTGTAGGGTTCATTAAAAAAAAAAAAAAAGTCCCCCCCACCCAAACGATTCGCAATCACGTATAATTTGTATAATTTAATATTAACGATTAATCGATTAATTGTTTGGGGGGGGGGGGGGGGGGGAACTTTTTTTTTTTTTAATGAACCCTACAAATAAAATAATTCTTCCCCCCAAGGGGTACCTAAGTCAAAAAGGTTTGGGAACCCCTGATGTAGATGATTAACACCTTGATTGTTCGCAATCAATTCGCAATCACTTCGTTCGCAATTACTCATATAAAGAAAGCAAAACAACAATAACCAAAAAAACAAAAACAACGCCACTACTCCTCTTCCCTGGTTTAGATTTTGAACAAGGCTAGTGTTTTCCTTCAGCTAAAGATACACTGGGAGTCGCGGGTCAGTGGACTGAGCACAACCAGAGGCACGCGCACACGCACACGCACGCACACACACACACACACACGTACCTTGTTTCCAGAAGGCAACCGAGGAACTGGAAAACCAAACGGTCATTCTGGATGGAACCAGAAATAAATAGTTTTAGAGAGAGAGAGAGAGAGAGAGAGAGAGACAGGGAGAGAAAGAAAAGACATGAGATTAAATGTAACAAGCACTGAATTACCATTTGACTGATGGCCTTAATATAGACAGACAAGTCAGTGGACATCAGCTGAGCTTTTCCACCCAGGCACCAGTGACGCTCAATCTTGACACGCTCCAACAAATCACCACTTGAGAGATTTTTACGGTGCGTAAGAGAGAACAGATCTACCAAATTAAGTATCTTCCGTCAGAGGATAATGAGTCCACGGCCTGTTGAACACTTCCAACTTGTAAAAGAAAGTTTGAAGGGAAAGACTTCTGAGCACCTTTCAGAGCCCTCCCTGTGGTGTAGACCCAGCTGGTAGTCGTTTACAATCAAGCCGAAACGATATGAGAAAGTGCTGTATAGCAAAGGTTACCGTTACTCAATGTTGACAGTTGAATTGAAACTGCAACTAAATGGTTATTTTTATTTAGATGATTTGAAGAGCAGTTGGCAGGGGTTGTCCTTTAGTTTAACCCATTTAGGCCTGACCTCGACATTTAAAAAAATTATTCTAAATCCTCCAGTTTTCTGAAATAAATATTTTCACTATTTTTCAAAAATAGCAGACCTACAAGCGCTAGATTTCTGAGGGTGATAAGATCAATCCACACACACGATGGCTGGTTCTTCGCTCGCGAAGATCATATAGGCGTTTAGAGTTTGGGGTCCTTTTGCTTTTCTCTGAGGCAGGCACGTTGATGTCCAATATAATAAGCCTATTATGTTGACCGACAGATACGTCATGACGTTCGCTGTTTGTTTTCATGTAGCTCCGAAAAGTGTAACCAAATCAAATGGATGAGTCCTCCAGATCCTCAGAATTTAATTAGGTGACTAAGCATAATTTCCTGACTTTCTATTTAAGGGACATTCAGGCTCATATGCCTACTCTATGTTAGAGTAAGTTACAACTACATGGAACATTGGATTGCATAAACATCACTTAAGGGAGTCAGAAATTAACATATTATAAATAATAAATTATATAGTTATAGTACACATAGAGCTCTTCACAGGTTCAAAATGATGGTCCCTTCCAAGTTCAGTGGAGCAGACATGAAAGAAAAAGGCACCCGCGCATTGGAATGACAATCGCATGTTTTCACCTCGTCCTCGATGAATAAAAGTCAGAGACAAGCACCGCGTAGCCAATACAACGACGATTGTGCAACAAAATGGGAACAGTGTTACCAGTGCTGGGTCGGGGAAAATAGTTAAATATAAATAAATAGACCAGTCATCTCCCAATAGTGAGGACATTCACACCCACATGTTAATGTTGCATATAATTAACACATAAAAAATGAATAAATCTCATCAGTTCAATGAGTTGTTGGACATTATTTGGATGTGAAAGTGGACAGGATGCATGAAAACACACATGCATACCTCACTCCTCAAGAGATCTGGGAACTTGTTTCCAATTGAATTAGCACCAATCACTCTCTGTCCACAGAAAGTATCAGGGAACTCATTACATAGAGACAGATTGATTACACAGAATGGGAGAAACCACTCGTGCAACATCTTTAAATATAGATATTTCTATAATCCGTTTTGTAACCTAGTGTTCCTGGAATCTAATGGTAACCCATTAAGACCTGAGGCAGATTCTACAAAAGCTTTCAAAATCAGCAGTTCTTCACACTTTCAAGATGTTTCTAAAAATGTTCAAAAATAGAACACAATACAAGCTTGTAATCTCTGCTATTTTTGAATAGCCAACGGAAAAATCTAAAATGACAGATACTTTTCGGTTTTTTAATGGGTTAACCCATTTTGGGCGGGAACCCCTTTTGGTGTTTTAAACATTGTTATAATTTAGCTATTGAAAAATAGCAGATCTACGCTACGAGCTTGTAGGTCTGCTATTTTTGAAAAATCGGGAAAATGTGCCACAAATTTGAATATATATTTTTTCAGAACAAACGTTTTTAACTCAAATCTTTGCTTCTGGGGGGTCCCTGGAACAACATTATTTTCAGATGGGGGTCGGAGGCCAATTACATATAATTTTTGGAGTCCTTTTCGGTATTTCAGAAAACTGGAGGATTTAGAAGACATTTTTTTAAATTTCGACGTCAGGCCTAAATGGGTTAAGGATTAGATTATGCTTCTCCTATCAAGTCTGCAGCCACCAAAAAATTAGATTTTGCATTTCATGTCCGTGAGCATGTTCTTTATTTCCTTCTTGTTTCATTTATTAATGTTTTGCTTTTTACTCCGACCAGACCGTGTAGAGAGACAGGAAACTGAGTGAGAGATGATTGCAAGTATCTTTGGTTTATTTATGAAATGGGTTGCAGGACCATTGGCTTTGCGGGTGACAGTCCAGATGGAGATGCAATATATATATATATATATATATATATATATATATATATATATATATATATATAGAGCACCGAAGTCTGACGTCACTTTCAGTAGAGGGCGCCAGTACACAGGTTCATGTGTACTGGCCCCATAGGGGGATTTTAGGTCGCTTCATATAAGAACTGTGTTTGAAAAATAAACCGATCATCCCGGCCTTTCTGTCAGGGGGGTGGCTGTGCGTCGTTAATGATGTCCATTCATATTTGATACAGCCAGTTTCTGGAGAAAATGGAATTAATTTGGCCGCAAAAGCCCTGAAACTACATATGAAAGCAATGTCGCTGCTAATAATATAAGCAGCGACATTGCTTTCATATGTGACGTATATTATACGTCACGCCCATTGTCAACACATTGCGTTCCTGAGATTCCTCGTTGACATAAGCTCAGCTGGCGGTGACTCGACTCGTACAAACCACGAAACATTAAATATTTAAAAAAAAACTTAATTAACATGTCAGTTTATTTTGTGCGACGGGCAGCTGCAGCCACCCCGCCTACCAGGAAATGTAGTCTCTGGGTTGTTTGACTCGTTTCTAGCGCTTATTGTGTTACTCTTTGGGTATATTTGTACATTTCCACCTTCAGTCGATGCTTCATATCCATATGAGTGAAAAGGCCGGGATGATCGTTTTATTTTTCAAACACAGTTCTTATTTGAAGAGATCTAAAATCCCCCTATGGGGATTTCAATGCAAATAAAAAGTACACGAACCTGTGGACTGGCGCCCTCTACTGACAGTGACGTCAGGACTTCGGTGCTCTATTATCCCATTTTGGGCGGGAACCCCTTTTGGTGTTAGCATTATGTTATGCTTTAGCTATTGAAAAATAGCAGATCTACAAATTCATAGCACGCCACCGAGTGGCGCGCTACGAGCTTGTAGGTCTGCTATTTTTGAAAAATCGAAGAACGACTGACATAGAAACATAGCTTTTTCAGAAAACTGTCAGGATGTAGAAGACATTTCTAGAATCTGATCTCAGGTCAAAATGGGTTATATTAACTTCACTTAACCTTTTTATCAAATGCCACTTCCCGTCTTCTCTCTGAAATGTCACAAGCCTACCAGTGCTGAAAATAATTCAGGTCAACCTTTTTTTGTTCAGTTCCTGACACACAGCAAGCGTCTGACACATCAAAACGTTGTTTTTTTTTAAACATCTGCAGCCACACAAGGTGTCAAATTGGACGTGTCAAAAACGGCATTGACACTTGGCACTGACCATCTGAAATGGCAAAAGATGACCTCTTATTTTTGGATTGTGTTAAAGGTAGGGTAAGTGATTTTATTTGGTTAATCTGCGTATTAAATAGTATATTCTGATAGTACTCATTGCTAGAGTCAACCAATTTTATCCAATCAGGATAAAGAACTCAACTCAGACAGATTAACCCATTTAGGCATGACGTCGAAATTAAAAAAAATCTTCTAAATCCTCCAGTTTTCTGAAATAAATATTTTCACGATTTTTCAAAAATAGCAGACCTACAAGGTCTAGCTTGTAGATCTGCTATTTTTCAAAAGCTAAATTATAACATAATGTATGTAACCACCAAAAGGGGTTCCCGCCCAAAATGGGTTAAAGGTGAGTGAGTGATTTTATTTGGTTAATCTGCGTATTAAATAGTATATTCTGATAGTTCTCATTGCTAGAGTGTTTGTTCCGTAATAGGAGTTTCCGTGTCTCTCTTTATTAGACAGAAAATGAATTTTCAGGTCAGGATACCAATTTTATCCAATCAGGATAGAGAACTCAACTCAGACAGATTAATCAATCTGTCTTAATCTCCAGTTTTCTGAAATAAACATTTTCACGATTTTTCAAAAATAGCAGACCTACAAGCTCGTAGCGCGCCACTCGGTGGCGCGCTATGAGCTTGTAGATCTGCTATTTTTCAATAGCTAAATTATAACAATTTTCAAAACACCAAAAGGGGTTCCCGCCCAAAATGCGTTGAACAAGTGAAATTGGAAGTGATGATGTTAATGTTGTATACCTTCTGCAATGCGACAACATGGTGCTCCATAAATTGGAATTGATGACACAAAGAAATGAGCAGACACAATTGTTACTGGAACACTATAAAAATGAAACCGATACATGGGTACTCTTTCCAGATTGGCAGAAATGTTGTCACCTACTGACCACCAGCTCAGTGGCCTTGTGGTTAGAGTGTCCACCCTGTGACTGGGAGGTCGGGGTTCAATTCCGGCCGGGTCATACCAAAGACTCAAGGGTTGGATTGGGGGTAAGTCCCTGGGACATACTAGCGTCATGTCCAGGGGGTGTACTTGTACATCAAGCTGCCTCACGCTACAGAAACAGGAGATAGGCTCCTGCCCTATGGGCCTCATGGCTCGGCAAGGCTACTTACTTACTGATCACCTACTGATATCACTTACCCTATACCTATTGTGAATGTAATGGAATGAATGAATGGAAACATTGAAAGTATACCCAAACCTGAATTATCGGATTCTTTCCCTCTCCGCTGTGGTTCTTCAATATGCACTACCACATTAACCGTTTCCGTACATAGGACGTCGCCACACGTCCTAGGGGTCCCAATCGACGCGTACATCCAACGTCCTCACACGTCTTAGCGTATCCTCAATGATACGGGGCGAGATACGAATATTCTGAATTTTTTCCTTTTTTTTTTTTGTCAGTTCGCCTTTCGGCTACCGTATGCTACACTCTAGGCAATTGTTAGCTTACCATTGACTTAGCCGTTAGCGCGGCGTAAAGAATGACTCGTCTCTCCTAATCCAGGGCGCTCTCCGTGGTGTTGAACGGATCGATATACTGGCGCTTCATTTCTGCTCCTCATACGTCTCTCCCGCAAAATATGAACGCTTTTTGGATTATATATCGTATAAACTAAAACGATCGCATTGTAAGCTAGCAATGTAAAGCACACTTATTTAGCGGATTGTTGCCGGGTCGTGGGTTTCAGAGTAAAAGCGGCCATATCTTTCCGGCACCCCAGAGCTCCTATTTTGAAGGAATCCCGGCAACCGTTGTGTTAAGACGAATAAAGCTCAACTGTTGATAATGTAATTTTACAGAAACGTAATAAAAAGTAAACTTCTCCATAAACTCACCTGTAGCTGGGAGATGATTGGTCGCACTTCCTCAGGGAAATGACACGCCACGAGGTCAGCTGACTTGCTTGGGTCGAGGGTCACCAACTCCTGAAATGATTGCAATAATAAAGTGTGTGTGTGTGTGACATGTGAGTGTGTGTGTGTGTGTGTGTGTGGCGACTGTAGGTCGCAGTTTACTATGAAAACCTGCATTTCCCGTCAGTCGTTCGGTCGGTCACACCTCCATATATGGTCACGCCCCTCGTGACACGTCACGCAACCATACTGTATATGGCCATCTCCAAATATGAAGATCACGACACTGACGTCATCAAACCCTGGGTAGCCATACATGTGGAAGACTGGACCATCACCTCGATGTGCATATATGGAGCCGGCCAGCAACTCTACATCTGACCTCAAACCTCAAATCTCCATAGATGGAGCTGACCTGTTCTGACCTTCTATATGTTGACCCTCCCCACCCGTCCTTCCTCTTCGATGGCTCCCTTTTGACTGATACCTGTCCATTTAAAACTCTAGACGGGCTCGCCCCAAAGTTATTAGTGCAGCGGGCGAAAACTATTGTTCTCAACCTGGGCCCTCATCAAACCTGTACACTCAAGACACTGCCCCCGCTGCCATCCTTACATCTCCATCTACGGTGCTGACCTGTTCTGACATTCCATATGTCGATCTGACCTCATCAAACCCTGTACACTCAAGACACGCTCCATATATGGCCACAGTACAGAACTCATTCTATATGTTGATCTGACCTCATCAAACCCTGTAGACTCAAGACGCGCTCTATATATGGCCAGTACAGAACTCATTCTATATGTTGATCTGACCTCATCAAACCCTGTAGACTCAAGACGCGCTCCATATATGGCCAGTACAGAACTCATTCTATATGTTGATCTGACCTCATCAAACCCTGTAGACTCAAGACGCGCTCCATATATGGCCAGTACAGAACTCATTCTATATGTTGATCTGACCCCCCCCCCCCCCCCCCATGCCAAAGCACCAGCGCTCGCCCAGCAGTCTGCCGTCACCCAGGCGGATGCGCCCACAGTGCTTCTTACTGGTACACATACAAACACACTCATCCTACTGTGTTTGACAATAATTGTCCAGTTCATTTTTTCCTGTTCACTTACCCATTACTAAAGAAAACATTTGAGCTAGACTGTGTGATTGAGCATGCAGCTTTAAGACCTGAGGCTGATTTCTCTGTCAGGTGAAAACTGTACTTCTCACCATTCAAAAGCAAAAGACCTACTGAACAAGCTCAAGACCGCTACTTTTGATGCTTTTGTGTGACGCTGTTGTACTGTATGATCAATTAGGGCATTCATTTTCTAAATAAAAACACAAAAAGCAACAAAATGCCCTTTTTGAAAAACGTATGTTGATACGTGTGTTCAGTGGCTTAAAGCACTTTGAATGTGTACAGCATTCTTATTATGATACACACGTATTGTTTTGCTAATGAATCTCCTCTTCCGCTGGCTGTGACACTCGCTGTGGGCTGTGATCAACTGTTTGACCTCCCTTTGAAGTCGCAGTACATTCTCTCTTCTTCAAAGCGCTGAAGATCTGAACCAAAGCGGTTCAGATCAACAGAATGCTCATGGAGTACATTATATTTATAGACAGAACCTTTGCAGTTACTGTATGCAGTATTGTACAATATCCAATTTTTGAATTAGTTCATAAGCCTTTTATGAAAGACGTATTATGTGTGTGTGTCAGTGGTGGAAAGTAACTAAGTACTTTTACTTAAGTACTGTACTTAAGTACAATTTTGAGGTATTTGTACTTTACTTGAGTATTTCCAATTTCCAATACTTTTACTTCTTTTAGTTAGTCTTTAGTTACTAGTTACTTTGGAGATTTTAAATTTTGATTAGAAAACATACCACTTCCAACCCTATACATTTCGGCCATTTGAAAATAGCCGATCTACAAGCTCACAATGCGTCGCGTTGCGACGCATTGTGAGCTTGTAGATCGGCTATTTTCAATAGATTTTCTACACATTTTTAACTTGTGAAATGTGACATTCTGCAATATGAATACTTTTACTTTTAGTACTTTAAGTACATTTTGATGCCGATACTTTTGTACTTTTACTCAAGTACATTTTCAATTCCGTACTTTTACTTGTAACAAAGTAGTTCTAAATTGCAATATTGGTACTTTTATTTAAGTAAAACAATTGAGTACTTATTCCACCACTGGTGTGTGTGTGTGTGTTGTGTTCACCGACCTGTACATGTTGCAGGGCTTTAACCCAGACAGTATTCTTCTCCTCTGTGCTGTATCCAGGCATGGACAGCAGGTTGTGAATATAGCTGAAGATCTCATCCTGGCACACGCACACGCACACACACACACACACACACACACACACACACACACACACACACACACACACACACACACACACACACACACACACACACACACACACACACAATTAAAAACAATTTGCGTCTCCCCTTGCCAGTTTAGTCCTTGTTGTCAATTCCAAGATCCAGTGTATTCTAGTCCCATGTCACTATCTTCTATAGCCGGTCCCTATAGGCATAGCAGTGGGCACGGTTTTCTGGTGCCAATAAAAAAAAAATCACAGAATTGTCACTCAAATAATTTATTTAACGTTTTTGTTGTGGCTTTCGCCTTTATTTTATATTTTTTTATGGAGGGACAGACAGTAGGCTGACAGGAAATGGGGCGAGAGATGAGGGGGTGACATGCAGTAAAGGCCGTCGGGATCGGGAGTCGAACCCGTGGCACACTGCCAGACTGGCCCACTCAAATAATTCTTTTTGGCATTTGAACATTGGAACATAATTCCGTTTGGCCTTTTAGGCTTTATAATAAAAAATCGCACAAGGCAGATATAATAATGTTAATTTTGTACTTTCACTTTGTGATGCGTTGTAAGCTTGCAGACCAGCAATTTCTGGAAAATGTATTAACATTTTTCAACATGGAAAAGATTATGACGATTAATGCAAAGATAATTGCGATACACACTACAGAGGATTCAGAACTCTCGGCTCACTCGGAGACGCGTAGGGACAACTGTGTGTGTGTGTGTGTGTGCGCAAGCGTGTGTGTGTTTGTGTGTGCGCACGAGCGTGTGTGCGTGTGCGTGTGTGCGCGCGCGTGCGTGTGTGTGTGTGTGTGCGTGCGCGTGTGTGCGTGCGCGTGTGTGCGCGCGCGTGCGTGTGTGTGTGTGTGTGCGTGCGCGTGTGTGCGTGCGCGTGTGTGTGTGCGTGCGCGTGTGTGTGTTGGGGAGGTCACCTTTCTGAGAGGGTCTCTGAGGTAGCAGTCAATGATCTTGTCATACAGATGTGTCTTCTCATAGAGGAACTCACATATCTGGTAGCTAGAGGGAGAGTAAAGCTCACGTTAAACAGTACTCTGTACAATGGTGATGCTTGACCAAAAGAACTGATCCACAAATTAACAATTTAATTGCCCGGGGTTATTTAATCCATTACATTATAGCGCCCATTCGATTTATAAACACGGACCCCTTTTCCGGACGGACCGGATGTTGTTGTGAATGAATAGCCACACCACGCTAGAGTCGATCGACAACAACGGGAGGTAAGAATAAATCTATCGCGACTAGCGACTGGACCGTGGAGCGCCGTCTAACACAGGATATTTTTTCATAATTAGACGGGATGATTTAGATCGCAGAGTTATTAATGTTTTAATATTTTCGTTTTCATCGGCTAAACAGGGGAGGGAGTTTTTCGATGACGTCTCACTCTTACGCAACACCGAGGATTGCCCAACAGGCGCTCCCAGGCTGTGGAGCCATGCGATCCGTTCTCATATCAATAAACTTCGTCTTTTGGACAAAACTTCGTCCTGGGCGTCGGGCGTTACTAATAGAAAGGACAACGAACTTCGTCCTGGGCGTTGGGGGTGTTAACACATTACAGTAAACAGTAAAAGAGCAAGAAAGGTCTTTCCAATGGGCTGTGTCCGTTACATGATCTACTCACAATTCTGCCTTCTCTGCCAGAACCAATAGCCTTCCTTCATCAAATTGGACGGCGCCCCCGACTTGAAGAAGCTCCAGCAGCACCTAGCCAATCACATCAAAGATCACATGACCTAACTTAGCCAATCATCTTCAGAGATCAGATCAGACATCATCTGGTGCAGGTGTGCGTGTTCTTTACCAACCTGCTGTCTCTCGGTGTGTCTCGAGTCATCATCAGGACTACAAAGGAACTCCAGAACCTAAACAACCAATCAGAAGGGAGGCTGAGTGGAAGTGCATGTGGAATACTCATTATGCCATCATTTAAAAATGCCTTGAAATACCATCTCCCGAAAACACAGAGAATCGGTGCGTCCTCCTCAGACCCGAGTTCAGACAAATATATGTTATGTTACAGATATGTGTTTTTTCTGCACCACACACATCTCTCATATGAGACAGTAGACACACACAGGCCAAATATGAGACGACTTTCAAAGTTACGCCCGGTGACAGACTGACAGACAGAGATATTAGCCAATCAGAAACATCTGTTTTTACAAAAGGGCTTTTTAGAGGGCACAGGTCTCCACCAGGGCAGGTCAGGTTGTGGCCTCCTGGTGGCGCTATAATAGGCCAATGTGAAAAGGGTGCCATTTCTTCATACGCCTTTGATGGCAATTGGATGTGTTTTGCAAAAATCAACCTGTTGGTGGCGCTATAACAGGCCAATGTGAAAAGGGTGGGATATATTCCTCAGCCTAGTGGAGACAATGACACTGTTACCTGGTCAAAGAGTTTCCTGTTGACAAATAGTGTGTTGTCTGGCTTAGCCATCTGACGGGCGAGGAAGGTAAAAAGCCCGCCCACCTGGGAGGGGGTAAAGTCAGAGTTGTCCACCATCACCTGGGTAAGAATACAGGATAAAGGCACATATTAGTTAACCTGAACCTTGGAGAGGGAGGGGTATACAGTAAATACAATACACACATTTCCAAAAGACCCAGGACCAAAACTAGTGAAAATGGCAGATATACAAGCTCACTGCGCATCGCGTAGATCTGCTATTTTCCACTACTTCTTAAACTTTTATACAAATGTATTTTTGTAAATCATTTTATTTATTTAATTTCATTCGTGAAATACTTTTTGAAATATGACACATTCAATTGACGAAAAATAGTTTTTCAAAAGTGCTCTGCGACTCAAACATGGGTCGATATACAGTAGGAGATATAATGGATAAGATATTCCAGCAAATATCCTTGTTCATATTTACAAAACAAACAAAGCAAAAACGGTGCCATTCCAATCGGACAAAGGATACGGCCATCAAGTGAATACCAATGAAAATGAAAACGGGTCATGTATTGTGCAGTACATCACACCATACAGTCTAGACCAGGGGTTCTCAACCTTTTTGGCCGGGGACCCCCGGAAATGCTTTGGCAATGTCTCGGGACCCCCGCCCCGCCCCCTCCCGAACCCCAATATAAATTGACTGCTACAATAACCTTAATAATAGAGACAATACACCATAAATAAATACTGAAACCAGATATAATCATTAGGAAGGTGTATGCATGTACTATGTGTACCATGTAAACTCTTAATTTTCGATTTTCAATCCATTCAGTTGGGGAAAATAAAAAATACTTTTTCTTTTTTTTTTATAATTTGGGGACCCCCCCAAAATAATTTGGCGACCCCCCAAGGGGTCGCGACCCACGGGTTGAGAACCCCTGGTCTAGGTGAGCATCTCTAGGTGAGAACCCCTGGTCTAGGTGAATTGGGTCTTACCTGTAGTAAAATGTCTACTATTCTCTGCTGATATTCCAGAGCCTGCTTGTCATTCTTAAAGTCTTCAAATGTCTACGGGGGGATGAAGGGAGAGGCAGAGTGAATTGAGTGAACAAATCAAGTTCAAGCGTGAACAAATCAACAAAACAAAGAAATGAATTGCAAGAGTGTTTGACACATGGAATGATGTTGAAAATCTATTCTGTCTGTGTGGATTTTGAAGATTTGTCTGTGAAGCAACATCTGTTAGCCAGCTTGTATCTGCTCATGTCAAGATGCATTCTGTTATTGTGTCATTCGGCAGGTAGAATTATGGCAAACATCAGGCTGTTGACAAACTGGATGATGTCTAACAAATCACAAAAGTAATACGGGAGAAACACATTGATCAGGTTCACTAACATTCAAAGCAAATCAACTATTCCTTTCTTAAACCTCTTTGACGTGTGAGAAATGAAAATCCTTTGCACAAGAACTTTAACAAATGTATCAACAAATACCTGAGAATTCAATCTCATTCGAATAAATTGAATAAAATGTAGTATATTCTCAAATAGATTTGAATGAATGGCGAGTGAATTGGCACTTTACACTAACCAAGGACTGTCTAAAGAGGACGAGACGCAAAGACCGTACGGGCGACGCCATGTTGCTCCATGGTGCTCCATGGAAGGAAAGAAACATGCGCAATGGGCTATATGCAGCCAACATTTCCGCGTTCAGCTTCCTTGGTCTCAACTGCGCATGTTTCTTTCCTTCCATGGAGCAACATGGCGTCGCCCGTACGGTCTCCGCGTCTCGTCCTCTTTAGACAGTCCTCGACACTAACGTACGTCACTGTGATTTAAGCTACACCCATCCAGTTGTCAAAGCCCTGTGAAGCATTGGACAGCTCGACGACGGCTGACAAAATCAAACACGTTCCTGGAGCCAATGGGCGGACGACGGGCTTGATTGGATGTTTGGTTTGATTGGCGGGTCCGGCGGCAGACCCTATGGGATGCAAGGTTCTACCTGTGTGCTGTGTTGTACTTCCTGGTTGGAGATGTTGCCTACCAGGGCGAGGACATTGAGGAACTCCCTGGTGTCAAAGTGGAGGAGCGTGCGGATGAAGGGGAACACTTCCTCCTCGTCGCCGGACTCTGACGAGTGGAGGCGAATCAGGAACTCAAACACCTGGTGCATTGGAAAGCGCATGTGCGCACACACGCACATGCACAGTGACGCACAAGCACACACACAGGCGAAACAGGCATAAGAAGATTAATAAATAAACAAAACTAACTAATACAAATGTGCACAAAAACTTGGTTCTTCAACTGATACTACCCATTATGGATTATGCTTCCCCCCCTTACATTTTTATCCCATGATTTTTGTAACCCATTTTTTTTTACCCAGTGTCAAGTGTCTAATGTAATCCTGGGAGCTACACTCTCTCTACCAACCTGGGGAGAGCAACAGACTGACCTCATGCTACCTTCAATGCATGGAGTCCAAGCCGCTTTTCACCTGACGGGGGGGGGGTTCCCCAGTAGGACGTACAGTAGCACATGGAAGGAACATATATTATTCCAACCAGTTCCTTTCCCCTCCATCAGATGCCCTACTGGCCAGGGGGAGGCAGTATAGAGACCACTATACTACTGCATGTATTTTTCTGTTGATGTTCTATGCTGATGTAGTCTAAATCTAACCTTCTTCCACTTAATACAATACAGTCTTTAGATGTATTCTTGGCTGTCCATATACGACTCATCATTGCACCATGTCTGAAACCCTTAAAGGGACACTACAACCTTTTTGCAAAAATATGTTAATGACGTTTAGAAGATTTAGAACACTTTCCTGGGGGTCTTTGTGTGTAATATGTGGTTTTAGATATTTCAGATTTTAGCAGTGAGCCCAGTGTCTCTGATGTAATGGACACTGGACTCACTTACTTCCTGGACTACAATTCTCATAATGCTTTGGTGCACTGCTCCTCCTTGTGGATAGGGGGAGGGCTGTCTTACTGTGTCTAACATGTAGTCCATGGGGAAGTAAATGAGCCCAGTGTCCATGACATCAGAGACACTGAGCTCACTGCTAAAATATAAAATATAAAAAAAACACATATTACACACATAAAAAACCTCAGGAAAGTGTTTTAAATCTTCTAAATGTCATTAACATATATATTTTTTGCAAAAAGGGTGAAGTGTCCCTTTAACTTGCCATGTCCCTAAGTAAGACGACAGCAGCACTGGTTAGTTATTTATTTTAATTATCCACAGTATCTCAAACGGTATATGGATCGTTTCACTTCTAGACATCAACTGAGAAAAATCCTCTGGGTTAAAAAAAAAAGCTCCTTCTGACTGGAACAATCTTCCTCTTCATATTCGGTCAATAAGTTATATTTTCAATTGTTTAAAACGTTTGCTGTCCTCTCACATGGACAGTACCTGTTCATGTAACTATCAGTATCGTATAGTAACAGATCTGACACAATGATTCATATTCATGTGCTTTGTGTATTGTTGTGTGTATATTGAATAGTGATATCAGGGGAAAACTAGGTGATAGGGATATGAAATAGCGGTGCAACATAGGGCTTTCACTTCTAGTGATTTTTACTAGTTGCCTAGTCAACTAGTACCAATAAGGTCGACTTTACTAGTAGACTAGTTGAACAGTCGACTTGTCGGAAACTAGTCAATTTGATTTACAGTACATGACATGTTGCAGGTGGGCTTTCATCCCAGTCTTGTTTTCTTACAATACAATGCATCTCATAAAAGAACAAAGCTATCACTTTGGTCCCCTGAGCTTCAACAAGCATGAAACCAGATTGATGTCTATAACCACGTGATACACGGGCCGGCTTTCCCTTCCTGTTTCAACACGCTATCCCCCAGAGGCTCCTGTCACTGATGCTTAACATGAGAGTCTGCAAAGCCTTACTGTACATCTCAGTTGTGCTGCATAGGTTAAGTATTGATACAGTGGTTTTCAACCTATTTCATATCAATATATATATATATATACAATATATATATTTATTCTGCATTTGATGAGATTTAGCCACTCAGACCCAAAACATAGAATATGTTGTTGTCGTTGAGAGATAACAGCCAAATGTTGATCAAAATAACAATTCTTCTACATTCTCTGCTTCTTGTAAAGTAAGCAATGCAGATCTTTAACAATAATTTTACTCTTGAGAGCGTAAAATGAGAGGTTTTCAATTTACACTCTCAAGAGTTAAAGATCTATAAGGGTCCATTTGGTTACCAACTCCATCACTTAGCTGGGGACCACCTGGAACCCCTTCAAGGACTACTGGTTGAAAACCACTGTATTAAAACACTCCCATCGCCCAGGACGAAGTTCTTTGTCCTTTCTATTAGTAACGCCCGACGCCCCGGGACGAAGTATTGTCCAAAAGACGAAGGTTATTGATATGAGAACGGATCGCATGGCTCTATAGCCAGGGAGCGCCTGTAGGGCAATCCTCGGTGACGCGCAAGAGTGAGACGTCATCGAAAAACTCCCTCCCCTGTTTAGCTGATGAAAACGAAAATCTTAAAACGTTCATAACTCGCGATCTAAATCATCCCGTCTAATTATGAAAAAAGATCCTGAGTTAGACGGCGCTCCGCGGTCCAGTCGCTAGTCTCGATAGATTTATTCTTGTCTCCCGTTGTTGTCGATCGACTCTAGAGTGGTGTGGCTATTGTTAGCTGCTACACACACATCAACAACTTCCGCCGGTCCGTCCGGAAAAGGGGTCCGTGTTTATAAATCGACTGGGCGCTATAATGTAATGGATTAAATAATCCCGGGCAATTAAAGTGTTAATTAATAGCATGTTCCTGCTACAATAGTCTGACCAAATCTCTCAATTCCTTTCTGCCCTACTGTACTACTAAACAGACCACAGGGCGACTACTATCCCACTGTGGCCCGCCTGTTGCCATGGTGACCACATACTGTACATTGCCGACCTCTTGACACCCCGAGGGTAGTTGCCATGGCGTTTCATGGATGAGATGAGTGACAATAGGGGGACATTATGTTCCATTCTCTGTGATCCAACATCACCTTTGTCTATCACTGAGTATTACGCATCTAGCCCATTTTGGGGCGGGAACCCCTTTTGGTGTTAGCATTATGTTATGCTTTAGCTATTGAAAAATAGCAGACCTACAAGCTCATAGCGCGCCACCGAGTGGCACGCTACGAGCTTGTAGGTCTGCTATTTTTGAAAAATCGAAGAACGACTGACATAGAAACATAGCTTTTTCAGAAAACCGTCAGGATGTAGAAGACATTTTTAGAATCTGATCTCGGGTCAAAATGGGCTAGAGCAGGGGTCTTCAGCATTTTTCAGCCCAAGGACTCCCTACCTGAGAAAGAGATGAAGCAAGCTCCCTCACTATATATACGGATTCATGTTGATGTATATCTTCTGACATTTAACCCATTTTGACCTGAGATCAGATTCTAAAAATGTCTTCTACATCCTGACAGTTTTCTGAAAAAGCTATGTTTCTATGTCAGTCGTTCTTCGATTTTTCAAAAATAGCAGACCTACAAGCTCGTAGCGCGCCACTCGGTGGCGCGCTACGAGCTTGTAGATCTGCTATTTTTCAATAGCTAAAGCATAACATAATGCTAACACCAAAAGGGGTTCCCGCCCAAAATGGGTTCAGAATTAAAACTCAATACTTTGTAAATCTGACCTCTGTACTTCGTTTGCTCTTTCTTCGCTGTACACCAAACCTCCTCGGTGAAAATAGCTGATCTAAAAAATTAACCCTTTCACAGTGTACTCTACCAAGTGCCATGACCAATACAGTGTACTCTACCAAGTGCCATGACCAATACAGTGTACTCTACCAAGTGCCATGACCAATACAGTGTACTCTACCAAGTGCCATGGCCAATACAGTGTACTCTACCAAGTGCCATGGCCAATACAGTGTACTCTACCAAGTGCCATGACCAATACAGTGTACTCTACCAAGTGCCATGGCCAATACAGTGTACTCTACCAAGTGCCATGACCAATACAGTGTACTCTACCAAGTGCCATGACCAATACAGTGTACTCTACCAAGTGCCATGGCCAATACAGTGTACTCTACCAAGTGCCATGACCAATACAGTGTACTCTACCAAGTGCCATGACCAATACAGTGTACTCTACCAAGTGCCATGGCCAATACAGTGTACTCTACCAAGTGCCATGACCAATACAGTGTACTCTACCAAGTGCCATGGCCAATACAATGTACTCTACCAAGTGCCATGACCAATACAGTGTACTCTACCAAGTGCCATGACCAATACAGTGGACTCTACCAAGTGCCATGACCAATACAGTGTACTCTACCAAGTGCCATGGCCAATACAGTGTACTCTACCAAGTGCCATGACCAATACAGTGTACTCTACCAAGTGCCATGACCAATACGTAAAGTAAACCTTTCCCCTTTTCCACTCCTCTGGTGTCTGTTAGTCCCTGAATATACTACATTCCGACCTCCATGTTCCGGGGACCCCCAGAAGCAAATATTTGAGTTAAAAATGTTTGCTTTCAAATAATATACCGGTATAGTAAAAGATTTGCAAAAAAAAAAAAAATCTTTGAATAGTCAAATTATAAAATAATGTTTTTTTGGCAAAAATCTAAAATTACACAGATGCTCTCCTGGTTTTAATGAGTTAACCCATTTAGGCCTGACGTAAAAAACAAACAAACACGACTTTTCAAAAATAGCAGACCTACAAGCTCGTAACGCGCCACTCGGTGGCACGCTATGAGCTTGTAGATCTGCTATTTTTCAATAGTTAAAACACCAAAAGTGGTTCCCGTACACTACAGAATGGGTTAAAAGGCACAATAGTCAAAAGTAATACTACCGGTACATAATGCAACACAAAGAACGAATAGATTTACCACACAGAGCGATGAAAGAGTTTACATTTTAAGTTTATGGATATCTTCAAACAGTCAAAACTGCCATGCCATGTGGAGCTGATGCTGCAAAAAAAATTCCACATCAAAAGCTCAAGTGGTGAAGCTTCTCTCACGCACAGAATGGGACCGTATCAGATATGCATGTTTCTTTCAAAGCATGCCTCATATTCATGGCTAATAGAAAAAGCAATCAAACTGAACGCCCCCCATCCATCTTATCTCCTTACTTTCTCTTTCACAAAAACACACAAATCCACCCTTCTTCTGTTCAAATTCACAGAAAAAAGAAACCCATGTAACGTTCACTTTGGTAAACGCACAGACATCCTCTCGCAGTGAGTTCACAGTCAGTGGCTTGGTATCTGTTCAGGCAGCGGGGTCCGCTCCGTTCCGGTATCCCTTTGTCAGTGGAGGTCAGCATGACCCGCTCACTCTGTGTAACCGTGTTCATTAGGAAAAGCAACATGTTCTTCTCACTCTCCTCTCTGCGGGGGGTAGGTATGGGGAAGGTGGATCTGTGTGTGTGTGTGTGTGTGTGTACTGCTGCATAGGATACTCTTAACTAACTCAGAATGATATAGTTGTCTGTGCTCATTCACTTTCTCAGAAATATAGGTTTGTGACTGTGTGACAGTGCACAAACCATTGCACTAAACTTAAGGACAGTATTGGAGGCTGATAATGAGATACGGTATACTGTACTAGTTTCTCCAACACTGAACTAAACCAATCAGTTAAATGATGTACATCGGCCTGGGCCATGGCTCAGTGGTCCAGGCACCTTGGCTGGTAATCCAGTCTGGCAGTGTGCCGCGGGTTCGACTCCCGATCCCGACGGCCTTTACTGCATGTCTTCCCCCCCCATCTCTCTCCCCATTTCCTGTCAGCCTACTGTCTGTCCCTCCATAAAAAATATAAAATAAAGGCGAAAGCCACAAAAAAAAGATGTACATCACAAATATAAGCGTATATCACAAACCTACTGTTTTATAATTTCACCAAAGGTTGCGCTCTCTTATCTTTCTCCCTGTCTCACACACACGTATGCACTGATGAATTGAACACGGTGGACCCTCTTGTAAACAAGTGTAATGCTTAATTGGGTTGTCCACTCACAGTTAACAGTCTTTGTATTGAGTTTGTGCTTGAAATGTACTGTAATTCTGCAAACTGTTAATAAATATTTCAATCAATCAATCAATCAATCAATCAACACAGTACACCCACCTGGTTCTTGACTTGAGGTACCAAGTCTTCAGGGATGTCCCCTAATGGATAGGCTCTGCCAGCCAAACAGCAACTAGGGAGAGAGACCGTTACACTTACAAGACTTTCTTAACCGGAGCGACTTAAGGCTCATTCATAGGCTGGATTTTCGGTGGTGAGGTGACCACCGCTCCGGTGGTGAGCTGACCACCGGAGCGGTGGTCACCTCACCACCGCTCCGGTGGTCACCTCACCACCGCTCCGGTGAGCTGACCACCGCTCCGGTGGTCACCTCACCACCGCTCCGGTGGTCAGCTCACCACCGGAGCGGTGGTCACATCACCACCGCTCCGGTGGTGAGGTGACCACCGCTCCGGTGGTGAGCTGACCACCGGAGCGGTGGTCACCTCACCACCGCTCCGGTGGTCACCTCACCACCGCTCCGGTGGTGAGCTGACCACCGGAGCTGAAATAACGTTGAGCGGTGGTGAGTAAAAACAGAGAGAAGGGCCGGAGCGGTGGCGGTGGTTTGCTCTTCACCGCGGCTCGTGACGTCATGTTGTAGTTCGGTGGTCACCCCACCACCGGAAATCCAGACTATGTATGAGCCTTTACAGGTGCAAAATTAGAGTAAGCAGAGTAAGAACGAATCCTTAGGCAACAAAGAGGGTGTTGTTTATTTTCTGAATATTAAATATGTGAAATATATGAATTCTACAGAACAGCAAAATAACTTGAATGGAAAGCGTTTGATGAATCTCAGCAACCTCTTAATGGCTGAAGGTGTGTGTGTGTGTGTGTGTGTGTGTGTGTGGTTACCTTATATACACCAACAGCTTGTTCCCCATTGTCACCTGCTCATCTGTCCAAAGACAGTTAAAACAAAATTACAACTCCTCTAAAAACTAAATTTCATTGTTAAAGTGTCTCTTATTGGGAAATGTAGTGTCTGGGCATACCTGTCAGGGCCCTCCCCTCTCTAAGTGGTGGACCAATGACTGCAAAGAGTTTCTGGAAAATATGATGATGAAACGGGGTTGGTTATTACAGCATGGTAATATTGTTATTGTACAGTAAAACTTGAATTTATGCTATGAATCTTGTCCAATTAATCCATTTTGGGCAGGAACCCCTTTTGGTGTTTGAAGCATCATGTTACACTTTAGCTATTGAAAAATAGCAGATCTACAAGCTCATAGCACGGCATCGAGTGGCGCGCTACGAGCTTGTAGGTCTGCTATTTTTGAAAAATTGTGAAAATGTGGCACAAATCTTTGAATATTTATTCTTTCACAGTGAACGTTTTTAACTCAAATCTTTGCTTCTGGGAGGGTCCCTGGAACAACATATTTTCAGATGGGGGTCGGCGGCCAATTACATATAATCTTGGGGGTCCTTGACATGAAAATGTTTGAGAACCACTGACATAGAAACATGAGGTTTTCAGAAAACCGTCAGGATTTAGAAGGCATTTGTAGAATCGTTCACAGGTCAAAATGGGTTAATGACATGTGTTGTTTTTGTGTCTATAAGTGCGAGCCAATATCTCGAGAATGAATGTGCAGATGTTCATGAGAACTGGTGAGGAAAACGCAGAAAATATATTATTACAAGGTCACAATCGAACCCATGGCCAATAGGTAATTATCTCAGGAATGGGGTTAAGTAGAACAAGATATGTTAGTGCGGGCAGGGTTTGCACTCCAACGTGGGTCATTTACTAAATCAATGTTTTTGATCACTTTGCCATGGTTTTGTGGCACGTGTAAATCTTCTTTAGTGTGATCAATATTTGTATGAATTATGTAATTTTAAAAACTAAGACATTAACCGATTTTGGGCGGGAACCCCTTTTGGTGTTAGCATTATTTTATGCTTTAGCGTTAAAAAATAGCAGACATTTTGTAGAAGACATTTTTAGAATCTGATCTCAGGTCAAAATGGGTTAACCTTTTCTGTTTATGCCACTGCACTATACGAGGTAGGTAAGTAGGTACTAGGTAGGTTTTTTATGGCTCGTATAGATTGGCTTTTATGGCTTGTCAAATTATTTCGAGGTTAACACTCCCATCGCCCAGGACGAAGTACTTTGTCCTTTCTATTAGTAACGCCCGACACCCAGGACGAAGTATTGTCCAAAAGACGAAGATTATTGATACGAGAACGGATCGCATGGCTCTATAGCCCAGGCGCGCCTCCTGGGCAATCCTCTGTGACGCGCAAGAGTGAGACGTCATCGAAAAACTTCCTCCTCTGTTTAGCTGATGAAAACGAAAATCTTAAAATGTTCATAACTCGCGATCTAAATCATCCCGTCTTTTTCTGAAAAAAGATCCTGTGTTAGACGGCGTTCCGCGGTCCAGTCGCTAGTCTCGATAGATTTATTCTTGTCTCCCGTTGTTGTCGATCGACTCTAGAGTGGTGTGGCTATTGTTAGCTGCTACACACACAGCAACAACTTCCGCCGGTCCGTCCGGAAAAGGGGTCCGTGTTTATAAATCGAATGGGCGCATTAATGTAATGGATTAAATAACCCCGGGCAATTAAAGTGTTAAGTACAACTCTGGTTGTGTAGCCTCGGCAGCCAGGCTGTTTATTTTTTTACTGGCGTGTGACTGTCAACCCTTGCGGTGTGTGTTGACAACCTGGGTGCTTCCAGTGAAATACAAAGTGATACCCAGCAGTGTTGTTTTTGGCAGCAAATTTTGATTTTAGTTTTAGTCATAGTCTCTTGAATAGTTTTCATTTAGTTTTAGTCACATTTTAGTCACCTGGAATGTTTTTGTGTTGAGTCTAGTTTTAGTCGACTAAATCTACAGTGGATTTAGTCGACTAAAATGTATTTTGGTGGACCTTGATGCCGTCGTAATGACAGATTTTACACTTGCGTCGCGTTGTGTATTTTCAGCATGCAACCAAGTGTAAAATGACTTACACTGGATCTCTTGTCCGCTAGTCCCTTCCTAACATTGTAGTCTAGTTTTTATTTGTTGATGAAATTGTCAGTATATTTAGTCTTAGTTTTAGCCATCGTAGCTTAGTTTTCATGTAGTTTCCATGTAGTTTTTGCCAGTGGAAAAAGGTAGTCGACGAACATTTTTCGTCTTAGTTTTAGTCGACGAAAACAACACAGCTTCCCAGTTTGCTGACGGTGCTAACGGGCAGAAAACCATCAAGTGGACATGCGGTACAGTAGGTACAGTATGCTCCTGTTTATCACGTCCTCCATGCATCCAGTTTCAACATTTCACTGCCTTTATTTTCTCTCCGCTCAAAAAGAACCATTGTCGGAATCCCTTTCTTCACAGTCCCATAAATGCATACGCGAGCGTGTGCTCGAGTACGGCATGTTTTCACAGCATCCTTTCAAAACCCAGGACTTTCCAAACTAACACCTCCCCCCCCCCCCACACACGTCTTCTTCGATCCCTTCCTTTTCATCTCTATTGAACGGTCTGCTTAACCCATTTTGACCCGAGATCAGATTCTAAAAATGTCTTCTACATCCCGACAGTTTTCTGAAAAAGCTAAGTTTCTATGTCAGTGGTTCTTCGATTTTTCAAAAATAGCAGACCTACAAGTTCATAGCGCGCCACTCGGTGGCGCGCTATGAGCTTGTAGATCTGCTATTTTTCAATAGCTAAAGCATAACATAATGCTAACACCACAAGGGGTTCCCGCCCAAAATGGCTTAAAGCAGGACCAAATAAAGAGAGAAGTCAGAGGCAGTCCTTTAATCTTTTCCTTTCAGCATGCAGAACCCAAAGGTCACGTCAATAATACAAACGGATGGAGAACAAAGTTTTTACGTTGTCAATTTTGACTGCCCTTTCAGTTCTATTTCAATTAGTTTTCAGTAGGGCAAGTTCTTCAACTTCTCTTAAGGTCTCGCCAAAAGGGAGCAAATGAAAAAAGAGGGCAATACAGGCCACAACAAGGTCTGACAAAATGTGAGGACAAAGAGAAAGACGGATGCAGCCTGACTCAAAATATGCAGAGAGACCGCGGGGTTGTGTCTTCTCTGTGTACACAGTACAGTATGTGTGTTGAAGGACCATACTGCCGTCAATAATATTTCATTGTCTGTTCACACCTTAAGCCACATTTCGTACATAAAATCTTTCCGTTAATGGTTTTATTTTAATATTGTATATTATAGCATATTTTATCCATAGTGCTTAACCCATTTTGGGCGGGAACCCCTTTTATATAGTTATAATTTAGCTATTGAAAAATAGCAGATCTACAAGCTCATAGGTCTGCTATTTTTGAAAAATTGTGAAAATGTGGTGCAAATTCTTGAATATATTTTCTGTCAGAGCGAACGTTTTTAACTCAAATCTTTGCTTCTGAGAGGTTCCTGGAACAACATATTTTCAGATGGGGGTCGGTGGCCAATTAGCTCTTCGCTAAGTCCCACCCAAGCCCGTTCTTGGCCAATGCCACGTTAGCGACGGTTACTATGTTAGGATCCTGGTCACGCTTTCAATGCTGGTCAAAATGTTTAAGCAGTGTCAATAAATATATTTGCTGTACAGCATGTGTGGACCTCAGAAAGAGGGTTTGTTTTCTTACCTTGTTGTGAGCAAACTAGTCCATTCCATGAATTATTTCGCTCCGTTGTGCAGTTTAATAGTACATATTAGAAATAAAAATAGGCTCTCATTGACTTCCATTCTAACGGGGAAACAGCTCTCAAAGTCACTCTTTTAGAACACTAAGCTGATTCTGACCGTTTATGACATCAGGAACACTCATGCGGTTATACTTTTAATAAAAAATGTCAAGGTTGTCTTGTTTTTGTTTTGACTTCAGTGTTGCCACATTGTGTGAGAGAAATAAGCCAACCCACCTCCAAAAACAAGCCAACTCTTAAAGCCAAATCAAGAAAAACAAGCCAAAACAAACACAATAATATGACCATATATAATCATAATAAAAAGATTGTATGCATTTATCATTATAAATACTATGTAGGCATATGTCTATGATAATTCATGTTTTGGTAATGTATTACATACACTAATTATTAGCCTTAAGCCAAAAGTAGCGGGAAATAAGCAGACCTGGCAACCCTGACAAGTTTGTGTGGTAAGAAGTTCCGGTTTGCCTACAAAACGATCTGATTGGTCCAAATCTGTACACCCACTTCTGAAGTAGCCTCGGTCTCAGGCCGTTGGATGTAAACATTAAACAAATGTATTTGATCTCGTCCACTTGTCGCAAACACCATACACAATTTTGGACGTGTTTGAGGGAGACACTTTAGGAGAAATGTCTGGGACTGCAGCTGGGTGCATCTCAAACAGCATGGCGACTTGTTTACAAACGAGAGTTGGGAACACCAGAACCGCTTCACACCAAAATAGTTACTTTATAAATCTATCAAAAGACGAAAATAAAACGAGTTTTCCTGATGTCATAAACTGATTCATGGAATGGACTAGTTTGCTCATAACAAGGTAAGAAAACAAACCATCTTTCTGAGGTCCACACATGCTGTACAGCAAATATATTTATTGACACTGCTGAAACATTTTGACCAGCATTGAAAGCGTGACCAGGATCCTAACATAGTAACCGTCGCTAACGTGGTATTGGCCAAGAACGGGCTTGGGTGGGACTTAGCGAAGAGTGAATTACATATATTTTTGGGATCCTTGACATGGAATATTGAGCACCTCTGACAAACATAGGTATTTCAGAAAACTGTCAGAATTTAGAAGACATTTTTTCAATTTCGACGTCGTCAGGCCTAAAGGGGTTAAAACCGAACATCATTTAGTCAACGTTGGCTAAACACCATTGTGCGGATAATATGAACCCATTTTGGGCGGGAACCCCTTTTGGTGTTTTAAACATTATGTTATAATTTAACCCTTGAACGTGTTGTCTCTAACCAGCTTTCTCTCCATCTCTCAGAGAACAACCTGCTGGATCCCAACCAGTCAGGATTCAAGAAGGCACACTCCACGGAAACTGCACTCCTCGCAGTCACAGAAGCACTACATGCTGCCCAGGCTGCTTCCCACTCTGCAGTCCTGATTCTCCTAGACCTATCGGCGGCATTTGACACAGTGAACCACCAGCTGCTCCTAGGCACCCTAGCTGATCTAGGCATAGGCGGGACGGCGCTGAAGTGGTTCTCCTCCTACCTCTCTGACCGGACTTACCAGGTTTCTTGGAAAGGTTTGCTATCACCCCCCCGCACCCTCCAAACTGGGGTCCCACAGGGATCTGTACTTGGTCCCCTCCTCTTCTCACTGTACACTAAATCCCTTGGCACCATCATCTCTGCTCACAATATATCCTATCACTGCTATGCCGATGACACACAACTGTTTCTATCCTTCCCCCCCTCTGCCACCCAGGTAGAAGAGCGCATCACTGCATGCCTGGCTGACATCTCACAGTGGATGTCTTCCAACCACCTCAAGCTGAACCCAGACAAAACTGAGCTTCTGTTCTTCCCAGCTAAGTCCTGCCCTATGCGGGAGCTAACTATCTCCGTAGACAACGCCCTGGTAAAGTCTGTCCCGACAGCCAGGAACCTTGGTGTTGTCCTGGACAGTCAGCTCTCGTTCAAAACACACATCACAGCTGTCACTAGATCCTGTAGGTTTACACTCTACAACATACGACGAATTAGACCGTTCCTCACCCAGGAGTCAGCCCAGCTCCTAATCCAGACAACAGTCTTGTCAAAACTTGACTATTGCAACTCCCTCCTTACTGGCCTACCGGCATGTGCACTTAAGCCCCTCCAACTGATCCAAAATGCCGCAGCACGCTTGGTCTTCAACCAACCTAAATTCTCACACGTCTCCCCCCTTCTCCGCTCGCTCCATTGGCTCCCGGTCGCTGCCCGCACAGAATACAAAACTCTGATGCTGGCATTCAAAGCAACCAAAGGCATGGCCCCCCCATATCTCACAAGTATGATCGTACCCTACAAACCCTCCCGCTCACTCAGATCAGCCAACGCAGGGAAGCTGGAGGTACCTTCACTAAAAACGCCGGGACAACGCTCCACACGTCCCAAACTCTTCTCCCTTCTGGCTCCAAAACTATGGAATGCACTTCCCATTGCAGTCAGAACTGCAGCCTCACTCCCAATCTTCCGCCGTAGTCTGAAAACCCACCTCTTCAGACTCCACCATGGCCCGTAGCACTTGCCCTAGCCTAGCCCCTTAGATAGCACATTATGTAGACTTAGATAGTATTTTAAACAGACTTATAGCTTGTTATGTAGACAGCTCTAGAATTGCACTTTATGTAGTCATAGCACTTTATAGTACACATGTATAATATATTATATAGTATAGTATGTATAGTTTACATAGATACTCCACTGTTACGTTCTTAGTTTACGCATGATTCATGATAACTACTTTTTATACATGTGATGTATGCCATGCTTTTTGTTATTGCTTAATGTAAGTCGCTCTGGATTAAGAGCGTCTGCTAAATTGTAAATTGTAAATTGTAAATTTAGCTATTGAAAAATAGCAGATCTACAAGCTCATAGCGCGCCACCGAGTGGCGCGCTACGAGCTTGTAGGTCTGCTATTTTTTAAAAATCGTGAAAATATTTATTTCAGAAAACTGGAGGATTTAGAAGATTTTTTTTAAATTTTGAGGTCAGGCCTAAATGGGTTAAGTCATGGATAATTGAACGTCCAGTAAAGCTGATTTCAGTGCGCGGTGTACATGTCGATGGCAGGATGTGGTCTTACCTCCATAGGTGTGATATACTCATTGATGCCACTGTTGAAAACATATATCACAGCATCATAGAGCTGGTTCTCCCAACACATCTGGACCACCTAGTCACAGAGTAATACAAACGCACACACACACACACACACACACACACAAAATGGTAGGGGTGTCAAAAAAAATCGATTCGAATTAGAATCGCGATTCCGTTATGAACGATTCAAAATCGATTCATAATTTCCAAAAATCGATTTAAAAAATAAATAAATCTGGTTACAGTTACAGGAGTTTTCACTACATGGTGTTTGTGATATGAAATGTAAGCTCACCCTAATCACAGTAAACATCATGTCTTCAGTCATTTTCAAGTTCACTTCAGTTCAAGACTGGAGTAGATTGTGATGAAATCCTATGTATTGAATCTAGAATCATTTTGAATAGAAAATCGTTTTGAATCTGGAAAAAAATGCTTTTGGATTGAGATTTTGAATCGAATCGTGACCCCAAGAATCGGAATCGAATCGAATCGTGGGAGACCCAAAGATTCACAGCCCTACGAAATGGTGTTACTTAGAACAAGTGACAACACCTCAGTATTGTGTAGTGTATTCTGGATCAAAGAGAACTATAAAAAGGGAGAGAACAAAGAAAAAGGCTTTGATCTGAAAACCGTTTCTTCTAGGAAACCACACAGCGGTGGAGAAACTGTCGCCAATGATTGTTTAACGTTATCTAGCTCAACGGTGGAAAGTGACTAAGTGGGCCTGCATTTACTGAACTGCAGTACAATTTTGAGGCATGTTTATAATTGTATTTTTACTCCACTATAATTATTTGAAAACTTTAGTTGCCATTTACTTTGTAGATTTTGATAATTTGTTTGACACATAAGTGCATGCATGCAGTAGGGCATTCACTTCTAGTCATTTTTACTAGTTGACTAGTTGCCTAGTTTACTAGTCGACTAGTTGTTTAACCATTATGTAAAAAAAAAAGAAAAAAAAATAGTTTTTGTTTTTTTTGGAAATAAATATATGTACATTTAAAAAACTGTGTACATTGGTGACTATCACTATAATCTACCTGATCTTGGGGCCTACAAAATCGGGGGAAAAAATATTTTTATTTTTTATCAACTAGTCAACTAGTACCAACAAGGTCGACTAGTGGATTTACTAGTCGACTAGTAAACTAGTCGACTAGTAAACTAGTCAGTCTCTGTGTCAGTCTCCCTCTTTAATACTAGTAAACTAGTCGACTAGTTGCTTAATGCCCTAGCATGCACGCAGACCTGCTGTATGTCCAGACTCGTCACGTCCAGGTGCACTATGCAGCTCTCCAGGCTGTCCATCATGCCGTTTCCGTGGTAATGAGCCAGCAGGTCCTTCATGACGGCCGTGGTCAGGTGACCCAGGCGCTCGCTGATGATGTAGGACTCCAGGGACTCCAGGAACACGCCCCGGGCGACCACGTTCTCCGCCAGCCGACCGTAGATCTGGTTGAAGAGCAGGTCGCTGGATTGGAGGGTGAAAGAGAAACGCACACGGGCAATCCATTTAAAGGATTATAAAAACATATTGATAATCTTAATTGATCCCTCTTTTGGGTATGTCATGACTCATTACAGTGCGTGTGTGTCCCCTAGACTCTAGGGGACGTGCACGCACGCACGCACACGCGCGCACGCGCGCACGCAATCCATTTAAAGGATTATAAAAACATATTGATAATCTTAATTGATCCCTCTTTTGGGTATGTCATGACTCATTACAGTGTGTGTGTGTCCCCTAGACTCTCTAGGGGACGCGCACGCACACACACACACACACACACACACACACGCACACGCGTGGGCAATCCATTTAAAGGATTATAAAAACATATTGATCATCTTAATTGATCCCTCTTTTGGGTATGTCATTACAGTGTGTGTGTGTGTGTGTGTGTGTGTGTGTGTGTCCTAGGCTTCTCTAGACTGCCTTGCACAGCACAGAACTAGGGACTAGGGCATTAAGCAACTAGTCGACTAGTTTACTAGTAAATCCACTAGTCGACCTTGCTGGTACTAGTTGACTAGTTGATAAAAAAAAATTAAAAAAAAGTTTTCTTTTTTTTTTTTACCCGATTTTGTAGGCCTCAAGATCAGGTAGATTATAGTTGTAGTCACCAATGTACACAGTTTGTACAAATATCTATTTCCCCCCCAAAAAAGGGGGGGGGGGGTTCAACATAATAGGTGGTTAAACAACTAGTCGACTAGTAAACTAGGCAACTAGTCAACTAGTAAAAATGACTAGAAGTGAATGCCCTACTAGGGACTATAGTATTGCTCAGGAAAACATGGCTCATAATACAAAATACAGTACATCTGGTTGTTACAAGTCTTCATGTAGGCAAGTTCACCAAGATGGCTTATTTATAGCGAGAGCAGAATATAGCTACATGTGCCGGGGGCATGCAGTGCACTTGGAACAGCAGAATAGCATTGGTTCTCGCCCTTTTCAGGCCGTGACCCCCTTTACTTACATTTTGACCTGAGATCAGATATTAAAAATGTCTTCTACATCCTGAAAGCTATGTTTCTATGTCAGTCGTTCTTCAATTTAAAGCTTGTAGATCTGCTATTTTTCAATAGCTAAAGCATAACATAAGGCTAACACCAAAAGGGGTTCCCGCCCAAAATGGGATAATCATATTTGAACTGGGGTATGCTGCTGTGATCGGCCTCTCTGATTCTGTTTTTAGTTGCATAGCACTATCACAAATCTTTTTAGAAAAGATACTGGTGTAATTTCCTTGTGTCAGTCTCCCTCTTTAGTCAGAATCAAAAGCCTTTACTGCCATGACATGTTGACATGTTAGGAATTTGGTTTGGTGGACAGCAGCGTGCATTTACAACTTATTTAGGACAAGTGCAAAACAGGACAAGACAGTGTGTGTGTGTGTGTGTGTGTGTGTGTGTGTGTGTGTGTGTGTGTGTGTGTGTGTGTGTGTGTGTGTGTGTGTGTGTGTGTGCGTGCGTGCGTGAGACACTTACGTCCTCTGCAGCAACAGACAGTAATCGACCATGACAGGGACTACTTCCTAGAGAGAAAGAGAGAGAGATTTACTAATCGTGATTTTCAACCTCATAGAGCGCTATAAAATAAGATTGGAGTTGTCTTTTATTAACACATTCCATGATCCGCACGACGTCTGGAAACGTCATAGGGAATCCAACCGACGGATTCAACGGACGAGAGAAGAATATTCCGTTTTTTTTTTTAGTTGGACACCAAGGCCACCATACTCTTCGCTCTTCGTTCATCCACGCTGCCGTTCACTTCCCTGTTTACCGCTGCAGAAAGAATGCCTCGTATCTGCTCATCTAGGGCGCTCTCCGTGGTTTTGATCAGATGGATATACTAACTAAGCTCCTAATTTCTGACTTCAACATGCCTCTCGTTCCAAATATGAACGCGAGCGATCATCAGCGATGATTACCGTAATGTTAGAGGTAAGCGAGCAAAAAATATTCCACCGTTTTTTTTCCGGACCGGAAGAGGGGGGGGGGGGGGCTTTACAGAGTAAAAGCGGCCCATATCTGCACGGCCCCCCGAGCTGTTATTTTGAAAGAAATCCCGGCACCGACTGTGTTAACAACAGCTTAAAAGCCTTTAACCCATTTTGACCTGAGATCAGATTCTAAAAATGTCTTCTACATCCTGACAGTTTTCTGAAAAAGCTATGTTTCTATGTCAGTCGTTCTTCGAATTTTCAAAAATAGCAGACCTACAAGCTCGTAGCGCGCCACTCGGTGGCGCACTATGAGCTTGTAGATCTGCTATTTTTCAATAGCTAAAGCATTAACATAATGCTAACACCAAAAGGGGTTCCCGCCCAAAATGGGTTAAAGACGTTTCCAAAACATCAGATATAGAAAATAACTACGGTACTTGTAATGTCTTACAGATATAGAAATGTGAAAACAATAAGTGAAAGTAAAAAACCCTCAAAGGGCTTTAACAACAACAATGGGTTCTGGCACCTGGAAGTGTTGCTCCATGAGTTGAATCTTGCCGTGTTCCGGACACTTCTTCAGCGAGCGCTCTGCAAACTGGAACAGAATCTCTACCATCTGGATGCACGAACAGCACACAGGACAGAAAGATGATGCACGAACAGCACACAGGACAGAAAGATGATGCACGAACAGCACACAGGACAGAAAGATGATGCACGAACAGCACACAGACAGAAAGATGATGCACGAACAGCACAAAGACAGAAAGATGATGCACGGACAGCACAAAGACAGAAAGATGATGCACGAACAGCACACAGACAGAAAGATGATGCACGAACAGCACACAGGACAGAAAGATGATGCACGAACAGCACAAAGACAGAAAGATGATGCACGGACAGCACACAGGACAGAAAGATGATGCACGAACAGCACACAGGACAGAAAGATGATGCACGAACAGCACACAGGACAGAAAGATGATGCACGAACAGCACACAGGACAGAAAGATGATGCACGAACAGCACACAGGACAGAAAGATGATGCACGAACAGCACACAGGACAGAAAGATGATGCACGAACAGCACAAAGACAGAAAGATGATGCACGAACAGCACACAGGCAGAAAGATGATGCACGAACAGCACACAGGACAGAAAGATGACGCACAAACAGCACACAGACAGAAAGATGATGCACGGACAGCACAAAGACAGAAAGATGATGCACGAACAGCACACAGGACAGAAAGATGATGCACGGACAGCACACAGACAGAAAGATGATGCACGAACAGCACACAGACAGAAAGATGATGCATGAACAGCACACAGGCAGAAAGATGATGCATGAACAGCACACAGACAGAAAGATGATGCACGAACAGCACACAGACAGAAAGATGATGCACGAACAGCACACAGACAGAAAGATGATGCACGAACAGCACACAGGACAGAAAGATGATGCACGAACAGCACACAGGACAGAAAGATGATGCACGAACAGCACACAGGACAGAAAGATGATGCACGAACAGCACACAGGACAGAAAGATGATGCACGAACAGCACACAGACAGAAAGATGATGCACGAACAGCACACAGGCAGAAAGATGATGCACGAACAGCACACAGGACAGAAAGATGATGCACGAACAGCACAAAGACAGAAAGATGATGCACGAACAGCACACAGACAGAAAGATGATACACGAACAGCACAAAGACAGAAAGATGATACACGAACAGCACAAAGACAGAAAGATGCACGAACAGCACACAGGACAGAAAGATGATGCACGAACAGCACCAAGACAGAAAGATGATACACGAACAACACACAGACAGAAAGATGATGCACGAACAGCAAAAAGACAGAAAGATGATGCACGAACAGCACACAGGCAGAAAGATGATACACGAACAACACACAGGTAGAAAGATGATGCACGAACAGCACAAAGACAGAAAGATGATGCACGAACAGCACACAGGCAGAAAGATGAAGCACGAACAGCACAAAGACAGAAAGATGATACACGAACAGCACAAAGACAGAAAGATGATGCACGAACAGCACAAAGACAGAAAGATGCACGAACAGCACAAAGACAGAAAGATGCACGAACAGCACACAGGACAGAAAGATGATGCACGAACAGCACAAAGATAGAAAGATGATACACGAACAACACACAGACAGAAAGATGATGCACGAACAGCACAAAGACAGAAAGATGATGCACGAACAGCACACAGGCAGAAAGATGATGCACGAACAACACACAGGTAGAAAGATGATGCACGAACAGCACACAGACAGAAAGATGATGCACGAACAGCACACAGGCAGAAAGATGATACACGAACAACACACAGGTAGAAAGATGATGCACGAACAGCACACAGACAGAAAGATGAAGCACGAACAGCACAAAGACAGAAAGATGATGCACGAACAGCACAAAGACAGAAAGATGATGCACGAACAGCACAAAGGCAGAAAGATGATGCACGAACAGCACAAAGGCAGAAAGATGATGCACGAACAGCACACAGACAGAAAGATGATGCACGAACAGCACAAATACAGAAAGATGATGCACGAACAGCACAAAGACAGCAAGATGATGCTCGAACAGCACAAAGGCAGAAAGATGATGGACGAACAGCACACAGACAGAAAGATGATGCACGAACAGCACACAGACAGAAAGATGATGGACGAACAGCACACAGACAGAAAGATGATGCTCGAACAGCACAAAGGCAGAAAGATGATGGACGAACAGCACACAGACAGAAAGATGATGCACGAACAGCACAAAGACAGAAACATTTCTATGCAGTTTTATAGTCTTAGTCATAGTCTTTGGAATACTTCAAGTCATATTTTTCATCGTCTGAAATGTTTTTGTTTTAGGCTAGTTTTAGTTGACAAAATCATACGATTTTAGTCGACTAAATCTACAGTCGATTTATTCCACTAAAATGTCCTCTTGCAAAAAAAATAAAAATAGAAAAAAATAAATAAAAAAAATGTCCTCTTGCCTGATTTATACTTGGTATAGGTGCCGAAAATCGCACGTCTACAAGCTCACAAAATGTCGCACCACTACAGATCAGCTATTTTCGGAGAAAGACATCAGTGCATACAGCCAAGCATGAATTGCACAACCAAATGTTTTTGTCTGGTTTTTATTTGTTGACGAAATTGTCAATATATTTAGTCATAGTTTGTCATAATTGCTTAGTTTTTATTTGGTCTTTATCCCATTTTGGGCGGGAACCCCTTTTGGTGTTTTAAACATTATGTTATAATTTAGCTATTGAAAAATAGCAGATCTACAAGCTCATAGCGCGCCACCGAGTGGCGCGCTACGAGCTTGTAGGTCTGCTATTTTTGAAAAATCGTGAAAATATTTATTTCAGAAAACTGGAGGATTTAGAAGATTTTTTTTTAATTTTGAGGTCAGGCTTAAATGTTTTCGGCATAGTTTTAGTTGACAGAATTAACACCGACAATAAGCAGAACAAAGCCGCACAACATTTTGGTTTGAGGGGGGTGGGAAAACTATGATCAGAGGCTCTCTTCCTACCTTGTCAGCGACCACTCCTTTCCTCTTTGCTGGGTCTCCAAACAGACCTAGCAGAAACACAGTGTATTATTGTATTTTTGAACAGAAGGCTAAAGGGTGCATCATACTATATTCATAAATGGGACTGGGACTCATATTTATCCATATTATCATTTTGTGATTGCGCGCGCACGCACGCGCTCACGCACGCGCTCACGCACGCACGCACGCACACACGCACACACACACACACACACACACCATTTCATTTACAAAACAAGATGGGGACTAAACGGCCCTGTGAATCTCTGACATCCTATTAATATTGATGATGTCATCACCTCTCCCTTCAACTATGGAGGGGAGAGAGGGAAGGGTGGATCTGAGAAAGTGAAGTCAGCCAGGTAGGTTATCGTGGGCCAGCAATGTAAATATATATCCATGACAGACAGTAGGTAATATTAATTTCTGTATCAGATCTGATTGCCAATATGATTCATGCAGCTGATTGACTGGTGTGTATTGGTGGAATGTGTGTTTTGAGTGTGTCTATACCCAGCACAGCCTTGGCAGTGCCCTCATGGAAAGACCAGGCAAGCGACAGAGCCTCCACGAAACGCTCCTGCTTCAACAAGCAGTCCACGCGCTGTGGAGGGAGGGGGGGGAGAGAGAGAGAGAGAGAGAGAGAGGAGAGAGAGAGAGAGAGAGAGAGAGAGAGAAGAGAGAGAGAGAGAGAGAGAGAGAGACAGAGACAGAGACAGAGAGAGAGAGAGAGAGAGAGAGAGAGAGAGAGAGAGAGAGAGACAGAGACAGAGAGAGAGAGAGAGAGAGAGAGAGAGAGGAGAGAGAGAGAGACAGAGACAGAGACAGAGAGAGAGAGAGAGACAGAGACAGAGACAGAGAGAGAGAGAGAGAGAGAGAGAGAGAGAGAGAGAGAGACAGAGACAGAGACAGAGAGAGAGAGAGAGACAGAGACAGAGACAGAGAGAGAGAGAGAGACAGAGAGAGAGAGAGAGAGACAGAGAGAGAGAGAGAGAGAGAGACAGAGACAGAGAGAGAGAGAGAGAGACAGAGACAGAGAGAGAGACAGAGACAGAGACAGAGACAGAGACAGAGACAGAGAGAGAGAGAGAGAGAGAGAGAGAGAGAGAGAGAGAGAGAGAGAGACAGACAGAGAGAGAGAGAGAGAGAGACAGAGAGAGAGAGAGCAAGATTTAGTCTGCCGTTTTGGCTGGGTGCCATGTAAAACAGTGGTTCCCAAAGTGGGGTCCGGGGACCCCCAGGGGTACTTGAGGGAGTTCCAGGGGGGACCCAGCTAAATGATAATTTGGAACCAAATGGACCCTTATGGGTCTGTAACTCAGAGAGTGTTGTACACATTTGTACACTCTCAGAGTTAATTTAGCATTGATTTTACAATATAAATTGGGGGTCCCAGAGATAGAAATGCCATTAAATGGGGGGTCCGTAGACTAATGCATGTCAAACTGGGGGGTCCTTGAAATTAAACGGGTTAAAAATCACTGCTAGAGCCGTAAAACTCTTCTCTTATGGGGGGGTCCCTGGCATATCTTTTCAAATGGGGGTCCACGGGCTAATTAGTGTCAATTTGGGGGTCCTTGAGATGCAAAAGTTTGGGAACCACTGATGTAAATGACACAATCCTCCATTGATCGTAGACCTCACTCATCTGTGTCTCCTACTCTGTTTAGTATGCAGAGACACCGTTTGACTCCGGTGCTGCTAACTGCCTCTCATTATCACTAAAAGGGAGAGAGCAGTCATCGCAGAGCCACCCACAACTAGCAATGGTGATGATAATAATAAGTAATAACCCAATTAGGCCTGACGTCGAAATAAGAAAAACGTTGGCTCTGAAAGAATATATATTCAAAGATTTGTGCCACATTTTTACGATTTTTCAAAAATAGCAGACCTACAAGCTCGTAGCGCGCCACTCGGTGGCGCGCTATGAGCTTGTAGATCTGCTATTTTTCAATAGCTAAAGTATAACATAATGCTTAGTTAAAACACCAAAACGGGGTTCCCGTCCAGAATGGGATAATATAGCCTACTTGTAGAAACCACTGGATGGAGGCATTCTGTGAGATCTTAGAAATAAGACACAATCAATGCCAATTCAAAGCATTTAAAGGAGTAGATCACAGTAAAATGACTTATTTTCTATCAATTACACACCCCATGAACCCTTGGATTCATAGAGATTGTTGTTTTTGTCGCATTCCTGAGCCAGAGTCCTATTGATATGATGATCACATGATTGGCTCAGGAATGCGACAAGAAAATGAATTCAAGGCTTCATGGGGTGTGTATTAATTGATAGAAAATAAGTAATTTGTTGGGGGTGAACTACTCCTTTAAGCTACATGTTAAGACAATGGGCCCCCCCTGGTCAGTGATGGTGATAGTTCTACTTTGCTAATGTTTCACGCTAAACTTTTAGCAGTATATATACTGTAGTACAGTATATATACTATATATACTGTATATATATATACATATATATGTACAGTAACTGTACAGTATGGTGTGCTCCTAATGACATAGTAAAGCTACTCTACCTGGAAAAGTGAAAAGGCAGTAGTCCATGTACAAACTGGTATTAATGATGCGTATATCACCCATGCAGAATTATGTCATTTTGGTTCAGGTTCACATACCTCTCTCCAGTTCCTCAGAGTCATAATGTGAGCCGACTGCAAGAGAGAGAGAGAGAGCAACGCAGCACTGGTTAGAGACAGACACGCACGCTCACACGCACACACACACACACACGAAAGAGGAACTGGTTCCAGCAAGCACACAGATGTCTTTTCCACCAAGAGGACACGAACCAATATTTAACGCATTCATTACGGATCAACGAGTAGGAAATACATTCTGATCATCACACTCTCAGAGAATCTTTCCAATTTGGTGCAGCAGTCGCTTCCTTGTTGAAACCACTGAATGTGTTTCCACCACACACACACACACACACACACACACACACACACACACACACACACACACACACACACACACACACACACACACACACACACACACACACACACACACACACACACACACACACACACACACACACACACACACACACACACACACACACACACACACACAGAGGTGGCAGAGCAGAGCTGTCCTGCATGGCTTGAGGTCAAACATATTTAAATATTTAAATTTGAGTTAGGGATGTCCGATATTAACTTTTTTTTTTTTGCAAATATCCCGATACTGTCCAACTCCTAATTTACGATACTGATATCAACCGATATCGACCGATGCCGATATATGCGTCCGTGGAATTAATACATTATGCCTAATTGTATTGTGATCTACAAGCTCGCGAGCTTGTAGATCTGCTATTTTGCAACACCAGAGCACAACAAAGCATAAAATGACTTATCTTTTAGTTCTACTGGAGCTCTTCTCCAGTCCCTCCCTAACATTTTAGTCTACTTTGTATCGGTTGTTCTTATTTAGTCAGTGAAAAAAATGTAGTCAATCATTTTTCTTCATAGTTTCAGTCAGACAAAATTAACACTGCTTGAAACGAAGCCGGTTCAAGGTTCCACTGCATGTTCAAACAGGACCAGCTTGTGTGTGTGTGTGTGTGTGTGTGTGTGTGTGTGTGTGTGTGTGTGTGTGTGTAATACTGGGCTTGTTTGCACACTGGCCTACTTTCAACTACATATCTACACAAAGCTAGCCTAATTTTATATCCATGACTAGGACACAGGAGTGATGTAAGCCTACTGCACTATTTATGTGAGCAAATGTACTCCCTGTGACATCTATGTGATTCTGCATCCTGGTATCTCTCTTATCTTTTATTTGAAACACACCACACGCACACAGACATGCACGTGTGCACTACACACACACACACACACAGCCAAATAGACCATTGATAACCATCAAAACCAGCCACCGTGTCGGCAGGAAACCCAGAGTATGTGTGATCTCATTTCCTGACAACACATAACTGACATTTGCACGTGCGCACACACACACACACACACACACACACACACACACACACACACACACACACACACACACACACACACACACACACACACACACACACACACACACACACACACACACACACACACACACACACACACACACACACACACACACACACACACACACACACACAGTGTACAAGTACCTTAGTGCCCAGATAGACAATCTGTCCTGCGTAGCTGGAAACTGATTGGTAGCAGGCCTTCTCACCTACTAAAGCCTGAAACGCATCAACAATGTTAGTGCACACACACACACACACACACACACACACAGTCACACACACACACACACACACAGTCACACACACACACACACACACACACACACACACACACACACACACACACACACACACACACACACACACACACACACACACACACACACACACACACACACACACACACACACACACACACACACACACACACACAGAGAGAGAGGCAGGGGGTTGGAGAATTAGAGTTTGGAGCCCTGCCTCCTGATTGGACCGTGCACATTCCCTTTGAAGTTACAGTCTCCCCCGCTGCCAAATTGGTATGATCCACGGACATCGTTAATTTACACTACAGTTGAGACTGAATCTTCAGAGGAAGAAATCAAACGTGACAATCACCCGTAGTGGTGACCCTCTAGCCTTGCTTCACCTTTCCACTATCACTGTGAACCATAGTGAAAACTAATCCCTACTCCTGAACCATAGTGAAAACTAATCCCTACTCCTGAACCATAGTGAAAACTAATCCTGAACCATAGTGAAAACTAATCCTGAACCATAGTGAAACCTAATCCTGGACCATAGTGAAACCTAATCCTGAACCATAGTGAAACCTAATCCTGAACCATAGTGAAAAATAATCCTGAACCAATAGTGAAAACTAATCCTGAACCATAGTGAAAACTAATCCTGAACCATAGTGAAAACTAATCCTGAACCATAGTGAAAACTAATCCTGAACCATAGTGAAAACTAATCCTGAACCATAGTGAAAACTAATCCTGAACCATAGTGAAAACTAATCCTGAACCATAGTGGAACCTAATCCTGAACCATAGTGGAACCTAATCCTGAACCATAGTGAAAACTAATCCTGAACCATAGTGAAAACTAATCCTGAACCATAGTGAAACCTAATCCTGAACCATAGTGAAAACTAATCCTGAACCATAGTGAAAACTGATCCTGAACCAAAGTGAAAACTAATCCTGAACCATAGTGAAACCTAATCCTGAACCATAGTGAAAACTAATCCCTACTCTGAAAACTAATCCTGGACCATAGTGAAAACTAATACTGAACCATAGTGAAAACTAATCCTGAACCATAGTGAAAACTAATCCTGAACCATAGTGAAACCTAATCCTGGACCATAGTGAAAACTAATACTGAACCATAGTGAAAACTAATCCTGAACCATAGTGAAAACTAATCCTGGACCATAGTGAAAACTAATCCTGGACCATAGTGAAAACTAATACTGAACCATAGTGAAAACTAATCCTGAACCATAGTGAAAACTAATCCTGAACCATAGTGAAACCTAATCCTGGACCATAGTGAAAACTAATCCTGAACCATAGTGAAAACTAATCCTGAACCATAGTGAAAACTAATCCTGGACCATAGTGAAAACTAATCCTGGACCATAGTGAAACCTAATCCCTAATCCTGAACCATAGTGAAACCTAATCCTGAACCATAGTGAAACCTAATCCTGAACCACAGTGAAACCTAATCCTGAACCATAGTGAAACCTAATCCCTAATCCTGAACCATAGTGAAACCTAATCCTGAACCATAGTGAAACATAATCCCTAATCCTGAACCATAGTGAAACCTAATCCTGAACCATAGTGAAACCTAATCCCTAATCCTGAACCATAGTGAAACCTAATCCTGAACCATAGTGAAACCTAATCCCTAATCCTGAACCATAGTGAAACCTAATCCCTAATCCTGAACCATAGTGAAACCTAATCCTGAACCATAGTGAAACCTAATCCCTACTCCTGAACCATAGTGAAAGCTAATCCTGGACCATAGTGAAAACTAATCCCTAATCCTGAACCATAGTGAAACCTAATCCTGAACCATAGTGAAAACTAATCCTGAACCATAGTGAAACCTAATCCTGAACCATAGTGAAACCTAAAACCTAATCCTGAACCATAGTGAAACCTAATCCTGAACCATAGTGAAAACTAATCCTGATCCATAGTGAAACCTAATCCTGAACTATAGTGAAAACTAGTCCTGGACCAGTGAAACATAATCCTGAACCATAGTGAAATCTAATCCCTAATCCTGAACCATAAACTACACTGACCTCTGGTCCTAAACACCCAGCACCCTGCTCTGAATCCCTCACCAGTGCCTGTGAGACGTTGCCCCCGGTGGCCAGCGATTTAAAGTGTCGGCTGTTATAGACCAGTTGCACCTGGTCCAAGTCCAGCGTCTCCAGGACCTCCTGGCTGGGACGGTCCACAACCTGCAGCTTCTCATGACTGTCCACCAGGACCAGGGTGCGGCTGTTGATCCACTATGCACGCACACACGCACACACACACACACACACACATGTTTCAGAAAGGTAAACACACTGAGGGCAAGGGTTTCGCAAACTTTTGAGGCCGTGACCCACACCAAAATAATCATAATATTTGAACCTCCCACCCTGACAAGCACTTGAACTTGTAGGAGTTGAGGCATTCAATTTGATTTGACTCGGTTCTGCACATTAAATATTGTGAAAATAGCCTTGCAGTGAGGTGCAGATTAGCTATTTTCACAATGTTTGCCTCTTTCGTCCGTAATATTTGACAATTTGGTATTAAAAAAAGGTCTTAAAAGTCATTAAATTGTAACCTTAGAATTGTGCAGCAGATACCCTGTATACGCACATGTTGGTTTGTTTACCGTTGAGTGAGAAAATGTTGCACATTAAGCTAAACAACTGGGGACCCCCAAAATAATTTGGGGTCCCGACCCCCAGTTTGGGAACCACTGGGAAATGCGTGTATCACAGGTTTTTAACGGATCAATAAAGCAATTTATTACATAAGAGTTGATGAATACTAGATTCTGATGTCTGACCCCCCCCCCCCCCCCCCCAGGTCAATCAAGGCATGCTACAGCCAGTTATTTCCAGTTGCGTAAAGTAACTAAGTATTTAATTGAGTACTGTATGTAAGTACAATTTTGAGGTATTTTTACTTTACTGGAGTATTTCCAATATTCAATGCTTTTACTTCTCCTCCACTACATCTCAGAGAAAAAAATGTTTTACTCCACTACAGTTATTTGAAAACTTTAGTTAATAGTTACTTTGTAGTCAAGTCAAGTCAAGACAATTATATTTATATAGCACATTTAAAAACAACAGCAGTTGACCCAAAGTGCTTTCCAGAACAGGTAGACCGTAGTCCATCACAGTGCAATAACACAACATGTAATACAATCGAAAACAGGCCAAAACAAACAAAATAACAACAAAACAATGAACAACAATAAACACTAAACTTCCCACTGTATAGAGCGTCGCAGTCCCGCTCCGTACCATGGACCAGGAAATGATTCTCCGTTCATTTTCCTCATAGACATTTCAGAAAGTATTTATTTAAAGACGTTTACGCCGCGGACAAAGCCAACTCGAGTCGTGACAAATCATGACAACAAACACAATTTTTGGGGCCGAAAAAATAATTAGAAAGAAGAAAAAAACGGCAGGTTACAACACTTTTTTTGTTGTTTTTCTTCTTTGTAATTATTTGTTTGGTCCAAAATATTGTTTGTGTTGTCATGAGTTGTCACGACTCGAGTTGGCTTTGTCCGCGGCGTAACCGTCTTTAAATAAATACTTTAAGAAATGTCTATGGGAAAAATGCATTGGGATTCATTTCCTGGTCCATGGTAGGGGGCGGGACTGCGACGCTCTATTAAAAACCAGACTAAAAAGGTGTGTTTTCAGGTTGGATTTAAAAATCTCCAGGGTGGGGCTAGCCTTGATGTGGAGTGGAAGATTGTAGATTTAGATCATTCATAGCCACTTCAGCCCTATACAGTATGTACTTTGGCAATTTGAAAATAGCTGATCTACAAGCTCAAAAGCGACGCGTTGTAACTTGTACCGTAAGCTATTTTCAAAAGATGTTTATACATTTTGAAAACTTGTGAAATGGGACATTGCGCAAATTGTTACTTTCTGTACTATATTCTGATGGCAATAGTTTTGTACTTTTACTCGTGTGTACTTTTACTTTGTGTGCACAGTAAGCATGTAACGATACACTCAACTCACGATACGTATCACGATATGAGGTTCACGATACGGTTTTTCACGATATTTTCAACACAATTATTATTATTTTGTAATGATTTATATCTTCCCCCCAAGCTTTTTTCACAATTTTTATTTAACTACATTGCAAAAGTAGCATTACGTTTCATGTAAAATTACTTAATTTCTGTGCAACAACTGTAAACATGCTTTCATGTTTAAACCTAGCTCGAGTTAACATATTCTTCTTTTCTTTGATGGCATCTTAGGATAGATGTAGACCTATTTGACAGTGCAGAAACATAATTGCCTTCCTTGATGTATTAATGAGCATCAATAACGACCATCACCTGTGTCACAGACACATACAGCTCCCCTCTGCAGGCCTCTACTACTGAGAGTGACTGCATGGAGTCTGTCTCATTTCTCTCGTGAATATGATGGAATATGATTACAGCTCACATTTCATATCACACACTATTACCCCCTACTAAAGAAAAGTTTTTTTTTTATTATTATTTTTTAATAAATCGATACATATCGTCGGGATATAATATCGATATATATCGATATACGATATATATCGTTACATGCCTAGTGCACAGTACTCACACTCAGGTTGATGATGTCACTGTTGAGGCTGAGCTGTCTCTGTTTGATGACATGGATGGTCCCAGAGTCTTCCTTCTTCACCTGAGAACAACAGAGCACAAAGTCAGTTCCTCCAAAACGCTCCGTCAGAAAAGTCTAGTTAGTTCTCTTATCTTGTGTGTGTGTGTCTAGTGCAGTGGTTCACACACTTTTTAGTTCAAGACCCCAAAAAGTTTGCCCGGGGATCCATACAAAGGAAAACAGCAGATATCTACAAGTTAGAATGCGGTACGAAGCGATGCGTTGTGAGTTTGTAGATCGTCTATTTTCACTACTTCTTTAGCCTCGGAAACCGTTTTTATTTCCAGGGAGAAAAAAACTACTTCTTAAACATTTGGTTTCTAATTCACGGAATTTCTTATACTTTCCTTTGATTTCTTCATGAAATGACAAGAAAAAAAATCATTGAACTTTGTTTTTAATTCATGAAAAATATATATTTTTGAATGCTTTGAAAAATAACAATAATAATAATTCAAAACAAAATGTGGGAAACCAAAAATAAAGGGACAGGGACCCATGGAAATGTGTGCGACCCACAACCCAGTGTTTGGTAAACAGTGGCATAGTGGCACAGCATCTTATTGTGTTGAAGCCACTGCTGAAAACTGCTGTCATTAATAACTCTCACTGTGATCCGCTGAGAGATTAGTGCAAATCATTAAACAAGACAAGGAGTGATTATGCGTTCACATTGATCCATATTGCAGCATTATCTGCATCAGTGGTTCTCAAAAGGACACACAAATTGAAACATAATTTGGCCACGGTCCCCCCGTTTGAAAAGAGCTTGTACCAGAGACTCAAGATTTGTCAATAACAGAAGAAAATAGCAGCTCTACAAGCTCACGTGTTGCATCGCAGTGTGCTGTGAGCTTGTAGATCGGCTACTTTCAGCATGCAACAAAGTCTAAAATCAGCCATTATGATGCCATCAAGGCCCACCAACATACTGTACATTTTTTAAATGTTTTCTTTTTTTTTTGTGGCTTTCGCCTTTATTTTATATTTTCTATGGAGGGACAGACAGTAGGCTGATAGGAAATGGGGAGAGAGATGGGGAGGAATGACATGCAGTAAAGGCCGTCGGGATCGGGAGTCGAACCCGCGGCACACTGCCAGACTGGATTACCAGCCAAGGTGCCTGGACCACTGAGCCCAGGCCACCAACATACATTTTAGTCGTCAAAAAATGTACTGTAGATTTAGTAGACTGAAATCATACGATATTTAGTCGACTAAAACTAGACTAACACTAAAACATTTTCAGGTGTCATAAAAATATGATTAAAACTAAATGACATTCTATTCAAAACTATCAAAAATGTGCTGTCAAAATCAACACTGAAGTGGGAGTGTTTTACCAGGAGGAAATGCACGCTGTTCCCTCTGCAGAAGGCCAACACGGGGTTAACCACCTTCTGGACGGGAACAAACTGCCAGGCCAGCTGAGGGACACTGGAAGGGTCCGACTGAGGGAGAGACACACACAAACAGAACTTATCAGAGTCCGACTGAGGGAGACACACACAAACAGAACTTATCAGAGTCCGACTGAGGGAGACACACATGACCAGAACTTATCAGAGTCCGACTGAGGGAGACACACATGACCAGAACTTATCAGAGTCCGACTGAGGGAGACACACATGACCAGAACTTATCAGAGTCCGACTGAGGGAGACACACACAACCAGAACTTATCAGAGTCCGACTGAGGGAGACACATGACCAGAACTTATCAGAGTCCGACTGAGGGAGACACATGACCAGAACTTATCAGAGTCCGACTGAGGGAGACACATGACCAGAACTTATCAGAGTCCGACTGCGGGAGACACATGACCAGAACATATCAGAGTCCGACTGAGGGAGACACATGACCAGAACTTATCAGAGTCTGACTGAGGGAGACACATGACCAGAACTTATCAGAGTCCGACTGAGGGAGACACACACAACCAGAACTTATCAGAGTCCGACTGAGGGAGACACATGACCAGAACTTATCAGAGTCCGACTGAGGGAGACACATGACCAGAACTTATCAGAGTCCGACTGGGGGAGACACACGACCAGAACTTATCAGAGTCCGACTGAGGGAGACACATGACCAGAACTCATCAGAGTCCGACTGAGGGAGACACACACAACCAGAACTTATCAGAACCGACTGAGGGAGACACATGGTGAAATATGGTGTGTTGACTGACTGGCGTATTGTTTCCACCAAGCGCATAGCTCAATAGATATAAATAAATGTTGACTATACACGCCATCTTTATAGCATAAATATGTATGGTGGCGACGATAAAAAATAAATCAATTCGGACTGGAGGGCACAGACAGAATCTACAGTAGCCTATGTATCGAGGAGGGACATTATTGAATGGTCGGTTTGACCCGACTGACATTTCCTTTCCTTGGAGCGAGAATGCGTGCCGATGCGATTCCAAATAAAAAAATGACAGTGTTTTTTAAATCATTCCAACCAGATAGACCTACCGAACCTCTAAATGTTTTGTCACTCAAAAGATAGTCCTCCTTTGTCTGTAAACTTTTCCGCAAGCACCCACTTGATTGTCTCTGCCTGCCTGCACGCACGGCTCCTCTCCTTTTCTCTCATGCGCACCTCTCCGCTGCCACAATCAATCTATATATTCATTTGAAACCCGTTACATCGATGCGCCTTTACCTATGCACGTGTAGCCTATAATGTTTCCCCCTCTAGGCCTATATAAAAATGACAACATGACAAAATGACAATATATAACTCTAATGTCGTATTTCGTCGGACTCTGATCAATGCACCAAACAGTGGCCTTGTGGTTAGAGTGTCCGCCCTGAAACTGGGAGGTCGGGGTTCGATCCCCGGCCGGGTCATACCAAAGACTGTAAAAATGGGACCCAATGCCTCCCTGCTTGGCACTCGGCATCAAAGGGTTGGATTGGGGGGTCAAATCTACTAATCAAATGATTCCCGAGCGCGGCACGGCTGCAGCTCACCGCTCCTTGGCTGCGGCTCACTGCTCCAAGAGATGGGTCAAATGCAGAGAACAAATTTCACCGCGGTAATATGTGTGACAAATCGTATGACTTTGACTTTGAATGCGCCTGACTCTGGCGTGGTATTTTATTGGCTCAAAACAAAGTCGGACAGTGTTGTAAATGAGGCTACTTCAACCCAGACCCAGTGCCCACCTCTAAATGTTGTCTGTTGTTGTGTCAGTTGTTGTGTGAATGGGATCTCAGGAAAAAGACGCTCAACTTGAGAAATTGTCAAATCCGCTCGCTTTTTTTTCTTCCTCCTTTATTTTGGCCCAAAATGATTTTTTATATAATCCGTTAATCAAAGACCAAATAATTACCTCGCGCTGCGCAAGGGTAGGCTATTCACTAGAACGCTCTCACCGTCACTAACTTGTGGGTTTGGTAAACTGAAAATAAAAATAAAAAGTCGAGTTGTCCTGTTGAGTTGAAATGGTGCCCGCTGCCTTGAATTGGTTGGAATGTAACATTTAGACACATACAGCTCCCCTCTGCAGGCCTCTACTACTGAAAGTGACTGCATGGAGTTGGCGGGTTGGGGAGGTGTGAAGATCATTAGAATAGATGGGGGAGAGAGTGGCCAATGAAATGGCACGAAAAACACGGTCATCCTGACCGTTCAGCCGTCAGAGTAGTAGGTGAGTTGAGTTCAGACATGCTAGTGTTAAGAACCGAGGCAGACTCTTCAAATACTTTCTCAAATCGGTGGTTCTCAAACTTTCAAGATTTTTCAAAAAAAGTGATGAGCTGTGAGCTTGTATATCTGCTATTTTTAAATAGTCAACGCTAAATTCTAAAATGAACGGGTGCTTTCTCGGATTGAATGGGTTCAAATTGATCATTTATATCGTGTGGACTGAGTCATAATAAAAAGTTAAAGACATGTCAGCATCCGTGAACGCCAGACTCACAGGCAGACCAAGTGAAGAACAGAGAGAAGAACGGCCATGCTGAAGGATTTCGAATGATAATCCGACGTTCCAAAATGGAACTAAATTTTTATGCAAATCACACACACACTAGCGTTGTGGAACACGTGTTGGCGCGCCTGCAGCCTCGCACCGGTAATCACTGATGTACTATCATACTGTGATTATCCCATTTTGGGTGGGAACCCCTTTTGGTGTTAGCATTATGTTATGCTTTAGCTATTGAAAAATAGCAGATCTACAAGCTCATAGCGCGCCACCGAGTGGCGCGCTACGAGCTTGTAGGTCTGCTATTTTTTGAAAAATCGAAGAACCACTGACATAGAAACATAGCTTTTTCAGAAAACTGTCAGGATGTAGAAGACTTGTTTAGAATCTGATCTCAGGTCAGAATGGGTTAAGGTACCGTAGGTTCAAAATGCAAAAACAAACTCGGGACGGACAGAAAAGTGTTAGTTGTTGTGCGGTGTGTGCATTCGTCGTGCCCGATGGGAGCGTCACGGAACAGATGGTAGTTCAGACAGACAGACAGACAGACATACAGACAGACAGCTAGCTGCCGGACAGACAGACACGGGGTTCAGACCTTGCCGTAGGGGAAAGTCATCCAGACTTTGAGCGAGGGCTTCAGTCCGATCACCAGAATCTGAGAGAAATAAAAATACATTGGAAATGTGTCAGTTCAGACTGTGTCAGTGTCCTCTCCGTGACCTAAGAACAGATAGGTCACAAAGTGTGCTAGTGTGCGTTGTGTGTGCGTTGTGTGTGCGTGTGTGTGTATATACACTTTGTTCACATTCAACATGTTTAAGTTGCATAATATGTTCAAGTTCAGTGCATGATGTGTATAGACAAAGTATAGTAAATGGTGAAATGGTAAATGGTCGATTTATGATGATATCCGATAAGCGATTTTATCCAAAGCGCATAGATTGAAATACATAGATTGTGCATTACATTCACCCATTCACACACACATTCATACATAATGGCAGTGGAAACCATGCAAGGCACCAAGAGGCTAGAGTCGCGTGGCCAGACACGAATCTGCCAGTGCAAAAAATTATAGTTAAAAAAAAAATGCGATTAAAAAAGTGATATAGTCTGGCCGCGCGAAGCTACCAACCTGCACATCGGGAGCAATTAGGGGTTCAGAGTCGTATTCAAGGACAGTTCGACACTGCCTCTGGGGGAGCCCACAGGGATCGAACTGGGAACCCCGCGGTTCCCATCTGGCCGCTCTACCGGACAGTCTACCCCTGAGCCACTGAGCCGCCCTATGATAGTTACTGTCAATGAGTTTTCTATATGAAAATACACAAGGTAAACATACAGAAAATACACATGCGGAGTGTTAATTTCACTCATAGGCCTCGCAATTCATTTCCAATGGGAGTCACATGGTTTGACACAACATTGTTGTTGTATGAGGGGGTGGGGGGCAGTCGAAACACAGCCGAAAGCCTTACAACACAAATGCTGTGTCAAACCATGTGACTTCCATTGTTTACATCTAGCATGCATCAATGTTGTATGCTAGATGCGAAGGTGTGAGTGAGGCCTAACGCCAGGGCTCCACCGGACGCGTTGCGTCGCGTCAGCGTCGCGTCAAAAAACGCACCGGTTCAATTTTAATGCACGCGTCGCGTCTCCGTCAACGCGGGCAGTGGAGCCACCCTTCATTGATTAAAAAGGGAACATTCCCTGACGGTGACGGAGACGCGACGCTGACGCGCCTGGTGGAGCCCGGCCGTTAGGGCCGATTCATACTCCTATTTTACTGCCGTTTCAGCGCTGTAGTGCCGAAATGATTTCGGCTCGTCAGAAATTTTCAGTAGCACCGAAGAGCCGACTTTAGGACGGTACCCGCCCCCCCCGAACCTCAAATGACGTCACAATGTAGGCTCAACAGAGCCGAACCGACTTTTATTCGGCTCTAAAATAGGAGTATGAATCGGCCCTTAGAATGTGTAAATGTACTCGTGGCAAATCCATACACACCTTAGTGAGCGAGGCCATGGCCAGCAGAGAGTAGTGCGTGATGGGGTGCTCTTTGAGGTCTGGGGGTGTGTACAGGGGCTCGATGCAGCACACCTCGCCCTTGGACCCACTGAACAGACAACGAGAGTCACAGGAGCGCATCCCCATCACCCTCCTGGACACACAGAGGGGGGAGAAAAGGGCATGAGGAAACAGAAAGGGAGACGGAAACGGGAGGGCGAGAGAAAAGAGAGACGTTGGAAGAAAGTGTCAATAATAAAAAAAAACAGAGGAGAGTTAACCCATTTTGGGCGGGAACCCCTTTTGGTGTTAGCATTATGTTGTGCTTTAGCTATTGAAAAATAGCAGATCTACAAGCTCATAGCGCGCCACCGAGTGGCGCGCTACGAGCTTGTAGGTCTGCTATTTTCGAAAAATCGAAGTACGACTGACATAAAAACATAGCTTTTTCAGAAAACTGTCAGGATGTAGAAGACATTTTTAGAATCTGATCTCATTTTGACCTGAGATCAGATTCTAAAAATGTCTTCTACATCCTGACAGTTTTCTGAAAAAGCTAGGTTTCTATGTCAGTCGTTACATAATGCTAACACCAAAAGGGGTTCCCGCCCAGAATGGGTTAAAGAGAGACAACTGGAACAGAGGGGTAAAAGGTGAGAGTGTGAAAGAGAGGCCTCTTCTTGCCTCTCTTTCACACTGCCTTGCTCTCCGTTTCAGCTGTCACTCTGAATCTCCGTTGTTTACTGCAGTGGTTCTCAAATGGGGGGGGGTACGTGTACCACTAGGGGTACGCAGAGGTACTACAGGGGCTACGTGAGAGAAATTAGAAAAATGGAAAAGCTGGACACGGTTTAAAAGAGAGACAACTGGAACAGAGGGTGTAAAAGGTGAGAGTGTGAAAGAGAGGCCTCTTCTTGCCTCTCTTTCGCACTCCCTTGCTCTCCGTTTCAGCTGTCACTCTGAATCTCCGTTGTTTACTGCAGTGGTTTCTCAAATGGGGGTACGTGTACCCCTAGGGGTACGCAGAGGTACTACAGGGGCTACGTGAGAGAAATTAGAAAAATGGAAAAGCTGGACACGGTTTAACTCATTTTGACCTGAGATCAGATTCTAAAAACGTCTTCTACATCCTGACAGTTTTTTGAAAAAGCTATGTTTCTATGTCAGTCGTTCTTCGATTTTTCAAAAATAGCAGACCTACAAGCTCGCAGCGCGCCACTCGGTGGCGCGCTATGAGCTTGTAGATCTGCTATTTTTCAATAGCTAAAGCATAACATAATGCAAAGCTAGGTGACCTTGAAGTGGTTAAATTGATGATATATTATATCATTTTGTTGGGCCCCACTTGGAGAAACACTGCTTTTTCTGTTTCTGTTTTTCCCCCCCTCTCTCTCGTCCCTCCGTTCCGAGACTCTCTTTCTGTTCTTTTGATCTTTGAAGATTTCAACAAATCAGAGTTTTCCTTTGTCAGCACAATGTCCCGTGATGTGCAGTACTTGATCATTCTTTATACGCAGACAAAGGGCTTGAACAAGCATCACAATTTTTTTCTTCTTCTTCACTTTCTTCATTTTTTTTTCCAGATTCAAAACGATTTTCTATTCAATACATAGGATTTCATCACAATCTACTCCAGTCTTGAACTGAAGTGACTACAGTATCTTGAAAATGACTGAAGACATGATGTTTACTGTGATTAGGGTGAGCTTACATTTCATATCACAGACACCATGTAGTGAAAACTCCTGTAACTGTAACCAGAAAAAGAAATCGTCACATCATTCATTCGTTTATTTTTTGGGGGGGTCCCCGGAAGAAGTGACACTTTATTGAATTTAAGGACTTTTAAGACCTTTCACTACCTAATCAACAACACTGGTGTGATGTGAGCAGCGCCCTTTACATGAAGATGTACAGTATGTATATGATATTGACTCACATGACGTCACACGAAGATGTCACGTGACGTCATTTGGCGATGACTTTGTCAAAAAAAAAAGGCACACAGACTTGGTCAAACACATGATGTCACGGGCCAAACCTAAAAAAAACGAATCACACTCGTGTGAAGTGAGGGGCGCCCTTATCATCATACATCACATTCCGTGCTCAGCCAATCAAAACATTTCCGTGGTACACACACACAGACACACAAAGCTGGTAATAGGAGGGGCTAGCGCCCCTAAAAAAAATACCATAACTGCATCAAATGTAATTAACAAGATATACTATAAAAATCACACCCGTGTGAACTGAGTGGTGTAAGGTTTTATATAGCATGATCAGCTGTGGTCTGACGTAATGTCTGACGTTAAAGATCTTTGGCTAGGTAGACTCGTCTTCTGATGTGATGATTTGTGACCATGAAGTTGATTCAGCTGGAGTTTTTGTCCGATGTGAGGTATTATATAAGGTAAGGTATTATATAGCCTGATCAGCTCTGATCTGACGTAATGAAATCACACCTGGATGTGATTTCACAACTGGCTTTTTTTGTGCAGAGAAAATGACCATGGTTGCTACGGTCATCCAGTTCACCCGGGTGTGATTTAATTACGTCAGAAATTATTTTGAACATAGCAACCATGCTCATTTTTTTCTGCACACAAAAGCCAGTTGTAGGAGTGGTTTACACCACTCAAAAACTGGTCAAAACATTGGCCAAATTGTCAAATAATAAAAGAAAGAGGCACAAATTGTGAAAACAGCCAATCTTCAAATTCAGATCTGCTATTGTAGATCTGTTATTTTCACAATATTGATCTGTATGACTGAGTCAAACTAAATTAATGTTTCACACATAATATAATCCCCAGTGCTCGTCAGGGTGGGGGATCCCCAGTTCATATGATAATTTTTTGGGTTGGGTCACCAGTTAAACTATGATCATTTTGGGGGAGTCACCAGTTCAAATATGATTATTTGGGGGGGGGGGGGGGTCACGGCCTGAAAAGGTTGAGCAGAACTGAGTCAATCAATCAATCGAAGTTTAGAATGAAAACGCGGTCAGACCAGCCGACAGACAGACAGACAGGCTAGGCTCGCTGACAGCCAGGCAGCCAGTATACAGTATACGGTGCATTGTGAAATATCCATGAAGCTTGTCAAGGGAGTCAGCAGAACAACCCAGCACCCTGCAACGTGCACTCTGCTTGGCCCCGGACTGTGCACAATGTCGAGGTGAGGGTCAAGGGTTTGACGGAACGGAGAGAGACAAGATGACAGGCCGTCACACAGTCAGACACAAACGCACTAACAAGACCGGCACTCCACTCCACTCTCTCTGTGTGTGTGTGTGTGTGTGTGTGTGTGTGTGTGTGTGTGTGTGTGTGTGTGTGTGTGTGTGTGTGTGTGTGTGTGTGTGTGTGTGTGTGTGTGTGTGTGTGTGTGTGAGAGAGCGAGAGAATGAGTGTAATTCACTTCTTGTACTACTAATGGCAACATTATCACATTTTGGGCGGGAACCCCTTTTGGTGTTTTAAACATTTATGTTATAATTTAGCTATTGAAAAATAGCAGATCTACAAGCTCATAGCGCGCCACCGAGTGGCACGCTATGAGCTTGTAGGTCTGCTATTTTCGAAAAATCGTGAAAATATTTATTTCAGAAAACTGGAGGATTTAGAAGATTTCTTTTAAATGTTGAGGTCAGGCCTAAATGGGTTATTGGCCTGAGGCCCTTGAGGGTTTACTGCATTACATCATCTCACACACATTACACACACAGTATATACCGTACACATATAACAGTGGATGTGGCACGTGTACAAGTACACAAGTCAGCATAAAGCTATTCTCTCTTTCGCTCTAATATTTGACACTGCTGTATAGCCATACAGGAATGCAATCATAATAAGCTATGCAAAATCACACACTCAATGTGTCCTGGCTGCAAAGCATAGAGAGACCTGTTTTTTTTGTCTTTTTTGCTGTAATCTGAGCAAGACTACCGCGCTTTCCCCTCATTATCAGTGGCGTGCACAGATAGACACTAGGGGGTGCTAGAGCCCTTTTCCCTCTGGACAAATGTGCCCATTTTTTTTTTTACAGTGTACAGTATGTGGACCATGGTGACATTGATCAATTCTTGATAAAAAAAGCTTCTAATATATTATTTAGGTCCCAAAATCTATAAATCTCACACTATTAAGGCAACCGGCCGGTTCCACACGCTGCACAAGGTGCCCTTTTTTTCACTTGAGCACCCGCCCCTCTAAATGTCTGTGCACGCCACTGCTCATTATATTACACAAACATTACTCACACACTAGCACTGCCACTGTCTGTGAGTGCACAGCTCTGCCGCACATGACTGTGTGCACGCGCGTGCGTGCCTGCTTGTATTTCTATACTTGTGAGAGCCCAATGTCCCCGCGAATACAGAGTATACCCTGTAGTAGAATTTGAGAAATTGACATTATGAGAACTGTTTGTATTAGCCAGACTGATAACGTGGATTCACTCACACGTTATCAGTCTGGCTAATGCCAGGCTACATTTTCATGGTCTTTCATGGTCTAAAATATTCAGGTTGGGGAATTTTGGCATTTATAAATTAGGTTTAGGGGTTGGGGTTATGCCTTATTTATATCATATATAGTTATAGTTATATTATATGTGACCAGATTTGACTGAGAGACAAATTCCAGCTTTTCACCAGAGGAGAAAAACTTTTTTTTTTCCCAAAATGAGTTAATAGCACAGGCAGACTCTTCACATACTAGAGCATGTCTGAAATAAGTGTCAGAGCTGAAATCGACATGTAAATATGAAATAAATGCTTAAACATGTAGCTAGGTGTAAAATGGTAAATGGTAAATGGTGCATTTATATAGCGCCTTTATCCAAGGCGCTTTACATAGATTGTGCATTACATTCACCCATTCACATTTATACACCGATTGCGTTGAAAGCAAGTGTCTTGCCCAAGGACACTTCGACATTCGAAGCCGGGATTCGAACCGCCGACCCATGGATCATTGGACGACCTGCTCTACCCCCTGAGCCACAGTAATGTTAGAGACCACAAAAGTGAACCTTTCAAGCCTGTTTTCTCAACTCGCTGTTTTCTGCAAGACATTACTCTACAAGCCATATCTCCAAAACTAGTGGGCCAAACTGAAAAACCAATATGTCAATTTGAAGCTATGACGAAAATTCAAAAAAATCCAATGGCAGTCCCTCAGTCAAATTTAGTCACATATAGTGTCACACACCAAAACGGCAGATCTACAAGCTCAAGCTAACAACGTGGCGCATTGTAGCTTGTAGATCTACTATTTTGGGGTTTAGGGTTAAAATTACCAAAATGTTGTAAAAATGGCACCCGTAATGTGTGTGTGTGTGTGTGTGTGTGTGTATGTGTACGCATGCGTGTGTGCGTGTTGGGGGTGGGGGGGGGGGGGGGGGGGTAGTCTATCTATTTCCTATCCCCATGAGCATTTAAGCATATCTGGTGCGCTCCATTATTCCCCTTGGATGAGGTATTTCTCCAGCAAAGCGGAGAGGGAGAGCTTTGATTTAATTCCAGTTCTGACCTAGTTAGAGTTGTACCATTAAGTAAGTTAGTAAGGTACGAAACTGCAAGATGACTTCAGATAATAGGCTCTATACCCTTGAATATAATATATGAAAGTGAACTTTTTAGGAAAATAAAAAACGGAGACGAAAAGACCCCACTCTCTGCCATCAGCCCCTAGAGACGAAGGATCCCAAAACATTCCATTAACCAACATCCCTATTCTATTCTGGGGGCGAATATTCGCCAATCATAGCAAATACATAAGTTCACAACGCACTGCAATGCAATACGTTGTGAGCTGGTAATTAGCTATTATTTGCGAAAGAGATTTGGTGTAGAGGGAAAACATTTGCAGACCAAGTACTACTTAATTTTGTATCAAATCAAAACCCTATTGTAGAAATGCGAGCGTGTAGATCGGCTATTTTCAAATGGTCACACAGTATATATAGCTCTGAAGTGGTATAACGTATAAATATGTTTCGTAATAACAATCAAAATCTACAAGTAACTAAAGTTTTCAAATAATTGTAGTGGTGGAGTAAATAGTACAACGTTTGCCTTTGCGATGTCATGGAGTAGTAGTAACATTATTGAAAATACCCCAGTAAAGTAAAAATACGTCAAAACTGTACTTAAAAAACAATGTATTTTTGTTGACCTTTTTTCCCCTCTATCTTTCCCTATATTATGATGCTGAGGTGTTCTCCTGCAACAGCACACTCTCCCTTTGGCCCCCTCTGGCTGAAGGGACTGTTTATACCCGCTAGAGTTTGTAACGGTTTCCTCAGTAGCTTATTTGGGGACACTGTCTTTGTGAGCTGCTGCCAGCATGCAAACTGTTTCTCCCACACCGAGTGACACACCTGTGGCAACTTTATCCTGAGTAGGGAGATTGCCAGGTGTCAATCATCGTTAAGTGGTGATGGCCTGTTAATTATCCAATTAGTCAATTAAGAGTCAATTGTGACTCTGGTCGTCACAAGTTTACTGCTCGGGACGTCGCCTCAGGGTATTTAAACGTTTAGCCAATTTCAGCGCGAGGCTGTGACGGTGTGTTCAACCCAGCAGTATTATAATGACAACGCGATGCGATTGCAATGTATAATATACAGTATATCCACCACGTCTTAGTTTCACCAACATTGTTCATGTGAAATAGTATGTTCATGATTATGTATTGAAACAATGAGAATCGCTATGTATAGCGCATGGTCTGGGTGGTGTGAAAACACCAGCAGCGAGCACCCCTCAGAACTCGGAGGGATCCTACAGAAGTCAGAACGTCGGACCCCCATAAAATGTCCTGGTTACATCAATATCGTTCATGTGGAGTGGGTTGTACGTGCTTATTTGTTGAAATGGTGGAAGTCGCTATAGCGAGTAATAGTATCATGTCACCACCGCGGCGACCGCCCAGTGCAAGTGGTTCCACAATGAAGCATGCATTCAACCCGTGCAAGTCGTTCCACCATGCTATGAAAATGAATTCTCGCCAACGGTGACAAGCCGTCGCAGATCATCATAGCGATTTTTCTTCATTGCAATGAATAACCGTGGTGTGGTGGCGAAAATGCATATAAACACTATGGTATTGATAAATGTAATGAAGCCTACCAGTAGATGATACTTAACACTCTAATTACCACCTGTTCCTCACTGACAAACTCATTAGAGACTGCCGACTCATTTCAAACTGTGTGAGTTAACTATAGAATAGAGTCCATTTAAGGCATGACCATCTCTTGTTAATCCTGAAAGTATAAAATGTGTGTGTGACACGATTACAGTCTCCTCCGCTACTTCCTCATTTGCGACTACTAATGGGACTTGTTGTGTCAGTCGTGTGATATTGCGATTATGCTACAGTTAAAGGTGGTTGCACACTGGACACGTTTTTCGGAAAACCGATGGAGAAATGCCGCAAAAAATCCGGAAAAACGCGCTCTGTGTACAGGGACCTTTACCCTTAAAAAACTCAATGTCATTGTTGTAATAGATAGAAATTCATAATTTTTTTATCTCATATTTAGCCATACGAGCACAAATATCCATAGCGTCCCTCCCAGCAGCAACAACAATCCCATAGCTATTTGAATTCTGTGTCCAAACACTGGAAGCTTGTCTATATCACCTTTAAGTACAGTACTTTTTCATTTTCATATTCCATATTCCATCCTAATTGGCTAACATTGGCTTTCAAAGTTTGCAGGATTGGCCCGTTTTGACCAAAAAGCCTCAAATCATGAACGCAGCGTGCAATTTGCGACTTTCCTACTAGGCTGAGGAATATATCCCACCCTTTTCACATTGGCCTGCTAAAGCGCCACCAACAGGTGGATTTTGCCTCAAATCATCCAATTGCCATCCAAGACGTAAGAAGAAATGGCACCCTTTTCACATTGGCCTATTATGGCGCCACCAGGAGGCCACAACCTGACCTGGCCTGGCCTGGTGGAGACCTGTGCCCCGAGGGGCACTTTATCTAGTTAAATATGTAACTTTAATTTTATAATGGTCAATGAGTATTGGTTCTGACTGAAATCTTGCCCAATGCCCAAATTTGAGTCATGCTGTACTTGGTTATATACTCAAAGATGATTAAACTCTAATAATAAATTACATATTATAAAAAAATATGAATCAACACAAAAGTTCACAAAAGGGGCACTGTTCTGTTATTAACTTAGTACTGAGTACTTTTCCACTAAAGAAAATCAATAGAATTTTAAATGTGTAAAGTTTTCTGCTCAGGAATGTAATTCTCCTCTGAGGCCCCTTTTCCACCGGTTGGTTACCAATGGGAACCGGTTCAGTTCTTTTTGGTTTTTAGTCCATGAGCCAGAGCTCCAAAAATGTAACGTTAATTATGAATTGAGTGGGCAAAACCATACCTATATTAGATTGTTATCACCATGAAACTTCCAAAGTTGAGTACTTACACTGGGGTGTAAGTACACAATGATTTATTGTATTACAAATTTTACATTTTTAAATATGCAAATGAGTCATTATGTAGGAAAATATGCAAAATAATCAAAAATATGAAAAAGCTACTACTGTGGAAGGGTTATCATGTATTCATTTACTTGTATTGATCCTATAAACAATTTAATATAGGTCTAGTTTCCCCCACCAATTTTGGAGCTCTGGCTCATGGACTAAGAACCAAAAAGAACTGAACCGGTTCCCATTGGGAACCAACCGGTGGAAAAGGGGGTCTGAGGGTTGTACTTACAGGTTCTAGCCCTGCGATTGGTTTAGGTCGCCGTGTTCCTTCCCATTCCCAGGTGTTATGCATGATCATTAATCAATGATTTTTGTATATATTTGTTCTGTTCTCTGGCATCCTAATATTTGGCTGATGAAAACCCAGAGGGTCGAAAAGTTTAATTCTGCTATTTTTCAATAGCTAAAGCAAGTAAGTATCTTGCGGAGCTCTAGAAATTAGCGTGCGGACGTTTCTTCTTCCCTTTTGGTATTTTATCATGAACATTAGTGTGGACCAATTATAAGGATAGTTTAAAAAGTGGTGAGGTGGTCCTTTAATTAACACTTTTGATTCCAGGTGAGTCGATATATCTGTCTGGTAGTGGTATACTGTAGCACAGCCTAATGCTCCCTCTGGTGGTCACAGCCAGTAGTTTGTTATTGTACACTGGATTATAGAGTGCAGTACTACAATGAACAGTTAATCATTTAGGCAGAGGCCTTGTGATGTCAGCTGTGGCCCGGGCAGAGGCCTTTTGTGGCGGTTCGGGACAGACGTGGGTCCGACCGACTCGACACCGGGCACTGCACTCCCTGTGGGAGTGTGGAACGCGTGTGTCGAATTTGAAGTAGGTGGGGCGAGCGGTTCTCGAGTTACGTGGATTACAGACGTACAGTACAGACGTACACACAGAGACTTGGTGGTGCATTTATAGTTATAGATAACGTATTATATTTGTTTAGGTACCGTGTAGGTAGGTAATGTGTTTTAACCCATTTTGGGCGGGAACCCCTTTTGGTGTTTTAAGCATTGTGTTATACTTTAGCTATTGAAAAATAGCTGAAAACTGTCATGATTTAGAAGACATTTGTAAAATCTGGAATCAGGTCGAAATGGGTTAAGGGGGCGGGGGTGGGGAGGAGCTTAAAAAAACACTCAGATAAAGCATCTTTTCTACTCTTTTCTATGCTGTTTCTGGGTGTAATAAATAATGCATGGTTGCAGTGCATTTTGTTTAGTGATCTTTATGATAGTCTTCACTGCAGGCTGTGGTTAATAACTAAAAATGCCCAAGGGATATCACCGGGCACCCTCTTGAATTCGTAAGAGGTGACCCCAAGCTACAAGAATCAGTTGAGAAAAAACACTTTTACTGACCACGTTCACCCCCACGGCTCCCAGACTATAGCCCGACTGAACCTTTCTTCTGATCGCCGCACTGGATCGGATCAGTCTCTTCCAAAATGCGTCTTTAACATTTTCATTCTGATGGAGCCATCATTCTGATTAATAATTAAATATTAGGAGGATCTATGTAAATGAAAGCCTGGGTATCGAGGCTAGGATCTATTTAACCACATGAGGAGAGATCATACAGGAACAATTTTAAATATGATATAGTTTGCTATTCTTACACTGACTGTAATAAGTCTGTTTTCTGTGAGAACCAATAATATTTAACTGCAGCGTTAGACGTCGGTGGTGCATTTTGAATTTACATAATTCTACCCAAAGACCAGATACGAATGTGCTACTACTACTGCACATTAACCCATTTAGGCCTGACGTCGAAATTTAAAAAAATTCTTCTAAATCCTCCATTTTTCTGAAAAATGACTGACGACTGACATAGAAACAGCTTTTTCAGAAAACTGTCAGGATGTAGAAGACATTTTTAGAATCTGATCTCAGGTCAAAATGGGTTAACCCCTTAATGCCATAAACAATTTGATTATCTGATCTACAGGAATACCGATAGGACCCCAAAAATTATATGTAATTGGCCTCCGACCCCATCTGAAAATAATGTTGTTCCAGGGACCCCCCAGAAGCAAAGCTTTGAGTTAAAAACGTTTGTTCTGAAAAAATATATATTCAAATTTGTGGCACATTTTCACGATTTTTCAAAAATAGCAGACCTACAAGCTCGTATGAGCTTGTAGATCTGCTATTTTTCCAATAGCTAAAGCATAACATAATGCTAACACCAAAAGGGGTTCCCGCCCAAAATGTGTTAATTATAATTATGTGAAATAGACATTTCTCTTCGGTCCAAATCATTCGGAATCGGTTGATATCTCCGGTACAGTCTGGTACAGAGCGCTATACAGTATGAAAGCCAGACAGATCATAAATAGTCCATACACGTACTGTATTTCTTATTATGATACACACGTATTGTTTTCTAATGAATCTCCTCTTCCATTGGTTGTGACACTTATTGCTGTGGGGCTGTGATCAGCTCTTTGACCTCCCTTTGAAGTCGCAGCTGCTTTTAATTTCTTCTTCAAAGCGTTGTTCTGAACCGAAGCGGTTCAGCAGAGCAAGAAATAAAGTTCATGCGGTAAATATATGTACACTACAGTGCATATAACCCTGTATAATATAATACATACTAAATGAGCTCACCAGTCATAATAACCCTTTTGTGATTTTGTTGTCTTGTCTGTTCAAATTAGTTTTGTTGTTGTTTTTATTGTTGTAATGGCTGATTTTTGTGTGGTTATTAAAGGGACATTTCACAGCTGAAAGAAACTGCAGTCACTCAATGTTAATAGTATTTGTAGTAAATTTGAAATTTGCTCCCTATGGGCAGAAAAATAATGAAGTGTGTGTGTGACTGACTAGGGTTTGACTGGATTGCTGAATTCCTACAATGACCATAATGCTTTGGTGCAGTGCCCCTCCTTGTGGAGAGGCTGTGTGGAGGTGTGACTTTACGTAGTCCAGGAAGGAAGTGAGAGACCACATTTTCATGACAACTTTTGGTCATGAACATGGCGTCATGACTAAAATATCTAAAAACACACATTACACACATACAAACCCCAGGAAAAGGTTTCTTGTGTTCTTTAAATTTCATTAAAATAAGATCTGGTTGCAAAAAGGGGTGACGTGGCCCTTTAACCCATTTAGGCCTGGCGTCAAAATAAAAAAAACGTTGGCTCTGAAAGAATATATATTCTTATATATTCCTTTTCCCCCCCACCGCCCACCCCTTTTTTTCCCCTCACTGTATATGTTTCTTTTCCCTTTTTACCTCCTTTATGATGAATTCCTGTTCTGTCTATAGAAGTGTCTATTTGTACGTCTCTAAATGTTTTGATGATTTGAACATGGTGGACCCTATTGGAAACAAGTGTAATGCTTAATTGGGTCGTCCACTCACAGTTAACAGCCTTTGTATTGAGTTTGTGCTTGAAATGTACTGTAATTCTGCAAACTGTTAATAAATTCTTCAATCAATCAATCAAAAAGATTTGTGCCGCATTTTCACGATTTTTCGAAAATAGCAGACCTACAGGCTCGTAGCGTGCCACTCGGTGGCGCGCTATGAGCTTGTAGATCTGCTATTTTTCAATAGCTAAAGTATAACATAATGCTTAGTTAAAACACCAAAAGGGGTTCCCGCCGAAAATGGGTTAACCATGCAAAAAACAATTCATGGCGGCACACTGCCTTCCATAGACTATATTCACACAGTGGGCCTATTTTGCTCTAACACCAGATTTGTAGGTTGGGAAGAAATGCTTAAGGGAAGAAAAACTTAAATTTCCCCGGTAGGATAAATGAATTATTTCAATGCGTATTTGCCAAGGTTTTTCCCCTTTCAACCCTTATCTTGAAGAGCCAAAATACCCGTAACAGGATGTTACAATGACGTAATGGTGTGTGTGTGTTGTCTTGACCGGTTGTTGATCTTTAGCTTGGTGCAGAAAAAAAACATGACCACGACAATCACAGCGCCGGCTGTGATCGGTCGTGGAATAAATCTAGTTTTGACCAGAAACGTCATTGCGGGGCGCCAATTTGGAGTTACAAGCCATTGACAACAGCACATTGAACGCACGTGAACGCGCGCGCACATTAACCCATTTTGGGCGGGAACCCCTTTTGGTGTTAGCATTATGTTATGCTTTAGCTATTGAAAAATAGCAGACCTACAAGCTCATAGCGCGCCACCGAGTGGCGCGCTACGAGCTTGTAGGTCTGCTATTTTTGAAAAATCGAAGAACCACTGACATAGAAACATAGCTTTTTCAGAAAACTGTCAGGATGTAGAAGACATTTTTAGAATCTGATCTCAGGTCAAAATGGGTTAAGATGCCACGCCCCAGTGTCATACTTGACAACAGGAGTAATGATCGGATCAAAACATGCATAAAACACCGATTTACGTTGAAATAATTAATTGACGTGTTTGGCGGGTGGCCAGACTAAAACAAATCTACGAGGTCTCGAATTTCTCTTTTGTGGGACTTGAGCTAAAAGGTGTGGGAACCACTGCAGACAGTAAGCGGATGAGCACAGTAAATGTGTGTGAAGTTACCTAAAAGCCAGCTCAAACACTGATCCTCCACTGTCGTTGCACACTGCTAGAGTCGGGTCATCTGTGAACTGTGACAAGAGAGAGAGAGAAGAAAAAGAAAGGAATTAAGAGAGACAATTACAAGTTATGTATGTAAATTGTCTTGTTCTTTGTGTTATGTCAAATGTGTGTATATGTGTTCTGCATACTTGGCTGCTGTGTCGCAAGACAAATTTCAGTGTGAACTGACAATAAAGTACTATATCATATCATATCATAACAAGAGTGTAAGGGGAGTGTTGACTTTCCCCTTTCAATTTAAATTAAATCCAAATTTTAATTATTATTCCCCCGCCGCTAGGGGACCTTATCAGCCAGGCCTGTATATATACGGACCCCAATGTATACTCTGTGTATATAATGGTTGAGCCCCACGGCAGCTTTTAACACGGAACTATTTAATCCATTACATTCATGCGCCCAGTCGATTTATAAACACGGACGCCTTTTCCGGACGGACCGGCCGGAAGTTCATGATGTTGTGTAGCAGCTAACAATAGCCACAGCATTCTAGAGTCGATCGACAACAACGGGAGACAAGAATAAATCTATCGAGACTAGCGACTGGACCGTCTAACACAGGATCTTTTTTTCAGAAAAAGACGGGATGATTTAGATCGCGATTTATGAACGTTTTAAGATTTTCGTTTTCATCAGCTAAACAGAGGAGGGAGTTTTTCGATGACGCCTCACTCTTGCGCGTCACCGAGGAGAGCCCAGGAGGCGCGCCTGGGCTATACAGCCATGCGATCTGTTCTCGTATCAATAAACTTCGTCTTTTGGACAATACTTCGTCCTGGGCGACGGGCGTTACTAATAGAAAGGACAAAGAACTTTGTCCTGGGCGTTCGGAGTGTTAACATTGGTCTGGTTGCTATGGCAACGCCAGCCCCATCACCAACAGCTACGGGACGTAAAATCTGATCACCGTTTACAAGCAGGATTTTCAAACGTCCATAGGTCGGGATCCAGGATAGCTGTCCTTGGTGGATCCAGGATAGCTGTCCTTGGTGGATCCAGGATAGCTGTCCTTGGTGGATCCAGGATAGCTGTCCTTGGTGGATCCAGGAGAGCTGTCCTTGGTGGATCCAGGATAGCTGTCCTTGGTGGATCCAGGAGAGCTGTCCTTGGTGGATCCAGGATAGCTGTCCTTGGTGGATCCAGGAGAGCTGTCCTTGGTGGATCCAGGATAGCTGTCCTTGGTGGATCCAGGAGAGCTGTCCTTGGTGGATCCAGGATAGCTGTCCTTGGTGGATCCAGGAGAGCTGTCCTTGGTGGATCCAGGAGAGCTGTCCTTGGTGGATCCAGGATAGCTGTCCTTGGTGGATCCAGGATAGCTGTCCTTGGTGGATCCAGGAGAGCTGTCCTTGGTGGATCCAGGAGAGCTGTCCTTGGTGGATCCAGGAGAGCTGTCCTTGGTGGATCCAGGAGAGCTGTCCTTGGTGGATCCAGGATAGCTGTCCTTGGTGGATCCAGGATAGCTGTCCTTGGTGGATCCAGGATAGCTGTCCTTGGTGGATCCAGGATAGCTGTCCATGGTGGATCCAGGATAGCTGTCCTTGGTGGATCTTCTGCCATCCAAAATTCGGATGTAATTTGTGCCTTTGTACCGCGTCGCATCCCGACATGTAAATGCTTCTGGCGAGAGGTAAACAGTGTGTGGTTGTGCCAATGATACTAAAGTGTGTGTGTGTGTGTGTGGGGGGGGGGGGGGGGGGGGGGGGGCAAACTCCTTCTCTTAAAGTGAACGCAGATGGTGGCGCTGGGAACTTCATGAATGCTAACAGCTAGCCAGCAGAGAAAGAATTACGGTAAGCAAACATCACAGATTATATTCAACCAACTATGGAAGAGATCAATACATTAAATGAAGTGTGTGTGTGTGTGTGTGTGTGTGTGTGTGTGTGTGTGTGTGTGTGTGTGTGTGTGTGTGTGTGTGTGTGTGTGTGTGTGTGTGTGTGTGTGTGTGTGTGGAACTGGGGATGGCAATGAAGAACCAGGAAGTCTGGCATGGCATTGTGAAATCCATGATCTCGAGCGCGGTCGAAAAATGATGATGATGATGATGTGTGTGTGTGTGTGTGTGTGTGTGTGTGTGTGTGTGTGTGTGTGTGTGTGTGTGTGTGTGCGTTACCTTGACATGTAGAATAGCTGTTCCCGGGGGGTGGGCATCTGTGATTGTTCGGAGGAGTTTCCCATTGGCTAGATCCCACATGGTAATCTAACCAATCAAAACACCAGGACAACGGAGTAACATTCAACATCATGCTTAAACGCCACAGTCTTTGCATTGAGCTTGTAGATCGGCCTAAGTATAGCCTAAGTATGCATAGGGCTGAAGTGGTTAATGCATGTTTTGCAATAATGATCAAAATCAACAAAGTAACTAAAGTCTTCAAATAATTGTAGTGGAGTAAAAGTACAATATTTGCCTCTGAGATGCAGTGGAGTAAAAGTAAAAGAATTGAAAATTGGAAACAGACAAATTAAAAGTTCCTACACCACTGCACCTGACTTTTAAAATTGTGAAACGTGCACCTGAATTTGCAGCGTCATTTTGAGATTATTGTACGGGAGCTATGGTTAGACCTTTAGGGTGGTGTAACTGATATGCTTTGGTTAAATGTTTTTTGTTAAAAACGTTTAACCGAGCTCGAGAGACCTCTGTGACCGAACAAAAACACTATAGAGCACCGAAGTCTGACGTCACTTTCAGTGGAGGGCGACAATGCACAGGTTCATGTATTTTTTATACGCCCAGCTGTCAACACATTGCGTTCCTGAGATTCCTCGTTGACGTAAGCTCAGCTGGTGGTGACTCGACTCGTACTAACAACGAAACATTAAATATCAATAAAATAAAAATACATTTAATTGACATTCAGTTTCTGTTGTGCGACGGGCAGATGCAGCCACCCGCCTACCCGGAAATGTAGTCTCTGGGTTGTTTGGCAAGTTTCTAACGCTTTTTTTGTTACTCTTTGGGTGTATTTGTACATTTCCACCTTCAGTCGATGCTCCATATCCATATGAGTGAAAAGGCCGGGGTGATCGGTTTATTTTTTCAAACACAGTTTTCAAACACAGTTTCAAACACGAACCTGTGGATTTACGCCCTCTACTGACAGTGACGTCAGGACTTCGGTGCTCTATAGCAATGTTTACTATCAGAATGTAGAGATATTTAACAATAATTTTAACAAAAACACTTACACCATCTATAGATTAAAATTTGTGTCACGACTAAGGTTATATTTGGTTAGTTGGGGATGGAATTAAACTAGTGGAAATCAACGAAAAGCGTCTGGGTGTGTGTGTGTGTGCGCTTGCGTGTACCTGTCCTTTAGCGAAGCCACACAGCAGTCGTGAACAGTCATGGTTAATGCTGAGGGCGGACACAGCTCCAAACTCCGCCCCCGTCGCCGTGGTGCCCAGACAGAGCCGTAGAGCCTGGTTGACGTCTGGTGATTAAAGACGAGAAGGTTAGCAGCACTCAAACAAACATAGATGAGCAATTATTATTAAGCATTAATAAGGAGGGGCAGACTGTACGTTCATAAAGGTGAAATGATTCTGACAAACCTAATGATGAATACAGAGAAGTAGGCTGGCACGACATGCACGACACACACACACACACAAATAATAGAAAAAGAAAATAAGATAAGCTTCAATAATCCGAACTCCAAAACATTCTTGTACCAAATAAAGAAAGATCAGATAAAAAATGGATAGAGAGAGAGAGAGAGAGAGAGAGAGAGAGAAAGAACGGACTCACGTAGAGAACGAACGAACGAACCCACGTAGAGAACAAACAAACGAACGAACGAACGAACCCACGTAGAGAACAAACGAACCCACGTAGAGAACGAACGAACGAACGAACCCACGTAGAGAACGAACGAACCCACGTAGAGAACGAACGAACGAACGAACGAACACACGTAGAGAACGAACGAACCCACGTAGAGAACAAACGAACCCACGTAGAGAACGAACGAACGAACGAACCCACGTAGAGAACGAACGAACCCACGTAGAGAACAAACGAACCCACGTAGAGAACGAACGAACGAACGAACCCACGTAGAGAACGAACGAACCCACGTAGAGAACGAACGAACGAACGAACGAACACACGTAGAGAACGAACGAACCCACGTAGAGAACGAACAAACAAACGAACGAACGAACGAACGAACGAACGAACGAAAGAAAAAAAGAAAGAAAGAAAGAAAGAAAGAAATGGGAACAATTTGGAAAAGATAAAATAAAGCATGCACCACAACAGCCAGGTGAAAACCAAGGTGTCAACACTGAGGATGTCAACAGTAATGTTGAGTAATGAGATGTTGAACTTTGGTAGATCCTTGGGTTGTAAGAACTGCCTGTACATGAACCACTAATATGAACACGCTATTCTTAGAGAAACAGACTGCAAAAATAGTAGATCTACAAGCTCACAACATGTCACGGCGCGTTGAGCTTGTAGCTATTTTTAGTATTTGTAGGCACTACTGATGATTATTTATGAAAGAAAATTCAGGATCAGAAACAGTTGGGAGAAGGCAAAAGAAGAAAAAGGAATGTGCAGATATTGCTTTTTCTATTTATAAAACTCATTGTGTAAACATTTTGTGAAAGACCCAAATAGTCATCGCCACAATATCCTAGTAATGGCGTACGTATCTGGTCAAAAATATTGTAATTTTAGATTTTTCCATATCGCCAATGAGAGTGAATTGAATCACCCTTCCGGAGCCACTCATGAAGCACAGAAGAATTAGATGTATAGTCCAGCTGCTTTAGCCTGGCTAATAAGCCAGACCGAATCAGTCGTTGGCAAAAAATAAATTGCCTGCCGGCGGATTATGGTCTGGAGAGGCTCAATTGTACGCCCATTTCCTACACCAGAGAACTGGTGTGGCCAATCGGGACACGGTATGCAATATGGGCGGGCTTTGGTACAGTGACGTTCAATGCTTGAGACCTTTGACTGACAGTAGCTCTAACCAATTGCGTCAAAGAGACAAATTTGAACCCGCCCCCCGGGAAATAAGATCCATACACAGCATCTCCAGACTCAAATACCACACGACAGTGTGATTTGAGTCTGGCTTATTAGCCAGGCTACAGCTGCTTAGCTGCAATATAACAAGGAATCGTTCAGTTTGTGATAAAAGCATGACATTTGGTACACATATAGCCAAAGGCATCCCAAACATAATTGGATGTGGAGGCATCCTGAATTTTCAACATGGCACCCATGGCAGCCATTTTTAAAAATGCCACCATTGACATCCTATTATAAAGGCAATATTTTCTAAATGTCCTTATGCTTTAAGTAGCATGTGACATATCAAACTAGGGGGTTTTCATGATGCTGAATCCATTCCAAGCATTAGTTTTGCATAAAAACACTCAAATTTGGCCATAGCAACTTGCCCAAATGTGCTGATGTCATTTTTTTGGCTATATGTGTATACCAAATTTCATGCTTTTATCACAAACTGAACGATTGTTATGGTTATATGCTGCACTAGTAAGCAGCAGCTGACATATTGAACTTAGTCTACATCACGGCCAGGTAGCTTACAAACCCAAGATTCTACCAAACGTCACCATGACTTTAAGCATGCATAACCCTCCAACAGGAAGGTCCATACAGTACCTTTTCCTGCATAGGCGTCATTTGGATAGCGTATAAAAAGACAATGTGTATCAACACTACAAATCTACAACGGAAGCGCCATCAAACAATGCATGAAATCTTCCATCAGTCTGTGGACATTGTTGCTATATTTTGTCCCCTAGCTGGGACAGTTGAATGAAATTCTATGAAATGTCAGTTAGGCCTGGACAGTCCGTTTTGTTTGTGCCTTGCGTGGGGGAGTCAAACGCACACAAAAAAACGCACGTTTATTTTAATCCTTACATAGTCCCTCACGTCGGTCTATACTCAGTATTAATGTGCAAGCATCTACTCGTCCACTAGATGGCAGCTGCGACACCCCCTGCAGTAGATCAATTTTACTACATGTGAGGCATCAAATATGTTTAGAATTGTATAAACTACATCAAGTTACTCTCACTCTGTCTGTAGCTCAGTCAGTACACAAGGATAAGCCTGTCACAAGTATTACATAATCGTCTAATCTCTAACACCGGGGCTCCACCGGGCGCGTCAGCGTCGCGTCTCCGTCACCGTCAGGGAATGTTCCCTTTTTAATCAATGAAGGGTGGCTCCACTGCCCGCGTTGCGTGACTGCATTAAAATTGCCCCGGTTCGTTTTTTGACGCATGCGACGGAGACGCAACGCGTCCGGTGGAGCCCCGGCGTAATGTTATAATTTCGTCTGTTTAAAGTGCATTTTTTTTATTATAAAGCCTAATAGGCCAAACAGAAATTGTATTAGTATTCATATGTTCCAATGCCAAAAAACACATTTAAATCGTTAGTTGCAATTATTTGTATGACAATTCATCGTCAACTTATATTTTGTAGATACAAGGATCTATGTTTAGCGCAGGGGTTGTGCTGGGTCACAGATACTGTATAGACTGCTATTCATGTGTGGGGAAAAAAGCACACATTCATTGATTCATTCTTTATTTACACAGGGTGGGACACACGAGGAGCGGGTTTTCATTAACCCATTTTGACCTGAGAACGATTCTACAAAATGTCTTCTAAATCCTGACAGTTATCGGAAAAACCCATGTTTCTATGTAAATTTTTGTCAATATTTCAAGCGTATACCCTCAAAAACTATCAGTATTTGGCCACCGACCCCCATCTGAAAATACAGTATGTTGTTCCAGGGACCTTCCCAGAAGCAGAGATTTGAGTTAAAAACGTTGGCTCTGAAAGAATATATATTCAAAGATTTGCACTACATTTTCACGATTTTTCAAAAATAGCAGATCTACAAGCTTGTAGCGCGCCATGAGCTTGTAGATCTGCTATTTTTCAATAGCCAAATTATAACATAATGCTTAAAACACCAAGAGGGGTTCCCGCCCAAAATGAGTTAATAGGTGCACTACGTGAGGTCGTGAGCAGAGAGAGTATAACATGCATGAAATGATACCAAGCACACGCATTGTAATTGTGTCAGTTGGATGGACCCATTGACAAAGATTTTAATTTAAAGCATCCAACACTAAAATGTATTTCTGTCTGTTCAAATATTAAGTTAGTACCTTGTTGTGAAGGTGTGTTGACAATTGTGAGGTCAGCTGAGGTGAAACAAAGCAGTGAATAGCCCATGTCTTTCTATTAAAACCCATTTTGGGCGGGAACCCCTTTTGGTGTTAGCATTATGTTATGCTTTAGCTATTGAAAAATAGCAGGTCTACAAGCTCATAGCGCTCGCTACGAGCTTGTAGGTCTGCTATTTTTTTTTAAATCGAAGAACGACTGACATAGAAACATGTCATTTTCAAACAGACATTTTTAGAATCTGATCTCAGGTCAAAATGGGTTAATAATTTCACGAAACTTCTACAATTTACAAGTTGACGATTAATCAGTATCACACAAATAATTGTGATTAGTTTTTTTGGTATTGAAAATTGGAACATGTGAATACAATTTAAATGTCTGTTGGAAACCATCCAACCGTCGTCAGAAACAGCAGATAAACGTTATTGATCTTTTTTTTAAATTAATAAGAATGTGACTAATAGGAAGATAAGTGTGACGTGCTGTACACTTTATTGCTGGTAGAAAATATGCTCAAATATGTTCAAAGATGTTTCATCTTTGAACATATATGATCAAGGACTTCTCTTTGAAGAAGTTTGTGAACCCATAGTTGCATAGTACACATTATGTATTAGTGATGCCCGATTTACTTTTTTCGTTCCCGATTCGATCCCGACACCACAATTTCTGTGTTAGCCGATACAGATACACAATACCGATACCAGTGTTGTGATCTCGTGTTGTGTTTATAGCTATCTAGCTATATATCTCGTGTTGTGTTTATAGCTATCTAGCTATATATATATATCTCGTGGTGTGTTTTATAGCAGACTCCTCACTCATACAGTATGTGCACTTGCAGTTTGGGCAACTCGAAAGCAAACTCCACATGCCCCAACATTTTATTTACGTGCCATAGCCCTTAACCCTGTAGGATCGGTGGTTAGATTGGCATATTCGCCGATACCGATATGACAAATAAGGGCCGATACCGATACTTTTCCGATACCGATACAGTATCGGGACATCTCTATGTTTTATGCACCGTTTATCTAACAAAAGTGGAGTTGCACGTTCACTTGTGTTCCTCTCTTGTCATTTTTATCATTCCACAGAGCTGCACTTATTAACCAATACATGGATGTATGCCCTGCAGACAACACCTCTTGATGGACACATTTTCAAACCAAATTAATTAGTGTACATCTGTTCACAGTAATACAACATAATCAATGATTCGGCTGTTTTATGATTAAATTCTCCTTTAACAGAGAGCTCAATATATACAGGGGAACAGAGAGGTCACAGTCTGTCAATAGTCTTCATGTGTCTCGACTCTCAATATTGCCAGAATGTAAGCGATCCTATCAACATTGGCCTCAGGGGTCATCGCCATGTTGGCTTGTGGTGGACATTGTTGTCAAAATTAATTTTTTGCACAGACATACAAAATGAGTATTACCAGAAACACAAAGAGATAGCCCTGATTGACCGTAACAGGTCTGTAACTCTGAATGTTCAAATGCAACCATTTGTACACTCTCAGGCCCTTGCCACACAAGAGAACGGCTCGGGCTGTTAGCCGTGTAAGTTTGTAAACGGTATAAAACTTTCCAGCGTCTACATTGCGGTTATGTTAATTATGCATGCTGTATACACGAGACCGGTAAACTGCTCCGGATTCAAGAGAAAGCTGTAGTACACATGGCCGGCCTGTAGATGTGAATGCATAAATGTAGGAGATTATATTCTGGGCGCGACACCGCTGAATGTCAGATAATTGCTCGTTAATACATTGATTCCACCTGCTGCCTGCACAGCCTCTCAGAGTTAAGGCAAGGGGGTCCTTGCAAATAAAACACTTGAGAACCACTGGTACTAGTTGGGACTCCTAATATGCCATAGTATTGTAGTAAACAATTGTCATACAACATATTCAGAAGACAACCTGGAGACTTGACATTCAGTAATCGGGTCTTATGATCAAAATGAGAACATTATAATGGTGTGTAAAAAGGAAAATCTAAACTTTGCCACGGACACACTTGTCCGTGTACGGACATATTGATGACACCGGGGCCTCAAAGCAAAGTGTGCTCAGAAGCCAAACAATGTGTTTGATAATCCAGTTAATGTCACAGAACAATGGTCATTGTACAGGACCAGCTTTTTTTGTTTAAAATAGTATTAACCCATTTTGGGCGGGAACCCCTTTTGGTGTTAGCGTTATGTTATGCTTTAGCTATTGAAAAATAGCAGATCTACAAGCTCATAGCGTAGATCTGCTATTTTTGGGTTAACCACTTTCAACCTGCCTGGCATACATATTTTGGGCATGACACTCATTATAGGCGGAATACTTAAATGTTCCAAAAACAACAAAAGTCTACAAAAATGCGACACGTTGTGAGCTTGTAGATCGGCCATTTTCGTTTCATCATACAATAAACTATATACGGTAGGGGTTAATCTGGCCTATTCAACTCCATGGGCCAGATCCATCCCATATGACAATTAACCCATTTTGTGCGGGAACCCCTTTTGGTGTTTTAAACATTATGTTATAATTTAGCTATTGAGAAATAGCAGATCTACAAGCTCATAGTGCGCCACTCGTTGGCGCGCTATGAGCTTGTAGATCTGCTATTTTTGAAAAATCGTGAAAAAGCGGCACAACTCTTTGAATATATATTCTTTCAGAAGACTTTTTATTTATTTCGACGTCAGGCCTAAATGAATTAAAATTGGCCCTTTGATAAATGAACGTAAGTAAAAGTATATTTGTTTTGTGCCCCGAAAAATCTAATGTGCACAGAACATGAGATCATCTGTTTTCCTGTACACCAGCCTATTATAGTAAATGTTGTGAATCAATATTGCCATATAACATTAATTGTGTCATTCAATCAAGCTGCTAACATCTGACTGCAATCTGGCACCATAACACTAGAATAATGTTTCTGCCTCAGTCACTCCTCACTCAGTGAAACTCAGCGAAACAAGTTTTGCACATGCTCACGTTAATATTTGGATAAATGTCAATGTCAACTATGAAAAATGAAGCAGTTATTGACATGCCAGAAACAATGTCTTCTTCTCAAAATACATTTTTATGGCGCTTTAGATAAAAGTACTATATAAATTCAGTCCAATGCACCCCAACAATTACATTGTTTGACATCGAAAAATGTCTGAGTCTTGATTCTGATGAAGAGCATTTAGCTCAAAATGTCACAGCAACTTTCATGCAATCAAGCACCTGGTAAATATATTTTTTTAAATCTGACCTCCTGAAGAATTTAGCTGAATAGCCCTTTTGTATCACATACTGTATAATGCTTAATGTATCGTCGTTAACATTATTCATGTGCAAAGACAAAAAAAAAGCCCACGGCCACCCATACATCACCAAAGTCCAAAACTTGCCATAAAACTAAGAGGTTGGTCATTCATTATGTTATGATAATCTATTTTACACACCTTTTTATATTGTATTTGCACAGATAGATCAGTATTTCGATGTGTATTTTGCTTATGAACAGGGCACACCTAAAAAATGTGATCTGGCCCCGTCACTCCCTGTATAAATAAAAGAGATTCAATATAACAAAAGCCATCCAATTAATAACGCTACTGTACTGTGGGTGTGATCACTAGGGGGGCGAGGTTTCGAGATTTACACGCAGTATAATGTAATGTATTTGCTTTGGTGATGCAGGTGTTGAGGTCTTGCCGAGAAGAATGTTCATAGCTGCATGAAGATAAGGAGACTTTGATTAACTGAGCAAATAAAGAGGTATACGCCTTGCTCAAGGTGACTTGACCACCACAGCCGCTTGGAACACCTGCTTGGAAATCGAACCATAGTCCCGGATAAAGCCTTCGTATCCGAAAAAGGTGAGTACTTTTATATTGATACAATCTGTTGTGGTGATATAAATAGATATCGGTACATCATATTGACTTATGTATCGTTATTATGACACAGTACAGACAGATACCAACAAGGTGGTAAATGGCCTTCCATTTTAACCCATTTTGACCTGAGATCGGATTCTAAAAATGTCTTCTACATCCTGACAGTTTTCTGAAAAAGCTATGTTTCTATGTCAGTGGTTCTTCGATTTTTCAAAAATAGCAGACTTACAAGCTCGTAGCGCGCCACTCGGTGGCGCGCTATGAGCTTGTAGATCTGCTATTTTTCAATAGCTAAAGCATAACATAATGCTAACACCAAAAGGGGTTCCCGCCCAAAATGGGTTAAATATAGCCTCATCTATAGAGACTATTGAACAAAATTATGGAATAACTACATTTCCTCAACAAATAAGAGTTCTGTTGTTTCAGACTGTGCTGGTGGGGGAGTCAATGTCATGTTTAAGTCCAAACATTATTACCAAGCAAAATGTTTAAATGATCACTGCTATAAACACGATACTTATTTGACGATGAAACAAAAATAGCTCACCTATAACAACCTATAGTATGTAATAAGTGAATAACCTGGATGCAAAATGTCCACTGGCCAAGTCATTACCATGACTAAGTTCAATTCTTCTTCAAGAGATTTCAAGATTTTAGAGGCGAGTGGAAAGACAGCTGAGGATCATACTGTATTGTACTGTACGGTACTGTACTGTGAAATTGTTTAAACTAAATTCAAATAAATACTTGATCTATCGACAAATTATCAATCTATCGATGGACCCTTGACCTATTATTAACCCATTTTGGGCGGGAACCCCTTTTGGTGTTAGCATTATGTTATGCTTTAGCTATTGAAAAATAGCAGATCTACAAGCTCATAGCGCGCCACCGAGTGGCGCGCTACGAGCTTGTAGGTCTGCTATTTTTGAAAAACGACTGACATAGAAACATAGCTTTTTCAGAAAACTCAGGTCAAAATTTTAAGTTTAATACATGGATGGCACATTAAATTTACATTATACAGACTGAATTGAATTGATACTAACCTGACTCAAACCCTATTCTCAACAGCCTGACACTCAACCTGCAGTTCGTGCACCACTACTGCTGTGAAAATGGTTAATCGCAGCTGTTCTATAGAGGTTAACAACCAGTCATCATCTATCCTTGCCAACCCAAGGTAATATTTATTTTAATATTATACAAATAATTCTTTTGAGTCTTTTTTTGAGTGGTGCAACCACTCCAAGGAACAGCAATGTCCGTGTTAACCTATGTATGTGACTGTGTTGTATGTATGTGACTATGAGTACCAGTAGGGGCAAAAGTGGCGCTGTTGTGCCAGAAACAGAGAGAGAGAGAGATAGTGCTGCACTGTTGCCTGCTCATCATCAATGTCTAATGGTCTGAACTGTGGAATCATTTTCTGCTTTCTAGTGAAAAGTAATATCAATGGTGTTTGACGTGTGTTCCTTCAATATCAATGGTGTTTGACGTGTGTTCCTTCAATATCAATGGTGTTTGACGTGTGTTCCTTCAATATCAATGGTGTTTGACGTGTGTTCCTTCGATATCAATGGCGTGTGACGTGTGTTCCTTCAATATCAATGGTGTGTGACGTGTGTTCCTTCAATATCAATGGTGTGTGACGTGTGTTCCTTCGATATCAATGGTGTGTGACGTGTGTTCCTTCAATATCAATGGTGTGTGACGTGTGTTCCTTCGATATCAATGGTGTGTGTTCCTTCGATATCAACGGTGTGTGACGTGTGTTCCTTCGATATCAACGGTGTGTGACGTGTGTTCCTTCGATATCAATGGTGTGTGTTCCTTCAATATCAATGGTGTGTGACGTGTGTTCCTTCGATATCAACGGTGTGTGACGTGTGTTCCTTCGATATCAATGGTGTGTGACGTGTGTTCCTTCGATATCAATGGTGTGTGACGTGTGTTCCTTCGATATCAACGGTGTGTGACGTGTGTTCCTTCGATATCAATGGTGTGTGACGTGTGTTCCTTCGATATCAACGGTGTGTGACGTGTGTTCCTTCGATATCAATGGTGTGTGACGTGTGTTCCTTCGATATCAATGGTGTTTGACGTGTGTTCCTTCGATATCAATGGTGTGCGACGTGTGTTCCTTCAGGGTGTTCACCGAGAGCGGCTGCTGCGAGGTGCCTTTGCCACCGACGGTGGACCCCTGCTCCGAGGGGACGGCGCTCTTCAACAAGACCACGGGCGCGGCCACAGGAGCCGTGGGCGTCTTCACCTATGACCTGGTCAACCCCAACACGAACGACTCCACCCACGTCCTGGCCGTCATGTTCTCCGTGCCCTACGACCGCAACCTCTACTCCAACTGGTTCGCCGTGGGGATCTTCGAGAGAGGCCTCGATTGCGATTACAACCTTTACGATATCATGTATAACGGTTCGGAAGACAAGTTCGCCAGAGGAAAGGCCGACGGCTCCTCCATTAGTTATGAAGGCGGTGTTAGGATAAGCGCCACCATGTCAGACGCGCATGAGGCCGCAGTGAGGGTAGAAATCAACGACAACTGTAACAACCCTGGCTATGGCGGAGGCTTTGGCGGGGGAAACCCCGGGTTTGGTGGAGGAGGAAACCCCGAGTTTGGTGGAGGAGGAAACCCCGAGTTTGGTGGAGGAGGAAACCCCGAGTTTGGTGGAGGAGGAAACCCCGAGTTTGGTGGAGGAGGAAATCCCGGGTTTGGCGGCGGCGGCGGCGACCCTGGCTTCGGCGGCGGCTATGGTGACGGCGGATATGGCTATTAAGCAAATAGGATAGGGGAGTCTGGGTGGTGCCGGGGGGGAAAGTAGTCCCACCACCGTGGGCCAAATAGTACGGGTTAGCACTTGTAGACGAACCCACGGAGGGGTGCCCTGGGCGCTGCCCATAGCTGCGGTGTACCATTCAGGCCTGACGTCGAAATTTTAAATAAAATGTCTTCTTAAATCATGACAATTTTCTGAAAGATTTGAGGCACATTTTAACGATTTTTCAAAAAATAGCAGACCTACAAGTTCATAACACGGCACTTGTAGATCTGCTATTTTCCAATAGCTAAATTATAACATAATGTATGTAACACCAAAAGGGGTTCCCGCTCAAAATGGGTTAAGCGCAGCTTTACACTGCAGTACTGATTAGCTACACCTGGCCTTCAGGCCACTGCTCTATGGATTCGTCTATATACGTATGGGGGGGAATTGGCAATGAGTAAATTGGGGGACAATTAAAACAAAAATACAAAATACCAAGCATCGTATGCTGTATGTACTACCATATATGAAACTAAATCAATACATTTCAAATCTGTTGAAGGTTTAATGGAAGAGTTTGACAACTGTTAATTGAAAAGCACATTATGAATGTGGTGTAATAACATGTACCATAATAGACTATTTTTGATGGAGTGCTTGGGGTTGATCACTTTCTGTGTTTAAGTGTGTAACAGTACAAATTGGAAGCTAACAAGTGTCACCAAGACATTTTTTAGCAATAAAGGAAAAATGTTGACCATTGTATGGCTGTACAACACATCTCAAATGGATCAATAAATGAGTCAATGCATCAATTCCTTTTTTCACGTATTCATTCCCCTACGAGTGCCCAAAGATAAGTTTGAGTTTGTGCTAATCTGCTAAAAACATGTCTTATCACTTGACATTTAACACATCAACTGCCAGGCATAAACTAATTAATTAATCTGCCATCGCTTTTACTTTATTTCGCTGACCCACTGAACCCACAATGTTGACACGATGTAAACAAAAGCTGTCTGGGGGGAGTCACGAGTAGGGATGGGTATCGTTGGGACTTTTGTGAATCCGGTACCGATTCCGGTTCCTAACGGTTCCCTATTTCGGTTCCAAATGGTATAAAATAACTTAAAATGTTTATTAAAAATAATAGGTAAAATGTTTATTTAACAAAAAGTTGTATTCCTATTTATTGCCTTAGTCAATTTAAGACGTGTAGTAGGCTAATGAATAGAGTAACATATTATCCTTTATTCAATCGTACATTGAGGATAAGAGTGAGAATAAGTGTGACAATAACACATTTTGACAATAACTGCACTGCAAACAGTCAGTCACACACACACACACACACACACACACACACACACCATTAGGTCTATATTTGCTCTATATGTGCGTGTGTACAATTCAAACTGTAGGAGTGGTTATAGAGCGTCGCAGTCCCGCCCCCGACGAGGGCCCAGGAAATAATTCCCCGTTCATTTTCCCCATAGACTTTTCAAAAAGTTTTTATTTAAAGACGTTTACGCCGCGGACAAAGCCAACTCTTGCTGTGACAAATCATGACAATAAACACAATGTTTTGGGCAGATCAAATAATTAGTAAGAAAAAAAAGGCAGGGTACATCACTTAATGTTTTGTTTTTCTTCTTACTAATAATTTGATCGGCCCAAAACATTGTGTGTGTGTGTGTGTGTGTGTGTGTGTGTGTGTGTGTGTGTTCCACATCCCACCCCCAGCACAACACTGCACAAAAGTGTGTGGTTCCAGAATTGGACTTTTCAGTCATCTGAGGACCGACATTAACCCATTTAGGCCTGACCTCGAAATTAAAAAAAAATCTTCTAAATCCTCCAGTTTTCTGAAATAAATATTTTCACGATTTTTCAAAAATAACAGACCTACAAGCACGTAGCGCGCCACTCGGTGACGCGCTATGAGCTTGTAGATCTGCTAAATTATAACATAATGTTTAAAACACCAAAAGGGGTTCCCGCCCAAAATGGGATAAGGACCACCCCAGGTGGACCATCATACTCGACACCGAGTGATCACGGATGGTGATGATTGCGTGTGTGTGTTCCTTGACGTTGTAATTGAACAAAAACAACATAGGCAGAGTGTCCGAGTGGTTCGAGTGCAACTCACCAAACACCAGCGCCAGCCCATGTGATGTTCCCACAGCGATTACACCAGATACCGTCTGAACACAAGAGAGACATAGCACAGGTTGGAGGAGAAATTGACCCTCAGAGGACAACAGGAAAAGGGCCCTGGATGGAGTCTACACAAGACTGCTACGAATGGCACTAGGTGTCACATGACATGACCACATCAGAAATGTGGACCTCTATGGGGACCTACCACGGGTCACAGACAAAGTCAGAGAGTGAACTAGTGGCAAGCAAGCCACACGGCTATTTGCATAGACCCCACTAGGGGGCGAGACAATGAGTGAATGTAATAAACATTGTAATGCACTTTGTATAAAAGGTGCTATATAAGCAGATTAAGCACCATTCACTTTCACCATTTTTCTAAAGTGACAAATATAGCCGATCTACAAGCTATACGAAGGAAAAAGAATAAAAGTTGAAATATGGAGATTTATGCCCGACAGCAGCAACGTATATGCCCACTCACACTAAACCATATTCTAGTTGAGTATAGAATGGCAGATGATTAACACTTTAATTGCCCGGAACTATTTAATCCATTACATTCATGCGCCCAGTCGATTTATAAACACGGACGCCTTTTCCGGACGGACCGGCCGGAAGTTCATGATGTTGTGTAGCAGCTAACAATAGCCACAGCACTATAGAGTCGATCGACAACAACGGGAGACAAGAATAAATCCATCGAGACTAGCGACTGGACCGCAGAGTGCCGTCTAACACAGGATCTTTTTTCAGAAAAAGACGGGATGATTTAGATCGCGATTTATGAACGTTTTAAGATTTTCGTTTTCATCAGCTAAACAGGGGAGGGAGTTTTTCGATGACGCCTCACTCTTGCGCGTCACCGAGGAGAGCCCAGCAGGCGCGCCTGGGCTATACAGCCATGCGATCTGTTCTCCTATCAATAAACTTCGTCTTTTGGACAATACTACTATTCGTCCTGAGCGTCGGGCGTTACTAATAGAAAGGACAAAGAATTTCGTCCTGGGTGATGGGAGTGTTAAGAGGAGGTCTGTAGCTTCTGCAATTCAGTCAATAGAAGTGGTCCTATTCAACTGCTTACCAGAGAAACTTCATACTTACTATGGCAGTTGGAAGTCCAGCATCCACCTTGTCCTGAGGAAGACACGCACACAGGCTTTAGGATAATGGTAGTTTCCTATAATCACAACTGAGTGGGGGAGTTAATTATGGATCATACATCGGCTAGTGATCACCTTTCAGTTTACCCAATCAGGAAGGCTGATCATTATGTTCTGTGAGTTGGCTTGTTAGATTGAATAATTTTAATTATTTCTCCTTTTAATATTGTTAGGCAGGTATGTTGGTTAAATGGCACACGGTGAACAATGTTAATCATTGCATGAATGAATAGTGAGTGAGTGAGTGAGTGAGTGAGTGAGTGAGTGAGTGAGTCCCTTACAGCAGCAGAAACGATCTGAGCTGATATTCCCTTCAACAGGCTGTGTCTCAGAACAGAGCCGTGGACTGTCGTATTCATTTCCACCGTCCTCTTCCTCCTACAAACACACAGGCACACACAGTAACTTAAGCATGACAGCCTTAGTTCCCATTCAAAACAGATTTCCTTTTTCCATGATAACCTTTTTTGTGACTTTCACAGTTTACATTTTGTTGCCAGTGCAAATTCACGCACGCAGGCGTGTTTTTAAATCAATAGCTGTTCTTTGTGTCTGACCAAGTCAAAAGAGTCACTTTTACAGCTACAGCTTGAAAAAAGTTCTTAATACAAACAACAATGTCAAACCAGGCTATTGAACAACCTAATCACTGTGTGTAATTACCGCTACTAAGAACAAGAATGTTGTAGCCTGCCCTGCACTCGAATCGATTTAAAAAAAAAAAAGATTTACTAAATAAAGTTAAATATCAAAAAATAGCAGATCTATAAGCTCATAATGCTTCCGTCATACAGTCTGGAGAACGGAAGCTCTTATCATGAGTAACATATAAAGTGGAAGTGAAGCCTCCTCCCCACTTCCCTTTCGTCTTTACATTTGCGCAAATGTATCCTAATATAAATAGAAATCATCTAAGGTGTAGTTCCAGACTCTATATAGCATTCGGAGATTGTGGAATAGTTGTCTGGCTATGCAAGACTAGGGATAAGGGGTGGCAAAAGATAGCCAGTACTAGCCATAGATATATATAAACTCTAGATGGCTCAAGGCAGAGTTTCTGACGTCGTTCACCCGACAGCCATCTTACTTCGGGGCTACAGTACAGTATGTTCAATGGCAGCTCAAACAGAAACAGTCATAACTCGCTCAAATCTTGAGTTGGTTTATTACAAACGTTGTCAACGTGGCTATGATTCAGGACGCTTATCTGCTTAATTTTTTTTATATGAACGTTGTATAAAAGCATATAAGTATGCGGACGTCTCTGACGTTTATAACAAACCAAACCGTTTGAAAATCGGTTGAAAATTTAGCAAGTTATGGTCATTTAAGAGTACATGCCCCATAGACACAATGTTATGTGGCCCGAGGTAAGATGGCCGCCACGTAACGACGTCGCTCTCCATTGGCCAACAGCGCGGGTGAGCTATCTAGAGCAGTGTTTCCCAACCTGTGTGCCGCGGCACTTTACTGTGCCGTTTGATGTGTCCAGGTGTCCCGCCTGATTTGACCGAAAATAACACTAACCCTCCCCCGAAAGCAATATTATAGCTACTGGGCTGCAGGCTTCCTATTGTTGCGTCGTTGTTGTTGTCACACGTCTAACCATTAGACGTGCGATAACGACGGAACAATAGACTCTAACGACCCTCGGCCATTGAAATGTTAATGCATCCAGAAGACGCTACATTTCGCGCATATGCACGTAGACAGCAGACACATACAGTCCTACGTGTCCCGACCCAAACACTGAGGAGGTAAAGTAAACGTGACGTTGTTGTGATTAAACATAATGTGCCACGAAAAATAGCTGTCCAACTGTCCAAGTGTCCATACATGATCGCCTCGTTCGGCCAACACAATATATCTCCCTCCCTCCACAGAAGCGCAGTGATGCCTGATTTATTCTTCGTCGTACACGTGTTCCATGCTGAAAATGGCTGATTTACAAGCTCACAACACGTTGCGGACGCAACGCGTTGTGAGCTTGTCGATCAGCTATTTTCAGCATGTGGAAATATGCAGGCTGTGAGAACTGAGACCCTTCACAATAAAAGCATGCAGCTTTCACAAGTTGGCCCATAATAAAGACAAGGAAAAGGATTAAGAATTAGGTGGCATTTCACATTGCATATGAGCAATTTTTTCTACAAAATGTATTTTTTTAAAGGAATTAATTTTTTATTATTAAATCCCCCAAAGTTTTTTTATTCAATAAAGTCTGAGGTTCTATATGGCTATGGGCTGTGGTACTGTGGTAATAATAATAATAATAATTCAAAAAAGAAAGAACGAAAAATAACTAAAATTGTTAATTTTTTGGAACCATGAACTTTAGTTCAAAATATTGAATGATGAATATATATATATATATATATACACTGTATATATTATATACACATACATACACATATGTATGTATATGTATATAGATAGGCCTATACACCGTATATCTAGGTGTGCCCTGAGATTTTTAGGCTATGAAAAGTGTGCCCTGGGACAAAAAAGGTTGGGAAACACTGATCTAGAGTTTATATATATCTATGGTAGTAGCCACAAGTGTTTGTGTGTGTGCCCATACCGCTTTAGGTGCGCTGGGTCTCCGCTGTCAGAGCTGGCCAGAGAGGAGGTTTCACATGAGTGAGCGTCTATGTTCTCTGTGTTGAGGAGGCAGGTGTCCTCCAGGACAAACGGTTCCTCCTCATCCTCCGGCTGCAGAGACACACAACACAACGAATCAAACACACTCTCTAGCACACCGTTTCCCATACAGTGGGTTGGAAGGTGTGGGTAATATCTGCTATTTTTGAGTTACTGTTCTAAACCACTGTTCTAAATCCTAAGAGTCCTCTGAAAACCCTATTTTGCTATATAGCTGAAATCTAAAATGACACTGATGCTTTCCCGTTTTTAATGGGTTAAGGTTAGTGATGCACCGAATATTCGGCCGCAGAAAATATTCGGCAGAAAATGGCTAAAAATGCATTTTCGGCCTATTCGGTTTCGGCCCGAATAGGCAGAAAATATATCACCGAATAGTGTATGCAATTAATGCATTCAAAAGAGCTGAATAAATGTTTTATGGACCCATAATAGTGATTATTATTTAAGTTACGTTTTGCCATTGCTATAACCATTTCTTCTGCCATAAATCAGGTAGCTTTAAGGTACGGCCATGACAGCAATGGTAGGAAAAAAGATATCATATTCAGGATTCGGTTTTCGGCCAACTGTTTCCTATATTCGGTTTCTTTGCCAAGAATTTCCCTTTCGGTGCATGTCAAGAATGTTCTTTCCGCACCTCATTCAGGATGCTCTCTAAGGTGGGAGGTGTGTCCACTTGGGGAATGTCAAACTCCTTGTCATCAATCTGAGGAGAAAAGCAGTTGGCACATAATGAATTGCATTTTTATAGTGCTTTTCCAAGTGCTCAAAGCGCTTTACAATGGTTAATTAATTCATACATTGGGAGGTGAAGCGGCGAACATTCGATGCCAGCGTCCTCACTTCCCACATTCACACACCAATGGTGGCAAGCTCACACCGACCGACTCATTGGAGGCAATGTAGGGTTCAGTGTCTTGCCCAAGGACACTTCGACATGGAGGAGCCGGGATTCGAACCGCCGACCCAGGGATCATTGGACGACCTGCTCTACCTCCTGAGCCACAGCCGCCCTACAGAACTTGTGATTGATTACACGGTAAAATAAGAGCATACAAATGTTTTGTAGACTCAATTAATACTGAGGATTTTACGGTGTAGAACTGGTAAAAGAAAGATCAAGTCTCTTCTCTACGTTGATCTGTCGCAGACTTCTGTTATGCTTTCCTACACGTCTCATTTTGACACCAGTTTGACGGACTTGCAGCACTTTCTGTACTGCTATATACAGTGCAAACAATATCATTCATATTACATATATAGCCTGGGCTGCATTCCTTTTCAGGTTTATGATCCGGTCGGGAGCGGATGATATTGTTATGTCATGTTATAGTCATTGTTTTGTAGTCATCAGGTCAGAATCATCAATCTGGAACTTCCTTTCCCTCTAGACGACTTTTCCCAATAAAAGCCGCAGGCTACAAGAGAACGAGTCATGCTTTTATTGTTATTCTTCCGGTTTGAGGGAAAGTGAGTTCCAGATTGATGGTTCCGGCCTGATGACTACAAATCAATGACTACAACATGACGTAACGATATCATCCGCTCCCGACCGGATCATACGAAAATGTTGTAACACAGACCAGGCTTAGCCATGGTGACGTGAGGTTATTACATATATATTACTTTTTACAATAATTTGTACATCTCTTCGCACAAATTCTTGTATTTGAATTGTTATGGTAGCTAGCAGTCGCAGATAGTAAAAGCTATTACGCATAGTAAGTTCATATAGTATTTACTCCTACAACATAATACATAATGTGGTCTGCATATTCTATATTGTATTATTAAGAAAATATTACTTACTTTTTGGCTGCACCATATTAGATATAATTAACCATAACCTCTATATCAAATTCTAAATTAAGCTATGCTTTCTACTGGTCATTTCCCAACTGTACGTGTATTGATGCTAGTTTACTAAGATTTTCTACTGCGTTAACACTTCTTACAATACTAGCTATAGTAAATGTTTACCTTGTATTAGCTAACCTTGTATGTACCGTGGACAGGACATACAGTCTGTTGTAGCCCAAGATTTAGACTCTCGTAGAGTTTTTTTGGGGCTAAGTCTGTTGGGTCTGCACCACCGACATTTCACTGCACAAGTACACATACATGAGCATGTACAAATAAAGTATTACTCTCGTAGATGCATTTTATCGATTCTGACATTTGATTGAAAATGTCAGAATCGATCAAATACATCTACGATAGTCTAAATCTTAGGCTAAACCTGAACCAACTCCTGCCTAATAGCAGAAGCAGCTGACAGACAGACATGTCAGGTGAGATGATCCTCTCGACTCAGACTCACTCACCGCGTCGATCTCCATTAAATTGAGCTGAGAGGACGCAGACACCAGGCTGCCGGCGTCAGGGGAGTCCGACATCGTCACTTTTGTATCGACCGACTATTTACTGCAAAAATGTATTGAAATATTGCAAATTATGGCAACATACTCCCTGTGTGCAAGGGCTGTTTGGTGATTCCAATGTTTGCGGAACTGGCTGTTGGTCACACGGGCTCCCTTTCCGGTGTAGTTCCTGTTCATGCGCAGAAAGCTGAAAACCCCTCCGTAGAAAGCAGGTGGTTTCCATTTACTGTTCAGGGCTTGTATCCGGTCTACAACCCGCCTACTGTATCCTGTCGTTAAAATTACCACCGCTGAAGTGCCCTTGAGCAAGGCATTGAACCACTACCATGAAATGTTCTATGAGCCTGGCTGTAAACAAGTATCTGATGCTTAGTCCAGTTACCCTGGGTAAATATAGTAACTTTGCTTTGCTTTGTCATACTACTACTAGTCTGCAAACGACAAAAGCCCCCCGAACCCACCTCACCCCTGCCCACTTCGACAGGCTGGAATGGCTTAGGGTCGACGACAGAGTACAGCATCTTGCAATGGGTCTGGTCCACAAGATTCGATACACCACCAAGATACCCATGTACCTGTCTAGATACTTCCTTAATGTTAACGAAGTCCACACCCACAACACCAGAGGGAGTGCAACGAACCATGTACAACCCAGATTCGGCACAAACAAGGGACTAAATTCTTTTCGCTCCTATGCCACCAAAATGTGGAACGCCCTACCAACTGTCATTAAGACATGCGAATCCCTTGACTCCTTCAAAACCGCTCTCAAAGGGCACCTACGGATGGCTGCAATTCGAAACTGGCCCCCGTAAAATCTGAATCCCCCCCCCGCCCCCCCCTTCTTTCCCCTCACTGTATATATTTCTTTTCCCTTTTTACCTCCTTTTTGATGAATTCCTGTTCTGTCTATAGAAGTGTCTATTTGTACGTCTCTAAATGTTTTGATGATTTGAACATGGTGGACCCTGTTGGAAACAAGTGTAATGCTTAATTGGGTCGTCCACTCACAGTTAACAGCCTTTGTATTGAGTTTGTGCTTGAAATGTACTGTAATTCTGCAAACTGTTAATAAATTCTTCAATCAATCAATCAATCAATCAAAGCAAATATTGATCATAGTCTACAGTTAGACTACTGTAGATTCTAACATTGGCCAAAATTAATGTCAAATAATAAATTACAAGCTCACAACGAAGGCATTGTGAACTTTATATGTGGACTGTGGGAACTGAGTAAATCTAAATGTAATGCCTCAACTGCTACAATTCCAAGTGCTCTTCAGATCGATTGGCAAACCCACAAGGAAAAAAAATGGAGGACAGAATGCATTGCCCTACCAACAGTCATTAAGACATGTGAATCCCTTGACTCCTTCAAAACTGCTCTCAAAGGGCACCTACGGACGGCTGCAATTCGAAACTGGCCCCTGTAAAACCTGAATCCCCCACCCACCCCTTTTTCCCCCTCACTGTATGTTTTTTTTCTTCCCCTTTTTACCAGCTGCTTCGTAGAAGCGGCAGGTTAGTGTTTACCTGGGAAACTTGTTTACCTCCTTGATGATTTCCTGATTTTAGCTAGCCAAAAATATAACACAAAAAGCTTGATACCAGCTTGTGGCAAGCTAAAATCAGTTTGTTTGATTTATTTATCTGCTACAATGAATAGTTTGTGTAGAAACAAGCTGTGGCAGTCCTATATGTCTATCCTGTCCGCCTCGGGTCTACAATTAAGAGTAGGCACCTCCAGGGGGCGACTGTGGCTCAAGAGGTAGAGCGGGTCATCCAATGATCCATGGGTCGGCGGTTCGAATCCCGGCTCCTCCTGTCTACATGTCAAAGTGTCCTTGGGCAAGACACTGAACCCCAAATTGCTCCCGATGTGCTGGTTGGTACCTTGCATGGCTTCCGCTGCAATCTGTGTATGAATGTGTGTGCGAATGGGTGAATGTACCTTAATGCACAATCTATGTAAAGCGCCTTGGTTAAAGGCGCTATATAAATGCACCATTTACCATTTATGTAAAATGTGATGTACAGTATACATGATTGAACATGCACATTCAGACTTAAATGTATACCCTTCGATTGAGTTTTGTAGCAATGGTAGAAATATTAGACCTTAGTATTAGACCTGAATCTGAACCTTAATTGGCAAATGTTCAATATACTTCACATCACCAATTTCTTATTTGGTTACGTTCATTAGGCAAAGATATGGACTTACTCAAGAAAGATTAGATGACCAGGTGTAGTCTACAAAACACCTGCGGTCTCCAAGGCTATAGCTGACTCATTTTGTTTGTCCATAATAGGCCTATCTCACAGCCCGCTTTTCACGCCCACTTCCGGTAAATAGTGGTGTCATTAACATTAGCATTTACACGTTTTTTTCTCTGGAGAATCTAAGTACATTTTCTAATGTAAAAATGTGACAGACCAATATTATTATGAAGCAAACAAGATGGTAAATCAGCTCGAATAGATAGAACAAACCTTACCTTGAGAAAACAAAAGTTGTAGACTTCTTAAATTACCTCTGTTAACATGTAGCGTCTATGGAGTGACGTCACGCTATCACCACTAACCCCGAAAGGGGGCGTATTAAGGGGGGCGGGGAAATTCTGTGAGATAGGCTTATTCCTGAATTGGCGTGGCTTAATTCAGTTCAATTCAGGGGCTGGAGCCAGCTAGACAAGGTGGGGTTGTTGATATATATATATATATATATATATATATATATATGTGACATCAAAAAGGGAAAAACCTTCCAAGGAAGGGACTGCACACTCCAGGGAACAAAGACGGACAACTTACTGCATCAACTTATTTATTAGCACGACGCGTTTCGCCGTGAGCTTCGTCAGGTGCTCATAGCACCTGACGAAGCTGCTAACTAGACTTGCACCTCCCACGGGTCTTGTTGGATGTGCAGGAGTCCTTTTCTGTCATATATATATATATATATATATATATATATATATATATATATATATATATATATATATATGTGACTTCCTATTTCTATTTAATTATTTTAGAGAAGACTTAAAAAGGAATTAAACAATGAGAAATCTGAAAGGGAGACAGGTGGCACAAGGGGAAGGATGCTGAATCATGAAACCATCTGGCTTAAAACACATTTTATTTCCAGTTAAAAACTATACATGTGCCACAGTGAAAATATAGGAGTCCTTAACAACATTGTTTTTACATGTCACAGGTTTCATCACAAGTTACCATTTACATGTTACACACACGCTCTCTCTCTCTGTGTGGGGTGGGGTGTGTGTGTGTGTGTGTGTGTGTGTGTGTGTGTGCGTGTGCGTGTGTGTGTGTGTGTACCACATCCCACCTCATACAAATGACCACACTGCACAAAAGTGTGTGGTTGGTGGTTCCAGTCATCTGAGGATCCACAAAATAAGGACCACCCAGGAGGCCCATCATACTCGACACAGAGTGATCGCCGATGATGATGGTGTGTGTGCATGTGTGCGCATGAGTCTGTGTTCTATTGTGTGTGTGTTTTCTTATTTTTTTTAACAAAAAACCATGGGCAGACCTGGCAGAGTGCCTGACTGGTTCAAGTGTGCGTGTGCGTGTGCGTGTGCGTGCTTATGTTTGTTTCTTGCTCTCCTGGACCCCATAGGTAGACCCCGTACTCTTCACCTCTGTTACACTCATCAGCTTCTTCATGGCTACTGTTGCTGGAGGGAGAGACGTACAGACACACATTCAGTGGTAGTAAAAGTAATCCATTCTATTACTTAAATAAAAGTATCAATAATTCAATGTAGAAGTACTCAAGTACAAGTCCGTAATTAAACATTTACTCGAGTAAAAGTACAAACGTATCGGTATCTAAATGTACCTAAAGTACCAAAAGCTAAAGTACTCAATGTGCAGAATGTCCCATTTCACAATACAAATCTTTTGAAAATAGCAGATCTACAAGCTCATGATGCATTCTGAGCTTGTAGATCGGCTATTTTCGAATGGCCTAAATGTATATTGAGTTGAAGTTTTCAAATAATTGTAGTGCTGTAAAAGTAGGCCTACAATATTTGGAAATACGAAGTTAAAAAAATAATAAAAAGACCTAAAACTGTACTGAAGTACAGTACTTTAGTAAAAAAAACTGTAGACTAATAGGTTATCATTGTCAACATGCAAAATAATTCTGTGTGTGTGTGTGCGTGCGTGCGTGTGTGCGTGCGTGCATACCAACAACCAGCAAAACCACGAGGCCAAGGATGACAAGTGGGTTGCCGCTGGTGACCACACCAACAGCCAATCGGACAAGAGGCGACAGCAAAAGCCCCGCCCAGATAAGGAAGTTGAGGAGACCCCATGGACGACGTGGATCAGCTACAGGCTTGCCAGGGAAACGGCCTGTGGTCAAATACTCTTCCTGTAATGCATCCTGGAGAGACACATTATGTAAATAAATGTGAAAAGGTAAAATGTGAAAGTTTGCCAGAAGACTGTTGGTTAGGTTGTGTGTTCAGTTTTTTTTTTTTTAAATGTATTTATTTATGAAACTCCAAAGTTTGCCAACCATGGAGCATTCAGGTATTTGACGTAACAAAATGGACGCCTGAGTGAAACTTTAAACTAGGCATTAACACACCCTTATCCAGTCAGCCTGTCATCCTGTCAATCAACCCGTCTGTCAGCCATCACTCAACCAACCAGCAGTTTACAGAAATGTACAGTTGTGTTAACCCCTTTGTGTTTTAAACATTATGTTATAATTTAGCCATTGAAAAATAGCAGATCTACAAGCTCATAGCGCGCCACCGAGTGGCGCACTACGAGCTTGTAGGTTGTAGATTTAGAAGATTTTTTTTAAATGTTGAGGTCAGGCCTAAATGGGTTAATGAAGTGACCAAAGCCATCCTGAATCCAGTTAGTGAAACAACACCACTGGAGGAAACAAATAGCTTTCAAAAGAATGTTAAACCATCATGAAGTTGAAATGAGGCCAATAGAACGTCAAAGCTACAGTACCATAATGTTTTATAAAACCGTTACATTTCTAATAACATGTGTAACATTTAATCATCTTTTTTTTGAGTGGTGCAACCACTCCAACGAACAGCAATGTCCGTCTTTGAGTGGTGCAACCACTCCAACGAACAGCAATGTCCGTCTTTGAGTGGTGCAACCACTCCAACGAACAGCAATGTCCGTCTTTGAGTGGTGCAACCACTCCAACGAACAGCAATGTCCGTTTGTGTGACCAGTACCAATGAGTACCAAAAGTGGCGCTGTTGTGCCAGAAACGGAGAGAGAGAGATAGTGCTGCATGTTGCCTGCTAATGAGAGAGAGAGAGAGAGAGAGAGAGAGACAGAGAGGGGGGGGGGATTCACTCAGTTCACACGGGTGTGATTTTTTTATTGTGATTCGAGAGACTGCGCGCGCACGCACACACACACACACACACACACACACACACACACACACACACACACACACACACACACACACACACACACACACACACACACACACACACACACACACACACACACACACACACACACACACACACACACACACACACACACACACACACACACACACACACACACACACACACACACACACACAAGAAGTTTTATTATGATTCACCTCCTAAATAAACCTTCCCTAAACCTTACCTTCTTTTGGTAGAGTTTGTGCAGCCAGGCAGCACATTCCTTCTCATCCTCAGGAATCTCTTCAACTGGAATACGCCTGTAAACAAACAGCATATTGAAAACTACTGTCTGGATTGTTATGGATTTCTCTGTGCACCTTCTCAAATCCTAGCGCAGGGGTGGGCAACTTTGACGATGGAGAGGGCCACTATATTTCCACACTCACTCCCTAGGGCCATATATTGCTGTCGTAGCAAAAAATAGCCGATCTACAAGCTCAAAACGCGTCGCGCTGCGAAGCTCTTTGAGCTTGTAGATCGGCTATTTTTGCTATGTTTGAAGTTAAATCTTGAATTTTTGCAATTTTTGAATTGGAATCCTGAAAATTAACATTTTTATGTCATTTCCGCATGTGGCCCCCGGGCCGCCAGTTGCCCCCCCCCCTAGCGTATGGCTGATTTTAGTTACCCACGATCTTTCCTCTAGCGCCACCATTAGGCCAAGGTTTCCCCAAACAAGATATCTTGAAAACAGTACAATCTCTGAATATTATGTGATGTTACCAACCTTAAATGCACATCAGCCATGAATTTGCGTCCTTTGATGATATCCACTAGAGTAGGAGCCTGTCTGTCCCTGAAGTTTAGAGTTACATCATACACCGCCGATACTGGATGGAGGGAGGGGAAAAAAAGGTTCATAACTGACTGCTGGCTGGGTTGTTACTAGCCATTTATTTATTTAGCATCATACGTAACAAACATCTACTGCTCAACCAAAGGAGAATGGGCTCTATGGACACACACCCTTTTGGAAAGAACTTTGGCCCCTTCCCTACTTCCTCGTTACAGATGACACAAACCCATTTTGGGCGGGAACCCCTTTTGGTGTTTTAAACATTGTTATAATTTAGCTATTGAAAAATAGCAGATCTACAAGCTCATAGCGCGCCACCGAGTGGCGCGCTACGAGCTTGTAGATCTGCTATTTTTGAAAAATCGTGAAAATATTTATTTCAGAAAACTGGAGGATTTAGAAGATTTTTTTTTAAATTTTGAGGTCAGGCCTAAATGGGCTAATTAAGGTTCTGTTCCATTCTGGTGGTCAAACAGAGTCAGCAGGGGTGGACTGGCCACAGGACGTACTGTACCAGGCATATGCCCGGTGGGCCGACCCTCTGGTGGGCCGGTCTGGGCCAAATGTTAAATTAGTCGTCTGTTGGTTGTGTATCATTTATGTTGTACTGTACTGTAAATGTGGTGGTGTTATAGGGCTTGTGTTTCAAGTATTTGTATGGGCATTGACCCGAAAAAAGTCAGTAGAGTATCTGTGCACTGGCTGTGGTGGGCCAGTCTTGGCCAAATTCCGCGAAAATATCCGGACCTAATTTTTGTTTCAGTCCAGCCCTGAGAGTCAGGGTCCATTTGGTTCCATTTGTACACTCTCAGAGTTATGGGGGTCCTTGAAATTAAAAGGTTTGAGAACCACTGTACACTAAATGGAACAGAGCCTTAATTAGTATCAACTGTAACACCAATGTACAGAGTATTGATCTTTGACACAGCTTTGTGTGTATGTGTGTATGAGCCCGGAATGCACAGCTTTGTGTGTATGAGCACGGAATGTGCTCAGCTGATTGGCTGAGCACGGAGCTTCTCCTTCTGCCAAAAATACCTAATAAATGGTGGGTGACCTCCAGATCACCCACCATTTTGAATTATATGAAAATCTGTTCAAATGTATCTCCTCCCAGGATTTTTGATCAAAATGCACGAAAATGTCTACACGGGAACTTTGGACCAATATGGACAAGGGAATCTATAGTACTATTATTTAAGTGAAAGAAATGAAGGTTTTAGGAGCCAATGAAAATACAATGTACAAAAGTATTGGCATCACAATATACTTTAAAAAGTTTTCCAAAATAAAATTGACATGTATAAATATTTTAGCTACAAAATATACTTTGTGTACCAAGTACTCAAATTTTCAGAAAATAGATCTGCAAGCTCATAACAACTCACATTGTAGATTGGCTGTATGTGGGTTTTGTATAAATAAAATCTGCAAAGTAACAACTAAAGCTGTCAAATGCTGTAATTGTAGTGGAGTAGATGTAACAAAATGGAAAGTAAAGTAAAAGTACCACAATATTGTACATTGTGTATTGCAAACAATAAGCACTTAAGGAAGGTACTTATAGTTACTGATTGCAGCCAATGACTAGACCATGCTAGCCTGGTGAAACCACTCCCCCTGCTGGACAACATTAAGACCATGCACCAGCTGTACCAATTGCTATATTATAGTGCACAGGGTTGATTAATGGTCTTAACTCAAAATATACACATTAACACAGCTTAGATCCCAGACCTAATTGAACTTGGTGATGTTAAGAAAAACATCAAATGTATATCATTTATCATACATTGTGAATAATGGCAACCAATTGCCCACTGGAGATCTCTGCAAAAACTTTGGCAGAAGGTTTCTGTTAAACACATTTTTCACCCTGTATTCCCTAATGTGGGGAAAGTCACTATAGCTCAGTATTCTGCAAAAAACAGGCAACAAATGCATCAAATCTTGGTGGACATTTGTCACATATTTGGCAGAGCAGAAATAGCAGATTAACAAGCTCACGACTTTGGTGTGTCATGAACTTGTAAATTGTCTATTTTTGTTATTGAACAGACATCAAAGTACTTTATAGCCTATAGGATTTAATTGGTTCAGTGGCAGACACTGGGGAGGCACTGGGGAGGCACTGGGCAGATACTGGGGGGGCACTGGGCAGATACTGGGGAGGCACTGGGCAGATACTGGGGGGCACTGGGCAGACACTGGGGGGGCACTGGGGAGGCACTGGGGGGCACTGGGGAGGCACTGGGGGGCACTGGGCAGACACTGGGGGGCACTGGGCAGACACTGGGGGGGCACTGGGCAGACACTGGGGGGCACTGGGCAGACACTGGGGGGGCACTGGGGAAGCACTGGGGGGCACTGGGCAGACACTGGGGGGGCACTGGGGAAGCACTGGGGGGCACTGGGCAGACACTGGGGGGGCACTGGGCAGACACTGGGCAGACACTGGGGGGGCACTGGGCAGACACTGGGGGGGCACTGGGCAGATACTGGGCAGACACTGGGGGGCACTGGGGGGGCACTGGGGGGCACTGGGCAGACACTGGGGGGCACTGGGCAGACACTGGGAGGCACTGGGGGGCACTGGGGAGGCACTGGGGGGGCACTGGGCAGACACTGGGGGGGCACTGGGCAGACACTGGGGGGGCACTGGGCAGACACTGGGGAGGCACTGGGGGGGCACTGGGCAGACACTGGGGGGGCACTGGGGAGGCACTGGGGAGGAACTGGGGGGCACTGGGGAGGCACTGGGCAGACACTGGGGGGCACTGGGCAGACACTGGGCAGACACTGGGGGGGCACTGGGCAGACACTGGGGGGGCACTGGGCAGACACTGGGGGGGCACTGGGCAGACACTGGGGGGGCACTGGGGAGGCACTGGGGAGGAACTGGGGGGCACTGGGGAGGCACTGGGCAGACACTGGGGGGCACTGGGCAGACACTGGGCAGACACTGGGGGGGCACTGGGCAGACACTGGGGGGGCACTGGGCAGACACTGGGGAGGCACTGGGCAGATACTGGGGGGGCACTGGGGGGGCACTGGGGAGGCACTGGGCAGACACTGGGCAGACACTGGGGAGGCACTGGGGGGGCACTGGGGGGGCACTGGGGAGGCACTGGGCAGACACTGGGGGGCACTGGGGGGGCACTGGGCAGACACTGGGGAGGCACTGGGCAGACACTGGGGGGCACTGGGCAGACACTGGGGGGCACTGGGGGGGGGGGGCACTGGGCAGACACTGGGGGGCACTGGGCAGACACTGGGGAGGCACTGGGCAGATACTGGGGGGGCACTGGGCAGATACTGGGGGGCACTGGGCAGACACTGGGGAGACACTGGGGGGGCACTGGGGAGGCACTGGGGGGCACTGGGCAGACACTGGGGGGCACTGGGCAGACACTGGGGGGGCACTGGGGACCCACAAGTGTCCATTTGGTTCCTAACTATCTATCATTTAGCTAGGGACCCACTGGAATTCCCTCAAGGACCACTGGGGGTCCCCATACCCCACTTTGAGAAGCAATGCTGTACAGCACTGTTTCCAAAACAGTGGGTTGGGACCAAAAGTCTCAACTTTATCAATTAAATAAAGAAAATAACTTTGCTTCACAATGCAGGGTGAAGCGATGCATTGTGAGCTTGTAAATCTGCTGTTTTCACTAGTTTTCCCAAGCAAATTTCTCTTTTCGGTCTTGAGCTAAACATTTTGGGGACCACTGCGTGTACAGTAAGTACGTGCGTGTGCGCACGCGCGCGTGCATGCGTGTGTGTATTCACTATACCTGTATCTCTTAGACAGTGCAGTGTGGTGGTGAATCCTTTTGTTCTAGGCAGCAGATGATGTTTCAGTCTGGGAAGCCCTTTACTGAAATAGTATTATGATTCATCATGTTATTAATAACACTACTAATATAGCATAATAACAAGCTGTGATATCAATGGAAGTCATAGCAGCAGTAGGCCTAGTTATAACACATTTTGGTAACGATTTGGGCGGTGTAATGTATTTGCCTAGCCATGATGACTCCAAATATTGGTACTTTTCACTTGCTCCATAGATTTCAAATGTATAATCCGAAAAGGTCTCTCCTTTCAGTTACCTTTCAGTTACACTACTCAGTCACATGTGTAAGTACACAAATGAACAAACTATGTATACAATCACAAAACCTGGTTCTAAATGTTTTATTTTCATCTGTTTACAATGGCTGATAAAGGTTATATCACCATTCCTAAAATAACAAAAACAAAGTAACAAAAACTGTGATTTGGACAATGAAGCACAACTTCCGGAACTAGAACTCAAGGGGTACACTATTGTTTAATCTATGGAGCGACTATTGAAGATAATATAAACTGTGCCATTGCTACTTCCAGAGATTTTCACCATGGAGAGCAAGACCCCAATCTTCCGCCATTGTCTGCTGTGAAGATTGGGCCACATAGCACATGCCCTAGCCATGACAACCATAACAGGCATATGCAAAGACTAAAATTAAACTTGGATAGCATGTTATGTAGACAGACGCCAGGCCATATGTAGAACTGGCATGCTATAGTCAAGTGCACTGTTTCCCAAACAGTGGGTCGGGACCCAATTGTGGGTCATGGACCAATTTGTATGAGTCACAACTCGAGTGAAAATATGTGTTTGTTTGTTTTTTTACAAACAAACAAATCTAAGAAATAGTAGTGAAAATAGGTGATCTACAAGAACTACTGTACCTGTCAGCAACCTCCATAGATATCTGATGTTTCGCCTTAGTAAACCTCGTGCCCTCACAGTGCAACAGGATCTGGATATGGACAGGAAAAGTACTTTACTGTGCTTGCATTCTTTTTAACTTAAATAGCAGTATCAAAACTGCAATGTAGAAATACTAAAGTTACAAGTAAAAGTCTGGACATTCAAAATGTACTTGAGTAAAAGTACAAAAGTATTGGTGTCAAAATGTATTTATTTTGAAGTACCAAAAATAGAAAGTACTCATTTTGTAGCAGATCTACAAGCTCACAATGCATCACATCGCGACACATTGTGAGCTTGTAGATCTGCTATTTTCAATTGGCCAAAATGGCTGAAGTGGTACTGTCATAGACATAAAAAGGTTATGCAAAGGCTCTTCCGGCTCTGGGGCAAGTGTCAAAATTGAAGGCACAATTTTCCAGAGATTCCTTGCGAAGCATGAGCGGAAGCTTGTCAAGCTTCCACGTGCGTAACAGAAGTCCCGTAAAAGACGCGCTGTGATTGGCCAATAGTCACTTGAGTGGCAGCGTGAGACATGGAGGAGTCGCATGAGTAACCTCACTTGGGCAGCGACATAGCGTGCCTTCAGCAAATGCCTTCAGCAGGGAGACTCTTTTTTGCAGAGCTTGGGAGACGATGGTCACTGAGGGGGCACCCTGTTTTACAGGTTAGGTTTCTGGTTTAAGGACTTCAGTGTTTTGTACCATACAATGAATGTATAAGTACAGAACCAGTAAGACGCCTGAGGGCGATGTCATGTGCACGCATCCGCCTCATTGACGGCAGAGTGCTGGCGCTTTGGCATGGGGGGTCAGATCAACATGGAATGAATTCTGTACTGGCCATATGTAGTCTAGTAGCCAGCCCATAGAGCCCCATTGTGAACCCAGGCATGTTGAGTACACCAAGGTTTTATGTTAGAAATGTTTAGTATGGGTCCCCAGCATGTAGAAACTGCCGGATGCTAACTTGCATATGTTGAGCAATTTTCATAATTGGCATAATATGTGACCATAACAATTACAACCTATAGAAGGCAAAATATTTCATCATGCTGTGACATGTCAAACTAGGGGGTTTTCATGATGCTGAATCCATTCCAAGCATTAGTTTTGCAAAAAAACACTCATTGGGCTAAAAACGGCCAATGCCGTCATCACAAATTGATGATGTCAGCACATTTGGGCCAGTGGGCATGGCCGTTTTAAGCCCAATGAGTGTTTTTACTACTACTAGGCTATATAAGGAGCATGTCTTGAGTGTACAGGGTTTGATGAGGTCAGATCAACATATGGAATGTCAGAACAGGTCAGCTCCATACAGTATATGGAGATCTAAGGGTGGTAGCGGGGACATTCTCTTGAGTGTACAGGGTTTGATGAGGGCCCAAGTACGGCCGGGCCTTAATTTTCGGGCCTGTTGAGAACTAGTTTCCGCCGGCGGACGGGCGTGGCTGCACTAATAACTTTGGGGCAGCCCCATGTCACATGATGTCACGAGACCTGGGCATCATATAGAGTGCCGAAGTCACGACGTCACTCGCTCATCCCTTGGTTCTGCCCGGTTCATGGAAGTAATTTCTCATATGGAGAATAACATGGGCTCATCTTAAAATCGTTTCATATAAGCATTGTGGTCCAAAAATAAACAAGCCGTCTCTGCGTTATTGTCAGGGAGGCGTCTCTGTATCGTTTGCGACAGTCAGTCACTCATACATGATATTTTCTAGCGAAAATGTAACTAATCCAGTAGCATCCAGTCCGTTTTCTCTCAGTCAGTTGATTCTTCATATCCATATGAGTGAAGCGGCCGGGTTGACATTTCAAACACAGTTATTAATAGGCGATCTAAAATCCTCCTATGGGGATTACAATCCAAATAAAAAGTACATGAACCCGTGGATTTAAATGGCTTTGCGTTTATGTTATTGCCCTGGGAGACGGATCTCCTCTAATTGAGAGCTATAGAGGTTTAGGTTTCAATGGGCTTTCAAAGATTCATTAGTTTCTCTCCCCTGTTTTACATTTTAGGGTTAGGTTTAGGCATAGTTTTTTTTAATCCCGATGTGCTGGTTGGTACATGGCTTCCGCCACAATCGGTGTATGAATGTGTGTGTGTGTGTGTGTGTGTGTGTGAAAATCGGTGAATGTAATACACAATCTTTGTAAAGCGCCTTGGATAAAGGCGCTATATAAATGCACCATTTACCATTTAGTAGTCGGCGTAGTAAGACAAGCGAGGCATCTATTTATCTATGGTTACTGTAACTAAAGTTTTCAAATAATTGTAGTCAAGTAAAAGTACATTTTTTACTACTCCAGTAAATTAAAACATACCATAACATTACCTATAAATTATACAGTATTTTAGTGAATGTACTTAAGTTACTTCTACCACTGGTTTCACAGAGTATAGAAATGAAATAACACACTTTCTCACCCACACTCACCCACATTTTTTCGGGGTAGTCTTTGAGTTGATTCAGCCCATTGGTCACGGCACACTTGTCCTCGTCCCACTTCCTCTTAAGGAACACCATTTCCTGGAAGTACCAGGACCAGCCAATCAGAGGCACCTTCAGTAGTTCATGCTTTGCTATCACCTTTCCAGCCTGTAGGAGACGGGGACGGAAGCAGAGGCTTGATTAACACCCATTTTGACCTGAGATCAGATTCTAAAAATGTCTTCTACATCCTGACAGTTTTGTAGTAATGTATTATGTATGTATTGTATTGTGAAAGGTTCGAAATAAACTAAACTAAACTAAAACAGTTTTCTGAAAAAGATGTCAGTGGTTCTTCGAATTTTCAAAAATAGCAGACCTACAAGCTCAGACCTACAAGCTCATAGCGCGCGCTATGAGCTTGTAGATCTGCTATTTTTCAATAGCTAAAGCATTAAGCATAACATAATGCTAACACCTAAAGGGGTTCCCGCCCAAAATGGGTTAAAACCCAAAATGGGTTAAAACCCATTTTGGCCTTCTAAATTAAATTAACAGAAAAAGAAAAAAAAAGAAATTGTACATTTGTACACTCTGAGACACAGATCCATTATGGACCCATTTTTACTGAGGTGAAGTTTAGGAATAAGGCTAGGTTTAGCCGGCATAGTTTTACTGAGAGGTTACGCTTAGGAATACCTGGTGGCGATCGTTTCCGAGGTCACTGGATTAGACCCGGGGCGAGTGTGTTTTGGTGCGAGCGTTCACCCCTTTTGGAGATAGTGGTGTTATTTTTTTGCGGTCCATAGGCTTCCATGTTAAAAGAGGTATTTTCACAAGCCACAAACTACCGTTTTGTAAAGGTAAAGGTTGTAAAGGTAAAGGTTTACTATGTCATTAATATACCTTAGAGATGTTGTGTGGAAATAATAAAAAAAAGTCCCCCCATTCTGTGTTTCCCAGAACTAGAGGTCTGGAAAAAAAATCAGACTTTTTATTAACTTTATTATTATTTCCACAAAACATCTCTAAGGTATATTAATGACATAGTAAAATGTTGAAAATGAGTGGAATGCCCCTTTAAGCATTTTTCTTGTTCTTTTCTCTCTCTTCTCGTGCAAAAAAAACACATTTCCAAATCAACAGCATGTGGGGTTTGGCAGTTATAATTAGGAAAGCATGTTCATTATTATTTGTGAATTTGGTTTATGCCATTTGTGTGCGTCTATGACCGCACGAACCACACACACTAAGGGCCGATTCATACTCCTATTTTAGAGCCGAATAAAAGTCGGTTCGGCGCTGTAGAGCCTACAATGTGACGTCATTTGAGGTTCGGGGGGGCGGGTACCGTCCTAAAGTTGGCTCTTCGGTGCTACTGAAAATTTCTGACGAGCCGAAATCATTTCGGCACTACAGCGCCGAAACAGCGGTAAAATAGGAGTATGAATCGGCCCTTATACCCTCAACTGTCAAATTGGAATCAATGGAATCAACTGCACTTCTTTGCCTGGAAAGTAGGCCAAGTTTCAGCATGACCGGTATAGCAGCTTTAATAATTATCAGAATCAACAGATTGTCTCGCATGGAGGCCTGCATTTATGATTGTTGCAACTTGCAAAGCAGATGACTGAGCTTGCTACAGGTCGGCTTGGGAGGGTGTCAAGTGCAAGCCACATCCCTGAAGCTATTCTGAACAGCAGTTGCATCCCATCGGTGCATTGAGCCGTTGGTATGATCCAGTCTCCCTATAATTCCTGACAGGAAAGTGACATTTCCATCGTGATCAGCTACTGTCAGTTTCCCAAAGCCCATCAAATGATGGTTATACCCCAGTGAGCAAATCACAGCAGAGGCTTGAGTTCTCAGACCTTCATGGGCTCTGTCCATCCGACCCACATTCCGCTTAACATCTGAGAAAGATGGCAGATTTGAAAATCGCTGCAAAATGGGGCTTCATTTACGGTCTTCATTACGCTGTCCATTCTACGGTCTGAATGAAACCTACTGATTTGGTGCTCCAACAGCCTTTCATCGATTCTAGCGCCATCCCCAGACCAAATTCTAAACTCTGCACACCATGGCTTTTACCTCCTGCTAACCTCTCTCTCTCAAAGTCAAAGTCAAAGTCAAAGTCGTACGATTAGTCACAGACATTACCGCAGTGAAATTTGTTCTCTGCATTTGACCCATCTCTTGGAACGGTGAGCCGCAGCGTGCGCCGTGCTCGGGAATCATTAGTTGATTTGACCCCCAATCCAACCCATTGATGCCGAGTGCCAAGCAGGGAGGCATTGGGTCCCATTTTTACAGTCTTTGGTATGACCCGGCCGGGGATCGAACCCCGACCTCCCAGTTTCAGGGTGGACACTCTAACCACAAGGCCACTGTCTCTCACCCCTAGGACACCATAGCGTGTGCATATGTTCCACCCGCAGAGGAAGTCTATCTCGTAGTTATGGTTGAGGATGACGATGGCGTGCTCTTTGCCCAAATCCTCCAGGTTCTGCTCTGCATACAGGGTACACTCAGTCCCCGACCACCAGTCTAACAACACGACCATCTCTGGACAGAGAGATAGAGAGGGGACACACACACACACACACACACACACACACACACACACACACACACACACACACACACACACACACACACACACACACACACACACACACACACACACACACACACACACACACACACACACACACACACACACACACACACACACACACACACACACACACACACACACACACACACACACACACACACACACACACACAATGATGAGATACAGGGGATATCTGGGATCAAGAAAGACAAAATGTAAAAGGCAAGTTTGATGAAATCTTAATCACCTAATTTATGTCTATCTTACTGTCTGCAACCTCTACCTATCAGTCCATTTATCAGAGGGCTCAAAGTTTAAGAGATACTGAGAGATAAGGGATAGGTTAGGTTAGGTCAGATAGGTTCACCAAAAGCTTATCACATATACAGTACACCTCACTCACATCACACACGCCCACAAACTGTACTTACGGCTCCACAGTGAGTAAGACAGCCGCGTGATGATGCGCCTGTAAAGCCCTCTGTTGACTGGCCATAGCAGCACACATGTGACCAGCTGAAAGAAGTTGATAATCAGCCCGCTGGCCACGAACACCAGGCCAAACACCAGATGCAGGATGAACGATTCTTTCCACGCCATGGTCTGATCACGCGCATGCGCGCGCACACAGTCACACACACACACACACACACACACACACAGTCACACACACACAGTAGTCACACACTGAAAGACAGGCACGAGGAAATGTTAATACACAGATATGTATACTAACCATACCGAGAGAAACACACCCATATCCTCCACACTTCACCTCAGTGAAGTTCTTCAGCCACGAGTCGACTGGAAGCACTGTTAACACCCTACCCTGAGAGAAAGACAGAGAGAAGCGAGAGCTCAGCTGAGAGTGACATACCGTACAGTACGTACTGCATGTCTTGCAATAGCGGTTCTCTCTTACACACACACACACACACACACCCCCTGAGCCTATGACCCATTTGGCTGTGTTCCAATTTCTGACATAGTGTCTGACGAACACAGCAGCAGATAAGAGCAAACTCAAAGCCAACTGGATGCATACCGTGTCTCCAAATTTGACTTGCCCAAAACCCAAACAGCGTTAGTGCAGTCGCCTCACCCTGGACACTGGCTCATTAGAAAAGTGTCACTCGAGGCTCACTGTCACCCTGGCACCGCCCAGGGTGTTCAATAGCGGAACAAGCCCTATGACTTTAGGGGAAACAGTGACCTATAGTCCTAGAGTTTAATAAAGTGTAAAAAGGGGCAAGTTATCATTGATAGAGATAAGCTGAAAGGAGGTTGAAACTAGTATAGTTCCCCACAAAGAGACTCCCACATACATACCCTCGGACTTTAGGGGAAACAGTGACCTAGAGTTTAATAAAGTTTATTACATGGCTTGGTTGAATGCTTGATTCTGATTGGTCAATCGCTTAATTCAGCGGTGAGTTATCTCATGATAATGACCGCTCCGCTGTATAATGACCGCTGCCTAATCAAACCCTCTGAGCACCACCAGCTGCGCCCCGCTTGATTTACTGCCGTTTCCAACATAACAGCCATGTAAACACACACACTAGTGACACGCAATGTAATTTACAGCTAAACATTGCTCTTAAAAATGTTTTTGAAAACATTTGAGCGAGAAATAGACGAAGCAGGACCCGAAAATGGATTCTATTTGATCAACTCACTTCCTTGTTTTCCAGTGCTGCAGCCCTGCAGCTGGGCAGACGCAGCCAGCGCGAACTTATGGAATACTTTTTTTGTTGTGTTTTGGGTCAATGTATTAATTTATGTTAGTTAGCCATGTAATAAGCGGGATCATATCTGGCTAGGTGGTCATTGTCGGGAGATAATTCACCGACAGGGAGTTTGCCGAGGTGGTTACACTCCCTGAACTTGCTCCCTGAACTCCCCTTACGTAAAAAGGGGCAAGTTATCATTGATAGAGATATTATAAGCTGAAAGAAGGTTGAAACTAGTATAGTTCCCCACAAAGAGACTCCCACATACATGCCCTCGGACTTTAGGGGTAACGGTGACCTAGAGTTTAATAAAGTGTAAAAAGGGGGAAGTTATCATTGATAGAGATAAGCTGAAAGAAGGTTGAAACTAGTAGGGCAGCATGGTCCATAACAATCGTTCAGTTTGTGATAAAAGCATGAAATTTGGTACACATATAGCCAAAGGCATCCCAAACATAATTGGATGTGGAGGCATCCTGAATTTAACATGGCACCCATGGCAGCCATTTTTCAAAATGCCACCATTGACCTATAAGGCAATATTTTCTAAATGTCCTTATGCTTTAAGTAGCATGTGACATATCAAACTAGGGGGTTTTCATGATGCTAAATCCATTCCAAGCATTAGTTTGGGCTAATTGGCCAAATTGGGCTAAATTTGGCCATAGCAACTTGCCCAAATGTGCTGACATCAGCACAGTTGGGCAAGTTGCTATCGCCAAATTTAGCCCAATCAGTGTTTTTATGCAAAACTAACGCTTGGAATAGATTCAGCATCATGAAAACATGCTACTTAAAGCATAAGGAAATTTAGAAAATATTGCCTTATAATAGGATGTCAATGGTGGCATTTTGAAAAATGGCTGCCATGGGTGCCATGTTGAAAATTCAGGATGCCTCCACATCCAATTATGTTTGGGATGCCTTTGGCTAGATGTGTACCAGATTTCATGCTTTTATCACAAACTGAACGATTCCTTTATATATTGGAGCTAAGCAGCTGGACTATAGTGCAGTTCCCCACAATAAACTCCCACATACATGCAGTCAGTGGTTATGTTTTTTGGTTAGAAGAATAACCACAGAAAATATTAAAAGTAGCCTATATAAAAGTAAAAATATATATTTTTCTAATGCACTTCTGTACTTCTGTGTCGCTTCTCTCTCTTAGTGCCATTCCACATGTAGCAGGGGGATTTGAATGAATGCGCCCCGCCCTTTTAAACCCTAGCTGCCAATAAACCCCACCCTTAATTTGAAACAAGGAGCACCTGGCTGATGCTGCCCTAGTAACCAGAGCCATACCCCCTTTCTGAAACCAGCTCCTCGCCACTCGCTCTACACACTTGCCCTCGATATGCGCGTTCACGCGAGGCTGCGCCATAATAAAAGTGTCGTCCGAAACCAAGCAGCCTTGAGTGGAAGTGGCTTATAAAGCCCTCAAGAGCGAGTCTGTGGTCTGTGCCGATCTAGAATCGATTGCCTTGTGCAGCCCTGCTCTGTGTCCGCATGGAAACCGCGACCTACAAATGTAAGAACCACCACAAATAAATGATAAATAAACTCCTCCTAAACAATCGTCATCTGATGCAGACAATGCTCCAACTGATGTTCACAATGGCTCTTTATTTAACCCACAGACAATGCTCCAACTGATGTTCACAATGGCTCTTTATTTGAATACGAGACTGCTCGCCCCTTTACCAACTCGCCCCGGGCGTACAGCCGGCGGAACAGCGCGGCCTGGTATTCCTAAAGTAATCTAAGTAAACTGTGCTTAAACGGTTAAACCTAACCTTATTCCTAACCTCAACCTCAGTAAAACGATGCCTAAACGTAACCCTATTCCTAAACTTAACCCCAGTAAAACTATGCCTAACCCTAAACTTATTTCTAACCTTATTCTCAGTAAAACAAAATAAAGAATACAAGAACCGCCGCACCGAGCTGTCGGTGTGAGGTCGGCGGAAGAAATCTGGGGCGAGATGGAATTGGGGCGACCTGACCTGTTACCCTTTATTTAACCCACCGTGAAAAAACTATAAATGAAACCACACAAACAAAACAACTTTTAACACAATGATTTATAAACACCATGTATGTATATGAGTAATGAATATGAGTATACGGTATGGGTTAGCTACAGCTGATCACATTCCACTTGGATTCACCATAAATGTTAAGGTTCTGCCCACAATAATGAAAAATGACAGCAATGCTCGTTCTGGTAAACTGGACTGGTCATCTCTGTTTAAAGAGGATTTACAGTCTTACTACATGAAAACTGACAAGCTCTCAAGTAATATTTATTTGCCCACAGATGCTATCAGGTGCAATGATGCTAACTGTAAGAGTGTGGAGCATAAAAACGCCCTCTGTACCCTGTATGACAACATAGTGGCTGCCCTGGTTGAAGGTGGCAAACCCCACTACAAGTATAAGGGCAAATTTCATATCAGACCAGGCTGGAATGAGCATGTAGCAATGTACCATGCTGACGCAAGAGAAGCCTTTAAACTGTGGGCTATAGCTGGAAGACCTAGGCAGGGGCCTGAGCTTGAGCATAAAATCACAACTAATGCTAGATATAAGTATGCTGTACGTTTCATCTGCAAAAATGAGCAAGTTATGAGGGCAGACTCCATGGCCAGTAAGCTACTGTGTAACAATGTGAATGATTTTTGGAAAGAGGTGAGATCTCTCACTAATAGTAAACCCTCCTTACCCTGCTCTGTAGAAGGAACTTCAGGAGCTGATAATATTGTGGCATTATGGTGACAGCATTATAGCTCTTTATTCAACTGTATCAATAGTGATTTGTTTGTGGATGACTCTGATATGAACAATGATAATATGGGTATAACAACACATGAGGTGTATCAAGCCATGCAACATTTGTCTGTAAACAAAGCATGTGGGATGGATCAGATCACTGCAGAGCACCTGAAAAATGCTAGTCTGAGACTAGCACCACTTTTATCTATCAGTTTTACTGGCTTTATGATCCACGGTGTATTACCGGACTCAATGCTTTCAGTATTGCTTGTCCCAGTTATTAAAGATAAAGCTGGTAAGGTTAGTAGCCTTGATAATTATAGGCCCATAGCTATAGCCAGCATCATCTCCAAAGTAATGGAAAGCATCCTACTGGATAGAGTAACTGAGTATATCCACTCCTTTGATAACCAGTTTGGTTTTAAACCAAAGCATGGTACTGACCTATGTATTTTTGCTCTCAAGGAAATTGTGAGCAAATACAAGTCTAGTAATTCATCAGTCCTCATGTGTTTTATTGATGCGTCCCGTGCCTTCGATAGGATTAACCATAATAAGCTCTTTATGAAAATGAAGCAAAGAGGAGTGCCCGGTTTTATTGTGAGGGTCCTGGCCTACTGGTATGCCCACCAGACCATGCAGGTCAAATGGGGTGGGAGTATATCAGCTCCATTTGGTGTAAGCAATGGCGTGAGGCAGGGGGGAATTTTATCTCCCATCTTATTTAATTTATATATGGATGGTTTGTCTGCTCAACTGAGAACCTGTAACACAGGATGCATGGTCGGAGAAACACTAGTAAACCATCTGATGTATGCAGATGACCTGGTGGTCCTCAGTCCCAGTAGTGCTGGTCTACAACAGCTCCTTGATGTTTGCTCTAAATATGGTGTGCAACATGATATAAAATATAATGCTAGCAAAAGCGCTGTTCTAATATGTAGAACTAAAGAGGACAAACGCCTTAACTTTCCTATCTTTAAACTATCAGACAATAGTCTTGAGGTCTGGAATAAGATTAAATATCTTGGCCATTTTTTTACGGATCAAATGACAGATGACGATGATATATACAGACAATGTCGGAAGCTATATGCTCAAGCAAACACTATTGCCCGAAAGTTCTGTCATTGTTCCACTAAAGTGAAAGTGTCCTTGTTCAAGGCATATTGCACACCGCTTTATACTGCACACCTGTGGTCATGTTATAAAAAGTCTAGCATGCACAGGTTGCAAGTTGCATATAATGATGCCATGAGAATACTCCTTAAACAACCCAGAGGGGGCAGTGCTAGCCAGATGTTTGTCACTGCTGGAGTGAGGACTTTTAAAGCACTCCTAAGAAATATAGGGCCCTATTAAGCAAGACGAAAAACCCATGCGGTAATACAGATTTCGCCCTCGCTCTGCGCCTTTTCGTATTATGGAAGCCGTGGTGAGCGCTCACTCATATGGAATACCACGTTTCTGCATAATTTAGCATTGGGGGAGTGTCCATATGTTAATTATTTTCGCTTTGCGCTATTTTGCTATTAAGCCCCTTGACCTAAAAACATACCGATTCCGCCTGGGTCTGACCACGTCTTAAAAGCAAAAAGCACTGTTTGATTTTACACTTGAGCGGCTCTGGAGTGCTGCTGGAGTGTTGCCATGTCTGTTTGCTGTTTATTATAAGCGGCTTCTTTTTCTGCAAAGTTGCTTGTAAATATTGGTAGTTGTGGTTGCTTTTCTTGTTTCTAAAGTGCTTATTTGGGCTTTTCTCCTAATGTTGTTTAAACCAGTGATCCTCACACAGCGACATTCCCATGTCAAGGACCCCCAGATGAATGCATTTGCCCAACTAAGCCAGTGACCCCCATGACAGATTTGTGTTTTTAAATGTTTCAATAACATTTTTCAAAAGTATTCTTATTGTCACTTTTTTCAAAGATTACTTTTGAAAATAGGAGATCTACCAGCTCACAATGCATCACATTCATTCATTAAAACAATGAACTCTGACTGCAGGGGGATATATATTTATAATGATCATTATAACAATGTGCAAGAAAATATGTAAAAAGAAGGAAGAACTTTATATTTGTGGACAATCAAAATATGCTGGAAATTTTAATGTGGTGTCATTAAAAGGAATCTTGATATGGCAGACTCACTATCTAGAAAATAAAAACATGGCACTTCATTTAAAATAGGTTGTAGACCCCTGTTATATGCGATTCTTTTGGGAGTATGTTTATAGACCTATTTACTTGTTTCTATGAGACATGGCAACAGCGAGCTTTCTGGCTTTCTCGTTGAGATTATAAAGGGTCATATATCGCTCATTTCTAAACCTAAAAATTAAAACATCTCCATAATCACTGGGAAGTTTGCTTTCATACGCTGTATCACACCCGACTCAATTCTTCTTCAATAAAATGCTACGAGCGAAGACCATAACATTGGGGCCGCAGCAATACGCATGGCGCACGTATGGCATTTCAACTCATTCCTTCGTCGTGACTCGAATGAAATAAAATAAACGTTATTTTACTGGTGTTTTTCAATAGAAACAAATAAAGAGCGTGTGTGCAACAGTCAGTGCATATACGTGCATGCACTATAGGCTATATTTCCTCCTTGTCGGGATGGTGAGCTGAGCTCTTCACAGCCCGTTTGTCTTTCATATTATTCTTATAATATTTGATATTATAAACACTCATGGTTCTCTCATTTCTCAGCCGTTTTTTAAAATGTAAAAATCCCCACATTCCTTAGGAATCTTGCTTTCATTCGCTGTATGGTATATGGTTCTATTTTTATCGAATTAAACAATATCAAACGAACTTGTATGTTCGGGGGTTAGACGATTCTGGGAACATTACGCATGGATTGCCAATTTGCCAGCCAATGCTGCGTATCTACTCGCAGTTCCATTCCGATCTGAAAGGTATAGGTAGGTGCCATTTCAAAGGCTTAGTTATTCATTTATGAATCAAATCAACTAGAATAAAGATTTTTACAGCTGTTTTTCATGCTTAGAACAGAAACAAATGAAGTGATGATGTGCGTATATCTCCCTCCCTTAGCATATGGCTGCGCCGCTGTAATGACTTTCCAATGAACACTGCAAGTTACTTAACAAAATAGAGACATAGGCCTACAAGCTATGCACATCATGGCTGTGACAGCTTGTGGATCTGTTCTTTTGAGGCATAAAGGTGACAGCATGCAGTGCAATAGGAATAATTAACCCAAATGTGACAAAGTCATGTCATGTCTATGGTGCCAGTCTGCAGAAATGTAATACCACTTGCCGAAAAGGGCGCATTCCATGAGGACATCAGCTGGTGTCGTAAAGAGAATAGTACGGACATGTTCATTGGGTAAGCCTCAAAACTCCCTGAAACACTCCCATGACTAATTCAAGGCCGTTTTGCTCACACCACGGGGTGTCGAAAGCGCTTCTTACCTGGCCCATAATTGTAATATGACATTGCACACGCCCCCACGTCTTAAAAACTGTAAAATTATATGTAATTAGATTCCACTTGCTTAATAGGGCCCTAGGAATGTTTAAGTTTATGAAAAGGCTGGATGTGTCAACAAACAGTATCATTGTAGCGCTTTCAAGCCCCTCAGTGAGCTGTTCACGTTATACATCTAGTTTAAGGGTACACTGGCTAAAATGCCTGTATGTTCTACCTGTGGGTTAAGTTATGTAAGTTTTGTATTTTTTTACATGCTTTTATGAGTTTTATTGCCTGTTGTATCTCTTGTATGTTAACCCCGTGTACCCTATGGACCTGAGTCTGCTAATAAAGTTGAATTGAAATTGAAATATATGACATGTCATTTTTGACAGTCACGCTGTATTTCCTTTTTCCATATTAATGAAATCCACATGTCACACAAACATACACGATGCAATGCAATATAACTGTAGCCTACAAACAAAATAACAGGTAACACAATTGCATGATGGTAACCATGGCAACAAATGGTGTCTGTTTCCTGTTTCTGCACAAGGAGGGCGAGTGTATTTCCAAACAGTTTTTTTATACCGAGCAGGCCAGCGGCCCAGCACCCATGATCCCTTTATTTTAGATTGTTTTGTAGTAATGGTACAACATAAACATTACAAAGATTTTAGTTGTTACTGTACAATACTTTAAAACAGTTGGCATGTTGCTCACATGCCTAAAATTGCTCTTATTTGCGCCGCCCTCGTTGAATGTATTTCAAACTCCAGCTTGTCCCCCTTTCAGGAACTGCGCTCGAGCGCTCAGTTTCTGCCCCCTCAATATCGTAACTGTTCTATTAGATGGCTCTGCTAGTAACAGGCCTATACCTGGTTACACCGTTTTTGATGTAAGGCAATGAAACTTTCAGGGTTAAACGTGCAAAAAATGTATCATAAGTATGAATCCAATAGGCCTACATAAGTATGAATCCAATACAATCTCTGTCTCCCTTCCTTAAAACAGTTTTTGTGCCCAAGACGTCCACAGACGTCCTGGGAATTACCGCTATGTGGTGCCCAAGACGTCTGTGGACGTCTTAGCAAAAAAAAAATATATATATATATTTTGTTTTTTATAAAATTAAAAAAAAAAGTCAAAAAAAATGAATGTAAAAAGTGGGCACCCTGGGTTACTATTTTGAAAGTGTTTAGTGGGCACACAAAGCGTAAAAAAGGAGCTTTCCTTTTAATTGTGTTTCCATCTCCCATGTTTGTCTAAATTGAGTTATAGGCCTACAGTACGTGAGGTGAGGACACCAAAGGAAACGAGCCGAAAGGCTTTTCTTTTTGCATTTAGCAAACCTTGTATTGTACTGTACTTCCCTGTGCCTGGCAAACTGTTAATACAGTAATCAATCAATCAATCACTCACTCTACTGTACATGCATACTACCGGTATATGCTTTACTGTTGGGTCTGTAATTCACCTTAAATGTACAGTATGCAAACTATGCATGTAGTGCACCAAGATGCTTTGTTTTGCTCAGTATCTCTCAATTACACTGGGCAGAGAAGAGAAGGGACCCCTATCATTCTGAAGTAGCACTTTCAGCACCATTCAACAAACCCTTAACCCCTAGTTGCTCCAGTGCCCATGAATATACAGGATTATATAAGACTAGTCTACGTCCAGGAATGTAGCTGTTTGATGTGTATGTGCCGTGCCAGCGTATGACGTAATGACTACTTGTGCTTGATATGGCAGTGGTGTCAGATTACATACAATGTATACATAACATAGGGGCATTACCTTTAATCCTCCCGACACTAAAACATATCGTCATTACGTCACCAATCGAAAACCAATTACACCCTGGCATTGGGTCCTTTAATCCACATTAATTCAACAACGAGAGTGCACGGTTCAACACTGTCAAGACAAAGAGTTAAATGAACTAGCAGTATTTTACAGTGTGGCTGTTGCTGTTAAATTTAAGTACGGTAGTCTTACTTATTATATATTAATATCTTACAGACAGTATGTTGCTGTATTAACATTTCTACTTACCTCAGACGTGTCTCAACCAACAGACCTGAGGCGCATATGAGATTATATGCAGTCGTGGAGTGTAAAAGTCTGGATGAATGGAGACTGCATGAAGCGACCACAGAAAGAGAGGTGAGGAAGTTCAACTACACAGCCCTACCCTGTAAACTCCAGTGAACTTTGGAGTGTTGCCTAAAATACACATGCACATGTGTGTGTGTGTGTGTGTGTATGAGGGGGAGTGTCAATAATCACCTGAGGATCTTCTCAGAGTGATGACCTCATCTGCCACTGTCACTCAAAACAATTAACTACGTCCTGTGTGTGTATGTGTGCGCATGCGATATTGCCCTTTGATCAGTTGTGTTGGAGTCAAACTTTATTTTACTCTGCCACCCACGCACGCACGCACGCACACACACACACACACACACACATCCCGACCCTATAAGCAGAAAGCCTACACAAATGTAAGGACTATTCTCAGTGCAGGAGAGCACACGATGGTATTTCATATTTTAAAGAACATTAAAATAATGTAGCACTGGCTTCTACAGTCGGCAACACCTGGCCATACCCAAACCGTGATGGAATAGTACAGTACATATTTTAAGGAGGCAAGGAGTGTCATTTTACATATTAGCTATATACAGTATAGCAACATGTGTTTTTCAGAAAACTAGGGCAGACCAAGGCGCAGTTGGAGGAAATACATTGACCAGCTGGCCTTGGAACGTCTCGGGATCCCCCAGGAGGAAGTCACTAATGTTGCTCTGGAGAGGGAAGTCTGGAGCACTCTGGTGGAGCTGTTGCCCCCGCGACCCGACTACGGATAAGCGGTTGAAGATGGATGGATTGATGGATAGAACAGTGTTTTAGAACAGTGGTTCTCAAAAATAGAAGATCTACAAGCTTGCAGCGCACATCTGCTATTTTTTAATATTCTTTTTAAATCTTGAAAGTGTTTTTAACACAAATCTTCTCTTCTGGGTGGGGGGATCTCTGGCACAAAACCAGTGGCGTGCACAGACATTTAGAGGGGCAGGTGCTCAAGTTAAAAAAGGGCACCTTGTGCAGCGCGTGGAACCGGCCGGTTGCCTTAATCTATTTTGGGCGGGAACCCCTTTTGGTGTTAGCATTATGTTATGCTTTAGCTATTGAAAAATAGCAGATCTACAAGCTCATAGCGCGCCACCGAGTGGCGCGCTACGAGCTTGTAGGTCTGCTATTTTTGAAAAAAAGGGAAAAAAAGGAAAGATTTTTTTTTTTTTTTCCAAAAGGGCACATTGCCAAAAGGGCAGGGGGTGCTCTAGCACCCCCTAGTGTCTATCTGTGCACGCCACTGCACAAAACATATATAAAATGTGGGGGTCCTTGGCACGAAAACGTATGAGAACTACGGATTTAGAAGGCCTCAGGTCTTATGGGTAAATAATATGATAAGTTTATGGAACTATTAGCCTGGTAGACCATCCTGGTCATGGAATTCACATCAAACGAAATGTGAATTCCGCGACTGGGATGGTCGACTCTACCAGGCTATGGAATTATAGGGACAGCACACTCATGGCCTCTGTGGCCTCATGTCAAAGCAACTCCTGACAAGCAGTTGGTGCCTTGCATGGCTGCCCCTGCTCTGTGTGTGTGAGTGTGTGTGTGTGTGTGTGTGTGTGTGTGTGTGTGTGCGTGCGTGCGTGCGTGCGTGCGTGCGTGCGTGCGTGCGTGCGTGCGTGCGTGCGTGCGTGCGTGCGTGCGTGCGTGCGTGCGTGCGTGCATAAATGGATGAATGTAATCAAATGCATGGTACAATGTATTTTGTAAAATATAAACTGTATAAATGCAGACCATTAACCAAGACAACTCTTACTCTCTCTCTTTATTGCATTAGAACATACATTTCTCATATATATATCTATATATATATTTTATAAATGTGAATTTGTACACTACAATCTTTTATTGTAACATGTTAGAAAATACTCGTAACGCTCCAAAAACATAGCACTAAAAACAGTTACCAAACATTGATTATTACATGTCCTCATTTCACATTAGTTTTTTTGTTTTGGCCACCAAGAACAGAAAAAACAAAGATGGAAGAGATGAAACTGTCTTATTTAGGAGGACAGGAGAGGACAACAGCCACGGACAGAGTTCAGCCATCGCAGACTTTCGTGGAATTTCGCAGATTTTTATGGGTTTACAATCAAACCGGAAGGGGAGAGCGGGGTATGTTGGATTTATACGTAGTCATACGACGCAGTTGCATGCCTAAAATAGCTTATCTGCAAGCTCCCAAACGCAAGCTCACACAGCGAGCTTGTGCTATTTTTGATTTATTTTTTTAAAGGTTTCATGACATTCATTTTCATTTATTTTTCGTTTTTCATGACCTCAATTACACCCACCCAACCTGAACATTCAGTGGATTTTCTGTGGTCTGGGGTTTTCTCTGTGTGTTCTGAAGCCTTTTGACCTGAAAACAGGCAAAATCCCTCAACACGTTAACAGTGACATCTGCTGGCAAATTATTATGTCATATATGGGATTTGTGGACTCTTACTGTACCTCACAGTAAAAAAAAACCCAGACCACAAAACATCTACTGAATGTTAAAAGTTTTCAGTTTTTGTTTGGTGCAATTGAGCTCAGAAAAGCTAAAGAAAATAATTAGAAATTAGAAAAATATTTTTTTAATGTCACGACCCAGAAAATGTTTCATAATTTAGATTATGGGGTGCCGGAGTCCCTGGCAGGAAACGTTTTGAGAAGGGCAGCCAAATACTTGTGGGGGTCCTTGACATGACAAAAGTTTGAGAACCACTGATGTAGCTGGCCCAGGAACAGTTGTTAACAGAAACTACACAAGCAAACAGCGAGGATAGAGTGCATTAGAACCATGCAACGCTGAAGAGGTTTTGATATTCATTCACTCAACGCAAGGTTGTTAGGAACATGAGAACAAACTCCTCAAGGCCCCCTTGCCTCAACAGCATATTTTTACATACAGCTAACTCCTCTTGGAGGCATGACTTTGACTATACAGAATGATTGTCCTAATCAAGGCAAGGGGCGAATGCACCCCTTGCCCACCTTCCCCAAATCAACACCCATATTCTCTCCTCGCCGCGCACCTCCTCCCATGTCCTCCCTCTTTGTTAACCACTTATATTAGGCCCTATTAAAAAAATAATAATAAATGCAGATCTACAAGCTCACAACGTCTTGCATCAATGCGTTGGGGCCTTGTAGGTTTGCTATTTTTGAAAAGTTTGGAATGCCCAAATAAAGCAGGGACACGAAGGGTGAAAGTGGTCAATTAGATTTTAAGTGATTTCTCCTATTACACACACACACACACACACACAAACCCTGTGATCGTAAAGGAAATATACAGTAATATTTTTACAGTCACGCGCACACACAGAGAAATCAACTGTAGCACAGACCGTTCACCACAGACACACGCAGACACTACGGGCAGACAAGTTTGGACCACATACGACTGACTATAGTTTGTTAACCCAACGTAGAAGGAAAAACTGCATGTTCAGAGCCGAGCAGACACCAGGATGGCCAAGTGCACAGTCCGTTTTATCCATAATTATGTTGTGGAACACAATAATCAATCATCATCATCATACATTAGTCCTACAAACTGTTGACTACTGCATTGTTCAAAGAGCAAGAGCTTCCAGTTTTCCAGGGCACAATTAAGGCCTCCCAAACTAAGTATTCTGGTTGCTGGGCCAAATCCCTGGCCCCGAATCAAATACGCTCTATGCATTAGCAGCCATATTGGAAAGAAATTGGGCCTCCTCCTCCTTACTTCCTTCACAGGTCTTACCACTTATACTAATTAAGGCTGTTCCATTTAGTGTAGCACAGTGGTTCTCAAACTTTTTAATCCCCCGCATGAACCATGAGGGTCCCTGGCTGTACCCCACTGGTGTAGCAGTCTTTCCAGTTTGCCAACATGCTGTTCGACCAGAATGGAGCACAACCTTAAATTGCATCATTGGTAACATCTGTTTATTACAGTAAAACAATACAAAAATTAAATAAAAATGAAGGCATATATTCAAAAGAACTCTAAGCTGAAGCGTCTCATCTTTTATCATCTTATCCGAGTAATGGCGAAACAAACTATGTAACGCAGCAAAAAGTGGTATCTACATGTAGCACAATTTATACTGCAATATCCAGCCCTCCCCGGCCATTTCCCTCCTCTTTCTCTGCTACGCCCGAGTTGCTTCCTCTCCATCCGTTTCCCTCTTACTTCCAAATCTATCCCCGGTGAGTGCTATTGTGGTTGTGATGTCAGATTCCTAAGGCAGTATCACAGTACAGTCCATAGAGAAAAACAACAGCGGTACAGTATTACAATGGCCTGCCCAGAGCCATATACACCTGACAAAGTTGGGACACTGACATAATGTTGGGAATTTTTGTTAGGCCTCCAGGTTTTGAGCGTTCACTATCTTAACATTCTGTCAGGATAAGCAATGAGATCTGTATGCAACAAAGATCTACATGTCATCTGCATATTTCCGGACGCCCCATCGTCACTTGGGACAAGCGCAGCCTACCTACTGTAGTACGTTAACAAACACACTGGTTCCCCCAAATATTTTAGCTCGAGACCTAAAAAGAGAAATTTGACGTCTCCCTGGGACCCAAACTAGTGAAAAATATCTGATCTACAAGCTCACAGTACAGTGTTATGAGCTTGTAGATCTGCTATTTTTTTTTGTTTATACTTATTTTATTTTTATTTTTTTTGAAATACCGTAATATATATATTTTTAACTGTAGGAAATAATGTGTCCGCGACCCACAAATGGGTCCCAAGCCAGTGTTTGGGAACCAGTGGGTTACATCATGCTAATCTCATCTTCCTGGCTTGTCCTGCGAGCTTGGCGGGCTAAGGCACATGCCGTGGCGTGTGCTCACAACATCATGGGTCTGAATCAGGCTCATCATTCATGGCCATATATTGTCACAGGTCATGTTCACACTACTTTCTAGACACACTCGCCACTGTGTATAATCCGATAAAACAGAAATGGTTCTAAAAAATATGGTTAAAAAAAATATATATATAATAATCCAAATTCCGACATTTCCTTTTTTGTGAAAAGCAGAACGTTAATTGTGTACTGTATTCATATAATTACACTGGAGAGTGAATCAAAGTCAAAAAGCTGCTTCTAGGGGCTTCACTGATGGCTCACCTGGTAACACACATACATAAGGCTAAAAATAAGTATTCTGGCGTGCAGATTTTATTGTCGTTTCATGTTAAAGTTTTGTCTTTGGTCACTTTGTGACACCTTTTCCATTCTGGCTTTGAATCCAACCAGACCCCCCCCCCCTCTCTCTCCCCTGCCCTTTTCTGTTCACTGTCACTCAAAAAAGAATTATCTTTGGGAAAATAAAAATAAAGAAAAAGTTGTGATCGGTGTCTGCACTTTGCGTTTACTTTCTGCAAAGTGACACGTTGCATGTTTGTTGCATACTGAGGCCTCTGGTAAAATTCAGTGGCACAACTCAAAGAGATATAGGGTTCTGGGTTCAGCCTTCTTATTATGGGCAGGTTCTGACACGGGTGAGGCTTATTTATTTTTTATTTTTTCCCCCCTAATACAGATCACGCTGGCCTATGACGGCTCAGATACGTCAGCTCATTGGACGATATGAGCTATATATGATGTGGTCGAGTGGAACTCCTGGAATGAATGAGCTCCTGCTATATTACAGACTATTAAGACAGCTAACTATTACCTAGCTGATGGCAACTCGTGGAACTACGGGAGGCTACACATGGAGTCTCAAGAAGTTGCTCCACATCTCTGTTTGGAATGATATTGTGGTTAGCAAGATTCAACACAATGGTCCAATAGACAAGGTCAGATAGAAGTTATCATACAGAAATGGTCCAATACAATTATAGTACAACATCTATACAACAACTATACATTGTGCGTTTTTTTCGTTTTTGTTTTTTTACTTTCTCTTTTTTTTTTGGGGGGGGGGGGGGGGGGGGGTGGTTGGTTGTATGTCTCCATATAATCATTGGTTTTCAAGAGGGGTTGGGGGACATGGTGCGGGGCGTCGGAACAGAGGGGTTGGGGGACATGGTGCGGGGCGTCGGAACAGAGGGGTTGGGGGACATGGTGCGGGGCGTCGGAACAGAGGGGTTGGGGGGGACATGGTGCGGGGCGTCGGAACAGACCCCTAGATCAGTGGTTCTCAACCTTTTCAGGCCGTGACCCCCCAAAATAATCACATTTGAACTGGGGACCCCCCACTCTGACATAGCACTTGGAACTGTAGGAGTTCTCTTTTCTTTTCAAAATCTTTTTATTTACACATTATACATTTAGTTTGACTCGGTTCCACAGATAAATATATTATTATATTACATTATCTGACAATTTGGCCAATGTCTGACCAGTTTTATTAGTATAGTTTGTCGTTTACTTTTGATTGATACACTAATGTTCTTTTTTTCAATTTAAAAAAAAATGTTTTAAAAGCTCTTAAGTTAAAAGTCCATAAATTGTCACTTAACTGTCATCATGGGGACCCCTCACAAATCATGTGGGGTCCCCCCCTGGGGGGTCTGGACCCACGGGTTGAGAACCACTGAGATACAGCAGACAAGAGACGGAGCATTTCTTCAGCAGCAGCTCTGTCAGCTCAACCCATTTTGGGCGGGAACCCCTTTTGGTGTTAGCATTATGTTATGCTTTAGCTATTGAAAAATAGCAGACCTACAAGCTCATAGCGCACCACCGAGTGGCGCGCTACGAGCTTGTAGGTCTGCTATTTTTGAAAAATCGAAGAACGACTGACATAGAAACATAGCTTTTTCAGAAAACTGTCAGGATGTAGAAGACATTTTTAGAATCTGATTTCAGGTCAAAATGGGTTAAGCAGTGATTCTATGGCAGCTTGAAGAACCGACATCTCCAGAATGTTGACCATCTTTTTCCGACGACGTCGTGTATGCACAGACTTGCTGCCCAGAAGCTTCTATCTATGGCACTGGTTCAGAACAACTGGGAGAAGTACAGGGTCAGGTTTGAGATGCAGGGGTCATGGGTTAGGTTTGAGTGGTCAGGGATAATGAGGAATGAACAGGAGGAGAGGGGATACGGAATACGGATCCCAAAGGATCTTTGGGATTTAGGATATGAAGACCATCTAAGCCTAAGAAATGTCACCGTTGATGAGGCAATGATGAGGTTTCAGGGACTTATTAGGGACACAGGTTTGTTGTAGGTTTGATGTAGGTATTTAAGGGATTCAGTGTGTAGAATGTTGTTAATGTTAGGATATGACTGTGGCCTCCATAACTATAGCAGGGTCTTCTATGTCAGCTTTACTTTGAACCATTCTTAGCTCCAACTGGGGTGGACTAGGCCTTCTACCAGGACCTGCTAACTCTGACGGGAACAAAGAGAGAGAGAGAGAGAGAGAGAGAGAGAGAGAGAGGGGAGAGAGAGAGAGAGAGGGGAGAGGGGGGAGGGAAAGAATAGATAGATACAGGAGGGGACAGATCGGGAGAAAAGAGGCAGAGAAATATTAAGAACTTTAAAACACTTTCAGTTTTTATGCACATACAAATATTAGAACTCCGATTCAGGCCGTGAATTAAAGATGCACGTTGCCGTGTGGGGCCGGTTTTACTCCAAAACTTGGGAAACACGATAGGCCTGGTTCAGTAAGCTGGCCATAAATAACGTGTAAATAAAGTGACTAAAAGGAGGAGTGTATTTTCTCTAATCACGTAATCATGTCATGATGAATCGGCTGCCATGTGATCGTAAAATCACAAGCGCTTTCCTGAGAAGTGCTTCACACCATAAAAGGCAACAGGAAATAGACCTCCCACAAAATTCACTGACAGAAAAAGATGAATGAATGAACGTGGGCAGTTGCGTAAATTCCTTTATGTTCAAAATATGGGCGTAAACAGCTTAGTAAATCGGGCCCAATGTTGCCAAACAGTGTTAATTTTGACATAAAATTCCGATTTAGTCCGTTTGCCAAAGTGGCAATACTGTGGTGACAAATATGCCAAAAGCATCTTTCAGTAGTGTTTTTTTTTGTTTTGTTACATTTGCCACTGATGGAAACACACTCGTGCATATAACCGATGGGAAGAAATAATAGCCCAAATCTTAAACCTAGTGATTTCAACATTTACAACATGGCTACATTTTCCGTTCTTACCATGAGCATACGATATGGTCCTTTGAATAACATGGTGCATCACTGAAAACGTCTTCTCACAGGCCATCTGAAAGAGAGACACAGTCTGGTATTCAGAATTAACTTTAGTAAAAGCGAGTTGGGCTCTTTGGGCTTATCAAGCCTGGTATCAAGAAATAGCGGCCCATGACGTCATCTTTAAACAATCAAGACAAGAGGTGAATCAAGAAAAAAGTGAAGTGACAAGACAAAATTACTTTTTAATACCAAACTAAAAAACTACCGAAAAAAAGACCGTTTCTGCATCAAAAGTGATCAACAAAACTATACTATTAAAACTGGTAAAGAAATGGCGAAAATAGCAGATCTACAAGCTCACAACTAAACGCCTCGCAACATTTATCTCTGAACCGACTCAAACTAAAATGTAATGCCTCAACTCCTCAAGTGCTTTTCGGGGTGGTTGGTACCCATTTCAACTTGTGATTATTTTAGAGGGTCCCCAGTTCAAATATGATTATTTTAGAGAGGGTCTCCAGTTCAATTATGATTACTTTGGGATGAAAAGGTTGAGAATCACTAGATGGCTTGCCCCCTAGGAGCCACCCCATCTCTGTGTGTGTGTGTGTGTGTGTGTGTGTGTGTGTGTGTGTGTGCGTGCGTGCGTGCGTGCGTGCGTACCTTTAGGTCATTGGGATAGTGGTGTGTCCACGCTAACAGCATAGCAGCAAACAAATCCCCGGTTCCTACAAACACAGCATCTACTTTGGGAACATCCATGCGAACTCTCTGCGTTGACCGGCTGCCATCTGGAAGAACTGAACAGTAACAGGCTAGTCAGGTATAGAAACCTTGTTGTTATGTCCAAATCTGTCACATTTTCAGGAAATGGAAAAAAAATAACCTGTGTTCCAATAGCCTGGGATCAATCAATAACATTTTTGGGTTTCTGATCCGGTCGGAGCGGAAAGAACTTCATGTCATCGGGATCGGGATCGTTCAGAGATTCTCAACGCCTAATACTAGACTACTTTCAGGTCCGGTAAAGACCCGCCCCCCGCCTGCCTCTGATTGGCAGTAGGGAGAGGCTTTAGGCGGAGCATTTTCGCCTTCTAATACAGCCTCCAAAACAACTCACTAGACTATGTTCCAACAACCGCAGACTAGTTTTCTTTGGCTGATATATATAGTTTTAGACCGAGAGGGAGGGGTGCCGTCTCTAGCGAAATTGAGCCACGGGAGACACAACCGAGCGCCCTAACGCCGGGGCTCCACCGGGCGCGTGCGTGCGTGCGTCAAAAAACGAACGCAACGCGCCCGGTGGAGCCCCGGCGTCAGAGGCGCGAGTTGCGGTGCCGAGCGTTGCAAAGTTCGCTAGAGCCGACTCTGCCCTGTTCGAGTTGCAACCCCCCCCCCCCCCAACGCAATGCCAACAACAAGCAATATTTATTTCCCACCACGGAGTAACCTCGTGTCAGTGTCACCAGACTATATCCACCTCGGTGGAAAGTCTGGTAACCACAGAGCAAAGACCGGCAGTGTCGGTAGACCAATCAGAGGCAGGCCGGGGTCTTTACCGGACCGGAACGTAGTATTGAATCACGCATTTTCAACTGGTGGTCTGTGGTGGACCACTGGTGGTCCGTGAAGGTATTGCATCATGTGGTCCCTGGCCATACATTTAGTAATGTGGGAAATTGAAGATTTGTTTTTATCGACCACTAGTTGAGAAACTGCACTAAATGACCTGGTGATGTATGATGTCGTGACACGTCAATGTTGTCAGTTACGGCCTAGGCCATGGCTCAGTGGTCCAGACACCTTGGCTGGTAATCCAGTCTGGCAGTGTAGCCTACTGTCTGTCCCTCCATAAAAAATATAAAATAAAGGCGAAAGCCACAAAAAAACATATATAAAAAAAAATATATATATATTTAAAAAAAGAAGAAAAAAAAGAAATGTTGTCAGTTACTGGGAAGTCGGATGTCGAAAACTTCCACAGAGAAGAGTTAGAATTTCAAGGGAAAGTGTTCTGGATTGACTGGTTGAGTCACCATTATTAGGAAATGTGCCCTCACATGCAATCGCATGTGTCTGCTTGCTCAAGAAATGTGTTGCAATGAATCAGACATGAGTTTAAAATGGAAGGTTAAGAGAACAGAATAAGGGCAACTATGGGAAAGGAATAGATCAGTGCTTCTCAATCTATTTTTGAGCTCTGGACCACTAGCATATCAGTTAAATAATGACTGTTAAAGGTTTTTTCAGTTACAGTAGTAGAGAATCAGTAGATTTTCTGTGGTCTGGGGTTTTCTTTTTTTTAATGTTTTTTTTTTGTGGCTTTCGGGGGGGGGGTAAGGGCCGTCAGGATCGGTAGTCGAACCCCCGGCACACTGCCAGACTGGATTACCAGCCAAGGTGCCTGGACCACTGAGCCACGGCCCAGGGTTTTCTGGTTCAAACAAGTGCTCTGATTTGCCTGTGGATTGTGAGGTCCACAAATCCCATATATGACATAGGAATGTGCCAGCAGATGTCATTGACTGTTTGCCTATTTTCAATGCAGCTCAAAAGGTTTCAGAACCCACAAAGAAAATTCACAGAAAATCCACTCAATGTTCAGGTTGCGTGGATGTAATTGAGGTCATAAAGCCTAAAAGAAAAACGAAAATAAATAAATAAATGAAAATGTCATGAAACCTTTAAGGGCAAATTAACACATTAAATGAAGCCCTTAACAGTCAATATTATATATGTGGTTTAGTTTGGTTTGGTATAATCATTTGGTGTTGGTATAATAATGGTTGATCCATCCAGCCATGATCCATCTTTAATTCTAACAGGCCAGTTTAGAACGAAAACCAGGCTTTCCTCTGTGGTGGAAAGGCTGGTGATGAATTCCTGTTCTGTTCTTTAGACTATATAGAAGTGTCTATTTGTACGTCTCTAAATGTTTTGATGAATTGAACAAGGTGGACCCTCTTGTAAACAAGTGTAATGCTTAATTGGGTCGTCCACTCACAGTGGACGACCCACTGTTTATTTCTTGCTGCTTTTTATTGTTGGTACCTACTGGGTGCTGCTACTAACACATTATGATTACTTTTGTACTGCATTGGAGTGATGCCAACAGATCAATTTCGTTGTACATGTGTGTAAACAGTGTTCAATGACAAAATAAAATCCATCCATCCAGTTAACAGTCTTTGTATTGAGTTTGTGCTTGAAATGTACTGTAATTCTGCAAACTGTTAATAAATATTTCAATCAATCAAAAGACGTGAGGTTAATGTTCCAAATGGAACAAATGTATTAATTATTCAGTCACTTATTCAGTTAAAACGTTTCAATGGTTATACCATTTATAAAACCCACATAAACACTTTCAACGACGACAGACATACCAGTGCGTTGGCTTCCCAGTGAGACCAGGAAACGATCTCCCAGTCTGGAGGGGAGGTCAGAGGAGGTGATGACCACCGTGTCTGGACCCATAGCATGAAGCAGGTCCATCACCTTGGACGCACACGCACACGCACACGCACACACACACACACACACACACACAACACACACAACACACACACACACACACACACACACACACACACACACACACACACACACACACGCACACACACACACACAGTCAGTTAGTCTGAAGATTAGTCAGCCTGTCAACAGTAAAACTCAGTATCCAAAAAAAACAGAAATAAAGTGGATAAGTGGATATTTTACCTCTACGGCATCTTTCTCCGTGCTAATGTTTTTTCCTGTCAATAACCTAAAATGAATCGAAGAAACAAGCATCCTGTTAACAATACAATACACACAAAGCCAACAGACATTTATACAGGAATAAATAGTTATGAACTAATGAATTCCTATTCCTCATGTGTTATGTAAGCTGTAAAATGTAAAACTAGCACTTGGTAGGGATTAGTTTTTTCTTATGTGTAAAATGCTATTTATTTAGCCATAAAAGTGTTAGCTCTCGACCAGTTCTAGAAGCAGATGCAGGGCTGGCCCCGAATAACCTTTTAGCAATATTCTGTAGTTTGCCTAAAGCACCACTAGGTGGAGCCACCGGACAGGAAAATCAACCTCAACTCACCCTACAGTAGCCAGTGATGCTGTGCAAGCCATATAATATGGCTGAGTATATACTTTATGTTAACTTGTGGTAACATTGCATCGTCTAAAACCGGGCTATAACTGGTCTAAAAATGAAAGTTTTCATAGGGCCGATTCATACTACAGAGCCGAATAAAAGTCGGTTCGGCTCTGTAGAGCCTACAATGTGACGTCATTTGAGGTTTGGGGGGGCGGGTACCGTCCTAAAGCCGGCTCTTCGGTGCTACTGAAAATTTCTGACGAGCCGAAATCATTTCGGCACTACAGCGCCGAAACAGCGATAAAATAGGAGTATGAATCGGCCCTTAGCTGTCTAGGCTTAGCTTAGACGTTGATTAGCTTTTTTTTAAACGTCTATATATATCTGTTGATACGTTTTGGGCGTGAACCCCTTTTGGTGTTTTAAACATTATGTTATAATTTAGCCATTGAAAAATAGCAGATCTACAAGCTCATAGCTCAGAGCTTGTAGGTCTGCTATTTTTGAAAAACCGTGAAAATATTTATTTCAGAAAACTGGAGGATTTAGAAGATTTTTTTTTTCATTTTGAGGTCAGGCCTAAAATGGGTTAAAACCGGGAAAGCAGCCGTGTCATTATAGATTTTAGCGTTGGCTATTGAAAAACAAACAAATAGCTTAATGTACATTAATGCTCAACGTCAACAACTCAACTCAGCTTCAAACTGGTTAGGAGTGATGATGTCAGCAACCGGAACCACTTTGTTCTTGTAGACAGGATGGAGGTTCTGAGGAACATACTGGAGACAAGAGAGACGCACGGCTTAGACACACGCACACACACACACACACACACACGCAGATACACAACTGCAGCTCCAGTGAGTCATACAGAATGAATGAATCTGCTGGATCATAACTAGCCATCTGTCACAGAGACAATAGCCTTGCGCGCGCACGCACGCACGCACGCACGCACGCACGCACGCACGCACCTAAAACTATAGTACTATAATGACCGCAGACAGACACACACCCATGCAGTAACTCACCATAGATCCATGATCTCCAAGGACGGGATCACACACTGAAACGACACAACAGTGAGTGTCACAGCGGTGGAAAAAGTACTCACAATTTGTTTTACTTAAGTAAAAGTATCAATGCTGTAAAGTAAAAGGCCGCTATTCAAAAGTATCAAAGTACAAAAGTATCAAAATGTAATGAGTACCAAAAGCAGAATGTCCCAGTTCAACATTTCAAATGTTCAAAAATCATTTGAATATAGCAGATCTACAAGCTTGTGAGCTGTAATAATAATCAAAACCTACAAAGTAACTAGAAACTAGAGTTTTCAAATAAATGTAGTTGAGTAAAACAATATTTGCCTCCGAGATATATTTTCAAACATTGTCAATCCATTTTTTTTAAGTTAGAAGTTTAGAAGTTATTGAATTATGAAAGTTATTTCTTAAATACCTTTGTATTATTTTTTATTCTAATTATTTATTCTATTCTAAATGACAGTACCATAAAACTACTCCAGGATAGAGTCCTGACAGGCTGACATCAATGACAAGCCACAGTTCTCTCACAACCATAATGCTCAGTGTCACTTGTAGTCTTGAGTTGCACTCAAGTCTTCATACAGCTTTCTTTTCTTTTCAAAATCTTTTTATTTCCGTTTTATAACAGTCACAGGTTCATAGTCACAGGTTCATAGAAAAAATAAAAATAAAAAATCAGATTTAGTATCAGTGACTGAGGTAAATAAACGTAGCCTACTGTATGAATCAAAGAGATCGTGGGCAGACATAATGAAAAGACTTATTGTGCAAAACATGCCCCTTCAAGAAAAAAGAGAAACATTTTCTCCCCTTCAAGTCCCAATTTAGTATAGCCAATTCCCAATTCCCCAGCCTCTCTACAAGTACTCCATCTCTGCTAACCCCCACAATCAGTCATTGGGAGGGTGAAGAAAGCCTCGGGTCTCCTCCGATACCCGGGCCATCAAGCCAACATCTTTTTTACACCCGACAGTGAAAGGTCTCACTAGGGGGGCGTAACGCATGTGGAGGTACACGCTATCCCCCCCACCTCCTCCCTCCCCTGAACAGGCGCCCTGACCATACAGCTTTCTTGATGAAGTAAATCAAAAGTCTCATGTAGCCTGGGCTGGCCGAGCGGTCCAGGCACCTAGGCTGGTAATCCAGCATGACAGCGTGTTGCGGGTTCGAGTCCCGATCCTGACCACCTTTGCTGCGTGTCTCCCCATCTCTCTCCCCCTTTCCTTTCAAACTACTGTAATCAATAAAAGGCAAAAAGCCCCCAGAAATATCTTTAAAAATATATATATATCATGTAGATAATAATAATAATGAATTGCATTTTTATAGCGCTTTTCCAAGTGCTCAAAGCGCTTTACAATGGTTCATTCATTCATACATTGGGAGGTGAAGCGGCGAACAGTCGACGCCAGCGTCCTCACTTCCCACATTCACACATCAATGGTGGCGCGCTCACACCGACCAACTCATTGGAGGCAATGTAGGGGTCAGTGTCTTGCCCAAGGACACTTCGACATGTGGACAGGAGGAGCCGGGATTCGAACCGCCGACCCAGGGATCATTGGACAACCTGCTCTACCTCCTGAGCCACAGCCGCCCATATGATGAAGATGAAGACAGAAGAGTTAAATACTGCTCACCATAAACCAGGTTGGGGTTAGCTCTCTTCAACTCCTGAACAATGTCCACCACCATCTCCAGGAAGGACGTGTCTCTGGTGTACCCTGAATAAAACACACGACATATAATAATTGTTTAACATTCCTCAGAATCAGGATACTGTAATCTACTACTACGAGCTGTCATCCATTCAGAAGACTCTTTCAGGGCCCAGACGGTTAGCTCAAAGTGGTTAAGGTGCGTAGGGCTCCATTTGTCACTGCTAAACCCCTTATCCCTAAACTTCTTTGCCTTTTTTTTACTATTTTGCAAAACATTTTTGAATAGTTAAAATGGCCAGTCTACAAGCTCACAACATGTCAATGTAGATTGGCTAGTTGAACTATTAAAAAATGTTTTTCAAAATAGTAAAAAAAGACAAAAAGGTTTAGGGATAAGGGCTTTAGCGGTGACGAAAATGGAGCCCTATAGGCTCTGATGTAGCCTGACAACAACACAAAACATGAACATAGCCGATCTACAAGCTCACAATGTGCCCCATCGCGATGCATTGTGAGCTTGTAGATAGCATCGATGCATATACAGGTAGAGTTTGAAGGTAATGTATGTTTTGAAATAATAATAATAATAATCTACTAGTACAATGTAATACATGTAGTGGCGTAAAAGTACAATATTTGGAGTAGAAATAAAAGTATTGGAAACTCTAGTAAAATTCAAAATTGAATTTAAGTACTGCCTGTTAGAAGTTAATCATCATATACATAGTGTTATTTGCATGAACCATGTTACCTGTTAGAACGTAATCATAGTGGTGTACGTTGTTCAGTTTGATTCCCTCGTAGAGAACATGGAGCTCGTCTGCCGTCAACACCTGCCCCTTCCAATGAGAGTAGCCTGGAGAGGAGAGAGGAGAGAGGATGGCGTGAGGAAGACTGATGCCAAGCAGCCCCCAATTGGTTTTCCTCGATCGGGAGGAGGGTGGGCTGGCATCTCCCTTAGGGATTAAAAGGTTTGGGGAGAAGCCCACTAGTCATCCGTCGAGGGACTCGAGTGTAGAGCCAGCTGCTCTTATGCATAGAAAGGAGTCAGCTGGTGGTTTCTGTCATCTATTAACCAATTTTGGACTGAGGTTTTCTAAATCCTCCAATTTTTCTGAAAAACCCATGTTTCTATGTCAGTGGTGCTCAACCTTTTTCATGTCAAGGACCCCCAGAATCATCTCTATTGGGCCACGGAACCCCATCTCAAAATATGTAGTTCCAGGGACCCCCCCAGAAGCAAATACTTTTGTTAAAAATGTTCGCTCTGAAATATTATATTCAATGATTTGCGCCACATTTTAACGATTTTTCAAAAATAGCAGACCTACAAGCTCGTAGCGCGCCACTCGGTGGCGCGCTATGAGCTTGTAGATCTGCTATTTTTCAATAGCTAAATTATAACATATAACAATTAAAACAACAAAAGGGGTTCCCGCCCAAAATGGATTAAGGATGAGGATGCCTCCTGGCCAGTTCCCCAGGGAGGTTTTCCAGTGACGTCCAGCTGGGAGAAGAAGACCACAGGGCAGACAGAGGACCAGGTGGGGGGGGATTATACAGTACCACACTGGGACTGGGAATGCCTCAGGATCCCCCCAGGAGTCATCATAATTAATCTTAACGTTAAAACTAGCATTGGTGGTGTCCTTTCGCTCCCAGGAAGATTTATGACAACATCATTTTCACCTCCATATAGAGTTGATTATCTATGGATAATAACATTGGGTCATCTTAGAATAGTCTCATAAGAATTGTGGTCCAAAAACGAACAAACTGTCCCGGTGCTACATTGTCAGGGAGGTGGCTCTGTATAGTTTACCACTCAGCGGTGGTAACCTTATCGGTTTCTTTCTCGCCTTATTTGATTATCCCATTTTGGGCGGGAACCCCTTTTGATGTTTTAACTAAGGATTATGTAATACTTTAGCTATTGAAAAATAGCAGATCTACAAGCTCATAGCGCGCCACCGATGAAAAATCGTGAAAATGCGGCACAAATCTTTGAATATATATTCTTTCAGAATACTTTTTATTTTTTATTTCAACGTCAGGCCTAAATGGGTTATTCATATCCATACAAAACCGACATGTCCATTTGTTTCTTTTTGGAACACAGTTGTTATGTGATATTTTAAGTCATGAAGCTTCTAATGCTAGCTAACATTTTAGCCCGGCATCTGTTCCTGTACCTCGCTGTACCAACAAAACAGCAAAAGTGTCTGAAGTAGAAAAAACATAGGAGCTGCTGTCAAACACCATATCAGAAGCTGCTTAATTGTGCTGTCTTTACAACGGCGTTGCTCATCAAACGCAGCACGTCGTCTACAAGCTCACGAGTCACAACGTGACGTGGCGGGTGACCCGTCGTGAGCTTGTAGATCTGTGTTATGTTCAGCGAACGACATGGTCGTACAACAACAAAATCTAAACCAGGCTTAATGTACAGCCGAGAGGGCTGAGGTGACAGATACATGATGAAACAACAAACACTCAGCAGCAGCGACCAAAAAGGCATTGGTTTAATCACCGACGCTGTCAGGATGATAAAACTCAAGCGGAGCACTGCGAAGTGGCTGTCATTACCTACACTGCCACAGTGGCCTTTAAACCAGGCACTTATCGCCCAGTTTGATCGAGGTGATCCGCTGTGATCTATGTTGAAGTTAATTGTATTACTCCAATCTTGATGAGCCAATCTGAAAAGGTTTTCTTCCTCTGTTCAAATAATGCACTTACTGCATAGTTATGGGTTTTCAGCCATGCCTTTTGCCACATCTGTCTATTTATGATTCTGTGCTCCATAATATACTGTAATCATTGAGTTCTTGGGTTAACCCAACCCTTTTGGTGTTAGTATTACGTTATGCTTTAGCTATTGAAAAATAGCAGATCTACAAGCTCATAGCACGCCACCGAGTGGCGCGCTACGAGCTTGTAGGTCTGCTATTTTTGAAAAATCGAAGAACGACTGACATAGAAACATAGCTTTTTCAGAAAACTGTCAGGATGTAGAAGACATTTTTAGAATCTGATCTCAGGTCAAAATAGGTTACATAAATTATGACAATGCTTCTTCCAGATGAACAGGAATGCAAATGTTTGTTTGTCTGCTTTTTTCCCAGAGCTTTCCCATCAAAATCGTGACATGCCCGGTCTTCTCGCTTTCGCGCTAAAGCACTGGGTTGTGGCTGGAGTCAGCAAAATGACACATTTACATTCCTGACTGTAGATGTTAGCAGAGCGCCTCACTGACAGTTTATATAAGCTGCTGGTTCTGAACTAATGCACATAAATCAAATGGAAGACATAACGTAAGTACATACGTACAGTACATACATAAGACATACTGTACTGTATGTATGCACACCTGCAGATCACCCAGCATGGGTGTGTTGAGTTGGAGAGGTTTATGTGGCTCGTCATTCTACAACATTTCCGCACATATGCTTTATTATGTCTGTCACACATGTGCTGCTCACATGTTGTTGTGAGAACTGAGCAGGTATTTGTTTGCACATTTTTGCATGCGTGTTATATCAAACGTGTGTGTGTGTGTGTGTGTGTGTGTGTGTGTGTGTCTGTGTGTGTGCGTTTTGATATGTGACATGGTTGCTGCAGGCTGACGATATCGCAGCTCCAGGTGAGTCACAGGCAGGTCACATGGTGTGGTGCTGGTTGCTAAGCAACAAGCCAGCAAAAAAGCCAGAGGGCCCAAAAAAGAGAGCAGTTGTGTGTGTTCACTTGTGTTCACGTGTGCTCACGTGTGTGTGTGTGTGTGGTTCTGTCGTCATCATTTGCTGCTGTCGCAATTCCCACAGTCTGCTACATCTCGCTGCTCTGACCTCCCTCTGTCTTGTACATTCTCTCAAAGATGATATATTATGCGTCAGTGACAAGGCGCAGTGTGCCATATGCATGTAGCTAGAGCTGCGTGTTGATACGTCATCATTTAAAGATCAAGAAATATTTTTATCCCACAATTTTGTGACCCATTTTTCACCCGGTGCCAATTGCCTTTACACTGTAATCCCTCTGCCAACCTGGGGAGAGCCCCAAACTGAGCTCATGCTTCCTTTAATGCATGAGGAGTGAGCAGGCCGCTTATTATCAGCTGATAAGGGGGAGTTTCCCCCGGTAGGACGTACAGTAGCACGTGGAAGAAAAGGAACACGTTATTCCAAACAGTTCCTTTCCCCTCCATCAGGCGCCCCGGGCTGACCAGGGGGAGGCAGTATAGAGACCAGGATTACTGAATAATTGTGAGGGTACCTAGTACCTATAGGGGACACAACGGGGAGAACATGCAAACTCCACACAGAAAAGCCCTTTCGCCAACAACCCCACCTATGGGAGCTGATGACACGGAGGAGAGAACACGCCCACAGGGTCCCAGGCAGGAATCAAACGCGGGACCTTCTAGCTGTGAGGGGACAGCGCTACCAAATGCTCTACCATGCCCCCTACACCCCACATTCTTTACCTGAACTTGGCCATACATATATTCATCTACCCAACTCTCACTAACCCTACGCGAGCGGTTCTCAAAGTTGGCCATAGGGACCCCCAGGAGGTCCCTAGAAAAACTAGTTAATCCATTTTGGCCTAGCCTCGGAATTTAAAAAAAATCTTCTAAATCCTCCAGTTTTCTGAAATAAATATTTTCACGATTTTTCAAAAATAGCAGACCTACAAGCTCGTAGCGCGCCACTCGGTGGCGCGCTATGAGCTTGTAGATCTGCTATTTTTCAATAGCTAAACTATAACATAATGTTTAAAACACCAAAAGGGGTTCCCGCCCAAAATGGGTTCCATCAAAATCTGTTTAACCCTAGTATATACTATATAATATATATATATATATATATATATATATATATATATATATATATATATATATATATACTGTACACTGGTTATTTGAAAATAGCCGATCATGCTTTTTTTATCTAGAATTTCTTTAAAGGCAGAAATCTTGTGCGGGTGTCTGTTTCTTTGTCTTTCAGATAAACCAAACAAGTCAGCTAAATTTATATGGCACAAAATATTTCATGGGGGTCCGTGGACAAATACATTAATTAATTTGGGGGTCCTCGACCCACTGCCCTACACTATAACTTGGCTTAAAGTAGCTCAGAAGTCAAAACATAATTTTCAAACTCAACATCACTAAATGTCTCACTAAACAGTCAACACTGGGCTTGAGGAGAGCAATGGTGTGACAGACCCCTCTGCTGAGAAACAGACTGAGCAGTTAGGAAATTACATGATAACAACTAATGCGGTCTTTAATGGCATGATGGACCCCACTGACAAAACAACCTGTTGAATAACAAGAAATGACTCAACTTAGTCATTATACCGTATATCAGCTTGCATTCCATTCTCTTGTATATTGTACTTTAGTAATCTCCCATTGGCTTAGACTCAGGCCAGCCAATCATGTAACTCTCATCACTACATCGCTACTAGACCACGTGACCAAAGTCTGAACACTTTCTCAGCTCTGCAAGCTGATGGCAATCCTAGTCTAATTGTATAGCTGAATTTACTAACCTGAAACCAGTTTAGAAACGGCTCTGTACAAACAACCGCACGTTAAATACAGACCTTGACCCTGTCGGCATAAAAACAAGTTCAACAGATGTAAAGAACACTTTATTTTATATTTGGGCAGGGTCTACAGAGCATCCATTATGCGCACGAGCGAGCGCTCACGCACGCACACGCACACGCACACACACACACACACACACACACACACACACACACACACACACACACACACACACACCTCGCAGGTAGCATCAATGTCATTGATATAAGGTCAGTAGGTCATGTAAAAGAGGAGCTAAGGGGGGTGGGTTTAGCAAGAGCTTACAGGTGGGCATTTTAACGGTGGCTCCATAGGTTGAAAGGCCAACAACAGGAGCCAGCTGGCATCAGCTGACCAGCAGCTTGGTGGGAATCAGTTGAGCATCATCTGAGGAGGCAGGCAAGAAGTTGATGACTATTGACTGCCATCATTCATGACCTGAACTGATGCTGGCTGTGCAATCAAATCTAGACTGTGTAGCATCATGTGTCCCTCCTCAGAGATTCAAAGGTGGATTGGATTGAGGTCATATTATTTACACTTATGTTATCTCCTTTACGGCAAACAAATCTAAAGTCAGTACTCTTAAAGTAGGTCGGGAGTGGCTTATTGTCGGTATTAGCCGGTAACACGTGGTCTGTCCCCGTTCCCACTTCCCACACACACACAATCAAAAACCTTTACCGAGAGGCATACATTAAAATATAGGCGCTCCTACAAATGTATATGATGCACATGCACACGCACACACACACACACACACACACACACACACACACACACACACACACACACACACACACACACACACACACACACACACACACACACACACACACACACACACACACACACACACACACACACGTCTCCAGTTTGAAGTGCACATTCGCTTAGTTTCACACTGTAGGTCTCACCTGTATGGTTGGAGAACTGGACAGAGTTGATGGAGTCCACCTCAAACCCCAACACCTGGAGACATAGTCATGAGTTTTAGTTACAGTATTATAACAATACATGTTTTAACGCATTACAACTGTGCCGTTTTAGATTTTTAGCTATATAGCAACATAACGTAACAATTCTAGTATAATGCAGAATTCATTCTGCATTACACTGCTCTCTATCATTGATTCATTTGTATTTGCGAGTCAGAGCCATAACTGAGAATACGATTCACCTTCAATTTATTTTAACCCATTTAGGCCTGACAAAAAATCTTCTAAATCCTCCAGTTTTCTGAAATAAATATTTTCACGATTTTTCAAAAATAGAAGACCTACAAGCTATTTTTCAATAGCTAAATTATAACATAATGTTTAAAACGCCAGAAGGGGTTCCCGCCCAAAAATGGGTTAAAGCAAGATAATTGTATTGATTGATAATGATTGATCTTTTATTCATCCTTTCCTAGTTTTCTTAACTTGTATAGTTAATGTCAAGTTAGCACAGTCTGCAGGGCATGGCACACCAACATTTCACTACATTTATGAGAGAGTGACATAAAACGTATGTGAATCTGTCTTTATGACCCTCTCAAACATAAATTACTTGACAATATGTCTGGAAGCATGAAGTGTCGGATTTCATTACATTTAGTACCACACTGAGATAAAGACTCAATCACCCCGGCCTGTAACATATTCAGGGGGGGGAAAATAATCTGCTGATGTTCTTATAGAATTTTTTCCTACGGGTAATTATTTAAAAAGAAATCACACCCGTGTGAACTGAGTGGTGCAACTCCCCCCCCCCCCCCCCCCCTTCTCTCTCTCTCGCTCTCATTAGCAGGCAACAGTGCAACACTATCTCTTTCTCTCTGTTTCTGGCACGACAGCGCCCCTACTGGTACTCATGAGTCACACATGAGTCACACACAAACATAGGTTAACACGAGTCACATAGGTGTCACACGGACACAGACATTGCTGTTCCTTGGAGTGGTTGCACCACTCAAAAACAATTGTGGCTTTCGCCTTTATTTTATTTTTTTATGGAGGGACAGACAGTAGGCTGACAGGAAATGGGGATAGAGATGGGGGGGGAAGACATGCAGTAAAGGCCGTCGGGATCGGGAGTCGAACCCGCGGCACACTGCCAGACTGGATTACCAGCCAAGGTGCCTGGACCACTGAGCCATGAATAAAGTTAAAAAGATAAACTTATTTTCTATCAATTACCAGCGACGGTTCCAGAACATTGTGACTGGGGGTGCTAATTAGAGGGGGGGCTATTGAATCTTGGTTTACATGGAAGAAATGTGTGTATAGAGATCGACTACTATACAATCAAATAAATCTGTATACAAGATCATTTCAGATGTCAGAGAGGGAGGAAAATACAAAATTAACTGTTTAGTACATTAAAACATTTCGTGGGGCCGAGTTGGTAAAGGGGCGAGTCGTTTAGTATTCCATAGAAGTCAGTCAATTGGGCTTCTTGGGGGCTTAGGGTGGGCTAAGCCTCCACCAGAGGGGGCTAAAGCCCCCCCCCCCCCCCCTTGCCCCCCTCTGGAGCCGTCCCTGTCAATGAAGCCTTGATTCTTTTGTTTACTTTTTTGTTAGAATGTATGCTTTGTTTTAACACCAGCAAGTGTTAGGCTTAAAACATAATTAAGTCATTATGTGTAACTTGAAGTTATTTTTTTATTTAAGAAATTCACCGGTATATTTTTCCACAATAAACATTCCATTTAAATCATCTTGTCCCACACATGACTCTCCTCTCTCTCTCCCCTTGGTTTCCTGTCTCTCTACTACACTCTCCTATCTGGAGAATCCTGATTTGATGACAAAGCTCAAATAAATCAATTGCTTTCTGTTGCATTTAGTATAGAATGTAGCCTATAGAATGAATCATAGATTGACATTCTGAATTGAGTTAGTTAACTTTTACAGCATCTTACACAGTAATCTAACCTACCTAGTCTACTGCACTGAAAGCCTACAACTTGAACTTGACCACATTCCAAATCCTTGATAAGACGTATGACCATAATGTACGGTCATATTGTAAATGTAGGAGGATTATGTTACAATAATGTATATTATTGATTTTGGGCATATTTTGACATATTTTATTTTATACATTTACTATATTGGCAGTGTTTTGATTTAAGAACAGCAAATTCTTTGTTTACCTGTGATTAGAATCAGAGTAATAAATGAATTCAATATATTATGTTTCCACAAGTACTACTAACAATTTAACAAACATTTCAATGACATGTTGATGGTGAGACAAGCGTCTCTAAAATGTCTGACTGCATTCTACAGTGAAAACTGTAGTAGTCTATTCAGAAATCACACCCGTGTGAACTGAGTGGTGCAAGGTCTTACATAGCCTGATCAGCTGTGGTCTGACGTAATGTCTGACGTAATGAAATCACACCCGTGTGAACTGGGTGACCATAGCAACCATGCTCATTTTTTGGTACGAACAGACAGACAGACAAACAGACAGACAGACACGTAAACTAACAAAGCCAGTCGTAGGAGTGGTTTACACCACTCAAAAAGTGTGAAGTGAGGGGCGCTCTTATCATTCATCATACATCCCATTCCATGCTCAGCCAATCAAATCATCCCAAATGTCATTCACTTTTGGCATCTTCACTTTCCTTTTCTGCCCTCACTTTTATCTTCAATATGCACTTTACTCAGCCAATAAAATCATCGCTGTGGGGTGATCAGCCATGATGTTTGTGTTCACACAAACACAAAGCTGGGCATAGGAGGGGCTAGCGCCCCTCAAAAATATATAATAGATAATAATCCTTATTACTTTCGCGAGCAGAGCATGCGCAAGTACCGTTTTCGGCTGCGTATGTCGGCGACACCCTCGGCCAATCAGGGCGTTGCGTGCGTACGCTCGTGACTGGCTCGGCCAATCAGGGATTGTGAATTGTCGCCGACACGCTCGGCCAATCGGGAATTTGCTGATGACGTAACTATGTGTATTTATATTAAAAAAACACGTTTAAAAGACGTATGTGGATGACATAAAATATAATTTGTTTATAGTATATATTAACTATATATGTCAGATGTTTCAAATCAATAACTTGATTGGGGTCTGCTTATAGCGCAGTAGTTGACGGTGGAGAGCCGGGGCACAAACAGAACGGTCAAGCACTGCCGTTAAGTTGAGTGCTCTGCTCGCGCACAAGTAGGCCATTCGTGGCCAACTTGTGTGCAAAGCGCAAGTTGGCAGCTCGACAGATAAGAGTGCATTTCTAGTTTAATTCTGTCGGCAAATCGACATTCCTATCCACTCAGTTTCTATAGATCCTACTTCTATGGAAGCTGCTGTCTCCATATTCAGTGATGTCATTCAGAGGAATCCTGTGGCAGCCAATCAGAGCCCAGGCTCCTCACTCTTCCTCGTGCAGCGGTGGTGAGTGTACTGAATGCAGCGGGCTCCCCTTACCCGACAGCGTACTCCCTCCCCATATTTCTGACAGAAAGCGCTAAGGGCTGAATTCACCCACCAGCGTACTGAATGGACAGAAGACCTCTCATCCCTCACAGCATGTGAGAGGAGTGCCACCACACCAGCCACACACTCACCAACACCAATATCACTATCGTCATCATTATCAGTACTATTCTAAATGACACAAACATCCCCAATAACTCTTGTGCACTCCTACGTATACTATGAGCCGAATAAAAGTGTTCGGTCTTCAGCCTATGTTGACTGGTAAATTGTAAAAGTCATCAGCCACTGTCACTAATTTACTGGCCAATTAATAGGATATCCAAATGCTTGCTTGCTCGCCAACTGCCAAAGTAGACAAGCAGGCTGACCAGCAAAAGACAATGTAGACCTGCATTTGGTCAGTGGTTTATGTTCATTTTCACCCTTTGTTGAAGGTCATGAATTGATGGTACTGTAAGCATACATCTAGACACACTTTCTACACAGCTCAACAACAATTTGACCATAAGAGAAAGAGAGAGATGGGGTATTAATTCTAGCAATGTAAAACAGCCTAAATATGAAAACGAGGGCTTGTTCTTTAAGACTATCAGTGAGCCACCCCCCGTACACAACATCACTGACTGGTAAGTGTCATTAAAGTTGGTTAACCTCAGCAAGTTGCTAGCCTGTGGACCTGTGGTTAAGGTTAAGTTACTAGCCGCAAGAGTCCTAGAAAGGCCTTTTTCAGCTGTCGTGGATAATATTAGCCTCTGTAAGCCATTGTATAAACACACTGAAGTGTAGAGTAACAATCTTGAGACTTACAGTCTAAAAATACTTGAATACCCCTTACGATTGACTGTCAATGGTGGGACAAATAAGGCCATAACACTGTTAAACTGTCAGAAAATGTGAAGGACATAACAATCATAATCATAGACTGTCATCAATATTTTGGAACCTGACATGACACCTACATCAGTCATCAATCATCTTCACGATTATCTAATGACATTGTCACTTATGGCAAACTATTGCCGTCGACTGTCCATGGTAAACATAATTGACATAGACATTAGACAATCACATTCATCACCATGCCAGCTCCAAGTCCATGTGTCCTTTAGAACCCTGGCTGCTTGTCACTGTCTGTCAGTAGTAACAACAACGTGTCCAAAGCCATAGCAGCATGCTGGACACTGATATAGAGATCATGCAGTGGTTCTCAACCTGTGGGTCAGGACCTCCCGGGGGGTGGGCTTTTTAATACCTAAAATGTACTGCATCAAACAAACTATACTATAAAACATTGGCCAAAATGTCAAATCATATATTAAAGCCAATCTAGGCGTTGTGAGCTTTTGGATCTGTTCAACTTCTTACATTCCAAGTGCTTATCAGGGTTCAAGTTCAAATGTGATCATTTGTTTTGGGGGGGTCGCAGCCTGAAAAGGTTGAGAACCATTGATCTAAGTAATAAGACTATAGGGCATGCACATGGGATAATTTTGCAACATGATCAGTAGTATTGTCATGTTTATGACAGGAAACAATATGGCCTACTAGTAGTATTCAACACAAACGATATGCATCATACTGTAGTGTAAATGACCCCTGCCTGGTGGTCAATAATGAAATGAACCCGCCTTGCTAATCTGGCATCAGGCTACTCATGGCCACATTCATCACCGTTTGATTGGTGGCGACGACAGTGTGCAATGCAAGTCTGGGTTAAAATAATAAATACATAAATAAAAATACTTTTTTGAGACTAGATAGAGCACCAATGGAGTACAGTATAAAAAAAAGTGAGTCGTGTGTACAAATGGAACCAAACGGATCCGTAACATGTGTACACTGTACAGTGTGTACACTCTCAAGAGTGTATATATTTATACCATTATATTATCATGTGCCATGATGGCAATGGAACATAATATAAAAGGCCTATATGGCTATATAATATACACACTCTAATGCCATCCTGTGCCATGGGTGGCTATTAATTACTTCTTACCTGTAAAGGGAACGAGGCGCTCTTGTTGCCCACATATCCTCTGACTACATGGCTCTGGATGGACAGAACACGACATTCCATGGCGACTCTCTCTCAGCCAGCCCGAGGATGAGGAGCGACGCAGATGATGACGATCCGTTATAATTTCAATATTAAACCACCCAAGCTATGACAGCCACAGATAAACCATGAGATCACTATAACAACAACAACGCTGATACTAGCTAGATGTGGCTAGCTGACCAGACCACCAGCTGTTGTCCCCCCGCTGCTGACTGTCACGATGGCTGTTGTGTGTGTGTGTGCTTGCGTGCGTGCGTGCGTGGGTACGTGCGTGTATGTGTTGCACACACAGGCGATCAGAATCAGAACAAGAGGATGATGTTTTGGATGCAAAAAAAAAACAATGCTTCAAAAAGGTTATAAATATATCCCGGAGAATTGTGTCACGGTTGAATATATAGCCCCCCGTTTGAAGTCAGTTAGTTTAGGACCACCATTATTATAGGACTCACTCCAAGGACAGATCAGAGAAACGCGCGCACACCCACACGCACTGACGACAGACGAGAGACAGCAGACGATACGAACACACATCGGCTATTCTACACAGGCACTCTGTTGACCACCTAACAGTGTTGCCAGATTGTGTGAGAGAAATACGCAACCAGGTCTGTGAAAACCTCTAAGGTGAGAACAAGCCCAAAATAAGCGACTATACTAGTACGAGAACTTTTAACAGATCTGCTATTTTCAAAAAATCTTGGGGAAAAAGTGGAAAATATGAAATATTTTTTGAACCATTTTAACAACACAATGGGGTCCCGTCTCGGAAATGAAACTGTTTGAGAAGCCAGTGAAGCCACAAATGCACTACACTACAAAAAAACGCAACCCTCAACTACAACAAGCGACCAATCTGAGAACCCATCGGCAAATAAAGGAGAAACAGCGCCCTCTTTTCCTTTGAATTTGATGCGAGTCAACAGTCTGTCGCGACCAGTGACTTAACACAGTGACTCGCATCAACAGCAATTAAAGGAACAAAAAAAACAAAAAGGAAAAGAGGGCGCTGTTTTTCCTTTATGTTTTTGCCGATGGGTTCTCAGATTGGAGACTTAATAACAAGCGGCTTTACAGAAAAAACAAGCTGTCACTTGTAATAAACTGATATGGCAACCCTGCCACCTAAACCACTTGACGTCACCACGTCGTCGCCGCAGCTGGAATTGTGAATGACACCCATGATGATGACAGCCCTCTTCTTCTCGTGACTGACTGAGATTACATTTTAATTTAATTGTGTATTCAATTCAGACAATGTCATCCCTCTACGTAGTTAATATGCAACATATAGCGAACAAACAATTTGTAATATTATATACACAAATTCTATGGTATGTGTGATTATAGATGATCCGCATCACACCCTGGCTGTACTGTACCATTTGAATCTAAAAATAAACAAATACACAAACATTTACCTTGTTTACACCATAGGTTTTCAACCTCTTTCATATCAAGGACCATCCATCATTTATAGTTGGCATTTATAGATCCACATTTAGCCCAACAGAATATTTTGTAATTGTTGGATAAGATTTTTTATCAAGTTACAATTATTCTATATTCTCTAATTGTATAAACTTCTTAATTAAGTAATGCAGATGTTTAACAATACTTTACGGGTCCATTTGGTTTCATTTTATAATCTCATCAGTTACAGATCTATAACTACAAGGGTCCATTTGGTTCCCTATCCATCTTTTAGCTGCATGGGGACCACAACCATCTGGAACCCCCTCAAGGACCACTGGTGGTCCCCAGACCACAGCCATAGACTATTATTTGTTGTGTGTATCTTGTTCTAGCATGTTATAAACTCTAGTTATTATTTCATTTTATTTTTTAAATTCTTTAGGACTGATTCTGTGTAATGTATAGTATGCGTGTCCCGTTCTCTGCTTCCCTTTATAGCAGAGAGAAGCATTAAGTAGGATGGAGTGTTAGTGCTCAGTTTACAGCTGTGAGTGCGCATGTGACTCACACCGTCTCCATCACAGAGTCGTGTGAGTCGTGACTGAGTCCGAGTGAAGTGGAGTCTTGGCAAAGGCTGCTCTATCACATAATTAGACAGGCAGGTCTGAAATGAAGATAACTGCACACATGACGGATAGCAAAATGAAAGAAGAAAGAGAAGGGGTGGTTGAAGAAGAATAACTGAGTAAATGAGCCAGAGAGAGAGAGAGAGAGAAGGGGGGGGGGGGGGGGGGTGAAAAACAGAGCGACAATAGTGCCACCTGCTGGTCATGGTTCCTGTCTCTCTCTATGTTATAATGTTAGTGACTATGAAAGGTGAATGAAAGGTCATTTCTAAATTATGTGTAAACTAAAACACACAAAGCAGGAGAATGCTACGCACACCAAAGTCCTTCATAGCCGGTGCATGATGGTGCCGGCCCACGGCAGAATAAACTAAATCATTCATTCAGGCCAGCCAGCTATAGGGTATGAAGAAGGCAGCCAGTTCAGGCAGAAACATTGGTTTCTTTTTACGCTGCACCCAACAATAAAATATTGGCATTTTAAAAAACACACAAACACATACAGTCCAAAATTCTGTTTTAAATAAAATATTGTATTTATTATTGCTATAGCCCTCAAAATCACACCATATCACTTCAAATACGTTAGTTTTTTCTCCTCTCACACCTCCTCCACGCTTCTCTCTTCCCAAATAGAACAGCGGAGAGAAAAGAGAAAAAGCGAAGACATGAGGAGAAGTTCTGACTTTTATTTGGAGTCGTCACCCAGCAGCGGCTCTGAAAAATAAAATAGAACATAATAAAGTGAAGGACCCACAGGTTCATTATTGACAATTCAATGCATATCATCATGATGATGATGTCTGATGATGCAATAGTGTCGCAGTCCCACCCCCTTTCATGATGACGAGCAGCCCGGAAGAGAATTTCCAATACTTTTTTTGTAATTATTTGTTTGGCCCAAAAAAATGTGTTTATTGTCATGAGTTGGCTTTGTCTGAGGCTTACAGGTCTTTAAATAAATACGCCTACTTTCTGAAACGTCTATGGGAAAAACAAATGGGAAATTCTCTTCCGGGCCACTCGTCGGGGGCGGGACTGCAACGCTCTATGTAGCCCCCAGCCAAGACCCCGCCCACAACAGCCCTGCCCAATTGGCACTACAGGTTGTGCTTGCCTAGTACGTCGGTCTGGTGAGTGGGAGACTGGGATCAATCCCCGCTCCTGCGCATCACCACATCAACAACATGGCGGCACGTTGTGGACGGACATACACACCAAGCCACACGTTAGAGTGGCTAGCGCCGCTCAAAAATATTTTCTAATGGCAAAGTTTGTGAAATGTATTCTTCGTCACGGGTGCAGTACTTAGTTTAGACAGTTTTTGGTTTAGGCTAGTCATTGGTTAGACCAGTCATTAGTCCTACAACTACAACCTATCTCAAACCCTCACCCTAAACCTAACGTCCGACGGGGCAGCACACCTAAACCTAACCTTAACCCATGTCTAACCAATGACTAGTCTAAACTAAGTATGCACCCCCTTCGTCACTACATTAACATCTCTCTCTCACCAGTGAAGGTGAACTGAGGGAAGCTCTCCAGGTCTCCTCCCCCGTACAGTCTGTGGAGCTTGGCTTTCTCCTCCGACAGGCGCTTCTCATAGTCTGGTCCTGCCTCCACCGGCCCGCCAGACATCCTTAGAGGACGCGAGCAGGTGAAAAGAGGAGAGATAAGATAAGGAGAGAGGTAGAGAAATGACGGAATAAGAGAGGTTGTATGTAAATATGTTCTGCTGTCATAGAACGTTTAATAGTAAGCAAGTTGCAACTGTTAAATTATGATCAGTTATGATAGAATTTGTCAGACAGCCTATCAGTAGAAAAGGTAATAGGTCAGAAGTCTCTTTAAGTATTTGGATTTATTTAGACAACAGAGTAGGAAGTTGAGGACAGACAATATGCCTGTCTGTCTGTCATTATCATCACCTGCTCCTGGTGTTATATTCTCTGATTTTCTCCAGGAAAAGCCTCTGCACTGGATCCCAACCTGAAACATACACAACACACTACTGTTAACACACTATTATAGATGTTGGTGTGTGTGTGCACGTGCGCGTGTGTTTTCCAGTACCTTCATCAATTGCTAAGGCCTCAGTCTGTGTACTTTCCTCTATCCCTCCCTCTGTCACCGTCTCCTCTCCTCTCCCAGCAGGAGGAAGAGAAGGCGAACCTGCTCCCTCCTCTTCTTGACTAAGTCTTGATGGCGCTTTCAGAGTAGAAGGAGACACTTCTGGCTGGGGTGTAGGAAGAGGAGCAGTAAGAGGAGGTGGCGAGTCTGGCTGTGCAGTTTGAATTGTCATCATAGTCGTGGGTCCAGACATAGAATAAAGCAGGTCCTGCAGAATGACAGCCGACGCATGTTCCAAAGCTTCTGCTGCCTCAGCAAGAACTTCAGCGTTGTTTAAAATCTCAGCTTCAGAAGGAATGTCTGCTTCGACAGCCTCAGAGGACACCTTTTGCTCCGCCCGCATCTCCTGCTCCTGTGGCTCCTCTGCTACCAAGTCAGTCAAAACACCCCCTTCCAATTCCAAAGCCTCCACTAGAGTCTCAACCTCAGACATAGTGAGTGTTTCTATAGTCAGGGCTTCATCCACAACAGTTTGCTCTCCTCCTAAACTCTCCTCACCACAAATCACAGTCTCCCTTACTATCTTTCCATCTAGTTTGTCATCTTTTTCTATGTCCAGACTGACCAAATCATCTACTACCGCGTTATGACCAGGAGCAGAAAAGTGTAATTCTTCCATTAACATGTCTGTTTCAGCCTGTTGAGCACCAGGCAGATCGCTGGCAGTGGCTTCGGACAGAGTTTCTCCATTTAACACCTCACCCTCGGTCTTCTCCGACACAGAACCATCTTTGACCACTGTCTTCTCCTCTCCTACACTCTCCTCTTTGGAAAAGATTTCAGCCTCCTTCTCAAGTTGAGTCGTAGTCTCAGTCAGGCCTACGTTCTCTAGAATTTCCACTTCGGTGTCAACTTCAGGCAAGGTCACCGACTCTAGCATCATGGAGTCTAAAATATTTTCTTCTGTCTCTCCACCAATAACAGACACGCTTACCGTTTCCTCACTAATCAGGTTTTCTACTACTACCTCTCTGCGGACAGCTTCTCTGGCTGTATTCTGTGATTCTGATGGTGCATTTGTAGATTCTGGTGTGGTCTCTAGCACTGGGCCAGCAACACCGAGCATTGCCTGCATAATTACATCTGTTTCAACCTCCAAAGCCTCAGTGGCTTCAGAGAGAGAATCTAGTGTTAAATCTGCAGCCTCTGTATTCTCAGACACAGCAACATCCTCAACCACTTTACTCTCCTCTCCCATCCTCTCCTCTTTGGCAAGAACTTCAGCTTCCTTCTCCAACTGGGCCATAGTTTCAGTCAGGGCCACGTTCTCTAGAGTTCCCAGAACAGCCTCAACTTCAGCCAATGTCACTGATTCTACCGTCATGGCCTCTAAAACTTGTCCTTCCTCTCCATCAATCACAGACTTGCTCACTATTTCCTGACTTATCAGCTGCTCCGTTGCCAACACTCCATTATCACTGAATGTGCTCTGTGATTCTGGTTTTACTGCTGTAGATTTGGTTGAAGGCACAGGGCCGGAGTCAGAATAGAACAAGGCCCCGAGAACAAAGTCTGTTTCAGCCTCTAGTGCCTCTGCAGCTTCAGAGAGAGAGTCTAGTGTGAAATTGTCAGGTTCAGCCTTCTCCTCGACCACAGCGGTACCATCCTTTAATGCAGTGTACTCTCCTGTATGTTGTTCCTTAGATAGTATTTCAGCCTCTTGTTCAAGTGCAGTTTGAGTTTCTATTAAAACATCAGCCTCTAGACTACCCACGTCGGCCTCAACTTCTGCCAATGTCACTGACTCTAGGGTCATAGCCTCCGCTATGATCAAATCCTCATTCCCACTCTCGGAGAGCAGGACGGAACTTGGCTTCACGCGGTCATTTCTGGAATCTGATGCAAGGACAGAAAACAGGAGCTCTTCCATTAAAAGTTCTGTTTCGGCTTCTAATGCCGCAACCTCTTCAAACAGAGAATCATTTTCAAAAAGGGCTTCCGTTAAGTTCTCAGCAGTTTCAGCAGTAGCCTTACTATACTGCTGTGTTCCATTTACAGTTTGGGCTTGCAGCACATCCTGGGTTAACGTGTCGGCTTTGTTGTCGAGCGCAGATGTAGTTTGAAAGAGAACATCAGTTTGTAAAGACTCCACTAGAGCTGTGATTTCAGCAAGAGTTACTGACTCCAGGGTCATGGCTTCCGGCACATCCGACTGCTCGGTCGGCTGTGAAGTCAGATCCTCAACTGTACTCTCCACACCGTTTCCCTGCCCGGCTCCTCTATCCTCACTCTTCTCTAAACCTGTCCCTGAGCAAGTACTAGATTCCACTGTAGACTCTACTTTGGGTTTCACCGACATGGTGGCTGTAGGCTCTATTGTATTATCACTTAAGGCATTGAGTGTGAGGGCATCAGACGCTTTGTCTTCAGAGCTCGTTTCTACTGGTTCAACTTCTGTATCTAGGGTAGGATTTACCGTTGACTCTACTGCTGACTCAACAAATACAGCAGCAGATAATTCTACTGTTCCCACAGGAGAGGCTGTAGCAGCATCTACAATCGGTTCATCTATGTGCTCAACTGAGGGAGGGCTAGAGGCTGGGGTGGAGGTGAGGGCTGCTGGAGTTTCTGCTACGGCTTCTACTGTGGCAGGTGTAGATTCGAAGGTTTTTACTCCACTCTCTGCTATATGAGCTGATGCTACTTGTACAGGGACAGCAGAGGATAATTCAGATGCAGGTGTAGCGGTGTAAGACACATCACCAGATGGAGAGGGCGTTGCATTGCCTTCAGGGCTTGTTTCTACTGATTCCGCTGCTGTGCCTAGCGTAGGGTCTACCATTGACTCTACTGTTGACTCAACAAATACAGCAGGAGATTCTACTGTTCTCACAGGAGAGGCTGTAGCATCTACAATCGGTTCTTCCATGTGCTCAACTGAGGCAGAGCTAGAGGCTGAGGTGAGGGCTGCTGGAGGTTCTGCTACGGCTTCTACTGTGGCAGGTGTAGATTCTAAGGTTTCTACTCCACTCTCTGCTATATGAGCTGATGCAGCTTGTACAGGGACAGCAGAGGATAATTCAGATGCAGGTGTAGCAGTGTAAGACGTATCACTAGATGGAGAGGCCGTTGCGTTGTCTTCAAGACTTGTTTCTACTGATTCCGCCGCTGTGCCTAGGGTAGGGTCTACTGTTGACTCAACAAATACAGCAGCGGATTCTACTGTTCCCACAGGAGAGGCTGTAGCAGCATCTACAATCGGTTCTTCCATGTGCTCAACTGAGGGAGGGCTAGAGGCTGGGGTGGAGGTGAGGTCTGCTGGAGTTTCTGCTATGATGACGTCTACTGTGGCAGGTGTAGACTCTAATGTTTCTACTTCACTCTCTGCGATATGAGCTTGTACAGGGACAGCAGATAATGTTTCTACTGTGGTTTCTGTCATAGTTACAGCTAATGGGAGTTCTATCGAAACCACTGAGGATGCTACAGGCGTGCTGACGACCGGAGGGGTTGCTGAGGTAGGTGTAGCAGTGTAAGACACATCACCAGATGGAGAAGCTGCGGTAACAACAGGTGACGGTGTCTCCAGTTTAGTTTCGGAGGCTGGCGCTGCAGATTCCAGAATCGGAGAGGATGACGTTTTCGGCGACTCCATAGGTGCCGTCATCGCCATGTGAGCGGCGACAGTGGGAATGGCAGGCGCTGCTGCATGCTCTGTTCGGGAGGACGTGGAGGAGGTCTGGACATTCTGAGAGGGCGAGGAGGCGGACACGGATGAAGAGGTAGGCTTGGTGGACACATGTGGTTCAAGCGGAGGTCTGGAGGACGTCCTGGCGGCAGAACCTAGAGGAGGAAAGGATATCAAAGAAAAAGGGGGGCAGAGAGGGAGGGTATGGGGAGGAAGAATATGCAAGAGAAAGAGGTATAAGTTAGAACACATTCAGAATGAGCGCTTTCAAATAACTCAAGACTAATATTTTACTGTTTAGCCCATTCTGGGCGGGAACCCTTTTTGGTGTTAGCATTATGTTATGCTTTAGCTATTGAAAAATAGCAGATCTACAAGCTCATCAGAGTGGCGCGCTACGAGCTTGTAGGTCTGCTATTTTTGAAAAATCGAAGAACGACTGACATAGAAACATAGCTTTTTCAGAAAACTGTCAGGATGTAGAAGATTAGAATCTGATCTCAGGTCAAAATGGGTTAAACACATAACGATGGAATACAGAATAACATGAAAAAAAATAAAAAATAAAAATAAAACACAGCTAACGAAACTCACTTCAAAACAACGAGCCTTGTGCATAGTATTCCATAGTAACAGAGGGTACACACAGTGGTAGGGGGTATTTGCACTGACCTTTAGCAGTGGGTGATGATGTGTCAGGTCTTCTCTGAGAGAACAGCTGCTCCAGGAGTTTAGCAACGTCCACAGAAGGCTGGCGTTTGGCTTTCTCTGGCAGGACACATGCATTATAATAAATCAGATGAATCCTTGAATCTCAATCTGTACTAAATAGTGATAGGAGAGAGAGATCGAGAGAGAGAGAGAGATGCACAGCCAATAACTTACTGATGTGTGTTCTGCGTGCAGTTTGCTGCTTCCTGGGATCTGGTGTTTTGGAGCTGAGCAGAGCAACCTGAGGTCTCCAGGAAAGTCTACACAACTCCCTACGAATGCACTAGAGTAAACACAGACACAGAATCATCTCATCATGATCAAATTAATGTAATTCTTCTGCATACATGGAGCAAAGCAACACCCACAACCACAATACAATGGAATGGAAACAGTTAGCCTAAAATCAGATTAACAACCAACATGTTTAGAATAACCTGAAGGTTATAGTTTACAGTTGGTTGGATTTTGAATGGGTGCATATTTGCATTCCCCCTTATGCTTTGTATGCAGAAAAGCTGTCTATATTTTATATCTGTCTAATGTCTATAACAAATTATTGAAATTAAAACAATATTAATCTCAGATAACGAAAGGGACAGCCTGCCCTGTTGTTGTTGTTGTTGTGGTGGTGGCTGACTGTGAAGCTTTTATACTTACATTGACACATAATCCTGTCCCTCCTCCTCTGAGCAGAGCTGCAGCCATGGTTGTCTCAGTGAATAATAAAACCAATATCAGACAGACAAATACAAAAAATACAAAGTGTAAATCTTTCTGGAGCAGCAGGAATGGAAACTGGTTCGAACTTCGGAATGTCAAGAGGACGACGTGTGGTGGAATGGAAGAGAACTAAATGTTCCCAGGGAAACTACATGACAGCAGCATGGCTGTTCTGCAAATCTGCAATGTGTGCAACGACCGCATAATCGTGGATATGAGCACCAGTAAAACTGTGGCCCAACTTCACTTTGCAAAAACACAAAAAAATACTACCAGATTGAATAACACGGACTGATAGCTAGTATCTCCAACGCTAGACACTCTACCGACGCCGCTCAGTTGCATATAAATCGAGTCTACTAAACAGCTTAAATATCATGCATATTCTCACGCGGCTACTACTGTTTGTTTAACCAAATAGATCAGTTTAATAACTCAGTTGCCCGTCGTATATTACTATATATATTCGGTCCTAGGGTTAGTTACATAAAGCTCTCAGTGCTGCATGATGGTCCGTGGAATGAAACAAACAGGCAACGCCCCCTCTCACAACAGACCGCAGCGTGTCCGCAAGCGCTTCATAGAACTAGAATGATTAGAACGGACAGTCATTCCCATTCATAACAGCAAACAGGACCATGCATGAATGAATGACCATCGCTGTAAGTAACAGTTATCATTCAGAAATTCAGAATAGCCTAATGACAGAAAGAGCTTTTTCCAGCAAGCTTGAATAGCAAACAAAATAAAAGCTCAGGCCGACATCTTTAACATGTTCAGAGCTCCTAATATTACCATAACCTACGTCCTAAAGCTAACTAGGCCTACTGACTGACATGACATAATTGGATTTAACCGGTTTCAGCATGGATACGCTATAGGCCTAAAAGTAGTTTTTCACTAGACCTAAAGTGGATTTTTCTTTTTGCAGAACGTCTCTTCGTGCAGCCTCCAAATGTCACGGAAATCACCTGTCCTTGATTTTGACCTTGAACATTTTCATACCAAAAGTGATGTGTCTCTCCAGGGAAGCCTATAGTGCTGATCATTCCCTGCAAGTTCTATGGAAATCTGTTCTGTTCTGGACAAGAATGGACAAAAGTAGGCCTATAGTAAGACTGAAATACAGGTGTAAGAGAAAGAATATAGGCCTATACTTCAGGTAGAACATAATAGACAAGGCACTACAGGCCCATTTTGGGCAGGAACCCCTTTTGGTGTTTTAAACATTATGTTGTAATTTAGCTAATGAAAAAAGAAATCTTCTAAATCCTCCAGTTTTCTGAAAATAATTTTTTTCACGATTTTTGAAAAATCGTGAAAAAAATTATTTTCAGAAAACTGGAGGATTTAGAAGATTTCTTTTTAATTTTGAGGTCAGGCCTAAATGTGTTAATGCTGTATGTAAAATGTTATAGTAGAGTCATGAATCCTATAACACATTATACAGCATACTAAAGACAAGGTGGCGATCCGAGCACTCAAAAACTTAAAAATGAGGAGAGGGTGGATAAAAATAGATGTACTTTAGCCGACATGTTTCGACTCAAACAGTCAGAGTCTTCATCAGGGCAAGCATGAGTATTCATACTTGTATTCATGCTTGCCCTGAGGAAGACTCTGAGTCGAAACATGTCGGCTTCTTTTAACTTTTATAAATAAAGTACATCTATTTTTATCCTCCCCTCTACTCATTTTTTGAGTGGTGCAACCACTCCAAGGAACAGCAATGTCCGTGTTCACCAAGGGGCCAGTGAGGCTATTCAACGTTGAAGCTCTCCTCCCTAGTGGTAGGAGGAGGGACTACAGGCGGACCCGTGGATTCATGACCGGGAAACCCCGTGCAGCTGGGCTTTAATATTGAGCGCTCGGTTGCATACGTCACCCCGGACCTCAAATTTGAGGTCCGGAGGAGGTACTTCCGGCAGTCTTCCGGGTGCTTCAAAACGCCACTGAGCAACTTCATAGAAATGAATAGCTTGGGGGCGGGGCTAGTGCTCCAGTTCGGTCTCTATCCTTTATATACTCTATGGTGTTCACCTATCTATGTGACTCGTGTTAACCTATGTGACTCGTGTTAATGTGTGTGACTCATGTGTGACTCATGAGTACCAGTAGGGGCGCTGTTGTGGCAGAAACAGAGACAGAGACATGCACTGTTGCCTGCTAATGAGAGAGAGAGAGAGAGAGAGAGAGAGAGAGAGTGTGGGGGGGATTTGCACCACTCAGTTCACACGGGTGTGATTTTTAACTTTTCGAGTGCTCGGATTAGTCTTTAGTACTCCAGTCCCACTGATCTTTGAAGCACCAGATCCTACTTTACATTATTATATTTTTGAGTGGTGTAAACCACTCCTACGACTGGCTTTGTTAGTTTACGTGTCTGTCTGTCTGTGCTCAAAAAATGAGCATGGTTGCTACGGTCACCCAGTTCACCCGGGTGTGATTTCATTACGTCAGACATTACGTCAGACCACAGCTGATCAGTCTATATAAGACCTTACACCACTCAGTTCACACGGGTGTGATTTTTTTGCATCTCGTCAAGCACCTGGTTGATTTTCTTTTTTGTCACATTACACAGCATGTTATAGCCCAATGACTTAGAATGTCAAGTAATACAGTATTATAATACTTCATATTATGAACTTGAAGTATTATATTTATAAGTCATTATAATAAGCTTTGTTATGGTTACAGTTATAAAGCATTATATGATACGATATATTTACGAGCACTATGATCATACAGGGAGCAGATTATAATGCTGTTATGTTTATAATAAGATATATAAACATGGGATGTAATTACGTAAATGAGATGAGTAAATCAGTCCAATAATAGTCCCCCTTATTCTGAAATCTGCACATGACCCACAGCTGCTAAAGACATTTCTCCCTATCAGTATTTTATACCTGTGCTGTTAGGCCTGTCTTATCACAATAATCACATCTTACATGTAGTCTACTTTTTAACTTAGTTCAAAAGTATCCATCTTCTTATAACAGGGATAAATAGTGATGAATAAGTTGCACTTGGCTTGGTCTTAAAACCCATTTTGGGCGGGAACCCATTTTGGTTTTTTAAAGCGTTGTTATACTTTAGCTCAGGGGTGGGCAACTTTGACGATGGCGAGGGCCACTATATTTCCACACTCACTCCAGAGGGGCCACAGTGCATATTACTGTCGTAGCAAAAATAGCCAATCTACCAAGCTCAAAACGCGTCGCAGTGCGACGCGTTTTGAGCTTGTAGATCAGCTATTTTTCCTATATTTGAATTGAAAACCTGAATAATGTTTTGCTATTTTTGAATAGGAATCCTGAAAAGTAACCTATTTATTGAATTTCAAATGCATTTAGTTATAGTTATGTTAACTTTATGAACCTTTAACGTAACTATATACATTGGACACAAAAAGGCAATAACATGTTAATACTAATACGTCATTAAGTACTACCGTATAGGCTACGGACCCCCATTTAATGGCATTTCTATCTCTGGAACCCAGAATTCATATTGTAAAATCAATGCTAATTTAACTCCGAGAGTGTACATTTTTTTTTTGAATATTTTATTAGGCAACATATAAATGCAAACAGCACAATGTACAGTCAGGCATTTTTTTTGTCCGAAAAAGGATTACACCGAAGAAAGACCTTGCGGCCTTGTTTCCATTCGGGTCCCATCCACTCACACATGACATGAAAAATAATTTAACACAGTAACAACAGTTGATATAACAGCATATCAATTTCCTCTAAACATGAAATATACAGTATGCATAGGTTGGGGCTGAAGTTAATCGGAAGGGGTTTATTAGTATAAAGAGGCTGGGGCGATCACCTCCTCTCCCTTTGACCTGCTGATAGGTGAATTTTTAGGCCTGTCTTGAAGGAAGCCAGAGATTTGTTTGTTTTGAGAGATGGGGGGAGGGCATTCCACACCTGGGTAGCAGTGCTTTGAAAGGTGAATTTGCCCATATTTGTTTTATAAATGGGTGGCACCAGATCGTTGTTCACGCTCCCTCTAGTATTATGGCTGTGGGTATTGCTCACTTTTTTAAAGTAATTAGTCAAGTAAGTGGGTACTGAGGGCATGGAGGGTAAAGTTGCATTTACAATTTTGAATGTCAGGCTCATCTTCAACTGCTTGACTCTGTCTTCCACCCTGAGCCAGCCTATGCTGTCAAAATGCTCCGCATATAGGTGGGTCATGGGCCCTAGGTGAATAAGAAGTCGGATTAGTTTGTTTTGGGAAGTTTGAAGCTTGGTTTTCTGTGCCATTGATATGTTAGAGAACCAGGACGTACAAGCATAGTCAAAAATGGGTAGTATGAGGGCTCCAGCTAAGGTCCTGAGGGCCCTTTTGTTAATAAAGGAGGAGATTCTGCCCAAGAATCTTGTCCTCTGGTTTACTCTTATTATCGCCCTTGTTGCCATGCTATCCCCTGTCAGTTTATTATCAAGGATACATCCTAGGTATGTTACCTCTTCTTTGCTGGAGATTATTATGTCATCGACTCGGACCTTAAAATCATTTACATTTGTCCTACTCAGGGAATGGTTGGACCCAAAAAGGATGGATTCCGTTTTACCGAGGTGCAATGAGAGTTTGTTGTCGGTGAGCCAGGTTCGGATTTTGGTGAGTTCTATACTTAGGGCTTCCTCAACCTGCGCTTTGTTTTCTCCCGATATCAGGAGTGCTGAGTCGTCGGCAAACAAGAACAGCTTACAGTTACATGCGGCGCTCATGTCGTTTATGTATAGTAGGAAGAGTAATGGCCCTAATATGCTTCCTTGGGGAACCCCACAGTTCACTGGGAGGGGGGAGGACATGGTTCCGTTGATGTCAACCATCTGTTCTCTACCTTCAAGGTAGGACCTCATCCAACATAAAGAAGCACTATCAAAGCCAGTCGCCTTCAGCTTGTCCAGTAGGATTGAATGATTGACCGTATCGAATGCCTTTTGAAGGTCCAGCATGACCATCCCACAGTATTTACCCGCGTCTACCTCATGTTTGATGTAGTCGTTCAAATATAATAGGCATGTGTCAGTGGAGTGTGATGTTCTGAAACCAGATTGGAATTCGAACAGCAAATTGCGTTCGCTTAAGTAGCTGCTAATTTGTTCATAAATTATTCTCTCTATGACTTTAGACATTGAACACAAGATAGAGACAGGGCGGTAGTTTCCCGTGTCTAATTTACTTCCCTTTTTGAACAGGGGGATTACTCGCGCCATTTTAAGTTCCTGAGGAACGTGGCTTTGACTGATGGATAGGTTTGAAATGTGGGTTATTATAGGAGCTATAGAGACAGCAGCGTCTCTGAGGAATCTGGTTGGTAAATTGTCATGACCGGTGGCCTTGTTTGGCTGAAGGGCGACTAGTTTTTTTAGCACCTCTTCATTTGTTACTGGTTTGAATGAGAATGAGTCGTTTATAGCTCCTAGTTTTGCGTAATGTGATTTAATGTGATCAGAACCGTACAGGCCAGAATGCGGGGGGAGTTTATTTACTAACTGTGTGGCAATATTGGTGAAGAAATTATTGAAACAGTTTGCTACCAGCAATTTGTCAGTGATAAGGGAACCGCTTGAAATGATACAAAAATTTGACGATTTCGTTTGAAGTTTGTTGCTGCAACCAAGTTTGTTTTCAATTCAATATTATCATTAATGAAGTCTTTTTTGGCGTTTGTGATTAATCTATTTCGTTGTTTTTTGAATTTGTCATGGATTTGGACATTTTTATTTTTGTTATATTCAGAGTAGTATTTGTTTCTCAGTTTGATGGCATGCAATATTTCTCCCCTCATCCATGGCTCTGTACGGGCCCTGATTCTCACCACTTTTGTGGGAGCAATGTTATCCAGGATAGCCAAAAACTTTATTTTGAAGGAGGTCCAAGCGTCTTCCACTGAGGTGTGATGTAATATGTTAGACCAGTCTATTTCTTCTAGAGCTGCTGTGAGAGCATCATTGGAGTATTGTTTCATGGATCTTTTTTTAACGGTAGTATGACAGTGAACTGCTGATTTGTGAATTTTACGTGTGCAAAAGATAATGTTATGGTCACTCAAACTGCTTTTGATTACCCCACTTTGAGATATTTTGATGATGATTGATTATTTATTTAAGTGTCATGCTTCCGAAGAAGCCCAGCCCGTATGGACTTACAGGACACTTTTTACAGTTTACATAAACAATGACAATAAACCGACATGACGGTTTGCAAACACTGATCAAGTGAATACCAAACTGACTAATACACCCCAGGTCCTTACAAGGCAGATTACATAATATACATAACATAAAATAAAATACACCATTAGGCCTGTGACACATGTACCTACTTGAAGAGCTGGGATTGTCTTCTACTCCAGGCTCTAGAAACAAACTGGGCTGTCCTAAATACTTCAATATTAAATAACCAGTTTAACTTATGATCATCATCGTCCCAGAATAGATCAGGATTTCTGTGTTCCTCAAATAGTAGAACCCTCAAATCAAGAAATGGAACTATTTCCAAATGGTTCCATTTGTACTGCACTCTCAGATTTACAGAGAATACAGACCCATGAGGGTCCATTTGGTTCCAAACTATCACTTAGCTGGGGACCCCCTGGAACTCCCTCAAGGACCCCTGGCGGTCCCCGGCCCCCACATTGGGAACCACTGGCCTATACAGTGAAGTTAATGATTACACAGTTTATGACTTACAGGAATTGTCTGGAGGTCTGAAGTTTAGTCAGGAGTTGTGACTTCAACGACACACCTTGTTGGCAGGTAAGCATTCTGACTATGAGAACATCTTTGAACAACAACAGTAAAAATATGATTATTTATATGGAGTTACATACTGTAAGTGTTTTAAAGGTGGGCCGCGTGATATTAATAGTAGGCATGTAACAATTCTCTCAACTCACCATACGATTCGAGTCACGATATTAGGTTCACCAAACGACTTTTCACTATATTTTTTAAGACAAAATAATTTTCTAGACAAATGACCGAAAAAACCTTTGTATTATTATTTCCCTTACACAAATGTGGACGTGGTATTGTCTTTTTTTTAATTTAGAATGGGCCTACTGTTTGTTTTCAATACTGTAGCAAACGACAGCTAGGATTATTTTATTTTTATTTTATGTTTTTGAGGGAGAGCGAGTGCATTTTCCAGCAGCGGCCACGGCAGCCGTGGGGGGAGGAGGGAAAGTTATGACTCGCAATATTATAATTGAATAAATGCTTATTGTCTGAGGTCGTTATGCAAGCATGCATTCATATTCCTGTATTATTTCTGAGGTTGTTTTGTAAGCATTATGAGTGAGAGTGACAGCAGTCATTAAGACATGCAAATCCCTTGACTCCTTCAAAACCGCTCTCAAAGGGCACCTACGGACGTCTGCAATTCTAAACTGGGCCCCGTAAAATCTGAATCCCCCCCATCCCCACCCGCCCACCCCCCTTTTCCCCTCTTTTCCCTTTTTACCTCCTTTATGATGAATTCCTGTTCTGTTCTTTGGCTATATAGAAGTGTATTTGTACGTCTCAAAATGTTTTGATGAATTTAACAAGGTGGACCCTCTTGTAAACAAGTGTAATGCTTTATTGCAGTGGTTTTCAACCAGTGGGCCTTGAGGGGGTTCCAGGTGGTCCCCAGCTAAATGATGGAGAGTTGGTAACCAAATGGGCCCTTATAGATCTTTAACTCTTGAGAGTGTAAAAATTTGAAAAGAAGCAGCTTGGACTCCTCATGCATAGAAGGAAGCATGAGGTCAGTCCGCTGCCCCCCCCCAGGTTGGCAGAGGAAGTGTAGCGCTGTCTCCTAATAATGAATAGACTCCAACCTGCTCCCTGTCTCCTAATAATGAATAGACTCCAACCTGCTCCCTGTCTCCTAATAATGAATAGACTCCAACCTGCTCCCTGTCTCCTAATAATGAATAGACTCCAACCTGCTCCCTGTCTCCTAATAATGAATAGACTCCAACCTGCTCCCTGTCTCCTAATAAATGAATAGACTCCAACCTGCTCCCTGTCTCCTAATAAATGAATAGACTCCAACCTGCTCCCTGTCTCCTAATAAATGAATAGACTCCAACCTGCTCCCTGTCTCCTAATAATGAATAGACTCCAACCTGCTCCCTGTCTCCTAATAATGAATAGACTCCAACCTGCTCCCTGTCTCCTAATAATGAATAGACTCCAACCTGCTCCCTGTCTCCTAATAAATGAATAGACTCCAACCTGCTCCCTGTCTCCTAATAATGAATAGACTCCAACCTGCTCCCTGTCTCCTAATCATGTGAAATGAATAGACTCCAACCTGCTCCCTGTATCCTAATAATGTGTCTGGCTGTCTGCCCACTTCACGCAGATACGGGGAAGTAAAGCAAAGTTGGCACCTCTTGCTATTGGCCTCTTGGGTCAAGGCCAGAAAGTATTGTTTTCCACTCAGAAGGGGCATATCTTCCAGGTATGATGATGATATCAGGTGCATACCCTCTATAACCAAAGGGGGGCGCACCAACCCCTTTTTATAGTAATTTTAACCTAACATTAACCCATGTCTAACCAATGACTAGTCTAAACTAAGTATGCACCCCCATCTCAATCAATGTTGCTCTGAATGTCCTCATAGTGGAGGAGCTTAGGGAGAGAAAAGGGTGATTTTGCACTAATTTGTCTAAAAGCTCCACATTTTGTCGCCCAGGGCTGCTCTAATGATTTAGCTAGGGCGCCCGAGGCCGGCGACCTTGGGAAACTTTGCTTGGCTATATAGAAGTGTCTATTTGTACGTCTCTAAATGTTTTGATGAATTGAACAAGGTGGACCCGCTTGTAAACAAGTGTAATGCTTTATTGGGTCGTCCACTCACAGTTAACAGTCTTTGTATTGAGTTGTGCTTGAAATGTACTGTAATTCTGCAAACTACTAATAAATATTTAAATCAATCAATCAATCAATCAAAAACAGCAGCTGAAAGCTGGAGTACCATTAACAACCTATATAAGAAAAACATTCCTAAATGTCATTCTGCTTTCAGTAGCATGTGACGTGTCATGATTCTGAATGCATTCCAAGCATTAGTTTTGCACGAAAAACACTCCTTGGGCTAAATTTGGGCAAAATGTGTGATGACAGCTAATATGGCCGTTTTTAGCCCAAGGATATTTTTTCGTGCTAAACTAATGCTTGTAGTGGATTCAGAATCCTGTCAGAGTCCCAGATCTAAACTAATGCTTGTAGTGGATTCAGAATCCTGTCAGAGTCCCAGATGGACTTTATTGAGTAGAAATCCCTTCAGTCCAGAGAGGTTCTGTTGATGTTTAATCTGCTTTTATTCACCTGTCACCTGTTGGACTTTATCCTGATCTGACTTGGTTTGACATGTTTATTATTTTATTTACTGGACTCTGTCTTCTGGCTGCATGCTTTTTATAATTTAATCCGTAACCCATTCTGGACGGGAACCCCTTTTGGTGTTTTTACTAAGCATTATGTTATACTTTGGCTATTTAAAAATAGCAGATCTACAAGCTCGTAGCGCGCCACCGAGTGGCGCGTTACGAGCTTGTAGGTCTGCTATTTTAGAAAAATCGTGAAAATCCGGCACAAATCTTTGAATATATATATATTCTTTCAGAAGACTTTTTTTTATTTCGACGTCAGGCCTAGGGCCATTCCACCGCTGAAAGAAACTGCAATCAGTCAATAATAATTGTATTTGTAGTAGATAACAGCAGCACAATTTGAGTCCAGGAAGGAAGTGAGACTGCATTTTCCACCCAGGACAGTGTTTATTGTGTCCTAAACATCATTAAAATAAGTTCTGGTTGCAAAAGAGGTGAAGTGGCCCTTTAACGAAGTAGAAGTTGCTGTTGACTTTTTGACCTGCAGTCTAGTGTCCAATCACATCGTAGTAACCATCACTGGGCCAGTCTAGTGTCCAATCACATCGTAGTAACATCACTGGGCCTGTGGGCCAGTCTAGTGTCCAATCACATCGTAGTAACATCACTGGGCCAGTCTAGTGTCCAATCACATCGTAGTATCATCACTGGGCCGTCATGTGTCCCTGGAAAATAGCGGAAAATAGCAGATCTACAAGCTCACAATGCTTCGCGATACTACGTGTATTGAGCTTGTGGATCTGCTATTTTTACCACTTTTTCATTCACTTTTTGAATGTGGATACGAGGTTAGAACAACAAGAAAGGCTTGTTAACATCTGCTTTCACCTGCTGGTGTGCGTGTGTGTGTGTGTGTGTGTGTGTGTGTGTGTGTGTGTGTGTGTGTGTGTGTGTGTGTGTGTGTGTGTGTGTGTGTGTGTGTGTGTGTGTGTGTGTGTGTGGAGTAAATGACAGACAGTGAGGAATGTGATTATCACTGTAACAGTTATATTATTAGTAATGTTTATGTGCACCCACGCACGCACACACACACACACACACACACACACGCACGCACGCACGCACGCACGCACACACGCACGCACGCACACACAGCTCTGTGGTTAGTTCAGTCAAAATGAATGTGTGAATTCAGGCTCTAGTCTAAATAATTAATCAGTAGGTCTAGTGTGGACACACTAATGTTGACATGGTGTCGGTCAGAGAACTATTACATGTGAGAGAGATGTTGTGATGGAGACACATTTAGAGTCTGTTCATCTCTAGCAGTGGTTCTGAAATCTACCATGAACTGGAACCAAATGGACCTGAGGGTCCATTTGGTGCAGGTCCCTCTTTGAAAACTGCTGGTCTGATTGATTGATTGATTGAAATATTTATTAACAGTTTGCAGAATTACAGTACATTTCAAGCACAAACTCAATACAAAGACTGTTAACTGTGAGTGGACGACCCAATTAAGCATTACACTTGTTTACAAGAGGGTCCACCATGTTCAATTCATCAAAACATTTAGAGACGTACAAATAGACACTTCTATATAGTCAAAGAACAGAACAGGAATTCATCATAGAGGTAAAAATCACACCCGTGTGAACTGAGTGGTGTAAGGTCTTATATAGACTGATCAACTGTGGTCTGACGTAATGTCTGACGTAATGAAATCACACCCGTGTGAACTGGGTGACCATAGCAACCATTCTCATTTTTTGGTACGAACAGACACGTAAACTAACAAAGCCAGTTTTGGTACGAACAGACACATAAACTAACAAAGCCAGTTGTAGGAGTGGTTTACACCACTCAAAAAGGGAAAAGAGACATATACAGTGAGGGGGGAAAAAGGGGGGCGGTGGGGGATTCAGATTTTTACGGGGGCCAGTTTCGAATTGCAGCCGTCCGTAGGTGCCCTTTGAGAGCGGTTTTGAAGGAGTCAAGGGATTCGCATGTCTTAATGCCTGTTGGTAGGGCGTTCCACATTTTGGTGGCATAGGAGCGAAAATAATTTAGTCCCTTGTTTGTGCCGAATCTGGGTTGTACATGGTTCGTTGCACTCCCTCTGGTGTTGTGGGTGTGGACTTCGTTAACATTAAGGAAGTATCTAGACAGGTACATGGGTATCTTGGTGGAGTATCGAATCTTGTGGACCAGACCCATTGCAAGATGATGTACTCTGTCGCCGACCCTAAGCCATTCCAGTCTGTCAAAGTGGGCAGGGGTGAGGTGGGTACGGGGGGTGAGGCCAAGTAGGAGCCTGACCAGTTTGTTTTGGGAAGTCTGGAGCCTAGTTTTAGCCTAGTCTAAATATATTATATTCATTATATTGTCCAATGTGTGATATAACAATATAACAGTAATGACAACAAACCTATAATAACAGCAGATTATACTAACTTACTGTATGTTAATGTTTTACAGTTCAACCAACAGCTGTAGACAGGATGGCCAGTGGAACCTCAGCTTCCATCACTGGTGAGTTCTATCAACCCTTTAGAACTGGGAAAGGATCTGTGTGGTTTTAGAGTTCAGCTAAACGTATATATAGGCCTATACTGGATGGATAGCAATGTAGTTTTATCAGAAAACTCTTAGGATTTAGAACAGAGGTTCTAGTATAGCAGATCTATAGCATAGCAGATCTATAGCATAGCAGATCTATAGCATAGCAGATCTACAAGCTCACAGCATGTCACTTTGTGCCACGCTGCAAGGTTTATTAGAACAATCCTCAGTGTTGAGTGTTGGAAAAATGCATTAATATTAAAATGTTGTATATTTTAACACAAATCCTCTCTTCTGGGGGTCCCTGGAAACATATTTTCCGATGGGGGGGGGGGGGGGGGCCGCAGCCAAATACACATCATTCTGGGTGTCCTTGACTTGAAAACGTTTGAGATCTACTGATTTAGAAGGCAGATGAAACCAACAAACTGATACTGGTTTAGTCACATCTGTGATTTTTATCAATATTATGTTTATTTTTCCAACCAGGGAAGAACAGCGAGCCGTCAGAGCTGAGCATTGTTCTGATCGGGGGAAGAGCCAGTGCAAAGAGTTCAGTAGGAAACCTCATCCTGGGCAGAGATGGTTTTGACACAAACACATCAACAACTAAGAGTGTCATGAGACAAGAGTTAGTGTCAGGGAGACAGGTCAGTGTGGTCGACACTCCAGGATGGGTGTCAGGTTATCCCCTAGATCTGACCCCAAAACTGACCCAGTTAGAAATCCAACATAGTGTGAGTCTGTGTCCTCCAGGACCACATGCCTTCGTCCTAGTGATGCCATTGGACGCCCCATATGTAGGAACAGCTCTGTCAGCAGAGGAGCATGTGAGTCTTCTCCTCAGTGACCGAGTGTGGAAACGCGCTATTATGGTGGTCACTGTAGCTGATAAAACAGACATGAGACCTGATCTCATTAGATCTGACCTCACTGAGAAATGTGAAGGTCGCTTCCATGTTCTTAACATCTGTGACAGAGGAGATGGTAGTCAGGTCACACAGCTGATGGAGAAGATAGATCAGATGGTGAAGAGTAGTGGTGGTCACTATGAGACAGAAGAACACGTCTCAGAGGAACTGAAGGAGAAGGAGAGAACTATCAGCAGAAGAGCAGAACAAAGGAGGACAGACTCTCTGAAACGAACCACTGGACTTCCAAAAGATACTGGTACACACACACACACACACACACACACACACACACACACACACACACACACACACACACACACACACACACACACACACACACACACACACACACACACACACACACACACACACACACACACACACACACACACACACACACACACACACACACACACATTGTTGTTTGCTATTTGTACTGCGATGAATGATGAAATAATGATATGTCTCCAGTTTTTAAATAAGAAGCTGTCAAAGTGAAAGTAAACAATGTTTTCTCTGACAGGACTGACTGACCTCAGGATTCTGCTGTTGGGAAGGGGGAACTCTGGGAAGAGTTCAGCAGGAAACACCATTCTAGGAGGAAGTGGTTTCAAAGTTAGTCAGACAGATCAGAGGTCAGCGCAGTGTGAGGTGAGACAGGGTAGCGTAGCAGGGAGACATGTGACAGTGGTGGAGTCACCAGGCTGGTTCTACAACCATCCACTACAGGACACCTCAGAGATGGACAAACTGAAGATCCAGGACAGTGTGTCTCTCTGTCCTCCTGGACCACATGCTGTTCTTCTGGCCGTTCCTCTTCGTTATGCATTCACCAAAGCACAGAGAGTAGCAGTAGAGGAACACATGACCCTTCTGTCACAGAGCGTGTGGAGTCATGCTATAGTCCTGTTCACCCATGGAGACCATCTGGGAGACAGAAGCATCGAGCAGCACATCGAGGCTGAAGGAGAAGACCTCCGCTGGCTTGTTGACACATGTGGGGACAGGTACCATGTCTTCAACAATCAGAAGACAGATGACACTCAGGTCACAGAGCTGCTGCAGAAGATGGAGGAGATGGTGGCAGGAAACAGAGGTGGACACTATGAAGATGGTGGAGATGTTTCAGAGACGACATCAGAGAGGAAGAAGATCAGAGAGGAACATGTCCACACATTGATGACCAAGATACAGAGACAAATAACTGCTCTGAAAGCTCTGTTTGAAGGTGATGTTCATGTGTGTGTGTGTGTGTGTGTGTGCGCGCGCGCGCGGATGGATGGATCCTTTCCTGGTTTTAATGGGTTAAATAACAGTACTTGTTCCTCCATTGAACTGATCTAATGAACATTATATTATTATATTGGTGCTTTAATTAATGCATTTAAACTCATTTACATAATTGATCACATGATACTAGTCAATAACTTCAAATGATACATTATGTATTGTTCTGTGGTCAGTTTAGTGCAATCATTTATGCAGTTTAATTTAATGGTGTGTGCGTGCGTGCGTGCGTGCGTGTGCGTGCGTGCGTCAGGAGAACATCAGAGTCTACCAGAGGTGAAGGTGATGCTGGTTGGTGGAGAACAGGATCAGAGAAGCAGAGCTGGAAATCTCATACTGAAGGATCAGGTGTTTAAACAAACTCCACTCAAGGTGAGTAATATTATATGAATGTGATGTTATAATTATAATGAATGACTTCACTCTAGGTTAATAAACAGTAAAGAGATCAAATATGTTTTCTGAAGATAATGTAACACTATATATATATATATATATTGTGGTGACTGGTACACACACCCAGGAGACAGAAGGACGTTTGCCTATTCCAAGGCTTTTAATCACAGAATTCAGTTAACAGAATAGTACTTTCAGATTCACTTGCATGGCATGTCACAGTAGGGAGTTACAACACAGATAGTTCAGTTCCTTTGTTCGCCCACTTGATGGTGCTGGCGGGGCGCCACTGGACCTCGTCTCGGGACTGCGATCAAAGGTGCGTATATGACTTCACACAGGTTGGCATGACATTTACTCTCTCGGCAAGGAATGTGAATGAGTGAGTACAACTTAGGCCAGACACGCTCTCCGCAGAGCTGCCGGTTGCAAACGGGAACGCAGGTACGTGATCAAACAGTCTGTGCAGCTCTTGGCCTCGATATATAAGCACGGGAAGTATACTGGATACTCAGCATTGGATGAGTGCGTCACTCCGCTTCCTCTGCTGTGTACTAAGGTATTTTACTCCGTTTCCATCCCGTGCATGTTTTAGTATGTGCTGTACTAAGGGATTTACTCCGTTTCCATCCTCATGTGCTCCTCTTTCCTCTTCCTCTTCACCAGTCAGTTATGTGACTGTCCGTCAGATAGGCGCTCACTGAGTGCGCCGTAGAAGCCTATATTCGGACACAGGACAGGACACAATAAGTATAATATCTATTCACGTTTACACATAGAATGGGTAGTGAATCGTGGTGCTCGACTTACCGCCCAACTCGCCCGATAGCGTGCTGCTTCACCCCTGGAGACTGGATCTGTACTAAGGCAGAGAGAGCTGCCTTTTGTACTGTCCCGCCCTTCTGACAGAACGCAGGTGACGCGCATTCCAGCTGATCAAGAATGTGACGCGGGACGTACCTGCCCTCTAGGACCCGCCCTAGAGGTTGGTGCGCTCTTCTCTCTCTCTGCCTCTGCTGGCCTCCAGGGGTGCGCTTACCTGTTGGGCGGTGTTCTGCCATCGAGACACCACAATATATATATATATATATATATCTGCTGTCATGAATGTCTATTGATCATGTGATCAGTGAAGTGTCACTGATCAATACAAAGAAATGTATCATTTTAGATTTGTGCGGCTATTTAAAAATAGCAGATGTACAAGCTCATCGTACGTCACTTCTGCTATTTCTATTTTTTATTTATCTTGAAAATGTAACAACTACTAATTTAGAAGGCATTTGTAGAAACAGCATCTTAACCCATTCTGGTCGGGAACCCCTTTTGGTCTTTCAAGCATTATGTTATGCTTTAGCTGTTGAAAAATAGCAGATCTACAAGCTCATAGCGTGGCACAGAGTGCCGCACTATGAGCTTGTAGATTTGCGCAAAAATGCGGCGCAAATCTTTGAAAATATATTCTTTCAGAGCGAACGTTTTCAACTCATATCTTTGCTTCTGGGGGGGGGGGGGGGGTCCCGGCATATTTTGAGATGGGGGTTGGCGGCCAATTACATATAATTTTTGGGGTCCTTGACATGAAATATTGAGCTGATCACCGCCGATACAGAAACATGAGGTTTTTCAGAAAATTGTCATGATTTAGAAGATATTTTTTAAATGTGGACGTCAGGTCTAAATGGATGAATGTGTTAATAAACTGCTCTGAACATCCTGTGGAGAAGATAGAATGTCAAATTAACAGCTTTCAAACACAGAGTTTAAACTTTTAGAGATTTGTTCGTTTCAGAATTCAGATTATGGCACGATATTAATCCCATATTACTGTCACTGTTAAGCCCAACACACACCGTCTGTGAACGCCGCGCGTCAAAACAGCCGCCTCCGTTATTTTCATTGAACCTATCCCACACCGGCGGCGTCAGACGCGCGCTGGCGCACGTTCACGCCTCGCCTGACGCTCCGATACGCCGCTGTTCTATTTTCCAGGCGTTGCCGCGCGGCCTCCATCCGGGAATCCGTGGGCATGGCTGGCCAGCCGCGCGGTAGCGCGCCGCGTCCTGTGGGTGTTGCTGACACCCACAGGACAGACGGTGTGTGTTGGGCTTTAGACAAAGTAAACGAGAATAATACATTCAGTGAGGTAATATCTGGTAAGATTTAAGAGCAACTCCAGTGAGGACAGAATAGAGTGAATGTTTTGATTATTATGACTAACATACAGTAAACTTCATATTCCAGGAGTTTAAAACCCAGACTAAACTGACAGAATGTGTCAGACAACAGAGACGAGTTGCTGGAAGAAAAGTGAGTGTGGTGAACTGCCCAGACTGGTCGACTACACCTCCATCACAGAAGACCAAAGAGGTCCTTCTACACGGTGTGACTCTGTGTTCTCCTGGACCCCACACTGTCCTGGTGACTGTCGATGTCAGGTCCAGTTTCTGTGAAGCTGACAGGAGATCAGTGGAGGAACACATGGAGCTGCTGGGGGACAGAGTCTGGAGACGCGCTCTGGTTCTGTTCACACGGGGATGGTGGCTGGGAGGGAGACGTGTTGAGGAGTACATCGAGGCTGAAGGAGAACCTCTGAGGAGGATCCTGGAGAAATGTGGCTACAGGTACCATGTTCTAAACTCCTCCAACGTGGACATTTCAGAAGTCACAGAGCTGATGGAGAAAATAGAAGACATGGTGATGAGGGACAGAGGACACTTTGGACAGATGACACTCATTAAAAGACTGAGAGGAAGAACAGAAGAACAATGGAAGAAGAGAGAGCAGGAGATGATAGAGAGGATGAGGTCTGTGACGACGGAGCCAGAAGAACCAACCCTGCCAGCTGTCAGGAGAAGGAACAGCATGCAGTGGTTTCCTCCAAGCAGTGAGTATCAATATCCTGTTTACAGCATATTGGTGTTGTTCCTCCGTGCGTGCGTGCGTGCGTACGTGCCTGCGTGCGTGCCTGCGTGCGTGCGTGCGTGCGTGCGATGACCTTTTGGGTGTAAGAGGTCAAGAGGAACAGTGTCATGTAGGGTTTTCACATCCAGTTGTTTTTAATTTTTTATTGTTAGTGTAAATGTGTTGCTGTCTGTTGTCTTGTGTTCCAGTGAGTGTGTTTATATTGTCAGTGTAAATGTGTTGCTGTCTGTTGTCTTGTGTTCCAGTGAGTGTGTTTATATTGTCAGTGTAAATGTGTTGCTGTCTGTTGTCTTGTGTTCCAGTGAGTGTGTTTATATTGTCAGTGTAAATGTGTTGCTGTCTGTTGTCTTGTGTTCCAGTGAGTGTGTTTATATTGTCAGTGTAAATGTGTTGCTGTCTGTTGTCTTGTGTTCCAGTGAGTGTGTTTATATTGTCAGTGTAAATGTGTTGCTGTCTGTTGTCTTGTGTTCCAGTGAGTGTGTTTATATTGTCAGTGTAAATGTGTTGCTGTCTGTTGTCTTGTGTTCCAGTGAGTGTGTTTATATTGTCAGTGTAAATGTGTTGCTGTCTGTTGTCTTGTGTTCCAGTGAGTGTGTTTATATTGTCAGTGTAAATGTGTTGCTGTCTGTTGTCTTGTGTTCCAGTGAGTGTGTTTATATTGTCAGTGTAAATGTGTTGCTGTCTGTTGTCTTGTGTTCCAGTGAGTGGAGGAACTCGCTCTTCAGGATATGACACCGCCAGTGGAGCTCCAACCCTCACTGATGCTGATGTAAGTGTGAGAGAGGAAGATGTTTCATAGATGAAACTTTAGTCTGACTTTAATCACAAACATTTAAGTTCTCATTTCGTTACTTTATGTTTCATTGTATTTTCAGTCTGTGGTGACGGGGCTAGAAGAATCAACCCTGCCAGCTGTCAGGAGAAGGAAAAGCATGCTGTGGTTTCCTCCAAGCAGTGAGTATCAATATCCTGTTTACATCATGATGTCATCACTGTCAGATGGAAACCTGTACTGTATGTCCAATAATGTTACTTTTCAGGAAATAAAAAGAGGCTGTGTTTCAATGGGTAGTAATTATTTAGTCACAGCTGTTGTTAATACTTTTTATTGGTTCAATAGTTATAAAACACACAGCCAGACTATACTTAGAGCATTAATTTAGGAAAAGAATAAACAATGATTATGTAATCATGTGTGTGTGTTTGTGCGCATGGGTATGTGCATGTGCATAATATGTATGTGTGTGCACGTGTATACAATTACTGAACTTTTGTAGTGAACTTTTGTGTGGAAGTTGAGGTCATGGTCAAAATTACATCATGGTTCATGTCGTGTCGTGTGTTTATATTGTCAGTGTAAATGTGTTGCTGTCTGTTGTCTTGTGTTCCAGTGAGTGTGTTTATATTGTCAGTGTAAATGTGTTGCTGTCTGTTGTCTTGTGTTCCAGTGAGTGTTTATATTGTCAGTGTAAATGTGTTGCTGTCTGTTGTCTTGTGTTCCAGTGAGTGTGTTTATATTGTCAGTGTAAATGTGTTGCTGTCTGTTGTCTTGTGTTCCAGTGAGTGTGTTTATATTGTCAGTGTAAATGTGTTGCTGTCTGTTGTCTTGTGTTCCAGTGAGTGTGTTTATATTGTCAGTGTAAATGTGTTGCTGTCTGTTGTCTTGTGTTCCAGTGAGTGTGTTTATATTGTCAGTGTAAATGTGTTGCTGTCTGTTGTCTTGTGTTCCAGTGAGTGGAGGAACTCGCTCTTCAGGATTTGACACCATGAGTGTCGTTTCAAGCCAGGCAGAGACTGATGTAAGTGTTTCCATTGTGGTCTATGTATTACATTAATCAACATAGCATAACACTTTGTTGATAACTAAGAGCTTTGGTTACAAATGAAAATGCAATTGATCATATTTTTCCATTGTTGTTTTTATATAGGAAGATAAATCAGATTTAAGTACTGATGATTGATATACCATCTATCTGATATATTGGGATGATATTTGCGCTTTTTCACTAATTACAATGTTACCTCTCTTTCCTGTTGATATTGTGACAAGGAGACACGACAGAAGACTCTGTTTGAGAGACTGACAGGAGTTAAAACTCTAACAGCAGAAGAATGGAAGAAGAGAGAGGAGGAGCTGATCGAGACGATGTTGACGTTTGTGATGACGGAGCCACAAGAACCAAGTAGTGAGTCTTACTGTTGTCCTCTTATGTGGACACACATTACTTACTAAAATGTGTGTGTTCGTGCATTTCATAAAATAACAAGATTGGATTCATTTTCATTAAAGAATGATTAGTAGGCTGCTCTGAGATGAATATTTAGGGTGACCAGATGTCCCCCGGCCGTTGCGTGAAGTCCCTCATTTCCAAGACTTTTCAAGCGTCCCACAAACTGAGACCCTGTCCCACATTGTGACTGGCAGGCATCAGTGTTCAAACTGAGACCCTGTCCCACATTGTGACTGGCAGGCATCAGTGTTCAAACTGAGACCCTGTCCCACATTGTGACTGGCAGGCATCAGTGTTCAAACTGAGACCCTGTCCCACATTGTGACTTGACAGGCATCAGCGTTCAAACTGAGACCCTGTCCCACATTGTGACTGGCAGGTATCAGTGTTCAAACTGAGACCCTGTCCCACATTGTGACTGGCAGGCATCAGTGTTCAAACTGAGACCCTGTCCCACATTGTGACATGGAAGGCATCAGCGTTCAAACTGAGACCCTGTCCCACATTGTGACTAGCAGGCATCAGCGTTCAAACTGAGACCCTGTCCCACATTGTGACATGGAAGGCATCAGCGTTCAAACTGAGACCCTGTCCCACATTGTGACATGGAAGGCATCAGCGTTCAAACTGAGACCCTGTCCCACATTGTGACATGGAAGGCATCAGCGTTCAAACTGAGACCCTGTCCCACATTGTGACTAGCAGGCATCAGTGTTCAAACTGAGACCCTTTCCCACATTGTGACTAGCAGGCATCAGCGTTCAAACTGAGACCCTGTCCCACATTGTGACATGGAAGGCATCAGCGTTCAAACTGAGACCCTGTCCCACATTGTGACTGACAGGCATCAGTGTTCAAATGCCCTAATTAATAGTCAGTCCTCTAATAGTTGGCTTTCTGTTGTAAAGCTCTCTCGTTGTCTCTTTTCCAGCAAGATGTGTTTTTAAGCCTGTTATAATAGGCTAACATGAGAAATATCCCCTAGGCTACAGTAGGCCTACCAGTAAGTCGGCCATATCACCATTTAGAACAAATGTGAGGGTTTGTTTTTATTCTAATTGTAAATGTGTGGTGGTGTGTTTGTTGTCTTGTGTTGCAGTGGCAGTGTTTTTATTCTAATTGTAAATGTGTGGTGGTGTGGTTGTTGTCTTGTGTTGCAGTGAGTGGTGACACACCTTCTGCCAAGGTCTCAGATTGGCTGAACAGACATCCTGGACGAATAGCGCTCTCTTCAGGACATGACACCATGAGCATAGCTCCTCCCAGCCAGGTAGACACTGGTGATGTGACGAGTGTGAGAGATGAAGATGTTTCATAGATGAAAACTTTATTAGGCTTGAGTTATACTTTGTTGCACACACCGGTGTCACGCGGATGAATAGCAGATCTACAAGCTCACACAACTAGTAGTGATGTGCATTGTTGTTCTTTTCAGTGAATCATTCAGATCAGATCACTAAAACTTTACTTTGAGTTGTACAGATCTACATTTGTATGATTGTATTAATATTATATGAACATATTTCTACCTTGGTGTTTAAATCACTTTAGGTTCATGTTTATTTGTCTTGATTCATTTGTTGTATTTAAATGTATTTTACCATGTATATATTTCTATAAGTTGTTGTATAGTAAATAATTCAGGTTTAAGTACAGAAGGAAATGCCTCTAAACTAAACTAAACTAAACTAGGGCCTGACCAATATATCGTCCAGCTGACATATCAGGCTGATATTTGCATATTTCATCATGTCATATTGACATAATTGTCCCTTTCTTTAAATCTCTATTGGTCAATAAATGTAAACCCACACCAGTCGGGCTGTGGACATTACAATGCATACATTTACAACCATGTGATCTTTCATTGAAGAGAACATGATTGTATTTCAACATTATTATTATTGTTGTTCAAGCTCAAGTTTATCATGTCATGTTTTATGTTGTCTGTAGCATCCATCCTGTATATTAATGTTTTATGTTGTCTGTAGCATCCATCCTGTATATTAATGTTTTATGTTGTCTGTAGCATCCATCCTGTATATTAATGTTTTATGTTGTCTGTAGCATCCATCCTGTATATTAATGTTTTATGTTGTCTGTAGCATCCATCCTGTATATTAATGTTTTATGTTGTCTGTAGCATCCATCCTGTATATTAATGTTTTATGTTGTCTGTAGCATCCATCCTGCATATTAATGTAAACTGTTCTGTTTAATCTATCAGGGAATAAATCACTTATTTTATGTCAAGACAATACTGGACATTATTCTGTTCTATTTTACTAAACTATGTTTACTATCTATAGTCTATACCAATAATTAATAGACACACAGATTTGTTATAAATTATATACATTATAAAATGATTAGATGTCAATTATTAGGTGTAAATGTGTCTGTTTTCATCAGGGAACATTATTAATTGGACACAAACAGGTCAAAAGGTCAAATTAGCTTCAGATGGACAATATTCAACCTCATCCACGTTTAAACATGTTTTACTGCTACATTAACACCACAGTATAATTCATTATTACTGTAAATGACTTTAAGGGACTTACCGTAAATACCTTGATGTCATATTCGACCATATAGGCATAATCTTGGCCATCATGTTGTTATTAAACCTCTCTGGTGTCTGACATTTTGCTTTAAAATACTACTTGTGGTCATGGGTGGAATGGCCCACTTAATTACTGTAGTCTAGACGGGTAGGGGATATTTAGCTTCTTTTTTTTTTCTATACTTTTTATCCCACGATTTTGTAACCCATTTTTCACCCCTGTGTCAATTATCTTATGTGATCCTGGGCTCTACACACCCTCCGCCAACCTAGTCCCCATATATGGGGGACATGGGGAGAGCAACGGACTTGAACTCATGCTTCCTTCATGCCTGAGTGTCCAAGTTGCTCCTTTACACCTGACAGGGGGGGAGTTTCCCTGGTTGGACGTAGCGCGTGGAAGGAACACGTTATTCCGACCAGTGCCTTTCCCCTCCATCAGGCGCCCCGGCTGGCCAGGGGGAGGCAGTTTAGAGACCAGGATTACTGCATGTTTTTTGTGAGGGTACCTACCCTAGGGGACACGGGGAGAACATGCAAACATCACACACAGAAAGGCCCTTTCGCCAACCCCGCCTCGGGTATGGGCACTGATGACGCGGAGGAGGAAACACGCCGCCAGCACCCACAGCGTCCCGAACGGGAATCAAACCCAGGACCTTCTTATCATTTTATCTTAACAGGCTTAAAAACACATATTGCAGGAAAAGAGACAATGAGAGAGCTTTACAACAGAAAGCCAACTATTAGGGGACTAACTATTTTAGGGCATTTGAACACTGGTGCCTGCCAGTCACAATGTGGGACAGGGTCTCAGTTTGAACACTGATGCCTGCCAGTCACAATGTGGGACAGGGTCTCAGTTTGAACACTGGTGCCTGCCAGTCACAATGTGGGACAGGGTCTCAGTTTGAACACTGATGCCTGCCAGTCACAATGTGGGACAGGGTCTCAGTTTGAACACTGATGCTGCCAGTCACATTGTGGGACAGGGTCTCAATTTGAACACAATGTGGGACCTAAGGACAAGCTGCCTTAGGTTCAAGATTCATAATCATAACTAATGATGAGGAAAAAAGGGGTGAGTTGTCCTGTTACCGATCTAAAGGTCAAGCAGGGAGTCCTCCTCCAACCAGAGCAGGTGATCTAAAGGTCAAGCAGGGAGTCCACCTCCAACCAGAGCAGGTGATCTAAAGGTCAAGCAGGGAGTCCACCTGCAACCAGAGCAGGTGATCTAAAGGTCAAGCAGGGAGTCCTCCTCCAACCAGAGCAGGTGATCTAAAGGTCAAGCAGGGAGTCCACCTGCAACCAGAGCAGGTGATCTAAAGGTCAAGCAGGGAGTCCTCCTCCAACCAGAGCAGGTGATCTAAAGGTCAAGCAGGGAGTCCACCTGCAACCAGAGCAGGTGATCTAAAGGTCAAGCAGGGAGTCCTCCTCCAACCAGAGCAGGTGATCTAAAGGTCAAGCAGGGAGTCCTCCTCCAACCAGAGCAGGTGATCTAAAGGTCAAGCAGGGAGTCCTCCTCCAACCAGAGCAGGTGATCTAAAGGTCAAGCAGGGAGTCCTCCTCCAACCAGAGCAGGTGATCTAAAAGGTCAAGCAGGGAGTCCTCCTCCAACCAGAGCAGGTGATCTAAAGGTCAAGCAGGGAGTCCTCCTCCAACCAGAGTAGGTGTGCTACAGCAGTCAGATTGTATTATGAGACACATTGGTTCAAACAATGTCTTATTTAAACACAAACAAAGTCATGAATTGCAGCTTTACATGCCTAGCACATTATTTAAAACCACTTCCAACCTGCCGTCCATCATTTAGGCATGTCTTTATTATGCACAGATCTATCAAAAGGTTTCACATTTTCTTTAAACGTTCTTTAAACGTTTTTTAAATGTTCAGACATTGTGAAAAGAGCAGATCTAAGCTCACAGCGTGTCACATTGTTGACATGTCATCTTGTAGATCAGCTATATATATATATTTTCCCCTGACACTGTCGTACGATAGATTCTAAAGTGTTTTTAAACATGGTGGGCTGATATTGTAGCTGTGGGGGTTGCAGAATGTGGTTTTAAGCAGACCATTCTCAAAGCCATTGAACAGCTATATAAGACTAGAGTGCACTTTGTGTTTGATACTAGGAAACCTCACCCATATCACCACTGTAACATCCTTCAGAGGTAGTTTCTGGAGTTTTGCCAATTTTAAAGTTTTTAAACAGGCTAGTTATAAATTAATATACAAGACCCAAGTTTAGCTATTGAAAAATAGCAGATCTACAAGCTCATCTATGAGCTTGTAGGTCTGCTATTTTTTGAGAAATTGTGAAAATGTGGTGCAAATCCTGACAGAAAACTGTCAGGATTTAGAAGACATTTTATAAATTTTGACGTCAGGCCTAAATGGGTTAAACACAATACAAAAATGGACAATGATGCACTTTTGTACCTTGGTTTAAAAAAAAAGAAAAGGCGTAACAGATTTTCATTGCCCAGTGTGCATAACCTGTGTTTTTATTCAGACAAACCTTGTGTTAAGGTTGAACCAGTTTATACAGTCAATGGATGAAAACCCTTCTCGTAGTCAAGAACAGCTGTGACCTCATAGTTGATTCTATAGCCTATTAAAAATGTTTTGCTTCGTGCCATATCTTGCATCAAAGCATCCGTTTAAGCAGCGTCGTGAAAAGCCACAAAGAAACCTATACACAAACACATGAGGCCATATAAACCAGAGTTACAGCTTGCTGCAGTCTTGGTCCAACTGAAGTTTATTCTCAACATGGAAAGACAACGACATACATCATCTACAGTGATAATTAACAACAGGCTGTCTCTATCGCCCCCTAGCGTTCATATATTAACTCTCAGATAGTAGTATTATACACATCCTGGTAGACTGCAACGGGTTTAAACTGGTTTAAGTAATAGTACAGTGAGGACTGACGATAATAGGGTAGAGGGGCACTGGAATACTGGAGAAAGATACAGAAGAGGGTTGGGGTCGGTGATAGTAAGACATTTTCTTCATCCTAAACATCATTATCCATCGTCATTGTCAGATCCTACAGACAGTAGCTGGATTTGGGGACACGCACACATTCACAGCCACACACACACACTCTCTCCTCGCACACACATACACTTAATCCTTGATGGTCAAACTACTGTGATCAGCTGAATCGTGAAGAATGTTGATTGGACAGTGAGTGGTCACTGATATTTCTCAGTCATCTCAATGGTATCCACAGCAGTTTATATGCAACCATGTCATTTCAATGGCCCCAGCTATCCCCAGAGAGCTAATTAAAATAACCCCACTGGCTAAATGGAAAACTAAGTAACTAAAATATCTTACAGTCAAACTCTAGCTAACTAACCCAAGTGTCACTGGTCAAATGTCCTGTTTTTCGTCTCCCCCTGCTGGTCCCTGATTCCCAACATCACCGTCGTCTTCTTTAATAGAACATAAAATCATGATTTACTTTCACTGAGCTGCCACAGAGACTTAGTGGCAGTTGCCTCGCAGCAACGTGTAACAATGTTTTCAGTCATGTGAAAGAATTTACCGTAAAATACTAGCTCTCACATCAGAATGAAACAAATTAACACCTTTAAGACTTTTTGTACAGTACCTTAAGTCTTTCTGTACAGTACCTAAATTCAAACCATCACACCTGGTCCCTTTCGTTAACATCTCAGCATGTAATTGTGACGGTCATAACCACCATTATTTATTATTCAGTTAAAGTGATAGAGATTTTGAATTTAAATCAGCTATTTATCTTCACCGGACACATTATGAAAATATAAATAGCTTATTAGCTTATGTTACTCAATGAAACAACAAATGGGAGTGCTTGCCACAATATTATGACACGACTAAAACTAAAATTTCAAAATGTCAAAGGTCGCTTTCATTGCAGTACCTCAAGGCTGATTCATTGACAAGTTAAAACTTGAAGACTTGGTGATCGGACTAGCTTAAGACTAAAAAAGGGGGGGAAAATAACATCAAACTGTACCTTAACATACCCACCCCTCTGTCACTCTTCACTCTTTTGCAATTTACACACACGCACACACACACACACACACGCACGCACGCACGCACGCACACACACACACACACACACGCGCACGCACACACACACACACACACGAGAGTGGGATAAGATGTAGAAGAGGAACAGAACACAGATAAAAACCAAAAGGAATGGACTGAGCTGAATTGAATACTGTACTGGACTGAAAAATAAATAAAAATGAAATGTATGGATAAAGAAAAATCTAGGCCAGGCTGGACAAGATTAGGTCATTCACTCTCCATGGGGTGTTGTTACTAGCTAGTTAGCAACACGGTGGAGCTTTCGCAACAAATCAAATCTCTTGTCTTCTTTAAAGAGGCATTACAATTTCTACCCAGTTGTAGGACGAGCTAGGCTGGCATTGAATCAATTGCTCAGTGCAAATTATTAATATCACAGAGACTGATCTGGTCTAAAATACTCAATGCCCTCCTCAACTCCTCAACCAAAGCTAGAATAGGACTTGATTTATACTTTGTTGCAAGCAGTGTTGTGTTGCCGAAAACAGTTGATCTACAATCTCACAACGCGCCTCAGGACATATAAACCTAGCCTGGCTAATAAGCCAGACTCAAATCGTGTGGTATTTGAGTCTGGAGATGCTGTGTATGGATCTTGTTTCCCGGGGGGCGGGTTCAAACATTTTCTCTTTGACGCAATTGGTCAGAGCTACTGTCAGTCAAAGGTCTCAAGCATTGAACGTCACTGTACCAAAGCCCGCCCATATTGCATACCGTTTTTGCCAACGGCTGATTCGGTCTGGCTTATTAGCCAGGCTAATATAAACCAGGATCAACTCTTTTAAACACTATAAACACCCTTTAAAGAAAGAAACAGGACCAGAACATAAAAAACAAAGAAATACAGTCCAGTCTAATCTAGTCCAGTTGAGTCCAGAAGTCAAGTCTAAATCCTACGTTTCTTTAAGCAGCGCTACAATCCAGTCCAGCCCAGTCTGGTATTGTCCTGGTTTTGTCATCACGGCTCCTCAAACAGCTGGAGATCGAGCCTGACCACGATCTCTCCCGTAGGAACCTCATGGAGGAGCAACCGCTTCGTGATCGGTCCTTTAGAGCCCTGGTCCTTCTTTATTTCAGCCAATCGGATCTCTGTCCTGCCCAGGAAGTCTGGAGGATATAAGAGTGAGTGTTCATTTCAGTTTATTTGAAATGGAAAAGATTTACCCTTTAACCCCTAGCATGAAAAGCAAATGTTGTGTATAGTGTGTGTGTGTGTGTGTGTGTGTGTGTGTGTGTGTGTGTGTGTGTGTGTGTGTGTGTGTGTGCGTGCTGACCGTCAGGTGAAAACTGGTCTCGCTCGAACACAGTAACACAGAGGACGTCCTGCTCCAAGTCCTTTATGAAGAACTGACAGTTGGAGTTCCACTTAGGATTCAATGTGTCCTAAAGGAACAGTAACAACATCAAAATGACTACGTATACAGTACATACTAAACACTAAATCATTGTTGAACCCATGAAGGCCGGTTCTACAAATCATGTCTTCTAAATACTAGCCGTTTTTTTGAAAAACGCATGTTACTATAATTATCAGTGGTTCTCAAACTTTTTCATGTCAAGGACATGAACAAAATGATATGTATTTGGTCGCCGAGGGACGCCCAGAAGCAAAGATTTGAGTTAAAATAAAAAAGTTTCCAGATTAGTTTTATGTTCTATTTGATTTATGTAGTCATTAGAAGGAGAATGGGTTAGAATAGTAATTAGAGATGTCCCGATACTGTATCGGGAAAGTATCGGATCGGCCCTTATTTGTCATATCGGGTCATATCGGTATCGGTGAATATGCCAGTCTAACCACAGATCCCACACAGGGGTAAGGGGTCGACACTATGGCAGGTAAATAAAATGTTGGGGCATGTGGAGTGCACATTTGAGTGAGGAGTCTGCTATAAACACAACACGAGATATAGCTATAAACACAACATGAGATCACTACACTGGTATCGGAATTCGGTATCGGTATCGGCTAACACAGAAATTGTAATAATGATAGTTGTAGGCCTAGTATAATTGTAGTAATGATGATAATATGAATACCTGCAATGTCTTAGTGATATGGCACTGAGAACCCATGGTCACCTCACAGTATGGGTTGCTCTTCCCTGGAAACACACATTTAGTTCAGTAGTTATCAAGTTATCCGTCATCGGTAATACTACTAAACAGGCTTTGTGATCGTTAGGTCACTCTCATTCAAGACACCAGAACAACATTACAAGATGTAGAAGTAGAGATGTCTGTGGTATGTACAGAAGTGGTTCCCAAACTTTTTCATGTCAAGGACCCCCAGATTGACACTAAATAGCCTGCGGACCCCCCATTTGAAAATATATGCCAAGAGAAGATTTGTATGGTTTATTTTCAACCCGTTTAATTTCAAGGACCCCCAGTTTGACATGCATTAGTCTACGGACTAGCATTTCTATCTCTGGGACCCCCAATTTATATTGTAAAATCAATGCTAATTTAACTCTGAGAGCGTACAAATGGAACCAAATGGACCCTTTATGGGTCCATTTGATCATTTAGCTGGGTCCCCCCTGGAACTCCCTCAAGTACCCCTGGGGGTCCCCGGACCCCCAGGGGAACCACTGATGTACAGTATGTACAGTATGTACCGTCTGTACGTACCATGGGAACGACAGGGTTTGAGTTCAATTCCCTCCACAATGTTGACCATCAGTCTGCCAATCCCTGTCGCCCTCTGGGAACGAACTGCCGAGAAACAGAAGGAACGGAATTGTAGATGTGTTGCTTAATTTGTAATGGATAGTAGAGAGAATGCGAAAGTATTATATGTGGTCGACACACTATCCAGTCACCTACTGTAACAGCATGCCTCACAATTGTTCGACATTTGCTTATTTGTACATATATATATATATATATATATATATATATATATTACAATGCAGTGCAGTAATTGTTCAGTACAGTTAGGAATGCAGAGGAGTTGCTGTTTTTTACATTTAAATAACAAATATTAACAACATTTTTCAATAATACAATTTTTCACATTTTCACTGCTCGGCAGAGACGAGCGAGTGGTGTTGTAATATTGAGGTAGAGGGAGAGGGATGGATACCTAGGTAGGCCTTCTCTCTCTTCTTCTTCTCCGTCTCAATAAAGAGTTCTGATGCCGCCTTAATCTTCTGGACCCATGCCGTTCTGCACGCACGCACGCACGCACGCACGCACGCATGCACACACACACACATCCACACACACAGACACAGACACACACACACACACAAAATCCGGGATTTTAACTAATCTTTATCGTAGAGTACGTTGTAGAATACAATATAACTAGCACATGTGTAGTGGCTGGAGGTGGTCTACCTACTCTAATTCTATTGAGAGATTTCAACCCAGCTTTGAAGCAGATGGAGAACCAATTTGCACACAAATATATATGGGTCACCATCTTTATTGTAATTCGGGCATTGCTGCAATTATTGTACCTCTCTCAGCTGTCAGGACAGATACAACGGACATAATGGATTTTTTTTGCATCTGAAAATGCAATATACTGTAAATCCAGTAAGATATGACACCATTCTTACTCGATCCTGAAATGAATTCATGTGCAGTTTTGCTTTTGAATTGAAAATCACAGTTTCCTGCCTGAAGTCAAGTTGTTCAAATCTGCCTTTAGGATTTACTATTTCTGCATCTGGATGGCGTTTCCTTACAAGAGGTTTACAGTTATGAAAAAAAGAAAAGAAAAAACATTTGGGTGAGCAGAGGGTTCTATGCCTGTTTCTGTGTGTGTGTGTGTGTGTGTGTGTGTGTGTGTGTGTGTGTGTGTGTGTGTGTGCACGCGTGCATGTGTCATGTTTTACCGTTCATTGATGCTCTCAGCTCGGATAGTGTAAACTCTATCTATGTGAGAGATGTGGAAAAGCGGTTCATCTCCTGACGGGTCTGTAGGCAGCTTCACCAACACCTCGTTTAGGAAGATAGGCTGGAAGGGGTGAGACGGCACACGCATCTTGTGTAGTCATATGTATCTTACAGGACTCTTACTAGGATATGGAGCCATTTCATTTTATGTTGAAAGGGCTTTACATTGGTTTGTCATAAAGAAATGACAGACCTAAAGAAACGAGTGTGTGTGTGTTCACTTACCGTCTTGTACATGCGATATTGTAGGTGTGTTTTGGAGGAGAAGACTTTATCACAGCCAGAAAACCCCAGAGGCTTTGTCACCTGAGAGACAGAGAGATATTGAGATGATATATATCTTTTATTATAAATCTATATGTTGTGGGGCAGCGGTGGCCTAAGGGTTAGAGGAGCGCCCTTGTTGTCGAAAGGTTGCCGGTTCGATTCCCCGGACGGGCAGGAAAAATCTGGGTGGGGAAGTGATTGTCATCACTCACCCACAGGCCCGGTTGTTCCTACAGGCCGACGAAGCAGCGGCTTCGAGCGCCATGGGGGAGGGGCGCCAAAAAAAAAAAAAAAAAAAAAAAACATTTTTTTTTTTTAACATTTTTTTTTTTTTTACTCTGTCCCAACTCTGTCTGCCCAGTGTCCCCCCAGTGCCCCCCCAGTGCCTCCCCAGTGCCTCCCCAGTACCTCCCCAGTGTCTCCCCAGTGCCAGTGTCCCGCCAGTGCCTCCACAGAGCCTCCCCAGTGTCCCCACAGTGCCTCCCCAATGGACCCCCAGTGCCTCCACAGTGTCCCCACTTTCCCCCCAGTGCCTCCTCCACAGTGTCTCCTCAATTTTTGGGACAGAGTAAAAAAAAAAAAAAAAAAAAAAAACTATTTTTATTTTTTTATTTTTTGAGGGGGGGGGGGGGGGGGGGGGTGGGCGCCGCGAAAAATCCTGCTTGGGGCGCCAGATTGCTCAGGACCGGCCCTGCTCACCCAACACCGCTGAAGTTCCCTTGAGCAAGGCACTGAACCCCCAACTGCTCCCCCTGGAGCTGCTTAGTGGCCAACAGTATAAGACTGTGGTTCAGTACTGGTCAGCTCCCAGGTTTTAATGTGTGTCTGTGTGTGTGTGTTTCTATGTGCAGGGCGTTGCTGAAAATGAGCACTTGTGCTCAGCTACTACCCTGGGTAAATAAAGGATATAAAAAATAAAAAAATATATATAGACATGTTATGGCCCTTGAGGTGGATTGATAAATATGTATGCTAAGGTATATCCTCAGATTCTGACGTCTTTTCACTGACATTAAGATGCTCGTCAGAATGTACCGTTTCTCTTGGCATTAACATGTGAGGCACCCCCACAACATGCAGTAGCCATCGGCTTGCTCAAAGCAAAGCTGAAGCTCCATCTCCCAGGGGAATCACATAATGCTTAACATGCACTCTTTGCATTAGATATCCATCTACAATGTCAGGTTTGATTCCCGGCCGTGGCAATGTGTCGAGGTGTCACTGAGGAAGCTTAGACACTTAACCGTTAACTGCTCCCCCACTGCGCTCAAGTCTGACCACTTGGGCAGCAATAGGTCTAAATAAAATAATGACACAATGACACCAACCTGTGTTAGAAGTAGGAAGTCGTTGAACAGGAAGCCGTAGAGCTCTTTGCTGCTCTTTGCTTTAAACAACTTCCCACTGTGGAGAAACTTCCTGGGACCCAGACAGTTGGTGACCGAGTTGAAGACCAGTTGCTGTAGACACAGACAAGGCGAGATGTTGGAAAGTGTTTAGAATGACCATGACATGGCTTCTTCTCCTTCCAATCTACATAAACAAAAGAAAGTCTACAAAGGAGCAATTAAAATGATAAGAAACGCTATAAGTAGGAATTCAGCTTGTGAGAATTATTCAATGCACAATGTGATTCTGGTCATAAGAAGTACAACTTTGTTTGCGTTTTCAACAGGCATGTACAGTACTCATCTGTGTGTGTGTGTGTGTGTGTGTGTGTGTGTGTGTGTGTGTGTGTGTGTGTGTGTGTGTGTGTGTGTGTGTGTGTGTGTGCGCAACAGCAAAAACAATAACAACACTGGACTGGTTTAAAACTACAGAGGAAGCTAGCTTGCCTTCCCGATGCAGACCACACCGTATCTCATACAATATTCAAGAATTATGCAGTTGATGAGGATATAGTCACCTTTACAGTCAAAGCCAGATTACAGGTCCTTCCAACCAGACTCAACTTAATGGCTGCTATGTATATAAGGGAATGTACATTGCTAGGCACGACAGAATTGTTGACCTATTAGCTAACGACATAAGTTCATATGTTTCATCATCTGCCAAAATGTAAGCACTCACATGTTTCAACTGCCATGTTCATGCACAATAATGAAAATTATGCTTTTTCAGATGTCACAGCTAATACACCAGATATTGTTGTTGTTGATGAGGACAGTAGAGAAGTGACCATTTTGGAAGTGGCATGTACATTTGACCAGTCTGGAAGAGGCATTCCTTACCAAGGTGCATAACCCATTGATGCCTGAGGCCGAATCTGGAAACGCCTTCTAGGGCCTGACCTAAGGTTTCTAAAAACCTTCAAATTCGGATTAATTCTTTTTTAAATAGTTATGTTGCTACATGTATAGCAATAGCTGATGAGACGCAGGGAGCGCGCCGGCATCAAGGGTAGAACAACGTATACGTTGCATCAGGCATCAATGGGTTAAGTACCAGCGTCTTAAGGATGCTATTATACAGCTTGGCTACAAATGTAAACTACTTGTGTTCATATTTGGAAGCCTCGGTAATGTCCATAAATCAGTCGTGAGGGGCCTGCAGATTGCAGGCATGCCCAAGCCGAGAGCTGAGGCATCGGCAAAATTCTGTTCAGTGTCTGCAATAATTGGCAGTCGCCATATATGGAGAAGGCGATGCTTTCTGTACCCGTGATCTGTATCCTGAAGCACTTTCAACAGTTGTAGAGTTTTCCAAGTTTGCGCATCCACTATTGTTTGTGTTCAAGAATTTATTGTAAAATGTGAATGCAAATAAAGATGTTAAATGTGTGTGTGTTACCTCCGACAGTCCCTCACACTGGACGTGAGCCTGAATCCACTCTAGTCGATCCGAGTTTTCCTTCTCTCTGACACCCTCATTGACCTTGAGACACACACACACACACACACACACACACACACACACACACACACACACACACACACACACACACACACACACACACACACACACACACACACACACACACACACACACACACACACACACACACACACACACACACACACACAGTAACAATATATCATCAAAATTCAATAGTATCAATATATTCAGCTCTTTTCCAGACAACTGAGTTGAGTCCTCACTCTCTCATTACCTTACTTACCCACAGAGGTGGGAATTGAAAAACAATACATTGCACTGGTACAGTGTCCATTTTAGGTTAGTATCGTCGATGATGACTTTAGGGCCGAAAGTCATCATCGATACTAAAGTTTAGGGCATTTAGGATACCGCAAACACAGTAACAGTTCCTTCAGAGACAGAAATGCGAACATTTAGTTGTCAGTACCATTCTGTTACTTTTGCATGCGTGCGTGCGTGCGTGCGTGCGTGCGTGCAGTCAGTGTACAGTACCTGTGAACACAGCTCCTCAGCTTTCTCCAGAGCAGCCTTCAGGTGGCTGTGGTCTGGATGGGGTTCTGGAGTGTTCTCTAAGATCTACAATCAATGAAAGCACAACATTTAAAGATAGATCTTTCTCCAGAGCAGCCTTCAGGTGGCTGTGGTCTGGATGGGGTTCTGGAGTGTTCTCTAAGATCTACAATCAATGAAAGCACAACATTTAAAGATAGATCTTTCTCCAGAGCAGCCTTCAGGTGGCTGTGGTCTGGATGGGGTTCTGGAGTGTTCTCTAAGATCTACAATCAATGAAAGCACAACATTTAAAGATAGATCTTTCTCCAGAGCAGCCTTCAGGTGGCTGTGGTCTGGATGGGGTTCTGGAGTGTTCTCTAAGATCTACAATCAATGAAAGCACAACATTTAAAGATAGATCTTTCTCCAGAGCAGCCTTCAGGTGGCTGTGGTCTGGATGGGGTTCTGGAGTGTTCTCTAAGATCTACAATCAATGAAAGCACAACATTTAAAGATAGATCTTTCTCCAGAGCAGCCTTCAGGTGGCTGTGGTCTGGATGGGGTTCTGGAGTGTTCTCTAAGATCTACAATCAATGAAAGCACAACATTTAAAGATAGATCTTTCTCCAGAGCAGCCTTCAGGTGGCTGTGGTCTGGATGGGGTTCTGGAGTGTTCTCTAAGATCTACAATCAATGAAAGCACAACATTTAAAGATAGATCTTTCTCCAGAGCAGCCTTCAGGTGGCTGTGGTCTGGATGGGGTTCTGGAGTGTTCTCTAAGATCTACAATCAATGAAAGCACAACATTTAAAGATAGATCACCGTTTCTCAAGCTGTGGGACGCAAGTTTATTGCAAGTGGCCCCCCCAAATAATTGGCAAAACACTAAGACTTTGGTATGGGATGTTTGCATGAATTAAAAGCCTTGAAAAATGAGTTTTCATTGTGATGTATGGACACTTTATAAAGTATATTAATAGCAGAAGCAGAAATAAAAGCAGGCAATCCATCTGACCACTTAACCCATTTTGGGTGGGGAACCCCTTTTGGTGTTAGCATTATGTTATGCTTCAGCTGTTGAAAAATAGCAGATCTACAAGCTCATAGCGTGGCACCGAGTGGCGCGCTATGAGCTTGTAGGTCTATTCTTCTTTGAAAATCGCGAAAATGTGGAGCAAATACACATACTTCTGGGTGTCCTTGACATGAAATATTGAACACCACTGACATAGAAACATAGGTTTTTCAGAAAACTGTCAGGATTTAGAAGACATTTTTTAAATTTTAAATTTTCGTCAGGCCTAAATGGGTTAACATCGTTTTGACACCGTATCCTTATTACTTTGAATGCAAATTCATATAATTCGGTTGCAGTTCCTAACCTGACTCCGCCAGATGGGGCAGCAGAGAGTACACTCCGGGGGGAACCCAGTGTACTCTCTGCTGCCCCATCTGGCGGGGAACCAAGTGTACTCTCTGCTGCCCCATCTGGCGGAGTCAGGTTATGCAGTTCCATGACACAAGTAAATTTTCTGTTGTTTATGTGGTATACATACGTTCTTGATAATGAGAGGATAGCGCGTGACTCTCTGCATGGGTTTGAGGAGGAAGCTGGAGAGACCCATTCCTTTACACCTGGGATCCATGGCCAACCTCTGACAGAACACACACACACACACACACACACACACACACACACACACACACACACACACACACACACACACACACACACACACACACACACACACACACACACACACACACACACACACACACACACACACACACACACACACACACACACACACACACACACACACACACACACACACACACACACACACACACACACACACACACACACACACACACACACACACACGTTGGGATCCGGAGGAGCCAGGAATCGGTTCCATGACTCATCACTATCACTTCAATCTGAGGCTATAACTCAAATGTTCTGCTGCAAAACAAAGGATTTGAGAAAATGCCTTCCAACCCAACCAGGCATCTAATAAATTGTGTTAGTGCATGTGTTGAAGTGCATGCAATCTACAGTACCTTGAGGAAATCTTTAAATTCAGGGTTGTCATCCGTTTTCTGCTGGATCAGCGTGGCTCCGTTCAGCTGACATGAACAGAACCTGAACAGAAGACACTCAGTGTTGAGTATTACATCACAGAAGGCCTTTTCAGCCGCTGAATACAAGGCCCAAACAGTGATTTTTTTTCCCCTTTCAAACTTTATACTTCAGCCTTCTAAGTTTTGTTTCTTGCATTTGACTTCTCAGAAGGTACAGATATCTGTTTTTGTTTAGGAACTGAATAGGGGGAAAAAACAAAACCCTCCAGTTTTGGATTTGATTTGGATATATCAAGGGGCAAGGGGGAAAAATGACATTGTTTTCCAAACGCATATGGTGTAGACTTGTAGTGCTGTATATATACATAAATATAATATTTAATAATAATAATTAAATTTCAGAATGGTAGACCTGAGGCCTACCATACATCTATGCACGGAATGTCTATGTTCACATGCTTCTGTGTGCGGCCTAGAGCAGCATCTGAGCATGTGCAGCACTACAAGTCTTACACCATTGCGTTTGGGAAACCGGGCCCTTTTCTCTTTATTGAGTGGCTTCCATAGAAAAGCTAACATAATTAGTTAAAGGCAGGTGATAGTTTGTGGTTAAAACAAGTTTTTTTGTTGTTAAAAGGTTAAATCACTATATTCTGATAGTAATCATTGCTATAGAGAGTTTGTTCAATACGTTAATAATAGTAATGCGTTTAACACTTATTTTAACCAAAGAAAATAATTTACTCCATCTCTAATGGGCAAAAATTAAGGGTACATGAATACAAATATTGACAAATAACCTGATGTAGGGCTGCATGTGAGGCAACTGGTTGGTCAGGATGTCACCAATCATCTTCACTGGCATGCGGTCCCCTGACATCTTCTTCCTGACTCTCAAAGCCCTGCAGCAAATGTAATTTCAAATATTTTAGCACTTTGACATTTTACAGATGTATACTGTACCTGTTTAAAGGACAACTTTCGTTTTTTTCAACCAATGTTCATGTTTTAGGTTGTTATTAGAGAAAGCAAAAGATGGTGTTATTATTGTTATTATTTGCTGCTTTCTTTTGTTTTAGCGATTTTAGCTATTTTTGACAGGGGGGCGGGGGCATTCGAACATGGGGCTAAATACGACTTTATTTACAAAATGTTATGGCTTTTTTATTATTTACTATAGTCCTACTAGACCCCAAGAAATTACATCTGGCCACAAAAGATCACAGGATCTACTGAATGTGAAGGAGGCCTACTGGGGGCAAGCCACATGTGTGTCAAAGGCTCAATATGTCAGTTTGACACATTCAGTAGATCTCGTGATCTTTTGTGGTCAAATATAATTTCTTGGGGTCTAGTAGAAACTATAGTAAATAATAAAAAAATAAATTGCTATAAAATTTTGTAAAAAAATCCATATTTAGCCCCACGCTCGAATGCCCGCGCCCCCTGTCAAAAACAGCTAAAATCCCTAAAACGAAAGAAAGCAGCGGATGAAAAATAATTAACACTCATCTTTTACTTCCTCTAATAACAACCTAAAACATGAAACTTGGTTGAAAAAAACTAAAGTTGTCCTTTAATTGTATAAGTGTACCTCATTTATCAGTGTGCATCAGTTTGTTATGTGTGCAACTCCAATTACAGTAGTTAGGAGTTCAAAGCATAGTTTATTGTTCTGTGCATAGTGTGAATTTGGTCTGTGTTTTTACAGTCCAAATTCGTGTGTGTGTGTGTGTGTGTGTGTGTGTGTGTGTGTGTGTGTGTGTGTGTGTGTGTGTGTGTGTGTGTTGGGGAGGGGCTTTACTTGAGGAGTTTGATGTTGCACATGATGAGTTCCTTCCAGTTGACGAAAATCATCCCCACTTCTTTCTCTGTCAGCAACTCGCACTCCAACAGAGGTTTCTGGAAGATCTACACACAAACACATGTAAAGACCTTAAAGCATGGCCTAAATGTATGCTGTGCACCTGACAGAACATTAGTTTCTGGGTATATGAATTGACAAATAAATAAAAATATAGATTGAAATTGGCATATATTTGTTCTGGTTAAAAGCAATGTTTGATTATGACGTGACAGTAATTTGCCTGCAAAGTATGTTTAACCCATTTTATGTTATGCTTTAGCTATTGAAAAATAGCAGATCTACAAGCTCATAGCGCGCCACAGAGTGGCGCGCTACGAGCTTGTAGGTCTGCTATTTTTGAAAAATCAAAGAACGACTGACATAGAAAACTGTCAGGATGTAGAAGACATTTTTAGAATCTGATCTCAGGTCAAAATGGGTTAAACTGCAACGTCTCAATGAAGAAATCTATCTATATAGTGGGGTCCCTAGACACACCGTCATTTACAACTCATGTAAAAGTTTAACTTTCACTTCTAATTTGTACGACCACCTGCTGTTATTTTACCAATTCAGGTTATAGACTACCTAGGATCTTGATTCTGGTGACTAATCCTACATTGTCAAGGATGAGGAATACAGTGCTACAGTACTATTTACAACATGCACATCAAAATGTGTAATATCGATGTAGTACTGTACAGTGCATGTGTTCAAACTGACATGTGAGAGTCAAGTGAGCCCAGGACATCAGCCGGCGTACTCCGTGTACTACTCATCAGACCTAGCCTGGCTAATAAGCCAGACCGAATCAGCCGTTGGCAAAAAATAATTGCCTGCCGGCGGATTACGGTCTGGAGAGGCTCAATTGTACGCCCATTTCCTACACCAGAGAACTGGTGTGGCCAATCGGGACACGGTATGCAATATGGGCGGGCTTTGGTACAGTGACGTTCAATGCTTGAGACCTTTGACTGACAGTAGCTCTGACCAATTGCGTCAAAGAGAAAATGTTTGAACCCGCCCCCCCGGGAAACAAGATTCATAAACAGCATCTCCAGACTCAAATACCACATCAGAACCCCTTCCAAATCAAACCAGCTCTGACCCTGAGTCACCAGTACCCAGTGAGGTCAGAACACCAGTCTGTGTACTCCTAGCCAGACCCCCTTCCAGCTCGCCAACCAGCTCTGCCCCTGAACTGCCAGTATCCGGCATTGCCAGAACACCAGCCCTTATATCTGAATATGATTAATATTATATATATTTTTTCCTACCATTGCTGTCATGGCCGTACCTTAAAGCTACCTGATTTATGGCATAATAAATGGTTATGGCAAAACTTAACTTAAATAATAATCACTATTCTGGGTCCATAAAACATTTATTCAGCTCTTTTGAATGCATTAATTGCATACACTATTCGGTGATATATTTTCTGCCTATTTCATTGTTATTTATTCATTATTTATTGATTTATTTTATTATGTGTTGGTTTATTCAGCTGCTGTTGGTAGTCATCATGGCTGACACTTCACATATTTTTCGGCCTCTGTGTTTGATATTTTTGGGATTTTGTTTTTTGAGTGGTGTAAATCACTCCTACAACTGGCTTTGTTAGTCTGTCTGTCTGTCTGTCTGTGCTCAAAAAATGAGCACGGTTGCTATGGTCACCCAGTTCACACGGGTTTGATTTCATTACGTCAGACATTACGTCAGACCACAGCTGATCAGTCTATATAAGACCTTACACCACTCAGTTCACACAGGTGTGTTTTTTTGTTAATGTTTGGTAGTCATGGCTGCCAGTTCCCACCTGATGTTGTGTGGGAGTTCAGACTGATCCAGACCGTACTGAATAACTGCTAGCTTGCATAATGTCTTGAGGCTGGGACTGAAGTCTAAGACATACAGGTCACCTGGTCTGTTGTCTGCTCCAAAGAGGATGATACGATCTCCCACCATGCAACAGCACATATTAAACCCCCATGAACATAGGCCTTCCCCTTTGGGCTCAACCTTCTTCCAGGAGGATGTTTCTGGACTGAATTTCCACATTTTAGTTAAATACTGGTTATTGTAACCACCAATTATGTACAGCTCTCCATTGTAGGTAAAGGCTGAATGAGTCTGACCGTAGCGTCTTTCTGGAAGAAGCTGTGCAGAAGGTGTGTTCATGCAGAGGTGGGTCTCTGTGTCAAACACTCTGATGGTCTGATGGCCTCCGAATACAAACATCTTTGTCCCGATGATGGTGGCAGAGTGAAATGCTGAAGCAGGAGGTGGAGTTCCTCTGGTGTTAATTAAAGACCAGACCATTGTGGTGGTGTCCAACTTGTAGATGGCATTAGTGTATTCATATCCATATATCTTGGTCCATCCTCCATGGATAAACATGACCTTCTCCAACACACTCCTCTGGAACGGTCCCAGAAACCTGTGGTTTGAACCATGTGTGGGCATCAACATCAAAGGCATAAAGCACGTTGCAGTAACCTGGGTTAGTCCACCCTCCCCAGAGGTAGACAGTATATTCTATCAGCACAGCTGTGTGGCCCTTGCTCCAGGATGGAACCTCAATGTGGCGTTCTCCTCTTCCAGGGGTCTCTGGGGTCAACTTCCTCCAGGTCAAAGACACTGTGTTGAAGACGTGCACATCAATGTGATCCTTGTCACCTCCAAAGGAGTACACACAGTGTCTCACTGTCACAGCTCTCTGATTGGCTGTTCCTGGTCCTCTCAGACGCACCGCCCAGCGTAACATTACTCACAACAGTACCACAGTGGTTAAATCCTATTGGTCAATTGTATCCTATTGGTCAATGGTATCCTATTGGTCAACGGTATCCTATTGGTCAATGGTATCCTATTGGTCAACGGTATCCTATTGGTTAACGGTATCCTATTGGTCAATGGTATCCTATCGATCAAGTCCTGATGTGTAAATGCATGGAATATTATGTGTCTTCACTTATATTCGTTCAGACACAAACACCACGCAAAGTTTGTCCAATCCGTGAAGCCGATGGTTTGGGTTGACCAATCAAGGAAGTCGACTTCCTTGATCCCGTTGATCTTCCTAATATGGTCAAGTATTAAGCCCCGCCCTGAGACTCTGTTCAACAGTGACACCTAGTGTACAAACATAATTTTAACACTTCATGTACACTTTAAAAAATCACACCCGTGTGAACTGAGTGGTGCAACTACACATTTATTGTTATACTGCACATAGATGCTGGACTACTTGCTATTTTTATGGATATACACCAATACGGGGGGGGGGGGGGGGGGGGGATATTATATGTGTAATATGGTCTACGCCCCCTAGAGGCCTATTTTTTTATCTGGGTGGTTGCCACACAAACCAAAATGGTTCTATAGACCCTCACATTCAAATTAGTAGTGAAAGTTAAACTTTTACATGAGTTGTAAATGACAACTAAATTTAACATTGAGACGGAACCCCACTAATATGTTAAAATATTTGGGCAGCACCATCTACTGGAAAGTGCTCTGAGGCCCACCAGTGGAGAATGTCCTAGAAGACTATAATCTCATTTGTCCAAGGGGGAATTCACCTTTGGACGAGCAGTAAATGTTTGATTTCCCATGAGGTACAGTAGCCTATATGATACAGATGCGCTCGTGTTTTAACAGCATCCCTATCCCCCCCCCGGCATGTCATAGTAGGTAAACCTTCTGTGAAAATAGCAGATGTACTGGCTCACAACCAGTCGCAACGCAATGAGTTGTGAGCTTGTAGATCTGCCATTTGCGTTGAAGAGATAGGCTACTACATTGTAGAGGGGGAAAAAAAGGAGGGGACCAAGTATAGACCCCTGGGGGATCCCGGGTAACAAAGGTTTAAGTCATTAAAGGGGAAAACCACCCATTTTCAACATTTTACTATGTCATAGATGTACCTTAGAGTAAAGTTCCCCCATTTTGTGTTTCCTAGAACTGTAATTATGAAAAAAATCATTAACATGGTGAAACATATCTTGATGACATCATCAAGATGTTAATGATTTCTTTCAGACCTCTAGTTCTAGGAAACACAGAATGGGGGAACCTTTTTATTATTTCCACACAACAGCTCTAAGGTATATTAATGACATAGTAAAATGTTGAAAATTAGTGGAATGCCCCTTTAAGGTGCTATGCTTTTTTTCTCCAGGAGTTTTATATCCCCTTCATCAGTTTGTTAGCGTACATTGATTGTGCATGCTGTACCTCTGTGACCAGCTGCAAATCGTTTACATAGTTCTCTTCAGTAACGATGAGTTCATGTGTATATCCCTGTCTCTTCCTCTCCATGGGACTCAGCATGTCCAATAGGTGGAGGTCAGCACACCCTGCAAGACAACCATAGACCGGAGGCGGATTCATTACAATATTCAGAGAAAATGACATATCAAGTAAAAAATAAAAATGGGATTTGGATGCTGTACACATACATATCATTGTGTTTTTCCTTCCGGTGTCGACAATGGTTGGAATTTATTATTAAATAAGTTTTGAAGCTCATGTATACATTATAAATTCCTTGCCCCATTAAGAGTCACACAGTCACTACAATAACTGACCGTCACATTAAATGACACCACTTCTTGGCTCCCAGTTGCATCTTCTTACCATTGTCATGGGAATTCTCCTTTCTGGAATTTTGTCCCCAGTAAAACCAAATTGTAATGGGTTAACCCATTCTGGGCGAGAACCCCTTTTGGTGTTAGCATTATGTTATGCTTTAGCTATTGAAAAATAGCAGATCTACAAGCTCATTGTAGGTCTGCTATTTTTGAAAAACCGAAGAACGACTGACATAGAAACATAGCTTTTTCAGAAAACTGCCAGGATGTAGAAGACATTTTTTAGAATCTGATCTCAGGTCAAAATGGGTTAAGACAATAACACAAATAAGAGTCGTTTCTGGATTGTGTGACATGACGATGTCTCTCTGGGACACGCCCCCGGAGACAGACACCTTTTTTTTTTACACCCCCTCCCAACCGGTGTCGACAATGGTCACATTCACAAAACCTACTTGTAATACATACCACACTAATACATACCTGCCATCAGTGACTGGGAAGGGGTTGTGAGTGACATTGCTGAACGTTATTGTGTGAACATAATACATACATAGCATAGCATGGCATGTACGGTCTTCATCAGGAAATGTGCAGTTTATTACAGTATGTGGTTCCAGCATGTTCTCAAATAATCTACTGTGTGTCTACCCATTTTGGGCGGGAACCCCTTTTGGTGTTTTAAACATTATGTTATAATTTAGCTATTGAAAAATAGCAGATCTACAAGCTCATAGGGCGCCACCGAGTGGCGCGCTACGAGCTTGTAGGTCTGCTATTTTTGAAAAATCGTGAAAATATTGATTTCAGAAAACTGGAGGATTTAGAAGATTTTTTTAAAACTTCGACGTCAGGAGTCATTCATTTAGACATACATTACAGTAAGAATTAAGGGTATGCGCCTCATTTAAAAATCCATACATGCTATTCATTTGTACAATATTTGGTGTGTCTTGTTTAGATGATAGGATGACAATGACAGAAGCGGGAGGACACGGGGACACTAAAGATATGTGGTTGAAACACGATGGTTATTTGCAAAAGACATCATCATCTACTATTTGTATATGCTAGTGATAAATGGTAAATGGTGCATTTATATAGCGCCTTTATCCAAGGCGCTTTACATCAATTCACCCATTCACACACCGATGGCGGCGGAAACCATGCAAGGCACCAACCAGCACATCAGGAGCAATTAGGTGTTCAGTGTCTTGCTCAAGGACACTTCGACACTAGCTCTGGGGGAGCCCGGGTTCGAACTGGCAACCTCGTGGTCCCCATTCAGCCACTCTACCCCTGAGCCACCGCCGCCACTGAATATTCGGCCACCGAAACTATTCGGCCGAATATGCCCACAGTATGTGTCTGGGAGTGATGCACATCCCCCCCCCCCCATGTATCCGTGTGCCTTCCTGTGTGTGTGACTGAGAGAGATGCATAGGTCTGTCACATCATTTTGAGATAAGCGCAATTATTTTTGCATAATAGTCATAATCGTTTCCTTTTTTATAAAACAATGAATAGCAGATCTACAAGCTTGTTACAAGTACAACACATCACGTGTATTTAAATGTGTCAGTAATTTAATTTAATACTTAAGTTGTTTGTCATATCTGCCCTGTGCAATTTGAATATGAAGCCTAATAAAAACCAAACGGATATTAAAATTGCATTCATATTATGATCCAAAGTAATCGTGCCAGCCCTATAGCAATGCGTGCAATGTATTCTTCCATGTATGTGTGCCTTCTGATGCGCGTGTGAGCAATGTACGCCCATGTATCGTTGCCTTCCTGTGTGTGTGTGTGTGTGTGTGAGTGTGTGCGAGCGATGCACGTGAGTTTTGAGTAACGACGCTGGCAGACTCCAGTCTGTCTCAGAGTGTTTAATCATTAGACCAATCAGATTTTCTCCATCAACGTTTTTTTCCACCAATAAATCTCCGGACATCTTTTTGTATCAAAGCTAGCGATTGTTGGTCTAACATTCTGTACATTTCACCCATTCATTCAAGTAATCTGTTACGTTCTCTGTCTAGTATCCATCCGTCCACTCTACTGTATATTGGTCATTCATTTGCGCACACACACACACACACACACACACACACACACACACACACACACACACACACACACACACACACACACACACACACACACACACACACACACACACACACACACACACACACACACACACACACACACACACACACACACACACACACACACACACCAAGTGCAGTCTTGTTACATTTGGCTTGGCTGTTCATCCATTCATTCATTCATTAGATTTGCAATTAATAACAATGTAAAGCATCAGTTACCATTCATTAGTTTTAACTATAGAGCATACATAATTGTTTTAACTGACCAGACCATAGCCATACCATAGACCATGCTTAAGAGTCTATGCATGTGTATTAAAAAACAGTCAAATATGCTACATTAATGTCAATCTTCTAGCTCGCTTGCATCATAAAATCATTCTACTGTATCACCGTAAAGTTTGGACAGCAATGCGTCCCTTCCACTTGCATGACTGTGTATCCAGTCCACTAGTGTTAATTTCGTCAACTAAAACTATGACGAAAACATTTCTTCAGCAATTTGTTTTACTGACCAAAACTAAATAAAATCTAAGCTATGATGACTGAAACCATAACTAAATATATTGACAATTTCGTCAACAAATAAAAACTAGACTAAAATGTTAGGGAGGGACGCGTCATAACAAATCTAATACAGCTTGTGAAAGGACACGCTGTGATTGGCCAGTGCACTTGTGCAATCACACACCGCGTGTGTGATTGGCCAGTAGCCACTTTGAGTGGCAGTTGGGGGAAACGCTCTCGACAAAACATGATTTGCTATAGAGCGTCGCAGTCCCGCCCCTGACAAGCGGCCCGGAAGAGAATTTCCCATTCATTTTTCACATTGACGTTTCAGAAAGTATTTATTTAACCCATTTTGAGCGGGAACCCCTTTTGGTGGTTACATACATTATGTTATAATTTAGCTATTGAAAAATAGCAGATCTACAAGCTCATAGCGCGCCACCGAGTGGCGCGCTATGAACTTGTAGGTCTGCTATTTTTGAAAAATCGTTAAAATGTGCCTCAAATCTTTCAGAAAATTGTCATGATTTAGAAAACTTGTTTTTTTAAATGTCGACGTCAGGCCTGAATGGGTTAAAGACCTTTAAAGCCTCGGACAAAGCCAACTCGGCTGCTGACAAATCATGACAATAAACACAATTTTTTGGGCCGAACAAATATTTAGAAAGAAGGAAAAGTGCATGGTACAATTATTATTTTTCTTCAAGGTCGAAACGTCTATGGGAAAAATGAATGGGAAATTCTCTTCCAGGCCGCTTGTTGTTCTGAAAGGGAATGGACTGCCTATCGGGTCGCACCTCGAACAGCGATGAGTTGGCTTAATATCGAACTTCGCAACACGGCAACTCGCTCGCTCGGTGGTGTCTCACGTGGCTCACGTTTGCTTGAGATGGCGTGCCTCCATCGCGGTCAAACTTTATCGGACCCAAAAAAAACAGTCAGTTGTCAGTGCAGTTGTTGTAGACGAGACGCACTTGACCACATTGGCCACAGAAGCAGGGCGTGGTTATAAGCACAAGCTGTATTTAGTATGTCGCGGGAGGGACTAGTGGAGAAGAGATCCAGTAGAACTTCAGACAAGTCATTTTATTGGTTGCGCTCGGGTGTTGAAAATAGCAGATATACATGCTCACATACACGCGCTGCCATGAGTCGTGAGCTTGTAGATCTACTATTTTTCAAGTGTAAAGTCAGGATGAATATATTTGTCGTCGACAAAATCAACTGTAGATTTTGTAGACTGAAATCGTATATTTAGTCAACTAAAAATAAACTAAAAATAAAACTTTTCAGATGACTAAAATTAAATTACATTTTATTCAAAAGACTGACTTTGCCGTCAAAATTAACACTGATTCATCAAAATAGCAGCAAATGGGAGCTACAACATAACATTGAACATAAACCCAAGTGGTGTCCAGTATGGCTGTGGTCTTGGTTGGTTCCCTGTTTCAATCTCAAGAACAGCAGCTAGCTGACTGGGAGTCGGCAAGACCAGCGGTTAGAAAACTCGTATACATACTCCGATACACCAACTTTACAAATATTTTCTCTCATCTTCTTCTTCCAGAGGTACCTTTCATCTGAAAGGTTTTGAAAGGTACCTATGGATGTCAGCCTGGAACAGACCAACAGAACTGGACTGTAGGACCAAGGTTCATTGAAACGTACAACTACGAGTCATCCCTCCCCCCATTTTGTCTCTCGAAACTCTCGAAGCCAAAGTTTAATAACCACTGGCCAAAAGGTTGTAACGCCCAATCAGAGAACTCCACCTTCAACACTGATAACTCTGAGGAGCCAATGGGATTGAACCAGGTTAATAATAATAGTTCTATTGCTGGTTGTATAAAAAGCTGCTGTAGTTCATTATTCCATTCATTTCATTTTCAAAAGTAAACATTTAAAATCACAATACTGTCGTCTGGAGAGAAAAAAAAGAAAGAAAGAAAGAAAAAAACAAAACAACAACAACAACAATGAAATACAAATCTGATATGGCAAAACACTAATAATACTTAACTAGTCTGTTGCTATGGGAACGGATACAAGGGTGGGTCTGGGAAAGCTACACCGTGGGTGTAAATGACTAGGGATGCTAGGGATGGGTGCTTTGCCCATCTGTAACTGTGCCAGTCTCTTGTCTGTACACACGTTCGGTGCTTTGCCCATCTGTAAGGGCCGATTCATACTCCTATTTTAGAGCCGAATAAAAGTCGGTTCGGCTCTGTAGAGCCTACAATGTGACGTCATTTGAGGTTCGGGGGGGCGGGTACCGTCCTAAAGTCGGCTCTTCGGTGCTACTGAAAATTTCTGACGAGCCGAAATCATTTCGGCACTACAGCGCCGAAACAGCGGTAAAATAGGAGTATGAATCGGCCCTAACTGTGCCAGTCTCTGTCTGTGCACACGTTCATCTACAGGGTCTTTGTGTCCAGCTTTCCTGTCTGTCCATGCACGTCTTTACTCTGGCTTTCTGTCGGTAAAACATGTCATTTTAACGCCGGGAAAGCATCTGCGTCATTATAGATTTTTAGCGTTGGCTATTCAAAAAAATAGCAGATGCACAAGCTTGCAGAGCTTCACTGCTGCGCCGCGCTGTGAACGTATACATCTGCTATTAAAAATGGGCTAGTTAATGGGTTAACCCATTTTGATCAGATTCTGACAAATGACAGTTTTCTGAAAAAGCTTTGTTTCTATGTCAGTCGTCCTTCGATTTTTCAAAAAATAGCAGACCTACAAGCTCGTAGCGCTGTTTTTCAATAGCTAAAGCATAGCATAATGCTAACACCAAAAGGGGTTCCCGCCCAAAATGGGTTAAAGGAGGTGAAAACAGTGCAGCTATATATGTGGGTCTGTTTTAATAGGTTGTGTCTCATTCCATTTCTGTGTTCAAAATACTACTGTGGCTTTATAAGGCCAATATACACAATGTCATTGTGCTATATCATGATTAACCATCCAGACAGTTTTCAGTTCAGTTTTTATGCAAATATCTGGAACAAACTCCCAGAAAACTGAAGGTATGCTAGAACTCTTCAAAAGGTTTTTAGCTTTGATTTAAAAGGACTGCCTTTAATTGAGATTTTTTAAATCATTCTTCTACACTGTAATTTGTGTCTCTTATCTTATTTTGAAGCATCTTAATGCTTCACATTTTATGCAAAGCACTTTGAATTGCCTTAAACATGATGCCTTGCGCAAATTAACGACAAATACAGTAGCTCAACAAAAAGCTTGCATGTGAGCTTGTAGATCTGCTATTTTATTTATTTTAGAAATGGTAAAAATAAAATTTAAAATATAAAAAACTGCCCAAAATAGGGCCGCATGTTGGCAAACATTAGCATTAAACACTTACAAGTAGAGAACTGAAATAGCAACTGCAAGGTCGAAAACTGTCAAATTCAAGTAGTCAGACAGTGATAACACTTTGACCGTAATAACCGTCTACATATTTGTATCTCTAGATCTGTACCATGACAGTGTCATGTTTATCATGAATGTTGTAATAATTGACCAGTCCTTTCAGTCCTCAGTATGTCTCACTGTCTTGTCCTTTTTTATGAGTTCCAAACCATAATATTATGGATCAAAGTGTCTTTTGTTCACTTTCAAGCAAAGGGTATAACAATTCACAAGTCACAGTTTGGTATTTACCTCGCTAATGGAACGTTTTGGTGTGATTCCCATATAAAGAACGGACATGATAAAAATCATCATGTTGCTTTAATCATGGGAACCTGGGTCACTCTATTCAACTGACAATGACATATTGAATGACATATTGTGAATTTGGCCCGTGTGTGTGTATATATATATATATATATATATATATATAGAAATGGAGTGAGCACAACATGCTTACTAGAGACAGACAATTCTCTCTCTCTAGTTTCTCTCTCTAATTCATTCAAAGGTGTTGGGAATGCACAAACACAGCAGTATGTACATTTCCAACTGAGTCCTGCATTGGATGTTTGCAACATTTTGCTGAAGCAACATAAAGCAAATTGTTGAAGTTGTCATGTTCAACATACGTGTATTGCTCTTCACATTGCTTTGGGCTGTAAATGTGATTTAAGTTGCTAAATGTCGTGTTTTCACTTCGACTTACAGTATAAAATCGAATTGCTTCACACGCAAGAAATTCACACTGTGAATGAACATTTGTTTTGGGAAGTTTTGGGAAAAGGAGGTTTTTGTTTTGTATGTATAATTTATAATTTAATAGCAGCATTACTAAATTAATATTATTTTAAGCAAAATATATAACCAAAAAGTAAAAACGTCCAACATGTTCACTTGTGAGGAGTAACATCGTTTGGAAATCACTTCGACTGATGCATTTACAAAACACGCGATTTAATGCAGCTGTACGGCTGTGATCAGTCACTTCACAGCAGGTGTGCACGCAACGAGCTAAACGCAGCAGCATACTTTATGCCAAAAGCTGATGTGAGGAGGGGCTCATCAATACTTATGGACATCCCATGGTGTAAAAACAACTGGCACAACCGTTTTGTTCCGTTTTTGCTCTGCAGTTTACACTACAGTACATTCCAGCTTTGCTTTTTCAAAGATTGAGCAGCATTTATGAATTTGCAAACGAGCGAAAGACACTGGTTTTTACCATTTGCCTTAAATACCAACGTTCCATAATGATGAACACACGTGGGTGGTTTGAATGACCAAGTGCAGGTTAGCCCAAAGTAGCACAAATATATATTATGTTGAGATGCTTAATTTATTCTGGGCGGGAACCCCTTTTGGTGTTTTAACTAAGCATTATGTTATACTTTAGCTATTGAAAAATAGCAGATCTACAAGCTCATAGTGCGCCACCGAGTGGAGCGCTCCGAGCTTGTAGATCTGCTATTTTTTTTTTAATCGTGAAAATGCGGCACACATCTTATATATATATATATATTCTTTCAGAAGACTTATTTTTTTTATTTCGACGTCAGGCCTAAATGGCTTAATTTATGTTCAGCGGTGAGTGATCAGGAACTGAAACGGGTAAAAAAAGCTTACATAACAAGTTGTCAGTATAAAAACAGCCAACTCATAGCGGAACGGAGTAAAAAACCAGATGAGTTGGGGATGAAGGCACGTCGTTCTGCGCCTTATAGTACCAAGTCTGTGTCTGTGTGTCTGTCATTGTCCCGTCGGCCTATAATTCACCCTTACCACCCTATACACAGTGACAGCATCTCATCGTCATAGCAACAGACAAAACAATACAACATGTAAACAAAAACAACAACGGAGCATAAAACAGTTCATTTAAAGTTAATAATACATAATTCAACATAATGAACTACTATGGATAAAAAAAATATTATGTGAGAGAGATGTGTGGTTGCGTGTACTGTATGACTGGGGTATGTGGATCCCTTCACACTGTTAAAAGTCACATGCATTCTCCAAACTCTGTACCATGTATATTTCTTTTTTGTGTGTTTTTTTAGTGTCTGCGTGTGTGTACAGAATGTGTGTGAGTGTGGCATTTGGTTAGCTGGTATGCTAAGCACTTGGTAGCATTGGCTTTAAATACTTTCGTCCTGAGCCTCGAGACTGAGTCACATTCCATATCGTTTGCTGTCGGGCGGAAACCTCACTATGTCCACGACTGTACTTTTCAGGATTCACACAAAAATAGCAGAACTACAAGCTCAATGCAGCGCAATGCGACGTGGCATTAAGCTTGTAGATCTGCTAGTTTTGCCACTTTCGTGGGACCCTGTAGTATGAAGAAGTAGGGCATTAACCCATTTTGGGCGGGAACCCCTTTTGGTGTTTCAAACACCTATTCAAACACCAATATGCTTTAGCTATTGAAAAATAGCAGATCTACAAGCTCATAGCGCGAGTGGCGCGCTACGAGCTTGTAGGTCTGCTATTTTTGAAAAATCGTGAAAATATTTATTTCACAAAACTGGAGGATTTAGAAGATTTTTTTTTTTTAATTTCGAGGTCAGGCCTAAATGGGTTAATTTACGGAGGAAAAAAAAGGAGAAAAAAGTAAAACCTTAAAATATGGATACAAGGTTTCTGACAGACGCCAACGATAAGAGCCGCTCCCTCGTGGTCTGCAGTGAAACATCGAAGGGGAACGGCCCCGAGTCTGGATTGAAACTCAGCCCCTTGGCTGCTGCAGGACACATCTCAATACTGCCTTACTTCCTCTCCTCTCTCCTCGATGTCTCCCCTCCTCTCCTCATAGTCTCCCCCCTAGAGCTCCCATCTCCTCCACAGCCATTTTGTGGAAGGCAGAGGACAGGAGAGGACGGGAGGGGGCAGGGGAGGCGAAGAAACAGATAGAGACATAGAGGAGCGAGGACAAGATTGGCATGGAATAGAGCGGAGCAGAGCAGTCTTTGGCATTGAGATATGCCCTCCAGCAGCTTTGTGTGAGGGAGGGAGGCACAGAGGAGAGAGTGGAGGAGGAGGGAATACAACAACAAAAAAGACTTCAACATTGAGACTTGTCCTCCAGCAGATAGTGGGTCTTTCTGTGAAGCTGTGGGAGGGGGGGGTAAGGGTTAGTGAGGGGATGAGATGGGAGGAGCCAGCGCTTTTGACTGACATGGGGGGGAATGAAGCTGCTGAACCAATGGGGGCGTGGTTAAAGAGATGGGGATGGGGTGGGGGCGGGGCTAAAGCTACTGATTACTATGACAGGGTCTCCCAGAAAGCCACAAAATGACCCACTATCCACTTTTACCACGCTAGGATAGGGCTGGCTGTGTGTGTGTGTGTGTGTGTGTGCGTGTGTGTGCATGTGAGAGAGAGTTTGTGTATCAACGTGTGTCTGTATAGGTACACAGCCAATGTGTTTCCAGTCAAGCAACTTCACGTAAAAATCAGTCCAATCTGTGAGAAAGGAGGAGGACAATTAGCCTCTACTCTTTTGCACCTGCATCAATCTCCTCCTCTCCTCTTGCACCCTGCTTTCCTTCCTCATCTAAAATGTTGGGAAGGAGGAGCCGACCTTCCCCCAATTGTTCAAACAGTGATAGACGATGAGGAGGAGGAGGGGAGAGAGGAGGAAACACGAGGCGAGGAAAAAAGAGAGAGAGAGGCCAGGAGAGGAGAGGCCCAGGACTTAGAGAGGAGAAGAGGAGAGAGGATATGAGAGGAGCAGTGACTCTATTGCTCTCCCTCCTATTGCAGGTTTGGAGCCAGAGCCTTAAATAAAACACGAGTTTGGCCATGTCCGGTCTAAGCCATGCATAGACAGAGTTTGGGCCAACATTGGGCTTTTTAACATTACAGTCTGTCTGTCTGTCTCTCTGGCTTCTATTGGTGGAGAGTCGCCATTTTCCTGGTCATGTGACCTCTTGCTGCTGTCCCATTGGTTGAGTGGCCTAGTGGGCGTGGCCTAGTGGGTCTCTTTGAGGGCTTTGAGGAGAGGGGGGTTCTGGGTAATGATATGATCCTAGAGAGAGGACGACAACAACAACATCAACAAAAACAACTAAACAAAAACAACAACAACAACAAATTGGGTGCTAGGTGGGCGGGGCGTGCAGCAAGGCGGGGAAGTGTGGAGGTGTGGTCTACGCTAGCATAGAACTAGAGGTTCTAGAGAGGACGACATGCTGACGTCAGGTTGACTTTCACTAGACACGCTTTCTATGTAGTCACAGAATGTCTTGCCTAACCCATTTAAGCCTGACCTCAACATTTTTAAAAGATCTTCTAAATCCTCCAGTTTTCTAAAATAAAAATGTTCATGATTTTTCAAAAATAGCAGACCTACAAGCTCGTAGCGCGCCACTCGGTGGCGCGCTATGAGCTTGTAGATCTGCTATTTTTCAATAGCTAAATTATAACATAATGTTTAAAACACCAAAAAGGGGTTCCCGCCCCAAAATGGGCTAAAGCTAAAATTGGTTTGGGTTGTGATGCAACAGTCCCATGATGCAACAGTACTTACTGTACTCCATTGATTTTTTTACATTTTACCATGACTTGCATTGTCAGATGAAACAGAGCTCAAACTAAAGTCAATCCTTTAGTCGTTTTTAGTGCATAAACTAATGCAAAGTCGATTTTGACGACGATATTATACAAAACCAGACTCGGCATTTTTTGTCATTACTTTTTAAATAAAGATTTAAACTTCTTGTTGATTTTACTATTTGAAGATCCGGTCCGGATTTTCTCCATAATTCAAAACGTGTAAAATAAACGTTAAAAAAAAGAAAGAAAAAGATTGCAATGTTGTACTATTAGAGCACTGAAGTCAGACATCACTGCCACTAGAGGGCGCTATCCGCCTGGGTCAGTTATTGTTGGTATTGGAATTCCCATAGGCAAATCTTAGATTACGTCAAGAACCGTTTTCCAAAAATAAACAAATGTGCCAGGCGATTTCACTCGTATGATATGGAGCACCAACTGACGGTGAAAAAGTACTAATTTATCCAAACATAGACGTTTAATATTAAATGTAACTGAATATCATAAATGACAGTGCCGTGTGTGTACAGTATGTATGTACTGTATGTCTGTCGAACAGCTGACATATTTATATTACTCTTACAGATTCTGTCCGTCACACAAATCGCTACAGAGCATCTCTATAGTCATGTGATTAAGATGGATCTGTCAGATTTTTGAGCGGTGCCTAACTGCTCCAATGACTGGCCGCGGGTGTCTGTCTGTCTGTTTGGAGTACGAACAGTTGCAATACCGCTGGGTGACCCAAAGTGGCACTGTTGAGCAGCCTCAAAGGGCCATTTACACAGAGCACTGTAACTGCAGGCAGCCAGCGCTGTTGTTGAGCAGCCTGCACCGCTCAGTTCACACAGGTGTGATTTGCTATCAATAGAGCAACTATCGAAGAAATCTCACCAATATTTGGAGGTGCATCATGGCAAGGGCACCCTCACAACCAAACCTTTACCAAAGTGTAATTTTGCGTTAATTTCAAAGCATATTTAAAATATTCTTCTCATAATATGGTATATTGATACAGCTGTGGTATGATTATGTCACAAGCTGGGCGAGGTGAGCTCGTTTTGGCAGGCGACAGCGCCGTAGGACTAAACGGTGAAGCATGAATCAGGCTTCACACATTATGGACTCCATTTTCGTCACCGCTAAACCCCTTATCCCTAAACTTCTTTGCCTTTTTTTACTATTTTGCTAAACATTTTTGAATAGTTAAAATGGCCAGTCTACAAGCTCACAACGTGTCAATGTAGATTGGCTAGTTGAACTATTCAAAAATGTTTTTCAAAATAGTAAAAAAAGGCAAAGAAGTTTAGGGATAAGGGGTTTAGTGGTGACGAAAATGGAGCCCTATGTCCCCTGCTGACAATGCACTCACTGTCAAGAAATGCCTAAAAGGCAACTTCGCCCACTTGTAACCAGAATGTTATCATTGTATATATAGTGAGGAGGATGTGTCATTAGTGAGACATTACACTTTCCAATGAATTGTGTCTCTTGAGAGCTCGCCCTCTCTAAGCTTCTGGCAAAATGCCTCCAGATTTAATGAAGTGCGGCTCTTTAACATAAGCTGGCAGTGTTTTTGGCAGTGCCTAGAGAGTGAGTTCTCGAGATACCGAACAGATCCTCATTGCAATACCAATGAGTAAAAGTACCGGTAAGCAATGTTGTTGCCTTATGCTGTTGCTTTACAACTTTGGAGATTAACCCATTTTGGGCAGTCCCTTTTGGTGTTAGCATTATGTTATGCTTTAGCTATTGAAAAATAGCAGATCTACAAGCTCGTAGCGCGCCACTCGAGGTCTGCTATTTTTGAATAATCGAAGAACGACTGACATAGAAACATAGCTTTTTCAGAAAACTGTCAGGATGTAGAAGACGTTTTTAGAATCTGATCTCAGGTCAAAATGGGTTAATAGAGCCCGATCAATGCCAGATTTCTTTAGTCCTAGCGCACCGATTACTGAGAGACGAATATTGTGTAAGACAATATTGTGTAGAACACAAAATCAATTCTAATCAATTTAAAAGAGTTCAATAAGAAAGTCTCTGTACAGCATCGACAGAAAAACTGTCCAATAATCCTCTCGAGAAACTCTTAGTCTATGGTGGATCATGCTGGAAAGAACACATGCAGGGAGAGTGGGGCGCACGCACACACACACACACACACACGCACTCACATGTACACACACAACACAACACACATGCACGCACACAACACACCACGCAGATGTGGCGTGTGATTGGAAGGGTATCAAAGAGGCTCCTATGGGTGTTAGGGTGACGGTTGTTAGGTAAAAAAACAACCAAAGGGCAAAGGTTAGGAGAGGGGACAGCATCTCCACACCTGGCTCTGGGGGAGGGTGTGTGTGTTTGTTTGAGACAGTGCCGGTGTTGGCATGTGCATCCTGATGCATGTGTGTGTGTGTGTAATGACGTGTTTTTAACATCCATTTACTGAGTGACGTGCTGGGGCTGGACTGTGTCTTATGTTGCGCGTCGTACTCACACTGCGTGCTCGGGTCCGTGTCCGTGGTCAATTTGACGTAGTTGCTGGGGAACAGCCCCTCGCGTCCGTTCAGCTCTCCTTTCCACCAGTCACAGTCGTCCTTGCTGAGCACCGTGATCACCTGACCCTTCAGGAAGGCCAGCTCGTCGTCGTTCTGCGCCACGTAGTCGTACATGCCGATCACCTGACACAGCGCTATAACGACAAGCAGAGATCAGCTGACAGAGCTACAATGACAAGCAGAGATCACCTGACACAGCGCTATAACGACAAACAGAGATCACCTGACACAGCGCTATAGCGATAAACAGAGATCACCTGACAGCGCTATAACGACAAACAGAGATCACCTGACACAGCGCTATAACGACAAACAGAGATCAGCTGACACAGCGCTATAACGACAAGCAGAGATCACCTGACAGCGCTATAACGACAAACAGAGATCACCTGACACAGCGCTATAACGACAAGCAGAGATCACCTGACACAGCGCTATAACGACAAGCAGAGATCAGCTGACACAGCGCTATAACGACAAGCAGAGATCACCTGACATAGCGCTATAACGACAAGCAGAGATCACCTGACACAGCGCTATAACGACAAGCAGAGATCACCTGACACAGCGCTATAACGACAAGCAGAGATCGCCTGACACAGCGCTATAACGACAAGCAGAGATCACCTGACACAGCGCTATAACGACAAACATAGATCAGCTGACACAGCGCTATAACGACAAGCAGAGATCACCTGACACAGCGCTATAACGACAAGCAGAGATCAGCTGACACAGCGCTATAACGACAAGCAGAGATCACCTGACACAGCGCTATAACGACAAGCAGAGATCACCTGACACAGCGCTATAACGACAAGCAGAGATCACCTGACACAGCGCTATAACGACAAGCAGAGATCAGCTGACACAGCGCTATAACGACAAAAACGTTTTTTTTGGTGGTCTAGGCTTATCTTATATAGACAAATTCACAGAGAGGTGCCCTGGGCGCGGCCTAACCTGACTCCGCCAGATGGGTCAGCAGAGAGTACACTGGGTTCCCCCCTCCTGCATACACAGTGCTGCCTTGATCCCGCCTCTAGCTGCCGCTGATTGGCCAGGCCGTTTTGTGGCCCGGGCATCAAGTCTGCCTGAGAGTTCCCAGATGGGAGCAGGAGGGGGGGAACCCAGTGTACTCTCTGCTGCCCCACCTGGCGGAGTCAGGTTAGGCGCAGCCATTACTGAGGTGTAATCCATGGAGCAAGTGCTCTGTAGGCCAGGTGTAGCTAATCAGTGCTGCTGCGCTTAATGGTACACCTCAGTAATGGCCGCACCCAGGCAAGCCTCTGTGAATTTGTCTATAGACGGTCTATATATAGACGCTTAAGAACAGCTAATGAACATCTAAGCTAAACCTGGGCGGCAAAAATAAATTCTCACTTTTAGACCAGTTATAACCCGGGTTTTAGATGGACGTCTAATAGCAAGACTATCGCTCAGCGAGACATCAGTATTTAGTACCTTCAAAGCGCTATGTCTAAATTCCCTGAATCAAACAACTCAGCAGTAAAACCTAGATACTCTGAAATCAGGCTTCTGAATAGTACAGGTTAACCCATTTTGGGCGGGAACCCCTTTTGGTGTTAGCATCATGTTATGCTTTAGCTATTGAAAAATAGCAGAGCTACAAGCTCATAGCGCTACAAGCTTGTAGGTCTGCTATTTTTGAAAAATCGAAGAACGACTGACATAGAAACATAGTTTTTTCAGAAAACTGTCAGGATGTAGAAGACATTTTTAGAATCTGATCTCAGGTCAAAAAGAGAAAGCAACGGAGGAGATGTTGTCCTTGACACTGTTGAGGGAGACAGTGGAAATGAATATCTCAATATTGATCCCCTCAGGTGGAGACCGTAAGGTGTTGATCACCAGCTGCTCCAGCTTTGTGACTGTAATGTCCCTGATTAAAACACTTACACCCCAACTGCTCCCCCATTCCCCAGCCCTGCTGCACACTGCTCCAATATGGACGAGTCAAATGTAGAGTAGTAATTTACCCCCCCCCCTGTGGGCTGGGTCATCCATTTTGACCTGAGATCAGATTCTAAAAATGTCTTCTACATCCGGACAGTTTTCTGAAAAAGCTATGTTTCTGTCAGTCGTTCTTCGATTTTTCAAAAATAGCAGACCTACAAGCTCGTAGCGCGCCACTCGGTGGCGCGCTATGAGCTTGTAGATCTGCTATTTTTCAATAGCTAAAGCATAACACAATGCTAACACCAAAAGGGGTTCCCGCCCAAAATGGGTTAAGTTATTATTATGATTTACTAAAAGTGAGTATGGAGTATCTGTGTGTGTACTGCTGTGTAATACCTGTGTTGGGAGGGGCCAGTTTAGGCGGGGTGGGCTCAGTGGGCGTGGTCTTGCTGGTGCTGGGGCTCAGCAGTTTGACGTAATTGGCTGGAAACCAGCCGATCTGACGCTTTTTCCCTCGGGCCTGTGAAACGACAGTGAGTCAAAGTCATGGTCAATACTACGTTGACTTATTCATACACATTTCCAGACAAGAGTCACGTTCAGTCATATCCATGCATTCAATCAAGTACTGTAAATGGTAAATGGTAAATGGTGCATTTATATAGCGCCTTTATCCAAGGCGCTTTACATAGATTGTGCATTACATTCACCCATTCACACACCGATGGCAGCGGAAACCATGCAAGGCACCAACTAGCACATCGGGAGCAATTAGGGGTTCAGTGTCTTGCCCAAGGACACTTCGACAGTAACTCTGGGGGAGCCCGGGTTCGAACTGGCAACCTTGCGGTTCCCATCCAGGCACTCTACCCCTGAACCACCGCCGCCCCTACTGTACGTATGTATGCAAGTGTACCTGGAGTTCCCCTTCCCACCAACCCCCAGGGTTTTTTTTCCTGATGAGAATGAGCTGTCCTGGAGCCAATGTCAGTTGCTCTGCTCCTGTGGCGCTATAGGGGGCAATCACCTGGGCTATCTCTGGTTGACAGACAGACGGACAGAAACAGTACCAATTGGTCATCATCATACTGGTATTTCAAAGTAGTGCAGCAAATGTTAGCAGCCTCGGGTGGTAGTGCAGCTCTATATTGCTTGCCCATGGGGCTGTCGTGTAATGTTGCCGTCTTTCCTTGGTAATTCGCCTCAAAAGCCACGTAGTTCCATATACTGTAGGATTCGTGACTCTGGCCAAATTCTGAACAAAAGTCGAGCGAAATTGTGCGAGAAATAGATTGAAAGAGGAAACGCAATATTAACTGACTTTTGTCCAGGACTCAGTCTCAAATTTCTCTCCGTACGTATCTTCAGCAAGGTGACCCCGTGACAAGACTCTCACATTATTTTCAAGTGAAGCAAACAAAATGAGGCAGGGTTTTGTGGGCAACAATGTATGTGTTGTGTTTTCCAACGAAGTGTCTATAAGAAAATAGTGTAGAAGTTGAGAGTATTGGAATCAGGAGATCACTTCGCAAACACAAATAAAACGTAGTCGTACACGCCAAAGTAAAACCCACACTGACACAATTGAATTAAGTGAATTCAAAGTACTGGTGAATTTATCACTGACAGTAATGTTGAAATGGTATGCTGATTCTCACTTGAAATTTCAGGATGTTAAAGGAGAATTCCATACTAAAAGGCTTTCTTACCTTATTTTGTAGTCGTTACATCCACACCAAAGAGGTCCAGGTGTTATTTTGTGCAAAAGCTCCTTATTGGCTATTTCCCCTACCATAAGCCCTAAATGAATTGCATTGAATGGGAATTGAATGGGGCTATGGGGTGTTGTGCTAATTCGCTTATTTCCATCTAAATAAGTAGTAAAGTGTGCCGCTTGGGATATTATTTACATTATGAAGAGAGGATATATACAAAATATTCAATGCAATTCATTGAGGGCTTATGGTAGGGGAAATAGCCAATAAGGAGTTTTTGCACAAAGAAACACCTGGACATCTTTGGTGGGGACGTAACGACTACAAAGAAAGGTAAGAAAGCCTTCTAGCATGGAATTCTCCTTTAAGGAGTAAGGAGTCACCTGGCTAATCTTCTTGTCTCCGATTGGTACAGTAGATGACAAACCATTGCCAACTAAGATTACTTTCTGATCAAGACAAGAGTAGATATCAAAGCGATATAGCGTATTCAGCAGAACGAGACATTTAGAGTTGGAAATAAACTTTGTTTTTGTGTGGTGGTAGTGAACTGTAGTAAACCGTGCCTGCCGGCCTACCTGGTTTCTTCCCTAGACTGCCAGTCTTCCCTGCTGGACCCAAACACTAGAGAGAGAGGCATAAAATGAGAAAGGTTGTAGACAAATGTTGTGTAGAATTAGACCAAAATAACAAAACAAGTTGTTACCCGTACTAAACAAATGCTGCATTCCAAATCAATAGCAACTAGAAAAAGTGCCCCTTGTGGGGCACAGGTCTCCACCAGGCCAGGTCAGGTTGTGGCCTCCTGGTGGCGCTATAATAGGCCAATGTGAAAAGGGTTCCATTTGTTCTTACACCATTGATGGCAATTGGGTGATTTGAGGCATTTTGTTCCAAAAATGTGTTTTGCAAAAATCCACCTGTTGGTGGTTGCTATAACAGGCCAATGTGAAAAGGGTGGGATATATTCCTCAGCCTAGTAGAAAAGTCTGTGAAAGATTTCACGTAATTTGCACGTTCATCGTTCAGGCTGACACACAGACAACAAAACACGGACGGACGTAGTGCAAAACATACTCTCTCCCCATGCCTTAACCTAACCTTAACCCTCTCCCAACCCTTAACGCACCCCTCACCAACCTTAATCCGGTCGTCTTAACGCACCCCTCACCAACCTTATGTCTAACCAATGACTAGTCTAAACTAAGTATGCCTCCCGGACACAATAACCAACAGGTCATATTTTCACAGCTACGGGGCATTGTTCCCACAACTCTCTTGACTGTCATATAATGACAATATACCATGGCCTACTGTAAGTTGTTGCTTTAACCCATTTAGGCCTGACGTCGAAATAAATAAAAAGTCTTCTGAAAGAATATTATATTCAAATATTTGTGCCACATTTTCACGATTTTTCAAAAATAGCAGACCTACAAGCTCGTAGCGCGCCACTCGGTGGCGCACTATGAGCTTGTAGATGTGCTATTTTTCAATAGCTAAAGTATAACATAATGCTTAGTTAAAACACCAAAAGGGGTTCCCGCCCAGAATGGGTTAATCACACAGTTACCAAATATGGACACTGGTCTGTGATTCAAGGAAGACTTGACTGGCAAGACCATTAGAGATGGCCAAACTTGAAAATAAAGTGTCAATATTTAGAGCTAAAAACATACAAAATCAGAAACGCATGCATATCCCTTAGGGTTTATGTCCCACACAAATCTAATTCTAAATTGAAATTGTCATTTTAGATTTTAATTATTATACTGCCAGAATTGTTACAGTCTGTAGTCCCATCCCTGCCAAAAGTCCTTTCAGTGAGGTGCCTTATTCAAGGGGCAAAAATTACCCTGGGTCTTAAACCATTCTGGGCGGGAACCCCTTTTGGTGTTAGCATTATGTTATGCTTTAGCTATTGAAAAATAGCAGATCTAGCAGATTCATAGCGCGCCACCGAGTGGCGCGCTACGAGCTTGTAGGTCTGCTATTTTTGAAAAATCGAAGAACGACTGACATAGAAACATAGCTTTTTCAGAAAAGAAGACATTTTTAGAATCTGATCTCAGGTCAAAATGGGTTAAGTGGAAGTTAGCGAACAGCAGTCCTCCCGTGGGAGGATTGCGGACCCCCCAATGCATTAATTCTGTAACCGCGACCAGCGACGCTTTTGTTACGAGCCGTGAATAAAGCTCTCGTTTTGATCAAAACTTGCGGGCCGTGAACCGGAAGTAAACAAAGGCTGTGTAACGATTGTGTTTACTTTCACCCGAAATATTTATTTTGTAACCGCGATCATTGATTATTTAGTTATATGGTGCTTATGTGCTTATCTTACGCACTTTAACCATATTATATACTTCAAAAATAACAGATATAAGTTCATAGCGCATTAACTCAAATCTTTGCTTCTTTTTTTAACCCATTTTGAGCAGGAACCCCTTTTGGTGTTTTAAACATTATGTTGTAATTTAGCTATTGAAAAATAGCAGATCTACAAGTTCATAGCGCGCCACTCGGTGGCGCGCTATGAACTTGTAGATCTGCTATTTTTCAACTTGTAGGTCTATTTTTGAAAAATCGTTAAAATGTGCCTCAAATCTTTCAGAAAATTGTCATGATTTAGAAAACTTTTCTCCGATGTCAGGCCTGAATTGGTTAACTCAAGAATTATTCCTCTCACCTCGGACGCAGCAGAGTCCCGCGGTTTGACGTAATTGGACGGGAAGACGCCGGTCTTGCCGCCGACCACGCCCGTCCACCAGTCCCCTTCTTTCCTGGTCACCATGACCACGTCCCCCTGCTGGAAGCTCAGGTCACCCTGCTCGCTGCTCTCGTACGTGTACATGGCTAGGTATTCTGTATATGCACACACACACACACACACAGTCACACGCACACACACAGGACTTTTAAGACCAAATTGGCTAAATGATATGATATAGTGCGAGGCATTGTGAGATTGTAGTTTGAGACTGAGTCAAACTAAATATAATGCCTCAAAGCCTACAGTTCCTTGCTTGTCAGGGTGGGGGGGGGGGGGGGGGGGGGGGGGGGGGTCCCAGTTCAAATATGATTATTTTGGGAGGTTTGCAGCCTGAAAGGTTTGGTAACCCCTTGACATAGTGTGTGTGTGTGTGTGTGTGTGTGTGTGTGTGTGTGTGTGTGTGTGTGTGTGTGTGTGTGTGTGTGTGTGTGCGCGCGTGGCTGTCACCTTCTCCAGACTCGGAGGGTTTGGTAGGGGAGGGTGAAGGGCGTTTCCCACTGGGAGGGCTTTCTGAAGCTCCAGACTCACTGCAAGACAAAAACCCAGTTAGTAAATTAATACGGTAAAGATTACTTATCGTAGTTTGGATATGAAGGGCTATATCTATAGTTGAAATATTTTAAAATGTTTTTCAAAATAGCAAATATAGAGGCTAAGGGGTGGCGCAGGATAGTGTGTTATCAAAGTTCTTGCGATAAACCAAAGAGAGCATTTTTAAATGGAGTTGATGTACAGATTAACCCATTTTGGGTGGGAACCCCTTTTGGTGTTAGCATTATGTTATAATTTAGCTATTGAAAACGACTGACATAGAAACATAGCATTTTCAGAAAACTGTCAGGATGTAGAAGACATTTTTAGAATCTGATCTCAGGTGAAAATGGGTTAAAAAGAAAAAGAAAAAAAAATAATATATAAAATGTTTGTGCTCACCTGGTGTTCTTGCTGCGTGGCGTGGGGGTGGTGCTGGTGACCGTACTCGAAGCAGAGATGAGCTTCACGTAGCTTTTAGGGAACCAGCCTCTCTGTCCGGTCTGAAGTTCACCGAGCCACCACATGTCCTGCTGTTCCAGCACGGTAATTATCTACAAGGACAATAATGCACTGTTATTGTCTGGTATGGCCTGCAGCATACACGAGAGCTACAATAATAGGCAAACCCAACAGGTTAACAATGAAGAAATGAAAAAATCCGCACACCATTTGATGCTCCCAAAATATCTTTACTGGTATGTAACGGGGCAGCGGTGGCCGAACGGATTGCGGAGCGGTCTTGATACCGGAAGGTCGCCAGTTCGAATCAGCGGTCCGACACGTTAAAATTACCACCGCTGAAGTGCCCTTGAACAAGGCATTGAACCACTACGATGAAATGTTCTATGAGCAGGGTCTGGCTGGAAACAAGTTCTTCAGCTTAGCCCAGATACCCTGGGTAAATATAGTAATCATTTCATTTCATTTCAATGTTTCGGGCCGCAGCCCTTCCTCAGACCTTCAAGGAATGAGTAGACAATACATGTTTTGTATATACACAAGATATACAAAATCCATATACAATATATTCATAATTGTCCCAAAACATTTACAGACATTGTAACCAGAACTCAGGCTGATCAGGCCTTCATACTGCTACCTAAGAGGCGCCTCTTGTCTACTCTAAATGCAAGTAAAAAGTAGGGACAACACAATACCTTATTTCAAAAATCACACCCGTGTGAACTGAGTGGTGTAAGGTCTTATATAAACTGATCAACTGTGGTCTGACGTAATGAAATCACACCCGTGTGAACTGGGTGACCATAGCAACCATGCTCATGTTTTGGTACGAACAGACACGTAAACTAACAAAGCCAGTTGTAGGAGTGGTTTATACCACTCAAAAACAGGAGAGTCAATTACAAATATGTACCCGAAAACAACCAGGATGAGACCAGGATGAACCCACAGGTTCATTCATGTGCGGCAGAATACCTCGTTCTTGTTGAAGTTGAGGTGGTTGTCCTTCTTGGCTCTCCAGGGATACAAAGCCTGAGCCTGGAGACCTTCTACCTTCTCTCCCTGAGAGAGACAGAGGGGAAGATAAAGAGACCAGGAATGTATAAATATTCTCACATTTCTGTCATTAAATGCAACGTGGAAATAGCAGATCCACAAGGTGTTGCTATGCAACATGTGAGCTAGCTAGCTTTAGTCATAATAATAATTTCTTCTTCTGTTTTCTACATGAATATAACCACATTATAACCATATAAAATGAAATGGGAGTTAAATGCTGCAATTTGTAAAAACGGCAAAATATGACTCCTATACGTTGTTGAAGTGGGACTCATCAAATGTCCCTGGGACTCATCTAAAAGACCATCCCTGCATCCCGGGACTTATTACATTGAAAACATATTTACATCACTGTGAGCGTCTAGATCTGGCATTTTCACTATTTCTGAAATGGGACGTACTGTAAGTGATTAGAATGTTGTCGTTTTAAGTTTGTAAATTCCTTTAGTTTGGGTCTCAAGCTAAAAAGGTTTGGGAAGCCCTAATTTCAGGAACCTCAGTACTCGTTTTTCTGGATTCTATAAGACAACTACTGTGTGTGTGTGTGTGTGTGTGTGTGTGTGTGTGTTACCTGTCCTAGTACAGGAGAAGGGGAGGAGCCTGTTGTCATAGTAGCGGGTGTGAAGGCAGACCGTTGCCGTAGCTGTGCTGAGGGAACACTGAGCGAAGGGTTCTGATTCGTTGGTTGAGAGGTCGGCCAGGCGTCCCACCCCTCACTCTCTGATTGGCTAGCCGTAGACGAGGGCCAACTGGACACATTAATGTTTGCACACAGACACTTTGACATTTTGGTACATTTTTCCATAGATATATATAAAGGCTAGATGGCTCAAGGCGGAGTCTCTGACGTAGTCCACCCGGCGGCCATCTTGCTGAGGGACTACAGTACAGTATGTTCTATGGCAGCTCAAACAAAAATAGTCATAACTCGCTCAAATCTTGACGGATTTACAAACGGGTCGGTTTAATACAAATGTTATCAATGTGGCTATGATTCAGGACGCTTATATGCTTAATTTTATTTTTTTTATAAAAATGTCATATAAAAGCATATAAGTATGTGGACGTCTCTGACGTTTATAACAAACCAAACCGTTTGAAAATCGGTTGAAAATTAAGCAAGTTATGGTTATTTAAAAAGTATATGCCCCATAGACACAATGTTATGCTGCTATGTTATGATATATATATATATATATATATATATATATATATGTATATGCATTTTTCCACCAGATACCGTGGGTACAGTATACATGGTATACGGAAAAGGATAAAATAAATCTATAACATTAAACTGCATTATATACAAATTGTATCACTCAAATCTGTTATAACCTCTACATCAGGGGTCTTCAATGTGTTTCAGGCCAAGGACCCCATAGTTGAGACTAGAGAGATGAAGCAGGGATCCCCACTACATTATCGTATAAAACTGTTTGCAGATCAAACTTTTTTATACATTTCATAGACTTTTTGACAATGCTACTGTACACATTGTGTAGTGTCGTGTTGGATTCATGTAATTGAGTATCTTCATACAGTTAATCACTTAAATATATCTTTGCTGAAAATAACCAACCTAAATCCAGACCCACAGGAACGCACCCAGGGTGCCGGCCCGATTCCGGCGAGCCGCCCTGTGTCCGAAACGGTTGAGAAATGACAGAGTTACCGTGTGGGGGTCCCTCTACTGTACCCTCTACTGTACTGTACTGTCACTGTACTGACCCACAGGAACGCACCCAGGGTGCCGGCCCGATTCCGGCGAGCCGCCCCGCGTCCGAAACGGTTGAGAAATGACAGAGTTACCGTGTGGGGGTCCCTGTACTGTACTGTACTGTACTGTACTGTACTGTACTGTACTGTACTGTACTGTACTGTACTGTACTGTACTGTACTGTACTGTACTGTACTGGTACACCCGCAATCACCATATATACAGTTAATATGTGCGAGTATGTTTGTGTGTGTGTCCGGTTGCGCACAGGTGGCGAAAAACAACCATGCTGTTTTCGTGCTCAGAAGCACCCAGCCACCCACCCAGCCAGCCAGCCACCCACCCACACACATAGCTCCGTAAGGGAGTGGTTGCACCACTCAAAAACAAAATGTGGGTAACAAAAAATAAAGGGATCCCATACTAATGTGTTCGGCGACCCACAAATGGGCCATGACCCAGCTTTTGGGAACCTACATGACAGAAAAACATTACTCACGTGGTGCTGAAGTCGGCCCAGTTGCTATTGGCCGAGGGGGCAGTGGAAGGATGCCCAGGGGCTGGGGGAGGCGTCGACATTGGCTGTTGTTGGGCCGGTGTGGGCGTGCCCGTGGCAGAGGTGCGCAGGTTGATTGGCGCTTCGCTGTCGGGGATCCGCTCGGCGTAGTTGGCTGGAAACCAGCCGGTTCGACCCCTCAACTCTCCTCCCAGCCAACCGGGTTCTCCCGTTTGTGATTCGTCCACCTATCAGGAACATGTGCACCAGGTTTAACACACATGCTCATGTCGTATGGAATTCTCTATCGATTACTTAACCCGTTAGAACCAGGAAAGCATCTATGTCACTTCAGATTTTAGCTAAATATATCTGTTGTTGGCTATTAAAAAATAGCAGATATACAAGCTCCTGACACGTCACGTCGAGCCACTCTATAAGCCTGCTATTTTGTGCAAATCTTTGAATAATATATCTTCTTAAGCAAACATTTTTAACTAAAATCTTTGCTTCTGGGGTGTCACTGGAACACAATATTTTGAATGGGGCTCGGCGGCCAAATACATATAATTTTGGGGGTCCTTGACACGAAAACATTTGAGAACCACAGACATAGCATAGGTTTTTCAGAAAACATAGGGTTTAGAAGACATTTGTAGAATCTTAATTGGTTAATTGCTGAGCTATGCTCTAAATATATTCAGCTTTCTTAACCCGTTTTGGGCGGGAACCCCTTTTGGTGTTAGCATTATGTTATGCTTTAGCTATTGTAAAATAAAAGATCTACAAGCTCATAGCGCGCCACCGAGTGGCGCGCTACGAGCTTGTAGATCTGCTATTTTTGAAAAATAGAAGAACGACTGACATAGAAACATAGCTTTTTCAGAAAACTGTCAGGATGTAGAAGACATTTTTAGAATCTGATCTCAGGTCAAAATGGGTTCCCTTGTGGTTAGAGTGTCCACCCTGAAACTGGGATTCGATCCCCGGCCGGGTCATACCAAAGACTGTAAAAATGGGACTCAATGTTTCCCTGCTTGGCAGTTGGCATCGATTGGGGGGTCAAATCAACTAATCAAATGATTCCCGAGCGTGAGCGGTGAGCGTGGCACAGCTGCAGCTCACCGCTCCCTTGGCTGCGGCTCACCGCTCCAAGAGATGGGTCAAATGCGGAGAGCAAATTTCACTGCGGTAATGTGTGTGTGTGACAAATCGTACGACCTTGACTTTGACTAAACTGGCAACTCCAGGGTGGGAAAGCATGACGACATAACAAACACCAAAAACGAAGGCAAACCGTTTTGTCTATTTCAAAGTTCCAAATCATTCCACTCAAAGATGTGACCCTTCCTCAGATCATACAGTACTAAAAATCTACACTCAATGTCAATGATCACTTAAAGGTCCTACAACATGACATTTAACTTTTCCCATTTTTGGGGGCTTGTTGTGCCTTCTATCCCCACAAATAGCCAATTTTGAACAATCAGGCTTTCTCATCATATTTGGGTTTTTGTACAGTGGTCTCACAACAGGCCAACTGATTTGGTGCGACACGTGATGTCATCGGAATCTCCCTACATTGCATAATCCCTCCCCATCTTCGGTTCTAAATTTGCATTCCGTCTTTGGAGACTGTGGGAGGGGAGGGAGTAACCTGACTCCGCCAGATGGGGCAGCAGAGAGTACACTGGGTTCCCCCCTCCTGCTCCCATCTGGGAACTCTCAGGCAGACTTGATGCCCGGCCACAAAACGGCCTGGCCAATCAGCGGCAGCTAGAGGCGGGATCAAGGCAGCATTGTGTATGCCTTGATCCCGCCTCTAGCTGCCGCTTTTTATTATAATAATATATAATATAATTATAATATAATTATATAATATATAATTATAATGAGTCAAATATGTGGGAGGAGAGTAGCTGGGATGAGGGTATGACAAGAGAACGTAATTTGCATACACAGCGCCCCCACCACATCAGGACATTGTGGTACTGCAACTAAAACTGCTTTAGAAGCCAGACAGAAATGACATGGCTATATGACCAGAGTGGTGATTCACGCTCAAACCATTAGAAATACGTTTGAGGGACATAAACAATGATATTAAATATTAAAATCAGTTTTAAAATGCATGCTGTAGTTCCTTTAACTGAATGACTACTATAACAATAAAATAGTAATACTAAACACATTCATAAGTCACCACCAGCACACGCTTGTACTTTAGAATAATATATAGTTAATCAGCTATCACTTGCTATTAGATCATTATTATAATTATATTCAGTTTATTCACTGGTCAGTCAGTCCGCAATGTCCTGCTTCACGCTCATTCAAACAATGAAACTTATTGCAAAAAAACATGAACAACGTGAGATAACACTGATCAAATATGGCATGCAGCCACTGGCAGAGAGCCTTGTGATGGCATGAGATGGACCAATGACAGTGGGGACTGAGATGAGTGCGGTGTGCTGAATGGTGGGGGGGCAGGCAGCACAGTGGGCACTGCTATAGAACTTACCCACTCACCCTTTACCTTCGGTTAGGACGGCAGAGGAGAGAGGAGACCGTTAATACACGTACACGCACGCACGCACGCGTATGTACTGTACGTACACAGACACACACACCACATATATACAGAGGAGATACCACTGAAACAGATACCGTATATGCACATGCACACACATGTAACTTAAACTACCAACAGACACCCACACATGAAACCAGAAAATGACAATTTGTATTGTAATTAGTGTGTGTGTGTGTGTGTGTGTCTGTCTGTGTGTACGTGTATGTGTATGTGTGTGTGTGTGTATGTATGTACGCACGCATGCATGTATGCATCTACAGTATGTGTGCATGTACAGTAGTGTGACTGTCTGTACAGTCAGACAGCTTGAATGCCTACAATGTACGGCCGTCTTTCAGGCTAGACTGCCCATGTTTAAAGTTACCTTTGAACAGCCAGAGCACCGATCGCTGAGTTGCTCGTCATGAGAATCCACTTTAAAAACGGTGTAATCGCTTGTTTTAGTGTAAATATTCCAAAGTGCCGACCACAACACCAGAACGGATGGGGCAGCCGCGCGCTGCTAGGCAGCTCTCCCATTTAATTCCCATTTAATTCCATTCCATTCCATTTAATTAATTTCTCCCATTCTAATTGTAAACAATGGGGACTCAATTTCCCATAACCCTTTGCACGTCGGAGCGACGGACCTTTTTGCGATGACGTCATCAAAACGCGTCTCATATCCCATTCTGTCCGGTGGATCGCCCGTATGACTTAAAAGTTCAAGCTGATTAAAAACGTGGATTAAACAATGATAACATAACTCGGGCAACTCGCGAATCGCAGGGAAAGTGTTCTACAATGAATTAACTTGTGAATAGAAGTCAGAATGTGTTAAGGACACATTCCAAACACACAACTATGCTAATGTAAGAGAAAAAAATCACACCCGTGTGAACTGAGTGGTGCAACAGTGACGTCACACACTAACCATAGCAACCATGCTCATTGTTTTGGTACAAACACGGGTACACAGGTACAAAGCCAGTTTTTGGAGTGGTTTGCACGACTCAAAAACGGCTGCAGTGAGCTGTGTAGTGTATGTGATCAATTGCAACTAGATAGAAAACCATACCCTTTAAGCTGAAAAAAGGCTTCATGTCCGGGTTAAATCCTCTCATGCGTGAACACCGCTCATACCCAGGGGTGGTCCTTGCTCTCGAGGACACGGTTTACACCAGAAGTGAATTTAAAAGTGGTTTTGTTTTTGTAATTAATATTCATTCACCAGAAAGGAATGTGATGCAAACAAAAAGTCTCTGTGTATTGAGTGGTAGGGTGAGTAAATTATGGGTGGAAAAAAACATTTACGGGGTGACGACAAGTAGCACTTTAAAAAGGGATATGTGCGTGTGTGACATTACGTACCATGACTATATCTCCGGGGGCGATACTGATCTCGTCGTGGCTGCGAGCGTCGAAGGGATACAGAGCTCTGTAATAGACCACCTTGATTTGTGGCTGTTGGTCAAAGTTACAGACCGGTGTCTTCTGGTCAAACATATTGACCGGTGTCTTCTGGTCAAACATATTGACCGGGGTCTTCTGGTCAAACATACTGACTGGGGGTTTCTGTTCAAACATATTGACTGGGGGTTTCTGTTCAAACATATGGACTGGGGTTTTCTGTTCAAACATATGGACTGGGGTTTTCTGTTCAAACATATGGACTGGGGTTTTCTGTTCAAACATATGGACTGGGGTTTTCTGTTCAAACATATTGACTGGGGTTTTCTGCTCAAACATATGGACTGGGGTCTTCTGCTCAAACATATGGACTGGGGTCTTCTGCTCAAAGAGACTGGCTGGGGTCTTCTGCTCAAAGAGACCGGACACCGGTGCCTTCTCCTCGGTTCCTGATCGAGAGAAACAGAGTAAAGACATGGGATTGTGAAAACGATTTAAGTAAGCCCTTTCACTCCCAGTAAAACCACAGCACAACCTTTTGGTCCCCCAGAAATTAGGCCTAACTACCGACTAATCCACCTGTAAAAAATAAAGATCACTTTTACTGTTTAGTGGGTAGAGAGGCTGCCTGGGAATCGGAGGGTAATCAGTTCACGACCCCGGTAAACCAATGTCATTTAAAACACAAAAAGTTACTCGCAAAAAACACCTTTTGCCTTATTAGGCAAATTTGGGGATTTAAAAAAAATATAAAAAACTAGAAAAAGTGCCCTTCTGGGCACAGGTCTCCACCAGGAGGATAGGACTATGTGAGATGTTTGGCAAAATGTTTAGGATTGATATAAACATGTTTTTGAGGCATTTTGTTCCAAAAATGTGTTTTGCAAAAATCAACCTGTTGGTGGCTCTATAACAGGCCAATGTGAAAAGGGTGGGATATATTCCTCAGCCTAGTAAGAAAATGTGTGAAAGATTTCACGTAAATTGCATGCTGCGTTCATGATTTGAGGCTTTTGTTCAAAACGGGGCAATCTTGCAAACTGTGAAAGCCAATTATAGCCAATTAGGATGGAATATGAAATATCGGACAGATCCGACTTGAGCACATGACCATAGAGATACTGTGTAACGATTTGTGAGATTTTTGGACAGAATCTGGAGGAGTAATATCCAAAAATGTGTTTTACAAAAGTCGGCCTCCTGGTGGCGCTATAAAAGGCAGATGCGGAAAACGCAGGTCAACGGTTTGTCCTTGGCATCTAGGGACTGTGCATGCAACGTTTCACGCAGATCGGTGCAGTTTGAGGTAAAAAATGTGAAAAGCTGCCTCATGGTGGCGCTATAACAGGCCGTTCTGGAAAATGTGGGGCAGAGGTTCATCGTTGGCATCCAGGGAGTGTGTGTGCAAAGTTTGGCATCGACCGGGTTAACGGTGCCGGAGATTAGCTGGTAACGGACGGACGGAAGGACGGACACACACACGGACGGACGGACACACACACGGACGGAGTGCAAAACATACTCTCTCCCCATGCCTTCGGCCTGGTGGAGACAAATATATATATGTGTGTGTGTGTGTGTGTGTGTGTGTGTGTGTGTGTGTGTGTGTGTGTGTGTGTGTGTGTGTGTGTGTGAACGTTGACTTAAAATGCTATCACTTTTCAAGCCACAGGAGGTTTTGATAACCTCGCTATGTTGATGCATAGTAATGTTTTACACTTCACACGTAAAATGTGTCTAATGCAATGCAACAGGCTCTAGTTAATGCATGCAATGAGTAGAATTCCAACTACACTTCGCCAGGTTGAATCTATGAAATCACAGCGGAGGTGATTATCATTTTATAGTTTAGATTGTTGGGGGGCTTTTACTGCCTGTATTGCATATAATCGTTGACAGAGAGAAAGGAAACTGGGAGAGAGAAGGGTCCAGGAGTCCAAACCATTCAGCTATCGGATCACGCTTGTTTGTGTTATTTTGTAATCTCACCATTTTATTTATTTGTATTTCCAAATGCGGTAAATTGTTTATTTTAAGGGTACGGTCAAGGAGCCAGAGTACAGGCCAAAATGGAAAAGGGATTCAAAACCCATTTTGGGCGGGAACCCCTTTAGGTGTTAGCATTATGTTATGCTTTAGCTATTGAAAAATAGCAGATCTACAAGCTCATAGCGTCACGAGCTTGTAGGTCTGCTATTTTTGAAAAATCGAAGAACAACCGACATAGAAACATAGCTTTTATAAAACCGACAAGAGATGGAACACCTGTTGAGGCCCAAGGGTCGTCAGGCTGCTGGCTAAACAGCTTGTTCAGTTTCTCCTGCATGTCCTTCTTGCTTCTCCCTCCCTCTTCGTCCTCTTCTCCTCCTCCTCTCTTCCTGCCCTCTTCCTCCTCCTCCATCGCTCTCCTCTTCCTCTCCTCCTCCTCCTGCGTCACTCTGTTCAGCCAGGCCTGGGGGGCGGAGGAGTTGGAGGGGCTGGGGCTGGGTGGCTTGGGGGAAGAGCTCGCCACTTCATCTCTCCAGGCCACGCCCCCCTCCTCTGACGACAACCTGTGACAGAAGCGCGCGGACACAAAGGGGTCACGTTATAATTCGATTTGTGACAAAAGAAAAATTCATCGCTTTCACTTTTTTATTAAAACCTTTCCACCTCAAATGAGCGCATGCATACAGCATGGATACATGTGTAGACATGTGAAGACAATAACTTTGTCTTATTGTCTTCTCATACAGTAGGTGTATCAATTACACCATATTCCTTTTGGATCTCATTGGAACATAATTCTTTTAGATAGTTATTTAAAAAATTCACTGTATAAACATGGCAAAACTGGCAAGGCAAAGTTGTATATATTATTATTAATTATAGTAACGCCATGCAAATGAGACATTACATCTCAAGGGCCTGTCCTTTCAATTAATTCTGAAAAGATTAAGCCATCACTTGTGAGGGAAATCTTTGACTTCAGTGCACTCTTTTGATTGGTTTCGACTTTCTAGAAAATAATTATTCATATTATTTGAACATTATGTGTTACTGTTCGATTTGCCACTGACAAATACTCTCTATAGAGCGTCGCAGTCCCGCCCCTTACCATGGACCAGGAAATGATTCTCCGTTCATTTTCCTCATAGACATTTCAGAAAGTATTTATTTAAAAGACGTTTACGCCGCGGACAAAGCCAACTCGAGTCGTGACAAATCATGACAACAAACACAATTTTTGGGGCCGAAAAAATAATTAGAAAGAAGAAAAAACGGCAGGTTACAACACTTTTTTTGTTGTTTTTCTTCTTTGTAATTATTTGTTTGGTCCAAAATATTGTTTGTGTTGTCATGAGTTGTCACGACTCGAGTTGGCTTTGTCCGCGGCGTAACCGTCTTTAAATAAATACTTTTTGAAATGTCTATGGGAAAAATGCATTGGGTTTCATTTCCTGGTCCATGGTAGGGGGCGGGACTGCGACGCTCTATTGTGGCGCCGAGTCTCACTGTACGGCAGTGGTTCCCAAAGTGGGGTCCGGGGACCCCTAGGGGTACTTGAGGGAGTTCCAGGGGGTACCTAGCTCAATTAGACATAGTTAGGAACCAAATGGACCCTTATGGGTCTGTAACTCAGAGAGTGTACAAATGGAACCTCCATTTGGACACTCTGAGTTAAATTAACAGTGGTTTTACAATCTAAATTTGGGTACCAGAGATAGAAATGCCATTAAATCGGGGATCCGTAGCATAATGCATGTGAAACTGTTTCTGAATCACTGCTAGAGCCGTACAAATCCTCCCTTATCGGGGTCACTGGCATATGTTTTCAAATGGGGGGTCCGTGGCCTAATAAATGTTGATTTGGGGGTCCTTGACACGAAAACGCTTGGGAACCAGTGCTGTACGGGGTGTACAGTACGCAACAAGACAGTGATATTTGCTCTCCTCTGTGGTTCTGCTCCTTTTACCTGTTCTCCTGGAGTTCAGCAGACGACCTCTCGACCTCGGTGTGTATGTGAGAGAATGTGTGTGTCAGAGAGTGTGTGTGCATGTTGTCTCCCTCCAGGTGGTCCTTCTGCTGCTTCTGCCTCTGCTGTCGACAGTGAATCTCTCGCAGTTCCTGCAAGGCATCGTGGGGATACAGGGAGGTACAGCAGTGAGGAGGAGGAGGAGGAGGAAGTGGGGGTCAGAGCTGGGCTGGCTCGCTATGGGTTAACCATCGACAACGAAAGCAGCAGTTAAGTAGTGGTCAGGTGACCTAAACAAGACCCACCCCTCCACGTTTTTTTTTTTTTTTTTTTTTTTTTCGTTTTTTTTTAAAGAGACAATTATTTTACTTTTTTGGCCCAATTTATTCGTCATGCCAATCAACCCATTTTGGGCAGGAACCCCTTTTGGTGTTTTAAACATTATGTTATAATTTAGCTATTGAAAAATAGCAGATCTACAAGCTCATAGCGCGCCACCGAGTGGCGCGCTACGAGCTTGTAGGTCTGCTATTTTTGAAAAATCGTGAAAATATTTATTTCAGAAAACTGGAGGATTTAGAAGGTTTTTTTTTTAATTTTAAGGTCAGGCCTAAATGGGTGTGTGCTGTTGTAACCTACTGGCTCAACAAGGATCCACCACCAGAAGGAAGTAAAGCCTCCAACCATTTAAAAAAAAATATATATCAACGTATCAATACGAAAAAGTTCTAGTAGTTAAGCTCACAACGCATCGCAACTTGTAGATCTTTTTTTCCCGTCTTTTTTATATTTTTTATAATCGTTCGTTAATCATAATCGGGGCAAAATTGTGAAATAATTGTGATATCGATTCCCATATTCTTTTCCCCAACTCTACTGCGTCACCCGAGCCCTTTCCACCCGTTCAAATGTCACCTGACCAGATTCAATTTACATCCAGCATGTACAGTGTGAAGATCCTCTCCATTGACCTCATAACAATACATATTGTGAACATCGATACCGTATGTCTGCTACTCCAAAAGTGTACATGGTGTGGCACCGTCATCATAGCAAGGAATGATTAGCTGCCTGCAAGCCAACTTTACTACTAAGTGTTAGCTTGGAAACATACTTTACTGGTGAGTTTGGTGACATTTGTACACTCTCGAGTTAACCCATTTTGGGCGGGAACCCCCTTTGGTGTTAGCATTATGTTATGCTTTAGCTATTGAAAAATAGCAGATCTACAAGCTCATAGCGCGCCACCGAGTGGCGCGCTACGAGCTTGTAGGTCTGCTATTTTAGAAAAATCGAAGAACGACTGACATAGAAACATAGCTTTTTCAGAAAACTGTCAGGATGTAGAAGACATAATTTTACTGTGTACATCATACTTGTTGGCCGGGGTATTTCCGCTCTGGACATTGGCCTTTTCAGAGTAATCGGATGCAGAATGATTGGTGCACATGTTGTTCTTTTTCTTTTTTACAGGTATGACTAAACCGGGACACCATGGCCACAGAGATGCCGTGGTCACGTAACTCACGTTATGTTGTTTTGCAAAGGCAATGACACGGTTTAAAGAAAAACAATAACTTGTATGATTTGAATGAGGTCAGTGGAAGAGGGTTTTAAAGACGGTTACAGACTGGGGTTGTTAAACTGGCCTCTAACACAGGACTGTGGCTCGGCCAACTGGGAAGGAGCTTGCAGGGAACACGAGCGTGCTTTGGGGGAAGGGGGGGTGGGTTGGTTAGAGACAGGAGTGGGGAGGAGTCAGTTCTGTGCACCTATGACAACCAGCTGTGCCGTTAGGAGGACGTACCCCGTTACTATGACAATACATCGCAGCTGTTTTGTTTCAGCCAAACAACCAATGTGAAGACACCTTCAGCAACCAAATTGTAGAGCAAACCACTGGAGGATTCAAAATACAACCGGTGAAGAGAGAAAACTACAAATACAATTTACTGAGTGAGAGAGTTGAAGGGCACACAGCACACAGACATATGAACACATTACATGCTAAGAGCATGGGCACGCACATGCACACACGCGCACACACACACACACACAAACTTCACGTACATTTTTACACCCTGCTTCTATTAGCTTCTCCTACTCGTCTGGCTGAAACATACTCAAGCTATAGCATATAAACATAAATGCTAGCCTAGCAGGACAACAGCTTAATGTTAACTAGTCTCAGATACCTGCAAACTAGCACAACTGCTAGTTTAGCAATGCGGACCACATACAGTGAGTGTACTAGCATAACTGGCCTAGTAGTGGCGAGTTTGACAACACTGAACACGGTATGGAAGCGTAATTTAGCCAATAGCCATGTAGCTAGGCGCTAACACCAGAGAGGAGGGGAGTGACAGGAAGATGGTTTTAGAATGTTTTTTAACCCATTTTGGGCGGGAACCCCTTTTGGTGTTAGCATTATGTTATGCTTTAGCTATTTTTAGCCAATAGCCATGTAGCTAGGAGCTAACACCAGAGAGGAGGGGTTGTGACAGGAAGATGAGGAGGACACAATGAGAGACAGAGGGAGAGGACAGAGGTGGTAATAGAGTGGGGAAGGAAGGAGGGAACAGTGGAGAGAGCAAATGGACTAATGGCAGAGAGGGAAAACAGACAGAGAAAGAAGAAAATCAAAAAAGGAGAGGGGATATGAAGGTCTGTTTGTCCACCTGAATAATGGAGTCTAGCCGTGTCAGACAGACCCTGACAGCTGACACACACTCCTGTAGATGCACCTGGCACTGAAACACACACACACACACACAGACGTCCATCCAAACCAAACACATGCAAGCAAGCACGCACCCCACCCACACCGGTCCAACCCAAACACATGCAAGCACACACACCAAACACACGCGCACACACACGTCCGTCCAACCCAAAGACATGCACACACACAGGTCCAACCCCAACACATGCAAGCACACACACCACACACACACACATCCGTCCAACCCAAAGACACACACACCCGTCCAACCCCCACACACACACACACACACACACACACACACACACACACACACACACACACACACACACACACACACACACACACACACACACACACACACACACACACACACACACACACACACACACACACACACACACACACACACACACACACACACACACACACACACACACACACACACACTTAGTGCTAGCATATTGTTTTATTTTCCGAGGTGCTGAGTTTTGAAACAACTATGTGAACGCACACAGCCACACCGGACTCTTAGGGCTGTATTTTGCGTGTCTTAAGTACCAGGTCTTATTACTTAACTTAAGACCTGGAGGCGTGATCAAGGCCATTTGGTTATTCTGAGTGGCCAAAGAGCATTGACCACACCTCCAGGTCTTAAGTTAAGTCATAAGACCTGGTACTTAAGACACGCATAATACTGCCCTTAGAGTTCACACCTAAAGCACTGTGTGTAGCTATTAGGGACAAGTGAACGTCTCAGAATTATGGTCGCTCCCCCACCAACAACCCACACTCTCTCCTCCTGGCACTGACAGACACACTGGAGTGGCCTTGGGAACCCTACACTGGAGTGACGTCTTCATAAATGGGTCATCATCATATTAGTCTTGCTTCACATGGGTCGCACAGTGCTAAGCACACAGTCTGAGCGTTTTCCCAGCGTCATAGGCAACACTAAATCCGTAAAGCCTGATTTATATTTTACGGTATACCACAGTTGTTGCTTGGCGAAAATAGCACATCGAGCTCACAATGTGTCACGTCGCATGTCTTAACATCACAGACGTAGGCGTGTGATATTATCCCATTCTGAGCGGGAACCCCTTTTGGTGTTTTAAGCATTATGTCATACTTTAGCTATTGAAAAATAGCAGATCTACAAGTTCATAGCGCGGAACCGAGTGCCGCGCTATGAGCTTGTAGATCTGATATTTTGAAAATGCGGCGCAAATCTTGGAATATATATTCTTTCAGAGCGAACGTTTTTTTAACTCAAACCTTTGCTTTTGGGGAGTGTCCCTGGAACTACATATTTTCAGATGGGGGGGGTCCCGCATAACCTGACTCCGCCAGATGGGGCAGCAGAGACGGCCTGGCCAATCAGCAGCAGCTTCTAGCTTCTAGCTGCTGCTGATTGGCCAGGCCGTTTTGTGGCCGGGCATCAAGTCTGCCTGAGAGTTCCCAGATGGGAGCAGGAGGGGGAACCCAGTGTACTCTCTGCTGCCCCATCTGGCGGAGTCAGGTTAGGTCCCGCAGCCAAATACAGATAATTCTGGGGGTTCTTTGACATGAAAAAGGTTGAGCACCAGTACTGACATAGAAACATAGGTTTTTCAAAAAAACTTTTTGTTTTAGAAATCGGCCTCAGGACTAAATGGGTTATATGCAAACTTTATGCTACAAATTCTCACTGCATTGTTTTTTCCATCAAGTTTGTCGATGGTCCCACATCACACTCCTATGTGGAGGTGGCAGCAGCATGCAACTTGAGGAAATTAAACTCCTGCTGCAGCTTGTTGCAACACAACCAGACAGACACAAGGCAAGAACACTGTGCCCTCTCCCAGTTGGAAAACAGAAGCTCTACTGTTATGTTGTATTTATTTTTAACATTCTGAATTGGCCATTTTGGAAAACAGTAAGGTTTTTAGAATGTTTTTTTTAATCCATTGAGACCTGGAACGCATCCATGTCACGTTAGCGTTTAACCACATTAACCATTAACCCATTTTGGGGCGGGAACCCCTTTTGGTGTTTTAAACATTATGTTATAATTTAGCTATTGAAAAATAGCAGATCTACAAGCTCATAGCGCGCCACCGAGTGGCGCGCTATGAACTTGTAGGTCTGCTATTTTTCTTAAATCGTTAAAATGTGCCTCAAATCTTTCCGAAAATTGTCATGATTTAGAAAACATTTTTTTTAAATTTCGACGTCAGGCCTGAATGGGTTAATAGGCCATTAAAAATATATATTTTAGGGTTGACTGGAGCATTATGACGTCCCTACAGTGGCTATGGGTCTTCACATACCATTTGAATCTCTATTCTCAAACATTGTCATCTATAATGACGTGTCAAAAATATGGGTGAAACAGAAACAGGTGGAAGCTTTTTTTCTTCTAAGAATTAAAAGTGACTTGGCAACAATCTTTGAATATATATTCTTTCAGAGCCAACGATTTTAACTCATTTTTTTTTTTGCTTCCGAGGGGTTCCTGGAATAACATATTTTCAGATGGGGGTCGGACGGTGGCCAATTACATTTCATTGTTGGGGTCCTTGACATGAAATATTGAGCACCGCTGATACAGAAACATGAGGTATTTCAGAAAACTGTCAGAATTTAGAAGACATTTTTTAAATTTCGATGTTAGGCCTAAATGGCTTAATGTTGTACTACACCTGGCATCCTAGTGTGTATAGCTTCAACGTACAGATTATTGTATTTTTTATATTATACCGTTTAGACTGATGACAGGTTATTGGGTTTCCTATGATCCTGGATTACTATGCCTGCATATTAAGCATTTGATGCATTACCTACCTCATGTTATCCTTGCTTAACCCATTTTGGTCGGTTACCCCTTTTGGTGTTTTAACTAAGCATTATGTTATACTTTAGCTATTGAAAAATAGCAGATCTACAAGCTCATAGCGCGCCACCGAGTGGCGCGCTACGAGCTTGTAGGTCAGCTATTTTTGAAAAATCGTGAAAATGTGGCACACATCTTTGAATATATATTCTTTCAGAGCGAACGTTTTTTATATTTCGACGTCGGGCCTAAATGGGTTAATACTGTAAATCGCTCTGGATTAAGACCGTCTGTCTGCTAAATGCCTAAATGGTGAATTGAAAATGTCCTTCGTCATACCACTGCTCTTCTTTTAGCACTCCAATGTTGTCCATTGTTGGGTTTATTTACACGTGTAATATACATTTAAATATATGGTTTTGATATTTACAAAAAAACGTATTGCACTTTATTATTCATCCTGGTTCAGTGTGTGGTTGTGTGTGCTTTTTTTGTGCTTCTCAGTGCAAATTAATCAATGTCACTTTAACCCATTTTGGGCGGGAACCCCATTTGGTGTTGTAAACATTATGTTATAATTTAGCTATTGAAAAATAGCAGATCTACAAGCTCATAGCGCGCCACCGAGTGGCGCGCTACGAGCTTGTAGGTCTGCTATTTTTGAAAAATCGTGAAAATGTGGCGCAAATCTTTGAATATATATACTATCAGAGCGAACGTTTTTAACTCAAATCTTTGCTTCTGGGGGCGTCCCTCCCTGTAACGACATATTTTCAGATGGGGGTCGGCGGCCAAATACATATAATTTTTGGGGTTCTTGACATGAAATATTGAGAACCACTGATATAGAAACATGAGGTTTTTCAGGAAAAAAAAATACATTTTAAAAAGGCTTTTTTTTTATTTCGACGTCAGGCCTAAATGGGTTAATGTGCCAGTGCTAGCCAAACAGAAAACCTGTTGTCCACAAGACACTGCATCCAAAAAATGACCAAAACAGACGCTGCCTTATTGTCGCCTACCGTCTTCATCGACATAAATGTGTTTAGTACCATGAGATCAACAGCAAACAGCACACCTGGGCTGGTTTATATGAGTCTTTGTGTGAGTGAGGGTGTTCAGTGGTCAAACCAAACCAAACCATTCCGAGTAAGTTACAGTCAAACGCCAACAAGCTGCAACACCACAATCTGCCAGGCAGGGGGCAGCACAGAGCAGTATGCGTGTAAAACAGGGATGTTTATGAAGAAACCTGCTTCAAGATCTTTTAAGACTCGTTTAAGACCCAGTGGCAGAAAACACTGCCATGTCTCTGCAGATGTTAAGATAGAGCCGAATAAAACACTAACACAAAAAAGGTGCCTGGCTACCTTTCTAGGGGGCCTGCAAAATCAGACATTATATATACATACTCTCTATAAAAATTATATTCCAGCTGCAGTACCGCCCCCAGGCCAGTAGAGGCAGCGTGCTCTACCTTTCTCCCTCTTTGTTGGTCCTGAAGCCGGTGTCGCAGGGCCTCTATCCTGGCACAGTGGCTGGCATAGAACTCACACAGACACTGACAGGAGCAAGAAAGGCAAAAAATAAGAGAGCCAAGAAGCAGGAAGAGAAAGAAATACAGACATGGAAAATGCATAAGGATGGGGTTATTGATGGCATAACATGAGACAAATTAAATTAAAAGGTCAGTGGTAAGTGGAAGAGACGCCATCGAGACAGATGGCACGTTGTAGGGGAAACGGTAGAGCGATGTAACGGTGACAAAAACAAGCATAGAAGAAACGGAGGAGAGGAGAGGAAAGGGCAGCGTTGAGAGAGAAGAGAAGCACAGCCACGCAGAAGAAGTATAAGAGAGGTATTTTAGGGACAGGAGCGGAGAGTCAAACATGGTTCACAATCTGAGCTGTCTCCATCCGTTTTGAAATTAACCCAAAGTTCAGAACTCCACCGTTGGCGTTGGGGGCGCTACGGAAACATTAAAACAGACCCTCTTATTATCCAACAGAAACCTGCACCCAAACCTACTGTTTGTGATATGTTGTTCTTCTGTTGCCATCTCACTGTAACTACTAGACATGGCTATGACGACAACGTGAATTGTGGATTTTGGACAAATGTTTACTTCCCCAGACAAGCGAACAACAATTGGGGAAAACTACAGATCACGTCTTCTTTCCTCATCTCTTCCCCCAGCAGCACAGCAGAAAAAAATTGAAAAAGTGCCCTTCTGGGCACAGGTCTCCACCAGGAGGATAGGACTGTGTGAGATGTTTGGCAAAATGTTTAGGATTAATATAAACATGTTTTTGAGGCATTTTGTTCCAAAAATTTGTTTTGCAAAAATCAACCTGTTGGTGGCGCTATAACAGGCCAATGTGAAAAGGGTGGGATATATTCCTCAGCCTAGTAAGAAAATGTGTGAAAGATTTCACGTAAATTGCATGCTGCGTTCATGATTTGAGGCTTTTGTTCAAAACGGGGCAATCTTGCAAACTGTGAAAGCTAATTATAGCCAATTAGGATGGAATATGAAATATCGGACAGATCCGACTTGAGCACATGACCATAGAGATACTGTGTAACGATTTTTGGACAGAATCTGGAGGAGTAATATCAAAAGATGTGTTTTACAAAAGTCGGCCTCCTGGTGGCGCTATAAAAGGCAGATGCGGAAAATGCAGGTCAACGGTTTGTCCTTGGCCTCTAGGGAGTGTGCATGCAACGTTTCACGCAGATCGGTGCAGTTTTAGGTAAAAAATGTGAAAAGCTGCCTCATGGTGGTGCTATAACAGGCTGTTCTGGAAAATGTGACCGGACCGGACACACGGACACACACACGGACGGAGTGCAAAACATACTCTCTCCCCATGCCTTCGGCCTGGTGGAGACAACAACTCTTTCTTTGGTGGAGAAGATCAGAGGATAGGAGGGATAAACAGACTGCTGAGACCCCAACCTGAGAGGGAGAGAGACAGAGGAGTCGAGTAGACCCCCTCCTTCCCTCCACATTATTTCCTCTCTCCTTGAGAGCTACAGTAGTAGATGAATGTATGTATGATGTCATGTTACATGGGCAGCGGCCTTCCAAAAGCATGACCACCGGCATCACATCACAGAAGCATCAAAATCTCTCAACACAAAACACCAGATAACACCCGATGAATATTGGAAGAAAGAAGAACCGTTTCTCGCAAACAAAAAAAAGATAATGTTATTAAGTATATATGTAACGCCCGGGATTCGAACTCGGGTCTCCCGCGTGAAAGTCCAACATCTTAACCACTAGACCAAAGGGATATCCCTATGGACTGGGGGAGATATTAGACTTTTGAGGCCATCAGCCAGAGGCTCTGAGCCACTGCTACATATATAAGTAAAAATTTCCCACAAGACTAGATAAGGTCAAGTTAGAGCAACAAATGAGGTTACAAAAACAGTAAGTTAGCTGGTTAGTTAGAGTAATAGTTTTTTTTAGATTATCAACCTAACTTAAACCTGCTTACAATAAGGAAAACATTGATCTAGGAAGGTAATTTTACTTTTGTGAAAACAATCATTGAGACATACCTATGGATGTTTTGGCCAAGTCAAGTTGGCCAGCTGTACTAGCCTATCAGTTGGAAACGCTGTGTATTTTAAAAAGCTTGGACGTGGTCTAACTCTCCAAAAGCTTTTTTTTTTAAATCTTAAAAACAAAATAATTGCAAAATCTCTAATGTATTTAAAATGTTTAAAATATTTATAAAATATATAAAAAATATTAAATCAGTCTGCAACAAACTAAAAACCAACAAGTTCTCTTGAAAATGTTTTTTTTGTTTTTTGTTTTGAAACTGTTGTACTATTGTAAACTGTGGTGGTTATTCATACTTATTGTCATATGAATACTTATTGTCATATGTATTGTCATTGGTGTTTGTAAATTACCTACCCAGTCAACATCAGTCACGTGACGTGACGACCTAGATAAAAGGGAGGTTGTCACATACTAACAATTATCACATGATGAAGGCCGCTTGCGGTCGAAACGTAATAATATTATTATGGTGTTTCAATAAAATAAAACACCATTGGAGCAAACCTGTGTGCGGACTTTCTCTTCACTAACTCTCCATTGTCTCCACTCTCCGCCCTGTATAGCAGAACTGGGGGTTTTCAGCTTTATCTGACCCATTACCTTTAACTGAGTGTTGAAAGCGTCTATCTCCAGCAGTTTGGACCTGGTCTCTCTCTCCACGGCGTCTAGCTGCTCCCTGAGCAGCTGTCTGCTGTTCTCCTTCTGTTCAACAGCCTTCTGCAGGGAGGACAGACTGTCACCTACACACACACGCACACACACACACGCACACACACACACGTTTAACCCATTTAGGCCTGACGTCGAGAAAAAATAGCAGACCTACAAGCTCGTAGCGCGCCACTCGGTGGCGCGCTATGAGCTTGTAGATCTGCTATTTTTCAATAGCTAAAGCATAACATAATGCTACCAAAAGGGGTTCCCGCCCCAAAATGGGTTAAGTCATAGACAGGTGAATCCTGAAAATATGTTAACCCATTTAGGCCCGACATCGACATTTTTTAAATGTCTTCTAAATCATGACAGTTTTTTGAAATACCTCATGTTTCCGTGTCAGTGGTGCTCAATATTTTATGTCAAGGAACCCAAAAAATATATGTAATTGGCCGCCGACCCCCATCTGAAAATATGTTGTTCCAGGGACCCTCCCAGAAGCAAAGATTTGAGTTAAAAGCGTGCGCTCTGAAAGAATATATATTCAAAGATTTGCACATTTTCACAATTTAAAAAAAATAGCAGACCTACAAGCTCGTAGCGCGGCACTCGGTGCCGCGCTATGAGCTTGTAGATCTGCTATTTTTCAATAGCTAATGTATAACATAATCCTTGAAACACCAAAAGGGGTTCCCGCCCAAAATGGGTTAAATCAGTTGGAACATGAAGAACCCCTTAATAACGGCATTAACATTTGTGTCTGCGTTTGTGTGTATGTGAGGTACTCACGATGCAGGCTGTTCTGCTGAACCTGCTTCAGCTGGTCGTTGAGACACTGTTTATCGGGAATGAGCCTGCCCAGCCACTGCTGGGAGTCCTGGGATACAAAAGTAAACAATTATGTTAACAGGAACAGAAAACACAAAATGTCCCTTTTCTCTAAAATTGTATTATTATTTGCTCAGTCAAGGGTCATAATGAGATGACCAGCGTTTTAAGGCCATTTATAGTTTTGTGGTGTTTAGTTGAAACTGTATTTCACTTTGTTCAAACTTTGTCTGTATGTCAACCTCACCTCAATATCAATTTAAAGGACCACTTCACCACTTTTCAACATCTCTTCATATAATTGGTCCTAACTAATGTTCACGATAAAACACCACCATTTTTTCCTACTCAGTCTGTGTCTCATAGGAGGGCTTTGGGCAGTTCGGACACCCGTCCACCAGTGACATCATCATTAGGCAGATTCTTTTTAAACAAGATTTGTTTTAAAATGTATTTAGATTTTTATTATCGTGAGAATGATGGCTTCAACTTTTGCATTGCAACGTTTCAGGAAAATAAAGCCTGCCGTTTCTATTAGCTTGGATTCACCATCGATGATGTCACTGGTGGACGGGTTTCTGAACTGCCCACAGCCTTCCTATGAGACACAGACTGAGTAGGAAAAAATTGTGGTATTTTATCATGAACATTAGTTAGGACCAATTATAGGAAGAGAAGTTGAAAAGTGGTCCTTTAACCAAGCTTTAAACATTACAGTTGCAACCCTTTCTTATATTGATGTTGATCAATATTTGCTAGAGTCACTGCTGCCTGGCAGGATCTCACTGTTCATGAGGCGAGTCGACGGGACTGGGCGTCATCCCTTCTAGAGTGGCCAGCTAGTGAGATTGCCAGTTGACCAGCCAGCAAAGCTATAGTTAACAACTTTGATACGATAAATATACCTGTATTTGCTGCTACAGTGTATGCTCGAGTGCAGTGTTGTTTTTGGCAGCAAATTGTGATTTTAGTTTTAGTCATAGTCTCTTCAATAGTTTTCATTTAGTTTCAGTCACATTGGAATGTTTTAGTGTTAGTCTAGTTATAGTTGACTGAATGTCATGAGATTTTAGTCGACTAATTCTACAGTTGAGTTAGTCGACTAAAATGTGGTTTTTTTTGTCGGGCCTTGATGCCGTCGTAATGACTGATTTTACACTTGCTGAAAATAGCAGATATACAAGCCCACAACGCGTCGCAGCACGACGCGTTGTGGGCTTGTAGATCTGCTATTGTCAGCATGCAACCAAGTGTAAAATGACTTATACTGGATCTCTTGTCCACTAGTCCCTCCTTAACATTTTAGTCTAGTTTTTTATTCGTTGACGAAATCGTCAGTATATTTAGTCTTAGTTTTAGTCATAGCTTAGTTTTCATGTAGTTTTTGTCAGTGGAAAAAGGTAGTCGACGAACATTTTTCGTCTTAGTTTTAGTCGACGAAAACAACACTGCTCTAGTGAGATGACGCTGATGTGTCTGTTCTGAATGATATAGTTTATATATAGCAGGGGTTCTCAACGTTTTTGGCCGGGGACCCCCGAAAATGCTTTGGCAACGTCTCGGGACCCCCAATATAAATTGACTGCTACAATAACCTTAAACCATTTTGGGCGGGAACCCCTTTTGGTGTTTTAATTTAGCTATTTAAAAATAGCAGATCTACAAGCTCATAGCGCGCCACCGAGTGGCGCGCTACGAGCTTGTAGGTCTGCTATTTTTGAAAAATCGTGAAAAATAAAATAAAAAAACTAAATCTTTTTTTTTTTTTTTTTTAATAATTTGGGGACCCCCTAAAATAATTTGGCGACCCCCCGAGGGGTCGCGACCCACGGGTTGAGAACCCCTGATATATAGTATTGCATTGGTTATGCAGACCTGTAGCTGTTGCTGCAGCAGGGTGATCTCAGCGATGCGGGTCTCCCGGGTCTGATTGGTCTGCTCCACCTCTCTGCGCTGAGCCGCCAGACGAAACCGAACATCGTGGAGCTTCCCCTCCAGCTGGGATTTCTTGTCGTTCTAGAGAGAGAGAGAGAGAGACAGGTCAGGTACACCTTGAAGTTGTAGACCAACCAGCCATGTGGTTTCAGCACATACTTCTGTGGCGTTTTGGTGAGCGCTATGCTCTCCTGTGTAGTGAATTCCGTTTGTGTCCGAGCATAGGCATATGGTAACGCTCCGCCTGCCTGTGATTGGCCTACCGACACTGTCCTCTGAGGTGGATATGCTTGATCATGATGCCTGGATATAGTCTGATGCGAGGTTACTCCGTGGAGGGAAGTAGTATGGTATGATAGAAGAGAGAGAACGCTAACTTGTAAGTTTTATTTTTGTAGAAGAGATTGAACATGCACGCCATAATATGATTTGATTTGGGTGTGTTCTAAAATAAAGTGTTTGTGTTGTGTAATTTGTTTGCATGTGTAAACTTGAAACATCATTGTACTATAAAAAGGTCTATTTCTATTTTCCCTTCATCTTTATCCTTTTTAGTGTAATAGTATTAGTTTACTATAATTAGATTAATAACACGATAATCAACACTATCAAAGCAAACGGCATAAACAATAAGTTTGCCTCTTCTACAAAAATAGAAAATACAAAGTTAGTTACAAGGCTGCATTCTGTCGCGCGTGTCAAACTGTCATTCTCTTGTAGCCTATTATGTATTTCTCAATCTCACCACGGAGTAACCTCTCGTCTCTGAGGACCGTCAAGACGGGCAGTGTCGGTAGGCCAATCACAGGCAGGCGGGGCGTTACCATGCCTCAGCCATGCCTATGCTCGGACACAAACGGAATTCACGCTCTCCTGTGTAGTGTGTGCACTAGGGCATTCACTTCTAGTCATTTTTACTAGTTGACTAGTTGCCTAGTTGACTAGTCGACTAGTTGTTTAACTACCCATTATGTAAAAAATTAAATAAATTAAAAAAATAAACTTTTTTGTTTTTGGAAATAAATATTTGTACATTGAAAAACTGTGTACATGGTGACTATAACTATAATCTACCTGATCTTGAGGCCTACAAAATCGGGAAAAAAATAAAAAAATAAACTTTTTTTTTTTTTCCTTATCAACTAGTCAACTAGTACCAACAAGGTCGACTAGTGGATGTACTAGTCGACTAGGCTTAATGCCCTAGTGTGCATTAGTGTAAGTTGAATGAAGGTGTGAGAGAGACCGTACCAGAGCTTCCAGTTCAAACTCCAGGGTCTTCTTCCTGGCTCTTAGTAGCACTATGCTCTCCTGTTCTCTGTTCCTCTGGATCAGCAGCTCCTGCCGGCGCTGGCGTTCCCACTCCAACTGACGCTGGCGCTCCAGTTCTCTTTTAGCGGCCTAAAGACACACCCACGCATAAAACACACAAGCACACACAAAGTACCGTCACTTTTGCCAAGTGTATGTTGTGATTCCATTATCCTAGCTTTGCATTCTTAACTTTTATAATTTTTTATCCCACGATTTTGTAACCCATTTTTCACCCCTGTGTCAATGATCTAATGTGATCCTGGGCTCTACACACCCTCCGCCAACCTAGTCCCCATATATGGGGGACATGGGGAGAGCAACGGACTTGAACTCATGCTTCCTTCATGCCTGAGTGTCCAAGTTGCTCCTTTACACCTGACAGGGGGGAGTTTCCCTGGTTGGACGTAGCGCGTGGAAGGAACACGTTATTCCAACCAGTTCCTACTTCCTTTCCCCTCCATCAGGCGCCCCGGCTGGCCAGGGGGAGGCAGTTTAGAGACCAGGATTACTGCATGTTTTTGTGAGGGCACCTACCCTAGGGGACACGGGGAGAACATGCAAACTCCACACAGAAAGGCCCTTTCGCCAACCCCGCCTCGGGTATGGGCACTGATGACGCGGAGGAGAGGACACACCGCCAGCATCCACAGTGTCCCGAGCAGGAATTGAACCCAGGACCTTCTAGCTGTGAGGCGACAGCACTACCAACTGTGCCACCGTGCCCCCAGCTTTGCATTCTAAACCAGACTAACTAACCAGGGAAAGATGCATCTTTAAATAAAAAGGCCATGCACGGTAGACTAGACATTGGTTCTTGATGGAGATGCTTCTATAGCAGCTATATGGTATGAGGAGACCTGAGACACATTTTGATATAAAATGTAGAAACTGTAAAAAGCAAAGATGACTTGGCTCTTTCCTCTCCCTCCCTCCGTTGCTCCGTACCTCTCTCCTCTCTATTTTGGGCGGGAACCCCTTGGTGTTTAACTTTATGTTATAATTTAGCTATTGAAAAATAGCAGATCTGGTCTGCTATTTTTGAAAAATCGTGAAAATGTGCCTCAAATTTGGATTATTATTATTTTTTTCAGAACGAATGTTTTTAACTCAAATCTTTGCTTCGGGAGGGTCCCTGGAACAACATATTTTCAGATGGGGGTCGGAGGCCAATTACAGATCATTTTTGGGGTCCTTGACATTGACACGTTTGATATAAAATGTAGAAACTGTAAAAAGCCAAGATGACTTGGCTCTTTCTTCTCCCTCCCTCCGTTGCTCCGTACCTCTCTCCTCTCTATCTCTTTGCGTCTCTCGTCCTCTCTCATCCTCTCCAGTTCCCTCTGTTTCTCCAACTGCCTCTCAAGCTCGTGTTGTCGTCGTCTCTCGTGCTCCATACGTTCACGCTCCTGAAAACGCACAAGCAAACCCGTTTAATCCCGTTTAATTTCCTTCATTTTAAGGAACATAAACTAGATGGCTTGTACAAAAACTGATTAGTCTTCAACGCCAAAGGTTTATAGTTACACGGTGGCTTTTTGAGTGGTGCAACCACTGCAAGGAACAGCAATGTCTGTGTCAACCGTGTGTTCAACCGTGTGTTCATGTTTGTGTGTTTGTGTGTGACTATGAGCACCCGTAGTCCAGTACCAATGAGTACCAAAAGTGGCGCTGTTGTGCCAGAAACAGAGAGAGATAGTGCTGCACTGTTGCCTGCTAATGAGAGAGAGGGGGGGGGGATTTGCACCACTCAGTTCACACGGGTGTGATTTTTTCTCTCACGTCAGACTCCGATTTAGCTGTCGAACACATAATACCATTGAACCCATAATATCATAATTCCAATAATGTAAAACTGCGGTAATTATTAGGGCAGGTCATCATGGGCTACACGCCATCTTGTATAGTCTGCAGGAGTTTGATCCGTCACCTCAAAGATTGACCAATCGGGGTGTGTTGCCGTGATTAATCAAACCTGTGATTCTTAGGATTGGATTCTGGACGAATCTGAATGTAAATAATCCTGTTGGTCGTCGATGCTCAAGTCCTTGATCGTCAGCAAGTGTGTGTGCCTCTATGATGCCGCGTCCTCAACTGTAATCTAAGTAGGTCATAAAACGATGAAAAGCCTTGATATCCCACATTAACACCTTGCTTCCCCGGACCTATTTAATCCATTACTAAAATGTGCGTCCGGACCACTTTTACCGGCGCACCGGAAGTTGTTGTGAATGTCTGTGTAGCAGCTAACAATAGCCACACCACTCTAGAGTCGATCGACAACAACGGGAGGTAAGAATAAATCTATCGCGACCAGCGACTGGACCGCGGAGGGCCGTCAAACACAGGATCTTTTTTCAGAATTAGACGGGATGATTTAGATCGCGAGTTATTTTCGTTTTCGTCAGCTAAACAGGCAGGGAACATTTTCGATGACGTGTCACTCTTGCGCGTCATCGAGGATTGGGCAACAAGCGCTCCTAGGCTGTGGAGCGATGCGATCGGTTTTGATATCATTAATCTCCGTCCTATTTATCAATCTCCGCCTTGGGCACTTGACCATGAACTTGAACTTGACGGAGATCTCCGCCCTGGGCCTCCATGGTGTTAATTCAGCTGTGTACACAAGGCTTTTAGACGGGGTAGGACATAAGGGCAAGATGGCAGCTGTGTGAATAGGCTGTGTTAGTGTGTTTTATATTGTACCGTATTTGAGGTATTGTGTTTAACCCATTTTGGGGCGGGAACCCCTTTTGGTGTTTAACATTATGTTATAATTTAGCTATTGAAAAATAGCAGATCTACAAGCTCATAGCTTGTAGGTCTGCTATTTTTGAAAAATCGTGAAAATGTGCCTCAAATTTGGAATATATTTTAACGTATAACGTTTTTTAACTCAAATCTTTGCTTCTGGAGGGAACAACATATTTTCAGATGGGGGTCGGCGGCCAATTACAGATCATTTTTGGGGTCCTTGACATGAAATATTGAGTGATATCATATAATATAGGCCTAGAAACATAGGTATTTCAGAAAACTGTCAGGATTTAGAAGACATTTTTTTTCAGGCCTAAATGGGTTAATATTATTTTTGAGGTCTTTTTTACTTTTCTCTCCTGCTCTTCTCTCTCCAGTGCAGCCAGTCTCTCCTGCTCTTTCCGTTGTAGCTCCAGGAGGGCCTGCCGTCTTTTCTCCAACTCCAGGTTCCCTCGCTCAAAGTTCTCTCTCTTCTTATCCTCAAAGGACACTGTGTGGGGAGGGGGGCGAGGAGGGAGGGAGCACAGACGAGAGGCAGGTTTAGATACAAAGAAATATCATGGCTATGACATCACTTGTTGTAAATCCATAATGATGATATATTAAAGATGGAGTGCCGTGATTTTTTTCCACCCTAAAACATGATCATCAGGTCTTATTGTTATATAAGGAGGTATAATTTGTTTTATGTGGGCACGCCCACCAGTTCATTAAGTATGCCTGGTTTGCCTGGTGGGTGGTGATCCACCTGAACTGAAGCCACACCCACAGCTGTAGTTGTATGATAAAGGGGGAGGGGTTAGGGGAGGGGCTGATAGTGTGGTGTCACTATATTACTGTTTATTTCATTGGCCCGTTTGACTGCCAAGGGTTCAGCCTCCATAGTAAGAGAAATCTTTGAAAATCTGGGAACTAAATCGTTACCAAGAAATGTCTTCACCAATGTGTTTCTAAAGGTGTCTAATAACATCTACTAAAAGTTTGAAATTCAACTCCCGTGGGAAATTGAGTTATTAGCATAATATGTGACCATACCCTTAACATCCTATATAAGGCAAAAAAGTCCAAATTTCATCATTCTTTAAGTAGCATGTGACATATGAAACTAGGGTGTTTTGAATGATTCTGAATCCATTCCAAGCATCAGTTTTGCACAAAAACACGGCCATAGCCGTCATCACAAACGTGATTAGGTCAGCACATTTGGTCAAGTGGATATGGCCTAATTTAGCCCAAGGAGTGTTTTTTGTGCAAAACTAATGCTTGGAATGGATTCAGAATCATGAAAACCCCCTAGTTTCATATGTCACATGCTACTTAAAGAATGATGAAATTTGGACTTTTTTTGCCTTATATAGGATGTTGATGGTATGGTCACATATTATGCTAATAACTCAATTTCCCACGGGAGTTGAATTTCAAACTTTTAGTACATGTTATTAGACACCTTTAGAAACACATTGGTGAAGAAATTTCTTGGTAACGATTTAGTTCCCAGATTGGTCAAATACCTGATGAAATGCCCTTACAGGAAGAAACCGTAAATACAAAGTTAATACACCATTGCACATAAAAGTACTGTCACCTCATAGACACATGAAAAACTGGAAAAATACAAAAATTGTGGCACTCCATCTTTAACACATTACTACCATTAACGGATTATTCCATCATTTCACATCCAACCGTTCACTGCCATCGATGGAATATTCCGTCATTGAATGCTTTTAATTGATTAACGTTTGATAATAACTCTTCACCATCGTATGAATAGCTCTCGGTCTCTTAGGTGATTTATAAAACCGAAAAAGGGAACCAGAAGTGAAAAGTTCACCTCATCTGCCTGAATGTGAACAGATTTTTTTTTAAAATCCATTTATGTCAGATTCTTTCCCAGATTGTGTATGGTAAAAACAAGCTTTATTCACAGCCCATAACTAAAGCATAGCTTAGAAAGTGCATAAAAAAGAAAAAAACAAAAACAACAATGGTCAGAACAAGGATTTTAACCCATTTTGGGCGGGAACCCCTTTTGGTGTTTTAAACATAGTTATAACTTAGCTATTGAAAAATAGCAGATCTACAAGCTCATAGCGCGCCACCGAGTGGCGCGCTACGAGCTTGTAGGTCTGCTATTTATTGAAAAATCGTGAAAATGTGCCTCAAATTTGGAATATATTTTTTAACTCAAATCTTTGCTTCTGGGGAGGTCCCTGGAACAACATATTTTCAGATGGGGGTCGGAGAACAATCACAGATCGTTTTTGGGGTCCTTGACATGAAATATTGAGTGATATAATATAGGCCTAGAAACATAGGTATTTTAGAAAACTGTCAGGATTTAGAAGACATTTTTTTCAGGCCTAAATGGATTAAGAAGACAACATATTTGCTAGCCAGTAGCCACTAAACGAGACTTTGCTACCGACAGCTTCAACGTCTCAACGACATTTGGTGAGTATTCAGTAATAGATGTTGAGGGGCTGTCAGTACCTGGTAACGCGTTAATCTCCTCCTCCGCCTCCTCCTGGACACTCTTTGCGTCTGACTGAATGCTGTCACTGCGTACACGCCTAAAACAAACGCACACATATTACCTTCAAGTAGTTCACAGTCAAAGAAAAAAACGGACATTTCATAATTTCAATACTTTAATAACAGCAGTAGAAGATCAATTTAAGCCTATAATAGCATATAAAGGAAATTTAGGGCTTCTCTAAATTATCTCTTCCGTGACTTATGTCCCGCCTCCCACGCGGTGATTGGCTAGCTGCGCGTCCTAGTTACTGCCTCTGATTGGCCGACCTAGTACATGCTGGATGTTTTTGATGCTGTCCTGTCTATTTAATAACTCCTGTTATGGCCCAATCTTTAGCTTTGTTAATCTCCCCAGGCCGAAGGCATTGGGGAGAGAGTATGTTTTGCACTCCGTCCGTCCGTCCGTCCGTCCGTCCGTCCGTCCGTCCATCCGTTACCAGCTAATCTCCGGCACCATTGGCCCGGTCAAAGCCAAACTTTGCACACACACTCCCTGGATGCCAACGATGAACCTCTGCCCCAAATTTCCAAAACGACCTGTTATAGCTCTACCAGGAGGCTGACTTTTGTAAAACCATTTTTTTTGCTATTATTGTCCAAAAATCCCTCAAATCGTTACACACTATCTCTATAGTCATGTGCTCAAGACGGATCTGTCCGATATTTCATATTCCATCCTAATTGGCTAACATTGGCTTTCAAAGTTTGCAGGACTGGCCCGTTTTGAACAAAAAGCCTCAAAATCATGAACGCAGCGTGCAATTTACATGAAATCTTTCACGTACTTTCCTACTAGGCTGAGGAATATACCCCACCCTTTTCACATTGGCCTGTTATAGCGCCACCAACAGGTGGATTTTTGCAAAACACATTTTTAGAACAAAATGACTCAAATCATCCAATTGCCTTCAAAGACATAAGAACAAATGGCACCCTTTTCACATTGGCCTATTATAGCGCCACCAGGAGGCCACAACCTGACCTGCCCCGGTGGAAACCTGTGCCCCGAGGGGCACTTTTTCTAGTTTCAAACTAGGACATGTTTCCTCTTTAAAGGAGAATTCCATACTAGAAGTCTTTCTTACCTTTATTTGTAGTTGTTACGTCCCCACCAAAGAGGTCCAGGTGTTATTTTGTGCAAAAATGCATTGTTGGCTATTTCCCCTAATATAAGCCCTCAATGGGGGTTGGGTTTTTGTGCTAATTCGCTTATTTCCATCGAAATAAGTAGTAAAGTGTGCCACTTGGGATACTATTTACATTATCAAGAGAGGATATATACAAAAAAAATAGTTTTTTGAGCGATGGAAATAAGCAAATTAGCATAACACCCCATAGCCCCATTCAATTCAATGCAATTCATTGAGGGCTTATGGTAGGGGAAATAGCCACAAAATAAAACCTGGACCTCTTTGGTGGGGACGTAACAACTACAAATAAAGGTAAGAAAGCCTTCTAGCATGGAATTCTCCTTTAAAAGGGCGTTTCTAAAATGTACACATGCACATATGATTATGAATGGTACTGTCAATGGGTCAGTACAGTTACCTGAAGGTAGGTGGTATGTAATCTGATTACAGTTACCTGAAGGTAGGTGGTATGTAATCTGATTACAGTTACCTGAAGGTAGGTGGTATGTAATCTGATTACAGTTACCTGAAGGTAGGTGGTATGTAATCTGATTACAGTTACCTGAAGGTAGGTGGTATGTAATCTGATTACAGTTACCTGAAGGTAGGTGGTATGTAATCTGATTATGGTATGGTACTGTCAATGGGTCAGTACAGTTACCTGAAGGTAGGTGGTATGTAATCTGATTACAGTTACCTGAAGGTAGGTGGTATGTAATCTGATTACAGTTACCTGAAGGTAGGTGGTATGTAATCTGATTATGAATGGTACTGTCAATGGGTCAGTACAGTTACCTGAAGGTAGGTGGTATGTAATCTGATTACAGTTACCTGAAGGTAGGTGGTATGTAATCTGATTACAGTTACGCCTACCTGGTATGTAATCTGATTACAGTTACCTGAAGGTAGGTGGTATGTAATCTGATTATGAATGGTACTGTCAATGGGTCAGTACAGTTACCTGAAGGTAGGTGGTATGTAATCTGATTACAGTTACCTGAAGGTAGGTGGTATGTAATCCGCCGGTAACACCAGCGGTAGAGGCAGCCCCGACATGGCCATGTCTATGAGATGCATGGCCAGGATGAACTCCTCGGCCGTCAGCTTCCCATCCATGTCAATGTCAGATAGACTCCTACAGAAGGACAAAGACAATTAGATTAGAATCCAGGAGAAAACTAAAGACAACACCGGTGCCACCATATCACCTACTCATTAAGAGCCCCAGATCACCTGCTCATTAAAACACAATCAGTGCCGGAAGTCCTTCAAAATAGGAGCTCTGGGGGGCCAGAACAACATGGCCGCTTTTACTCGGAAACCCATGACCCGGAAACAATCCACTAAAAAAAGTTTACTTTACATAGCTAGCTTACATTGCGATCGTTTAAGTTTATACGATATATGATCCAAAAAGCGTTCATATTTTGCGGGAGAGACGGATGAGGAGCAGAAATGAAGCGCCAGTATATCGATCCGTTCAACACCACGGTGAGCGCCCTGGATTAGGAGAGACAAGTCATTCTTTCCGCCGCGCTAACGGCTAAGTCAATGACATTGTAGCTTGTAGATCTGCTATTTTTCAATAGCTAAAGCATAACATAATGCTAACACCAAAAGGGGTTCCTGCCCAACATGGGTTAATCCAGAGTGTTTAGGAAAACGTGAGGTAATACATCAAATGTATAGCAATAGTAATCTAGGATCATAGGTAAAACCAAGAACATATCAGTCTAAACAGTCAAATCTATAATCTGATGAAACTAAACTATACTATACACACTATAGTATGCCAGGTCAACAAATGAACCTGGCATCTGTTTACATACCATCTAATGACATTGTTGCCTTTGCATAAGCGTGCGAGGTCGTCAAGACTAGGGCAAGTGCTACGGGCTGTGTAAATGAACATGCTTATTGCTTACAAGTCTCATTAGCGATCGATGAGAAATTATGTGACACTGTCTTGTACCTGAATGTACCACTGCTTTATTAACCTATTTAGGCCTGACATCGAAATTAAAAAAAAATATTTTATAAAATGTCTTTTTTCTGAAAAACCTCATGTTTCTACATCAGTGGTTCTCAATATTTCATGTCAAGGACCCCAAAAATTATATATGTAATATGCCACCGACCCCCATCTGAAAATATGTTGTTCCAGGGACCCACCCAGAAGCAAAGATTTGAGTTAAAAACAAACACTGAAAGAATATATATTCAGGCACATTTCTACGATTTTTCAAAAATAGCAGACCTACAAGCTCATAGCGCGCCACTCGGTGGCGTGCTATGATCTTGTAGATCTGCTATTTTTCAATAGCTAAAACGGGTTAAGTCCAAGTCAGGGTATTCAAACTCCCACCCGACAGGATCTATAGGGATCTCCTGATCATTCTCAGTATCTCAAAGGAAACAGCTTTCTCTATGCTACAGTACAGAACATGGAAAAAAACAACAGCACCAGTTCTGTGTCAGGGCTCCTAACTCCAGGTCTGTATCATTGTTTTTTTTTGTATTATCTGCATTCATGTCCTTGGCTTTCTGTACAAATACAAGCACTTAGTGGCCCTGTTTGTTAGAAACAACATTTGCAATTTGTGCTAAACACGAGGCATGTGAACATTAGAATAGCAAATGTCTAAAATGATACAGATGCCTTCCCGGTTTAACCCATTTTGGGCGGGAACCCCTTTTGGTGTTTTAAACTATATTATGTTACTGTTATAATTTAGCTATTGAAAAATAGCAGATCTACAAGCTCATAGCGCGCCACCGAGTGGCGCGCTACGAGCTTGTAGGTCTGCTATTTTTTTTAAATCGTGAAAATGTGGCAAATCTTTGAATATATATTTTTTCAGAGCGAAGGTTTTTAAGGGCGTCCCTCCCTGGAACGACATATTTTCAGATGGGGGTCGGCGGCCAAATACATATAATTTTTGGGGTTCTTGACATGAAATATTGAGAACCACTGTTATAGAAACATGAGGTTTTTCAGAAGAAAAGACATTTTAAAAAGACATTTTTTAAAATGTCGACGTCAGGCCTAAATGGGTAAAAGGAATATTTCACTGTACTGACCATATTGACGCCAGCTGGGTCTGAGGAAGGCTGGACTGCATTAGAATGGTACGGGCCTGGGGACCTGGAAAACATACAAACAAGATTAAAATGTGTTGTGGGAAAAGATATGTAATGTAATTATTATGCAAGGGATAATCAATGACAAGCCATGCGGTTATTGAAAAATAATTGCATGATACGGAGGCTAGGCTCTGCCTCTCCGCAGCGTGCATTATTTTTCGATGACTGCCCAGCTCGGAGTCGATCATCCTGCTTATATACCACCTTTGAGCACAAGTAAAAGCACTTTACGAGGTCCGATCTATAGTAGTAGTGGTGGGAAATTACCGTTCATTAATCATTTCAGTGCTATTTCGTTCACTACAAAGGTTCGTTCATCGTTCAAATCCAGTAAAAATGTTGCATTTTGCCCAGGCGGTGGCGTAACCGTCTGGGCACCCGACTGGTAATCCAGTCGCAGTGTGCCGCGGGTTCGACTCCCGAGCCCGACACGGCCTTTACTGCATGTCTTCCCCCATCTCTCTCCCGTTTCCTGTCAGCCTACTGTCTGTCCCTTCAAAAAACCAATAAAAGGCGTAAGCCGCAAAAAAATATCTTTAAAAAGAAAATGTTGCATTTTGCCACTGACTCACTGAACCTCGTGTCACCAGGGAGGAAAATGAGGATAGAGAAAGTGACCAGATTCATTCCTGTTCTGTTCACACAGACTGAATCATTTCGAATGAACCGCTCGTGAACAGCACAACACGTATAGAGGCCCCTCAACATGTGATTCCAAATTGGGTACGATTGGATGTTGCACTCATGAGATATGCTTTTAAAAAAGGTATATTCAGTGATTTCACTTAATTCAAATATCACTTCTTTTTTTGTTTTGTTGTGATAATCCTCCCTACTATAGAGTGTGCTGACCATATAAGGAGTTCCTCCCTGTCCCCAGTCAACCCCTGGGGTCAAAAAACCGTAGGTTTCATTTTTGGCTAGGTGGCAAAGCCTTCGTCCAATCAGGATAGAGGGGCCTTCCGCCAATCATGATCGAGCGGGGGCGGGCCTTGGTGTGCGTGTGCTGTTGGCCTGTTGCGTGTCCCCCCCACTGTAATGCGTGCATGTGCACATCTTGTTACCGGGGCGGACCGGGGGGGTTTTCCAAATCACCCAAATCACTGAATGCTCCTTTAAGAAATAGGCCCTGCCCACACACCACAGTCAATTACAGGAAATAACATTCATAATTAATTTGGTGGAAAAAACAATTTGTGGTGCCCCCTATGGATGGAAGCTAAATGACTTCAAAAACACGGCTAAAACATAAGCCTGGTCTGATATAATTACATTACAGCTCTGGGATTTGAACAACAATGGAGCTATGGCGGCTTCCGGACTGGGGATATGAGCTACATTAAGACTGACCATACTTAGTAGGTGAAATGCATTTTCTCATCTTGGGATTTTCATAGGATATGTTGTTGACAATAAGGGGGGAAACAAGTACAACTAGAAAAAGTGCCCTTCCGGGCACAGGTCTCCACCAGGAGGATAGGAGTGTGTGTGATGTTTGGCAAAATGTTTAGGAGGATGGTTTTTTTTATTTGTTTTTGCAACAATTTTCTTCATTTTGTTGAGGAAATGCAGAGCCAGATCACTCATAGCATCTCTAAGGATAGAATTCTGGATGAGCAGGACATGTGCAGCATTTTGTACAAAACGGGCCACTCCTGAAAACTTTGGAAGGCAATCTTAGCCAATCAGTGTACAATCTGAGAAATCCAACAGACTCGTCTTGATCACATGACTACAGAGATCATGTGTACCGTTTGCCATTTCTTCATACGCCTTTGATGGCAATTGGATGATTTGAGGCATTTTGTTCCAAAAATGTGTTTTGCAAAAATCAACCTGTTGGTGGCGCTATAACAGGCCAATGTGAAAAGGGTGGGATATATTCCTCAGCCTAGTAAGAAAATGTGTGAAAGATTTCACGTAAATTGCATGCTGCGTTCATGATTTGAGGCTTTTGTTCAAAACGGGGCAATCTTGCAAACTGTGAAAGCCAATTATAACCAATTAGGATGGAATATGAAATATGGGACAGATCCAACTTGAGCACATGACCATAGAGATACTGTGTAACGATTTGTGAGATTTTTGAACAGAATCTGGAGGAGTAATATCAAAAAATGTGTTTTACAAAAGTCGGCCTCCTGGTGGCGCTATAAAAGGCAGATGCGGAAAATGCAGGTCAAAGGTTTGTCCTCGGCCTCTGGGGAGTGTGCATGCAACATTTCACGCAGATCGGTGCAGTTTTAGGTAAAAATGTGAAAAGCTGCCTCATGGTGGCGCTATAACAGGCCGTTCTGGAAAATGTGGGGCAGAGGTTCATCGTTGGCATCCAGGGAGTGTGTGTGCAAAGTTTGGCATCGACCGGGTTAACGGTGCCGGAGATTAGCTGTTCACAGACGGACGGAAGGACGGAAGGAAGGACGGACACACACACGGACGGAGTGCAAAACATACTCTCTCCCCATGCCTTCGGCCTGGTGGAGACAATTACACATAAGGCACAGGAGGGAGGGTCATATTAGAGAGAGAGCGAGACAGAGGGAGCATCTGCTTTTAACTTGCTATGGTTTTAAGTGCTTTCAATGGCAATAGGATAGGGAGGCCACGTTGTTAATACTCTTTTGTTTGTTAAGCACATAATCTTTTGTTGTGGCGGCGGCGCAAACGTAAGCTGTGGCGTACCACCATAGCTAAGTCTTTGTATGGGAAACACTACTAGTAAGATGTGTACGTCTAGGAGTGTGTGCATGTGTGTACCAGTGAGATGTCCGCTCATCATCTTGTCGTGGGAATTGAAGAGTTGTCTGTATTTCAACCTGGATGATTGAGGAACAGCCCAATCAGCAAGGGGAGGGGTCTGAGCACTGGAAGGCAAAGAGAATATTGTGTTTCGACATTTTTTAGCTGGCTTACTTTCTCTAAAGTTTTAAGTTTGTTACACAAAAAGCCAACATTGGCTGACTAGCATTAGTGTATCAAAATGGAATTCCTACTGTGTACAGTGTGCATCCTGTGCACAGAGAAAAAGTGTAAGGCCTCACTCACACCTTCACATCTAGCATACAACATTGTTGGATGCTAGATGTAAACAAAGGGTAAGTGTCATGGCCGCCCCAATGCATTTCCAATGGAAGTCACATGGTTTGACACAACATTTTTGTTGTACGGCTTTCGGCTGTGTTTCGACTGCCCCCCTCCCCCTCATACAACAAAAATGTTGTGTCAAACCATGTGACTCCCATTGGAAATGCATTGCGAGCTTGCATCAGTAAACAAGTCTCATGCATCAGCTATACAACAATCTGTTGTGACCGTGTGAGTGAAGCCTAAGACATTTCTGGTCCTAGTATGACCTACCCGGCAGCATCGAAGGACGGGCCTTTCTGAAGTTTGGTACTGGAACGATTGAACGACGAAGACTTGTTAAGGGCCGAGCCTGGAAGAGACAGAGGATGCTTATGTTTTAGTTCCAGGCTATGTTGGACAAACTATGTGAAGTTGTGAACACATTCAATTAAATACAATTCATACTGTAGGTCAGTTGTTGTGCTGAATGGATAGGTCGCAGCAGGCGCACCTCAGGTGTTATCACCCCTCAACTGCTTCTGACAGACATGCTTAGGGGTTGGAACATGCATCCAGCAAGCCCAACCCAGTGGTCACTTTAACCCATTTTGGGCGGGAACGCCTTTTGGTGTTAGCATTATGTTATGCTTTAGCTATTAAAAAATAGCAGATCTACAAGCTCATAGCGCGCCACCGAGTGGCGCGCTACGAGCTTGTAGGTCTGCTATTTTTGAAAAATCGAAGAACGACTGACATAGAAACATAGTCATTTTCAAACAGACATTTTTAGAATCTGATCTCAGGTCAAAATGGGTTAAGTGGCACCACACGAAGCCACGGGTGAACATGTACTGTATGTCGGACATTACTATTACTAACCGTACCCCAAACCCCAAACTAGAGATGTCCCGATACTGTATCGGTATCGGGAAAAGTATCGGATCGGCCCTTATTTGTCATATCGGGTAATATCGGTGAATATGCCAGTCTAGCCACCGATACGACACAGGGGTAAGGGGTTGACACTATGGCAGGTAAATAAAATGTTGGGAGTTTGCTTTGGAGTTGCCCAAACGGCAAGTGCACATTTTAGTGAGGAGTCTGCTATAAACACAACACGAGATATATAGCTAGATAGCTATAAACACGACATGAGATCACGACACTGGTATCGGTATTCGGTATCGGCTAACACAGAAATGTAGGTATCGGGATCGGATCGGAAGTGAAAAAAGGGGACATCCCTACGGCCAAACCTAACCATAACCGCAAGCACGTCGCTAGCATGTGGGTGAACATGTACTGTATGTCAAACATTTACTATTACTATTACTAATACTAACCCTACCCCAAACCTAAACATAACCGCAAGCACGTCACAACGCATGTCGGACCGAAGCAAACTTCACTTTATCCGCAAAAAAAAGTGTTTATAGAAATCGCTAGAGAGAAGGGACTTTACATTACGTTACACTAGTTGTCAAACTAATTTGTAACGAAAATTACGTAATGCTCCTCGCAACTCTGTGTCCTAGCAACACTAACATAACAGACATGCCTACTGTTTGATTATGAAAAAGTATAGCAGCCTGTGCGAAATTTGCCTAGATAAGCCCTGGGTAGCTGTGCGGTTTGACGACGCTTAGATGTCAAAGGGTTCAAGGCTTTAACCCATTTTGGGCAGGAACCCCTTTTGGTGTTAGCATTATGTTATGCTTTAGCTATTGAAAACAACAGATCTACAAGCTCATAGCGCGCCACCGAGTGGCGCGCTACGAGCTTGTAGGTCTGCTATTTTTGAAAAATCGTTAAAATGTGGCGTAAATCATTGAATATATATTTCAGAGCGAACATTTTTAACTCAAATATTTGCTTCTGGGGGGTCCCTGGAACTACATATTTTGAGATGGGGGGTCCGTGGCCCAATGGAGATAATTCTGGGGGTCCTTGACATGAAAAAGGTTGAGCACCACTGACTATAGAAACATAGGTTTTTCAGAAAAATGTTAGGATTTAGAAGCCTTTTTTTAATCGACCTCAGGCCTAAACGGGTTAAACATTACCTGGATGGGAGAAGCCTGCGACGGAGGACGGCGGCGCTCCATTGGCGAGGGGCGGGGGGAGGGGCGGCGGGGCCGAGGACACGAGGGGGGGCGATACGCCCACAGGCAAGGGTGGCAGAGGGAGAGGAGGCACGCCTGATGGCATGGGGGGCATGCCTAGACCACAACAAAAAGATAAGATGGATAAAAATGATCAGAATGAATATGTTGTCATAAATTAATGAAAAACCTTTGGTATACATGGTCTTGATACTGGCACAGAAGGTAAGGCAATCAAGGGGTTGCATCCCACGGAAAATACAACAGATGAACAATGAAATGAGCTCATTTCATTTCATTCATCACATCATATGAACATCGATTTTTAATTGTAAACCCCAAATTCTAACCCAAATCTACACTATTATTCTTAACCCATTTTGGGCGGGAACCCCTTTTGGTGTTTCAAGCATTAAGTTATACTTTAGCTATTGAAAAATAGCAGATCTACAAGCTCATAGCGCGCCACCGAGTGGCGCGCCACGAGCTTGTAGGTCTGCTATTTTTGAAAAATCGTGAAAATGCGGCTTAAATCTTTGAATATATATATATTCTTTCAGAAGACTTTTTTTATTTCAATGTCAGGCCTAAATGGGCTAAGTAGGTCTATTATTATTTTGAACCAACAGGCCACGAGAAAAATATCTGGCATATTGCATATAGATATTATACAGCATGAGAATGTGCCATTGTTTCTTACCAAAACCCTGTGTCTGTGGTGGTGGTGGTATAGCCATCAGTGGCTGCTTCATGCTGGGGGGTAGACTATGGGGCAGAGGGTGACCCTGAAGCTTCAGTTTGATCAGCTTCATGGCGATGGAGAACTCATGGATGTCCATACGACCATCGCTGTTCATATCAGCCAGAGCCCTGCCGAACAAAACGCATTATACATTTTGCAAATACACAGGAACAAAGTGCAACCTTTTGCATTTGGGCAGAAGTGAAAATGCTGTTGAAGGTACATCTCTATAGAGACCCTACATGCCATTCATAACTAAAAAACATCGCATGGATGCACCTGGGACCGTATCCTCAGTGATGTATCCTGAGGTCAACGGGGTTTCGGGTCTCTCAACATCATACCCCTCACTCAGGCGACCCAGCCGGGAGTGATCAAGTCCCAACTTATGTCCCAGTATAGCTACCCTCAATCAGTCCCACTAGGGAAAAACCAGGGGCACACAATTCGTTGGAACTACTCCAGAACTACTCTGCCAGGGCTGGGAGGTACGCTTCTGGCGCATGGAGAGACTAGGCTCTGTGGGTTGACTCCTGTCCGGGCCCCTCCTACGTCTCACCAGGTCCACTCCTGCTCTCACCAGGCTCAGGACCTGTGCGTTGCACCAGAGTCCCAGCAACAGACAGTTCATTCAGGAGTGGTGGGCAATGGTTCCGCAGGGACATGGTGCTGCGGTTCCGCTTGCTGCTTCTAATGATGTGTCCGTGATATACAGAATAGTGTTGACTACTCCCACTAATTTTGAAAGCCAATTACAGCCAATAACGGCATGGAATATCAAAGCCCTGTTTGAAATGAATGTCCCTTCCACAACACTGATAACATCAACACTCACTGCCCTGACACAGAAATAGTGCTAGTATTTTTTACTTTTGTTCACCTTCAGTCTCACACTCTCATCCCAGAAAGTACATCCATCTCCATAACAGAGTAATAGGATAACTGAACTTCATAATACCGACATACAGTAGAAGTTCCGAAAACTGTACCATGAGATTAACCCATTTTGGGCGGGAACCCCTTTTGGTGTTTCAAGCATTCTGTTATACTTTAGCTATTGAAAAATAGCAGATCTACAAGGTCACAGCGCGCCACCGAGTGGCACGCTATGAACTTGTAGGTCTGCTATTTTTGAAAAATCGTAAAAATGCGGCACAAATCTTTGAATAGATATATATTCTTTCAGAGCGAACGTTTTTTTTATTTCTACGTCAGGCCTAAATGGGTTAAGAAAGTTTATTGATATGCAATATTAATATAATTTCCTCACAGACTAACAAACAAATGCTCTGTGTTCATTTGTGTGATATCTAAACCCGCTCTGATAATGACCTTACAGTAGCTTGAGTTTGTACTGTAGTCACGTGACTCACCAGATCTGGGCCAGGATGGGAGGCGGCAGTCCTGATTGGAGAAAGAAGTTCCTTGCCTGGTCACCTTAAAGAGACAACACAGGAACAGTATATTTACTTTCATTGCTTTCACCTTCAAACAAAGTAATGGACAATCTTAAAGGGGCAATTAAAAGGGGTGTAAGTGATATATTTGTTTGTAAAAGGTTTTCCTAACAAGCAAAGACATGGAGGATGGAATATACTAAAGACGTCACACGTAATAGTATAATGTGGGAGTTTAGTACGTATGTAATGTCGATAATGATTGTAACAGCCAAATGGGTGAAACATATCTAATGAATTTGTGTAACCATGGGGTGGCGCTGTGGTCTACATAAGCACCAGGTTCACAGGCGTTGGTAGGGAGGCTTGACCCGGAAGGGCAATGGTTTTTGACCGCAGGTATGTCACCGCTGTTTAAACAATGTAGAGCGAAATGTTTGTGTCTGAAATATTCATTTGTCTCAAGTTATCTGTTTGTGTTTCTAACTATTGGGTTATTTGAAATCACGCAGATGATGAACTGTATGATGAACGGGTGAAGCAATAAATCGTTACAAGCATGAAGAGCTGCCTGTGTGTGTATTATCATTGGAGCACTGACACACAGCGAACAGTACAATTCTAACATCAGCGTGTCAGCCAGGGCCAACCACGGGATCAACCCCTCAGTAGCTCCGTATAAGACGGACGCTCCTTTAATAATGATCATACATTGACTATTTATTTACCAATGCTTACCACACACAAACTGTATTTACGTATATGTGCGTGCGTGCGTGCGTGCGTGCGTGCCTTGTGAACATGTGTTCATCTACCTGTGATGTACCCAGCAGCAGTAGGGGCAAGGCTGTGAAACTGCTGATCATGTTTGGCTCTCTCATCCACCGAGATCAGAAAGACGTCCGATACCGGACCTGACGGACAAAGATATGTGGTAAGAGTTAATTTTCCCACCAAGCCGGATGACTTAACCCACAGAGGAGGAAGGATAAGTGTGCTGTTAGTCATCGGTTTCACTTCTGTGTTGTAAGACTGTAGAGGATTGCCTTGGAAAGGTGAGTCATATACATGTTCGAAAGGATGGAGGCAGTGAAAAGGGCAGGCTGCACCCATTGCTTCATTACTGCGGCCTTGTGCTTAGTTACCGAGTACCCCACGGACAGTTCTTCTGTCCAAAGAACCTATTTTAGAAAATAATCCTTGCACTGCGAACTCACTGGAACATTTGGTCGATCGACCGATCCGCCCAGCCATCCGTCGGTCGTATCCTGTATATTTTTGTAATACACGGATGAATGGAAACGATTATGATTACGCAAAATAACGGTGATTATGAAATCATTTCGACAGGCATATTTTCAAGGGGGACAAACCCAGAGTGCAGCACTGTGAGTGAGGCGGGGCTGCTACATGTGGGCAACAAAGTGTTGCTGCGGGAGTCGGAGACAACACAAAATGCTGGTTGTTTTCTTGACTTTTCCGCAAGGTAGAGACAAAAACAGTCGTAGGGAAATATGCAGCTGGCATCGATACTAGTTCTGCATACGAGAACTGAAACCATTTAAAAAAAATCTAATATTCAGAATAAGTATTGAAGTTGAAAAATGTACAACACAAAAAAAAAATTGTGTGTATAGTATACGCAATGCCCACTGAAAAAGAAGTGTAGGTACGGCATATACCTTCATAATACTCAACGGTTATCGACGGTTATTGCAACACAAAATAAGCGACCCAGAGTAGGGGGCTTTTTTAACCCATTTTGACCTGAGATCAGATTCTAAAAATGTCTTCTACATCCTGACAGTTTTCTGAAAAAGCTATGTTTCTATGTCAGTCGATTTTTCAAAAATATTTATATTTTTCAATAGCTAAAGCATAGCATAATGCTAACAACAAAAGGGGTTCCCGCCCAAAATGGGTTAACACTGTTGACATAGGGACAGATCTGTTGCATTCAGAAATTGTAAACCAAAGTTTACAAACTGTCAAAGGCCCCGAGTGACCATGTCAAACATGAAAAAACTCAGTAGCCAAACACGGTTATTGCAGGCAGTGTGGCAAAATTCAGTGCCAAGGACGGGATCCGTACGCTTTTCCGACCAGTCATTGGTCCGACATGCGGAAAACGACCGGATTAATGCACAAAAGAATCATAATAGATGGAAAAAATCGTTTCGAATTAAAATCGCGATTCCGTTATGAACGATTCAAAATCGATTCATAACTTCCAAATATCGATTTTGAATCGAATCGTGACCCCAAGAATCGGAATCGAATCGTGGGACACCCAAAGATTCACAGCCCAGTTTGTAAACTTACAAGGTTTTATGTGCCCAACATGCATCATTGCCATCGGTATCCAACCTCAGGCAATGAACATTAGTTTTCATTTCTCTTTATTATACAAAAGCCTGTGTGATAATCTATATGTTTTGTACATTGTTCTGAATCTACAGGAGATTCCAAACATTGAAGACAAAAGTGAGGATGATCTTTTTCGTAGTACTAGTTATGCGAGTGAAAGGAAAGTGGATTTACGAAACGGTTTTGGAACATCTTCGGAAACGATCTCAAGGAAATGGGGGATGATCAGTTGAGTTCACAGTAAAAGAGACTCAGAGGTCAACAAAAAACCCATGCATGCGCATGTCACGGAGACACACACAGACACACGTACTGACCTCCAAATGTAGTGGGGAACTGCGCCATGGTTCAGTCAGTCTTCCGCTGCAGCGTAACAAGACCTGAAACACAATACAACTCATAAAGCAAGGTTTGACACCAAGGTCTCAAAAGCACTTTCCCCATCAGTGCAGGTCACATAATACTACAGTGTGTGTGGAGCGGAGGGGAAAATGCAGGTTTGTTTTCTTGAATTAGCTTGCTACCGTCCTACAGTACCTAGCAGAGACAAGCGAGAACATTTGCAGTGAGTATACGTGATCCGAGGCCAACTGAAAAAATGTAAAGTAGGTATACGGTATATATTATAATACCCTCCACTACACTACTGTCCAGTGTCCATATAGGCATGTAACGATTCACTCAACTCACGATACGATTCGTATCACGATATGAGGTTCACGATACGATTTTTCACGATATTAAAAAAAATAAAATTGAAAGAAAAAAAATATATATATTTTTTATCTTCCCCCCTGAGATTTTTTATTTAACTACATTGCAAAAAAGTAGCATTACTTTTGACAGTGCAGAAACATAATTGCCTTCCTTGATGAGTATCAACGACCATCATCACCTGGGCACAGTCACAGACACACACAGCTCCCCTCTACAGTGCTCTACTACTGAAAGTGAAAGTGAATCGATTATAATAATAATCGATATATATCGATATACGATATATCGTTACATGCCTAATATTAACCCATTTCGGGCGGGAACCCCTTTTGGTGTTTTAAACATTATGTTATAATTTAGCTATTGAAAAATAGCAGATCTACAAGCTCATAGCGCGCCACGAGCTTGTAGATCTGCTATTTTTTTTAAATCGTGAAAATATTTATTTCAGAAAACTGGAGGATTTAGAAGATTTTTTTTAAATTTCGAGGTCAGGCCTAAATGGGTTAATTAGAATACTTTCCCATGCAAAACTAAACTTTTAGAATACCGTTATGTATCTCCATTACCAGAGCAGACCTCAGTGATTTCCTTGTGTTGTTGCTGATCCAATGAACAAAAGGGGACATTCTAAATCTAGGATTTATTGCGACTGTAGGTCAGAGATTACTATGACCTGCAAAACATGTCAGTCCGTCCGTCACGCCATGTGACACTCTCCATATATGGAAGTCAGTCCGTCACGCCTCGTGACACGCTCCATACCATATATGGCCGTCTCCATATATGAAGATCACGACACTGACCTCATCAAACCCAGGATTAGCCATACATGGAGAAGACTGGATCGTCACATATATGGAGCCATCCGACAACACTACATCTGACCTCAAACCCTTAGATCTCCATATATGGAGCTGACCTGTTCTGACATTCCATATGTTGATCATACCCCACCCGTCCTTCCTCTTCGATGTCTCCCTTTTGACTGATACCTGTCCATTCAAACTCTAGACGGGCCCGTCCCAAAGTTAGTAGTGCAGCCGTGCCCGGCCGCCGGTGAAAACTAGAGTTCTCCACAGGCCCGAAAGTTAAGGCCCTAACTGGGCTGGCCCGAGGCCCCGCCTGGCCTTACTAGAAATAGCACACATTTTACGCCCTACCCGGCTTGAAAACGTCAAAAGAAATAAACCATATATGGGCATTCCCAGACCTGCTGATTCAGCCCTAAAGGGCGAGGTCACTTCTCGACCCTCAGGGCATCTTACTGGTTTTAACCCATTTTGACCTGAGATCAGATTCTAAAAATGTCTTCTACATCCTGACAGTTTTCTGAAAAAGCTATGTTTCTATGTCAGTCGTCGAAAATAGCTAAAGCATAACATGATGCTAACACCAAAAGGGGTTCCCGCCCAAAAATGGGTTAACATAATTTTGTGGTTAGTTGATTATATTTACACTTGAAAATCATAGAATAAACAAGTGATTAATCCTGCAATGTTACTGAATGTTTGTATGAAAGACAGACTTTATGCAATCAGGTGACATGATAAACCCACATGCCCCGTTCAGTCAACCAGAAAGAAAATTCCATTTGCAGAAATATTCTCTCACTACAATTTTGTGGGAAAGCTGGCAACCGTTTAATAATAATAATACACTTTATTTATAGAGCACCTTTCATGACACGAGTGCAGCGCGAAGTGCTTTACAAGACTAATAAAGTACACTACAAAGTATATAAAACTAAAAATAGCTAAAACAACATAACAGTCAAGGCACAATCAAAGTACAACAAATGCTAAAAACACCAAACATCACCACAATAAGGGTCACACAAACAAAGCAAGGTCAGTGAAAAGCATAGGACAGAGGCATTATGGTGACATTCACACCAGAAAGCTTTACTGCGATTAAAACGAATCCTGCTGCGCATTGTCCGAAAGTTCGCTTCGTTTGGCAGGTGTGAAGGCTCATTCGAATCCTAATGCGCAGCAAAGAACCGCATTCTACTCCGCCCAAAAAACGGGGGTTTCGCTTCGCTTCCAATCGCACTTGATTTCGAGTCGGTGCAGGTGGGAATGCAATCCGTAGCAAATAAAGGAAATGAAGCAAACTATCATGTGGCGGATAAGGAGCTAAACACAGTTGGAGACGGAGAAGGGATATTCATTTTACGCAGTGCAAGATGTCCCGTTAATACGTTATCATGTGACGTGGTCAAATAAGGAGACCGAATTAAGCCCTCATCGAAATATGAGGACGAGCACATTAATATATTGCTTAAGGAAACACATAAAAAACACTGCAGTGTAGGCTACAGAATATTCTGTCTGTATGTCGTGCGTAAACATGGAGGGCTGTCACTGTGTGGGGATCCGAGTGGAGACTTTCTTCATCTTGTTTAAATATAAATACTTCAAAATTAAAACACATGTTTAGCTCAGCATGATCTATAAACTGTATAGCTAACATGGCATATGCATAATAATTGTGATCGGATCATCAATGGTAGCCTGGCTAATAAGCCAGAGTCAAATCACACTGTCGTGTGGTATTTGAGTCTGGAGATGCTGTGTATGGATCTTGTTTCCCGGGGGGCGGGTTCAAACATTTTCTCTTTGACGCAATTGGTTAAAGCTACTGTCAGTCAAAGGTCTCAAGCATTGAAAGTCAATGTACCAAAGCCCGCCCATATTGCATACCGTGTCCCGATTGGCCACACCAGTTCTCTGGTGTAGGAAATGGGCGTACAATTGAGCCTCTCCAGACCATAATCCGCCGGCAGGCATTTTTTTTTTTGCCAACGGCTGATTCGGTCTGGCTTATTAGCCAGGCTACATCAATGGGACTCTGGGAGTAGGCTATACTATTGTAAACTTCGGATCATTTTGCGCTCCCGTCTCCGCTGTGCCTCGTTCATGTACCCAAAAGAGCAGTGGCTAGCGAGCGCGCACGCACGCACGCACACGCGCGCACGCACGCACACACAGTAAGTCCCCGACGACACACTGCATCCGTTACCCTCACTTTACGTGAAAAGTCCTAACTATTACTCAAAGTATATTTTTTAACATGGGCTTTCTGAACACATTGATACAATTCCCTGCTACGTTTCCTTGCTGCGCCTGACACCGCCAGTGTGAAGGCAAACCGCAGCAAATTAAATATGCAAGAATCCAAATTCTCCGCCCATTCGCATTCGAGTCTACCAAAGTATTAGGTGAGAATGTGACCTAAGACATGTTTAGCGTTAATGGCTATAATAAAGTATTGATTCAACCCATTAATTGATAATATTATTATTATCAACAATGACGTCAGCATGCTTTCCAGGAGAAGAGTCTGGTCACAAGACTGATTTTACTCCAGCAAAAAACAGTTACGTTGAGTTAGAGATGTGCATTGCCAGACAGTGGCCTTGTGGTTAGAGTGTCCGCCCTGAAACTGGGAGGTCGGGGTTCGATCCCCGGCCGGGTCATACCAAAGACTGTAAAAATGGGACCCAATGGCTCCCTGCTTGGCACTCAGCATCAATGGGTTGGATTGGGGGTCAAATCAACTAATGATTCCCGAGCGCGGCGCACGCTGCAGCTCACCGCTCCAAGAGATGGGTCAAATGCGGAGAACAAATTTCACTGCGGTAACGTTAGTGACTAATCGTACGACTTTCACTTTGCCCTCATGATTCCCCTCATGATTCAAGCTGATTACAATTCACCAGGTAACGATTCAATTCAATTCTACGATGCATCACACTTCTATATTACTACTGCACATCATGGCACATTTTTGAGTCAGATATACTGGACAAAATATTGTATTGTCAGGACCACGCCCACGCCCACATTCCAGAGATCATCATCTCCAACCTACTAACTATACACACCTGCTCCTCATTAGTCCACACCTATATAATCACCCCCTCTGCCACTCCACTTCAGTCAGTATTGTTTGCCTACACTAGACACTCCACACGGTCCCATCCGTTTATAGCTTATGTCAGTGTTTGTAGCTTTCTAACTTTCTAACCTTTGACTACGAGTTTTGCCTTATTCCCTTGTACCTTTGCCTGGATATATTAAACATCCATTGAAACCTGCGCCTTCATCCAAGAATGTCATTACATGTATTTAGAAACTGTTGTGCAATACCGTAAGTAACTGAAACTTGACAACTTTATTGTCCACCCGAGGCCAGAAAATAAACAATAAATCAGCTATATAATCGATTGTCACGTTTTCTGCAGCATCAATGCAGAATCGTACACAGCCGAAGCGCGATGCAATGCTGAATGGATTATTTTTGACACCACTGGTTTGAATACCCGCAGGCTCACGTCCATTGATAAGGACACGGACATACTGTAACCGTACACAGGTCACATTGTCACAACAAGTTAACTTTTGAAAAAACAAACTAAAAATGAAAAACAGTTACAGCACCCTATCATGGCCAGCCAGGCAAAACATTAAATCTTGCGGCAACAATACGTTTTCCTGCTAGCAGCCAATGCAGCCAGGAAACAAACTTTCTGGTCTGTAGGCCACTTCACTTCACCAGCTATTGTTGGTGAAAACCACCGAAGCTGTGAACAGAAGATAAATGTTAAATAACCACCTTTACTGGCAACTGACTGAAGAAGTGAAGATAGGTACTCGTTTCTTTCTTTCTCAGTGACACAGTGACACGCTGGTGGCACGCTATGAGCTTGTAGATCTGCTATTTTTCAATAGCTAAAGCATAACATAATGCTAACACCAAAAGGGGTTCCCGCCCAAAATGGGTTAACAATATATATTAGAATAAGAAAGCATCAAGAAGATAAATACTATGTCCCTAAGCTGTCTAATTCATTAGTTTAATTTTATTAGATAAAAGACAGTACTAATTGATCCACACCAATGCTCTTTATAACATGGGACCATTTGTGTCTACTCGGTCTGACTCTGTGTCTCAAAGGAGGGCTGTGGACATTTCAAGAACGGCCTACCATCAATGGGGAATCCAGGATTCCAAGCCAATAGAAACGGCAAGCTTTCTATCCTAGAAAGTTAGCATGCTATAATGGAAGCCAAATTCTTGTAATAATCAAGTAATAATCAAAATACAAAAATGTAAATAGTGTGTGAAAAAAGAAAACCTGCCTAACGATGCTGTCACTGGTAGGCAATATTTTTTACCCATTATCATGACTGAGCATTAGTGAGGGACCAAGATATCGGTTGAAACCTAAACCTAACCTCCCACGGGGCAGCACACCTAAACCTAACCTTAACCCATGTCTAACCAATGACTACTCTAAACTAAGTATGCCCCCCGAAATAAATGCTATTACTTAATTTCCTTCTGCCACAATTCAGATAGTTTGGGTTCCCACGGGCCGTACAAAACACACAAACACCATCAACAACATACAATCAAATCCTCAGCCTATGACATCTGCAGTTATGTTATGTTAATCAGATCCAGACATGCCTTACCCCTTATCTCTATGACCACCAGACATGCAATACTATCAATAACAAATAATCTGATCATCAGCACAGCAGACCAGGACTCTTGGCAAGGGTGTGTGTGTGTGTGTGTGTGTGTGTGTGTGTGTGTGTGTGTGTGTGTAAAGTTGAATCACCGCCCTCTGGCCTCCCTGCACTGCACTGACACACACCCTGGTGTCTGACGTACATACTTTCATACACACACACACTCAGCTCAGAACCAACTCTTCGCACTCTGAAGACTGGAAGTCTGTGCATCTCTCTCTCCGTGTGTGTGTGTGTGTGTGTGTGTGTGTACACGTGCATGCGTGTGTGCGCGTGACTGTGTGTTATGATCAGAGTGGGGGGACAAAATAACCATCTAACTAGGTCACAGAAACAGAAACAAAGCCCCCCCCCCCCCACCACACACACACAGGCTTGATATACTTTGTTGCTTCACAGACAGCCTGTGTATAACAGTTACTCCCCGATACTGTATGCCAGTCTAACATCTAAGAAAAGAGTCTCAACTAGTTCACCTTTGAATTAAATTAGCCATTTTTTACTTGGCAGCGGTGACATTTTCTAAATGTCACAGGAAAGTAAGAGCACCGATAAGAATGTGTGAATGTCGATGGACCTGGTGCTCAACACTGAGCCAACTCTTGAGCAGCAGTGATGTGGGACAGTATAACAAGGAAAGTAGAAAGGGCCCAGTAGGTTGATTTGGGCCCATCTGAGTTAACCCATTTAGACAAGAGTTAAAAACATTCACTTTGAAAGAATATATATATTCAAAGATTTGCGCCACATTTTTACGATTTTTCAAAAATAGCAGACCTACAAGCTCGTAGCGCGCGCTAGAGTGGCCAGCAGATGAGGGAGATTTTACTCTGAAAAGCCCCGCCTTCCATTTCTCCCCCAAAACCAGGAGGTGTAATGTTCCATTACTACCTCGCGCTACCTCGTCTGATCTCTCTTTAGAAGCGTTAAATATTCCAAAACGAGATGCATGGTTAAGTCAGAAATTAGGACAGAACATTGCCGTTCTGATCAAAACCATGGACAGCGATGTAGATTGTCGGCCTGTAAAGGAAGGAATTGAATGGCTGGCTTGCGCGCGTGCGCAAAACATTTCCGGGATCGCTGCACAAGGCGTTGCCTAGCAACGGCCCTGTCCAAAAAAATATATTTTAGGGACCGCGTTTTACACCATTAAAAATGACCTAAAAACGTCTCCAGACGTCTTGGGCCTCCTACGGGTGTAAAACATCTCCAGACGTCTTGGGCCTCCTACGGGTGTAAAACGTCTCCAGACGTCTTGGGCCTCCTACGGGTGTAAAACATCTCCAGACGTCTTGGGCCTCCTACGGGTGTAAAACATCTCCAGACGTCTTGGGCCTCCTACGGGTGTAAAACGTCTCCAGACGTCTTGGGCCTCCTACGGGTGTAAAACGTCTCCAGACGTCTTGGGCCTCCTACGGGTGTAAAACGTCTCCAGACGTCTTGGGCCTCCTACGGGTGTAAAACGTCTCCAGACGTCTTGGGCCTCCTACGGGTGTAAAACATCTCCAGACGTCTTGGGCCTCCTACGGGTGTAAAACATCTCCAGACGTCTTGGGCCTCCTACGGGTGTAAAACGTCTCCAGACGTCTTGGGCCTCCTACGGGTGTAAAACGTCTCCAGACGTCTTGGGCCTCCTACGGGTGTAAAACATCTCCAGACGTCTTGGGCCTCCTACGGGTGTAAAACATCTCCAGACGTCTTGGGCCTCCTACGGGTGTAAAACGTCTCCAGACGTCTTGGGCCTCCTACGGGTGTAAAACATCTCCAGACGTCTTGGGCCTCCTACGGGTGTAAAACGTCTCCAGACGTCTTGGGCCTCCTACGGGTGTAAAACGTCTCCAGACGTCTTGGGCCTCCTACGGGTGTAAAACGTCTCCAGACGTCTTGGGCCTCCTACGGGTGTAATTATGAAGACGTGTGGGGACGTTTTGGGCACAATAACTTTTCTTTTATATATTTTTTTTTATTTGGTTTTTAACATTTTAACCCATTCAGGCCTGACGTCGAAATAAAAAAAACGTTCGCTCTGAAAGAATATATATTCAAAGATTTGTGCCGCATTTTTACGATTTTTCAAAAATAGCAGACCTACAAGTTCATAGCGCGCCACTCGGTGGCGCGCTATGAGCTTGTAGATCTGCTATTTTTCAATAGCTAAAGTATAACATAATGCTTAGTTAAAACACCAAAAGGGGTTCCCGCCCCAAAATGGGTTAAAAGCTATAATATGACACAGATGCGTCCTCAGGTCTAAATGGGTTAAAGAACAAAACCCAGCATAAATACAAATACATCATTGTCCTCTTTCTCTGTCATGTCTTTGTGCACTGCATACTCTGTTTCCTCACATGAAAGGTATTGGATAATAACAACAATAATTACTGCAACAACAAAACATGACGAGTACATATATAAATATACACAACAGCAAAAGATTAAGAATAAAGAGAAAGACAGCTTCAGGATAGACTTCGAGTATACTCTTATACATCAATGCACAATAACTTAAAGGACCACTTCACCACTTTTCAACTTCTCTTCCTATAATTGGTCCTAACTAATGTTCATGATAAAATGGCACCATTTTTTTCCTACTCAGTCTGTGTCTCATAGGAAGGCTGTTGGCAGTTCAGAAACCCGTCCACCAGTGACATCATCGATGGTGAATCCAAGCTAATAGAAACGGCAGGCTTTCTTTTCCTGAAAAGTTGCAATGCAAAAGTTGAAGCCATCGTTCTCACGATAATACAAATCTAAATATATTTTAAAACAAATCTTGTTTAAAAAAAAATCTGCCTAATGATGATGTCACTGGTGGACGGGTGTCCGAACTGCCCAAAGCCCTCCTATGAGACACAGACTGAGTAGGAAAAAATGGTGGTGTTTTATCATGAACATTAGTGAGGACCAATTATAGGAAGAGATGTTGAAAAGTGGTGAAGTGGTCCTTTAAGTGTTAATCCATTGAGACCTGGAACGCATCCATGTCACGTTAGCGTTTTAAACATTATGTTATAATTTAGCTATTGAAAAATAGCAGATCTACAAGCTCATAGCGCGCCACCGAGTGGCGCGCTATGAACTTGTAGGTCTGCTATTTTTGAAAAATCGTTAAAATGTGCCTCAAATCTTTCCGAAAATTGTCATGATTTAGAAAACTTTTCTTTTTAAATTTCGACGTCAGGCCTGAATGGGTTAATAGGTACACAGTAGTCTGACATGGGAGAGAGATGGGGGGGGGGGGGTGACACGCAGCAAAGGACGTCGGGATGGGGATTCGAACCTGCCACACGCCGTCAGGCTGGATTACCAGGCTAGGTGCCCAGGCCATTGCTGCGATTCCTGTCAGGGACTCTCTTATGCATGAAGAGATTCCATTTGGGACTGTGACCTCCTAGCCTGGCTGTATTCAGCCTGGCTGTATTCATATTCATATACTAGAGTAGCTCAGACAGAAAGGCCAGCATTGCAATTCCAGTCACAAGGCTTTGTGAAAAAAGATATAAGATAAGAAGATAAACGTGTATTGATCACCTGAGATAAATGTAGGTGTCTATGGCCTGGGCCATGGCTCAGTGGTCCAGGCACCTTGGCTGGTAATCCAGTCTGGCAGTGTGCCGCGGGTTCGACTCCCGATCCCGACGGCCTTTACTGCATGTCTCCCCCCCCCATCTCTCTCCCCATTTCCTGTCAGCCTACTGTCTGTCCCTCCATAAAATATATAAAATAAAGGCGAAAGCCACAAAAGAAAACATTTTAAAAAAATGTAGGTGTCTGCAGTAGAAGACTAGAAGTTAAACCCAGGAACAGGTAAGAGTTACGTATGAGTCAAGAAAGACTAGTAGGGGGTGCAACAATTACTCGACAAAAACAAAATATATTTAAAAAAATGGTAGAAATTGACTAGATTCTGACGCAAAACAGGAAAGGTTTAACTTAGTCAAGTATAAATATCAAATATGAATCTATGAATAAAATGATCATATCAATAAATCTCACATCAATAATGGATCAATTCAAATCGACAGGACTTGTATGTAAATGTTAACTACATGTCTCTCTCCCTTTCACTCATCCCTTTTGTAGTTCTAGGAGGTACAGTAGGAAGTTGTACTGTACTGTACTGTTTACATACTGTACTGTATGTCTGTGGGCTTGATTAGTGTGTGTGGGCGCGTGGGGGGGGGGGGGATTAGTCAATATAATTAGAGCGAGTATCAAGCCCTTTTTAAAGGCCTGTGGCAGATGCATTTATAAGCCCCTAAAATACACATACCATAAACACAAATACACATACGGTACACAATACACAAACAAACACACACACACACACACAAAACGCAGACTCCAAACTCCAAAGATGGCTTCAAAACATGGATACAGATTAGGGATCAGACTCTCTCTCCCCATCCAATATCCATCTAACCGCCCGTCACTGCACTGCCCTATACTGCCCTGCTGCCACCGCCCCGGCGCCCCCCTCCAGTCACGTTTCCCTGGTGCCTGGCTGTATTATCCCATTTTGGGCGGGAACCCCTTTTGGTGTTAGCATTATGTTATGCTTTAGCTATTGAAAAATAGCAGATCTACAAGCTCATAGCGCGCCACCGAGTGGCGCGCTACGAGCTTGTAGGTCTGCTATTTTTGAAAAATGACTGACGACTGACATAGAAACATAGCTTTTTCAGAAAACTGTCTGATAATCTGATCTCAGGTCAAAATGGGTTAAACATTTCTGATGCACTACCCGTTTATGAATTATGACCTTCGTTCATCTGCTTGACCCAGGACATAAAAATGGTGAATCACTCCGATCTGCGTAAGCATAACTGATATACCCTCGAGTCGACACCAACTACTTTTATCAGATAGACTGATGTCTGTGCTCCTCTGTGGTCATTGATATGAGATGCATATTCTATTCCTATACATTCTCTTCTTCTCGTCTCTTATCTTCTGGTCACGTCATGTGTCCAATACTGTATATATATCTGTGTGTAATAAACTTAAGAACTTGTCGTGTGAAACAGCCCGGTGTCATCGTGGTTTGCGTGCACGCGACTCAACTGAAACGTCACTCTGACCACCCTTAGTTAAAGGGAGACTCTTTAAAAGACCACATTGGTTGGTCAATCGAAATCACAACACTTACTACTACTATACCTCATTGTTTAATTCTTTCATCCTATATTACATTTGGACTTTTTCCCACGCCCACGCGCCAGTCGTATGCGGAAGAGTTGTACCCCCGGCTACCCCGGATGGGACAGGGGACCGATATTCGTCTTTCTATTGGCTCCGGCCGATCACGTGTCACACTCGCAGCATGCGGGGCAAGAGAGTTCTTCTCATCTTTCCGTGTTCACTGCCTCCCATTGGATCATATACAGTACGGCTTCCAATTGGCTCCGGCCGGCCACGTGCATCGTGTGCTGGCCAGCAGTTTTCCCCCTTACGACACACACACACACACACACACCCTACCTGATTTACATGACACGGTAGCCTGCCACACATATCCACACATTTGTGCACAGGAAATTGCACAAAATACTGTATTTATTCATGACGCCATCCTGCTCCCGTCATGTGCTACGATCACCATTCACCACCAAAACAAACAGGGTTGCCAGATTTCACAAGCAATCGGGTCTATAAAACCAGATACTTTGGCCAGGGTTGCCAGATCTTGTGCTTAGAGCAAGCACAAGCAACCAGGTTAACATAAGCAACTGGGCCTGACTGTCAAACTGTATTGTCCAATGTTGTTTTACAGCAGTGATTGACAAACAAACTCACACTATTAAATATAAGGCATTTAAAAAGTTAAATCTGACTTGCCTAAACATGCAGATACCGTTACATAAACGACATACTATTTACCCTGGGTGTGCGTGTGTGTCTACGATGTGCGGCCATCCGCTACTAGATGTGAAGGGCAGAATAAAGGGTTTTAACCCATTTTGACCTGAGATCAGATTCTAAAAATGTCTTCTATACATCCTGACAGTTTTCTGGAAAAGCTATGTTTCTATGTCAGTCGTTCTTCGATTTTTCAAAAATAGCAGACCTACAAGCTCGTACAATAGCAGACCTACAAGCTCATAGCGCGCCACCGAGTGGCGCGCTATGAGCTTGTAGATCTGCTATTTTTCAATAGCTAAAGCATAACATGATGCTAACACCAAAAGGGGTTCCCGCACAAAATGGGTTAAAATGGAGCTGAAACAGGAAATGGACGGCTGTGAAATCCCGTCATTTCCTTCTTCCGATTGAAAACGCGTGGCCTTCGGCCCGCTCACTTTCTACTAGCGTTCCACGAATGAAGGAAGAAGATCCCGAAGACCAAAGAAAACCTCTGGCTACAACTGGAAAACAAATGGTTGGATACTGTAGGTACTTTATTGAACCTGTCTGAAGTACATTCCAGAAGGGAGTGTCACTACCCTCCCCTAGAGCCTAACTTTACATACAAGCTTGCTGTAGCTTCTGAAATGTAGTGGGTGTTCTTGTGTGGTGACGGGAGGACAGTAGTCAGGTGATGCCAAGCGTGATTATTAATAACTACGGCGTCGTTTCATCATCAGCATTCTCACACTCCACAATCCTGCCACACACTCGCACTTTTCCATCTAACACACAACCGCTACCGACCCCACAGCCTCCTTCCCCACACACACACACACACACACACACACACACACACACACACACACACACACACACAGTTGTGAAAGTAGTGTGACCTGTTCAGATGACAGGAGTCCTGTCACTGTCAGCCGCACTCTGATCCACCCCTCTCTCGTTCCCTCACTTATTTAGTAATATAATATCTCCACCTTTCTTTTCCTCACAAGTATACTGGTCACTGACACCGTGACTGTCCGAGATAATCATAACCTTGAGTCCTATAGCACCAAACACACCCCTGACCTGGCCTGCACCCTTTCAGATCCCAGGGTAAATACTAAAAACTCTGGACATGATTGTGACAGTGCTGACCCCCCCTGGCTTTTTAAAGGGCCAGCAAGCCTAAAGAATGAAGGATATGGGGTAAAATAGTTGAATTACATTAGAGTGTTGCACGATGCACATGAGAGATAACGGTATATTCCCATAGAGAGACCAGGTCTCAGACCATGATGTGTGTAATCTATGACAGTGGGTGATGGTTTGGTTTGACCGGGGTAGAGAGTGCATTCGCGCTGGTATTAAAGCGTCATTGCAACTATAGGAAGGACTCTTCCCGTTTAAATGGCATGATTGATTGATTGAAGTATGTATTGACAGTTTGCAGAATTACAGTACATTTCAAGCACAACTCAATACAAAAACTGTTAACTGTCTGTGTGAGTGGACGAAAAGCATTACACTTGTTTACAAGAGGATTCCACCGTTTTCAATTCATCATAATTGTATTTCTTCATAACGAATTGTATTTCTTACAGGCATGCTTTACTACTCTGGATTTATTAACCTGCAGCTTCTCTTTAACAGCCTCATGTTACACTGCTGCTGCTGAACAACAGTTATTCGTGATCGTGAGACAGATGTGATGTTCGCCGACTTGTCAAGACGGTGTCTGCTGTGATAATGCATAACTTTGGACAATTCGTCAACATTAAAGACCACAAAAAACTAACCCCCATTCTGCTTAAAGTACCACCATATATTTGTATGTACTTAAATAAAACAAGCTTAACATCAGCGCGAATGCTCAGCAGCAGCAGTGCTGATGCAGTGATTTAGCCCGCTGGCTAGGTAGCAGTCCCTGCCTATGTTGCACAGGCTAAACGCGATCAGCTATTACCATGTTAAAGTATACAACACAGATACAACCCACACACTGGCTGGCTAGTAACTACACACGCTAATAAAATGGACTGTCCATGCTAATACCAGAATGTTAGTTACCTACCAGCAAAGGCAAGCTAGCTAACCAGTTTAGAAGCTAACGTCAGAACTGTGTTAGCCCCGTCGCTCAGGGGACATTCTTTCACATCATAATAACATGTCTGTGTTCTGTATTCTGTTCTCTTACCTCATACTAGTTCAACTTCCATCCTTAGATGTTTGACAGGGCGGTCCGCTGTGTGTGTTTGTGAAACCATAGGACGTAGGATTCCTCTCCCAAACTATGTCCTTTTTTTTTAAATCAGCGAAACCCTTTCCTGTGATTCTTCTCTCTCCCCGTTGAACCGAATGAAATCATTCCCTCCCGACCGAGGAAGAGTTGGAAAATGGGGTAACGGCGGAGCCAGTTATCGCGAGATCTTGCAAAAGGTTGACTGAGGTTACTATAGTGTCGCGAGATTCCATGTAAAAGCGATATTTTTGCCCTGCCTTATTTGCTTTGCCTCTCTCTCTCTCTCTCTCTCTCGCTCTCTCTCTCTCTCAGGACCAGAGGTCAAATGATGAGGGGAGTGAAAGGGACAATTTGAAATGAGAAAACAATCAACAACCTCATTCAATGACTATACAAATAAGCTTTATCCTATGGAAAAAAAATGACATTATATCAGAAGTTGTTTTGAATACATAGTAATTAGGAAAATATTTTTGTTATATAGAAATAAAATATAGCAATTAATTTGTTCTCTTAATAGTGGGTTCGTTCATCATGTCACAGTGGAGCCTCCCTCGAGTGTTCCTTTAACATTGTGAAATTGGGTGGGGCTGAGAGGTTGGGTTCTCTCTTAGCCCTGAAACATGTCATAATCATGAAGTATGGCTAGCTTCTCTCTGTGTGGTAGTAGGTAGGCCGTAGATCTGTCAGCTTCTAACTGTGGGAGAATGATGTCAGTTTTAAAGTGACAGTCAGGAGGACAGGATGACCATGTTACTACAATTTTTAGTGTGGACGTCTTGGAATGAGAGTAGGGTAGGGTTGATGGCTATAAGGATTATCATTAGTCCGTTCTTCTTAGTCTTTTTGATTGATTGATTGATTGATTGATTGATTGATTGATTGATTGATTGAACAGTTTGCAAAAAGGTACAGTGGTATGATTATACAAATGGTGCTAAAAGGATAACACAAGGGCTTATTCCATTGTGGTCCTGTGTATAGGTATATTGATTGATTGATTGATTGATTGATTGATTGATTGATTGATTGATTGATTGGTTGGTTGGTTGATTGATTACTTTATTAACAGTTTGCAAAAAGGTACAGTGGCATGATTATACAAATAGGTCTATTGATTGATTGTGTGCTTGTTTGTTTGTTTGTTTGTTTGTTTGTTTGTTTGTTTGTTTGTTTGATTGATTGATTGATTTATTGATTGATTGATTGATTGAATACCTTAATACTTTAATATTGCCTTTTTAAATATCATCGAGACATTTAAAGACAAACAATGATATCCGTTCCCAAAATGAAGAGGTTTGATTGTTGTTTCTCATTGTTTTCAGATGCAGTAATCCACAAATACCAGTAGTAGGCAATAACGCAATCATGTAGACACATTCAGCCATAGTAAGGCAGATAGAAGAAGAACACACCACGACAACAACAGTCAGCTGATCGTTTTCTTGCTTTCTTGGTACGGGCGAATTAAATAAATCCACTATTAAGGAACCTAAAAGCACAAAGAAAGCATTGCTGAAAGGGAGAGAGATCGAGTGCACGGTTATATTTATGTTTCAAGTAGGTCCTCCTGGGTTGACGTTTTAAAACACTATAGCTAGCTGGCATAGTTAGCATGAAAGGCTTGTACTGCAGACCCGGAGGAAATGATGCTGAGACCAAGTTCCTTATTCAGGAGACGGTGGGTACTTATAGCCATAATATTAGTAATAGTCTTACTATTAATTCTGCTGCAGTGTCTGTGTTGTCAACTAACAATTGTGTTTGTTGTGTCTAGTAGTCATAAAGTCTTGGAAGACGTGCGTAATGCAAGTGTCATTACTGTATTGACAAATAACTGTCTTAACTGAAGATGTGTGTCTGAATATAATTTCTAAAGCTCTCTGTCTGTGTCACATATGGGTCTCTATAGACACTTCCAGCGCTATTAGACAGCCATCAGGTCAGGGTACAGGTCAAGGCCTGTGGACTCAGTCCACTGAACTTCAAGGTAATTCAGTCATAATAATACCGTAAATGATAATAATGTAATAATAGTATTGTTATAATCGTCATCATCATCATTACTATTACAGTACTCTGTTCAACATAAGTATTAAGTAATGTCAGATTATTTGTTCTGGTAAACAGATGGTTGTTATGGTGTCATTATGTAGGTATTTTTGTGTGTTATAAAGTACAAAAGTAGATTCAAGCCTGCCTTATATATGCTTACAGTATGCAGTTCAAAAGCTTCATTGTGCATTTGCCTTATTGAAAACGTTTTTCAATACATCGCCTATAGTTATGTTATACAATACTAATGCATGTTCTGTTTCCGTCTCATTTCCGCCTTGATGCTTCTAGTTGCTAGGTGACCTGGGCATCCAGAGAGATTTAGTTCCTGTTGGCAGAGAGGTGGTTGGGGTGATTCTGAAAGGTCTGACTCTCTTCCTCTCTCGCATACCATTTTGAACCCCAGCAAACATATTCCGGGGGTACGTTTAGTCAAAAATAGCAGATCTGTACATTTTTGGAGTAGACGGGAAAAAGCCTCACAAGTACAGAGACTACAACCCGGGTCTAGCCCATTTTGGACTGAGGTCGATAAAAGAAAGGTTGAGTGGTGCTCAACCTTTTTCATGTCAAGGACCCCCAGAATTATCTCTATTGGGCCACGGACCCCCATCTCAAAATATGTAGTTCCAGGGACCCCTCCAGAAGCCAATATTTTAGTTAAAAATGTTCGCTCTGAAATATATATTCGAAGATTTGTGCCACATTTTCACGATTTTTCAAAAATAGCAGACCTACAAGCTCGTAGCCATGTTTAAAACACCAAAAGGGGTTCCCGCCCAAAATGGGTTAAGTAGTAAACTGGAAAAACACTTACAGACAGTAAATCACCGTTTAAACAAAGCTCTCTCCATCTTTGTTTAAACTACATTAGATGTTGTATTGTCTTCTTTCTGTCTTCCTGTGCAGTGGGCTCCAGTGTTTCCTTCTTCCAGCCTGACGATGAGGTTGTAGGTAAGAAAAGTGTGATTGTAACTGTTATTTTTTGGTTTGTTTCCTATTCTGTGTGTGCACGTCACGAGTGAATGAAACTCTAATCTTGCCCTGCTTATTTTATTTCCAGGTATCCTGCCATTGGACAGCCGTTGCTCGGGACTCTGCGATGTTGTTGATGTAGACGAACACTATCTGGGTAATAGCAACACACACACACACACACACACACACACACACACACACACACAGTTCTCTTCAGACATTAGAGAGAAGCCTGTGGTAGCATCCTCAGTAAAGTACCACAATTTGTCTTTACACCTGTGACTGACACCTGAGCATGGGCCCTGCAGGTTAAGTTAAGTTTCCAAACTTTTTGTGAGGAGTTTATATTCATGTATATGCATTTGTCAATAAAAAAGTTTTTTGGTTTTGTAGAATTAATCCACATGGCAACCGGGAACAAACGTTCTGTTGCCAATAGAAACCTCTGTAAGGAAACACTCGATTTGGATCGATTCTTCCTTGTAGGAAGCTAGTAGATAGATATGATATTGACAATATTTTGAATACTTCACATTTTCTAAAATATGATGTGTGTGTGTGTGTGTGTGTGTGTGTGTGTGTGTGTGTGTGTGTGTGTCATGTGTCAATTTGTGTCTCCTCCAGTTCAGAAGCCAGAGAAGCTGGGTTGGGTGTGTGTGGCAGGTGCACTGCAGGACAGTGTGAAAGCTTACACAGCACTACACACACACGCTCGCATGGCAGCCGGACACACACTCCTGATCATGGATGGAGCTAGTGTATGTACAAACAGTAAGGGGGTGTGTGTGTGTGCGTGTGCGTGCGCGTGCGTGTGTGCGTGTGTGTGTGGGAGAGAGATAAGACTTTGTATGGAGATAGATGTGTATCTTGTTCTCTTCCCAGGGAAGGTCTGACATGCACATGGTCCCTATTGAATTGATTTGCTTGTCTGCATAATGTGTTTTAACTCTCCCTCTTTGGGCGTTCCTTCCCAGCCTTTTGGCCTGCTGTGCATTCAGCTGGCGTGTTACCATGGAGTCAAGGTCCTGGCCACATCTCACACACCACAGCAGCACACATTCCTGGAGCAGCTGCGGCCCAGCGTAGGTCCGTACCACAATAGTATGTCCACAGTTTGAATTGCAGTAATGAAACTGCTTTCAACGTAACTTCAGTGGCTTGCCTGTTCCGACACAGTCCAGTTAACCTATTTTGGGCGGGAACCCCTTTTGGTGTTTTAAACATTATGTTATAATTTAGCTATTGAAAAATAGCAGATCTACAAGCTCATAGCGCGCCACCGAGTGGCGCGCTACGAGCTTGTAGGTCTGCTATTTTTTAAAAATCGTGAAAATATGGCACAGATCTTTGAATATATATTCTTTCAGAGCCAACGTTTTTAACTCAAATCTTTGCTTCTGAGGGGTTCCTGGAACAACATATTTTCAGATGGGGGTTGGCGGCCAATTACATTTTGGGGTTCTTGACATGAAATATTGAGCACCACCGATACAGAAACATCTTTCAGAAAACTGTCAGAATTTAGAAGACATTTTTAAAATTTCAACGTCAGGCCTAAATGGGTTAATTGGACGAGTTCTGTTCTCCAGGCTCTGCTCTCTTTTTTTCATGCTTTGCTGTTATCTCTTTTCTCATTCTACCCTCTGTTACTTCCTCACCTGTTCCCTCCTTTCCCCGTCTTGTTTCATTGTCTTTCCCCTTCATTGTTCCTCAGGCGTTCAGGAACCTCTCGTAGGTGAGACAATTCTTTCTGTCGCTCTAAACTTAAAGGGGGTGCATGAAAGTGATTTTGTTTTTGTTAAAAAAAAAGGTGTTAAATAAATTCCTATATATTCTGATAGTAATCGTTGTTGTTATAGAGTACATTCTCTATAGCTCTCCCAGTCTCTAGTTCGTTAGTAACCAGGAGAGAGCAAACTAATTAACTAATTGGTGTCCCAGCTGGAAATGTACTTTACGTTTACTAAAGAGCTTGAGAACCTGGGAGACCCCTATTACTGAACAAACACTTTGTCAGAATATAAAGCTTTACGTATTTAACAAATAACCTTTTGTTTTCACAAAATAAATCGTACTTAACCACACCTTTAATTGCTTACCTGTACCCACAGTACAGTAAATAGCATTTACCGGTATGTGATACTTTCCTTAAAGGACCACTTCACCACTTTTCAACCTATCTTCATATAATAGGTCCTCACTAATAATCTTGAAAAAATGGCGCAATTTTTTTCTACTCGGTCTGTGTCTCATAGGAGGGCTGTGGGAAGTTCAGAAACCGTCTTCCAGTGACATCATCGATGGGGAATACAAGCTAATAAAAACTGCAGGCTTTCTAGTCCTGAAAAGTTGCAATGCGAAAATGGAAGCCATCGTTCTCACGATAATGAAAATCTAAACATTTTTGTAAAAACATGTTGTTTAAAAAATAATCTGCCTAATGATGATGTCACTGGAAGACGGTTTCTAAACTGCCCACAGCCCTCCTATGAGACACAGACTGAGTAGAAAAAAATCGTGCCATTTTATCATGATTATTAGTGAGTACCTATTATATGAAGATAGGTTGAAAAGTGGTGAAGTGGTCCTTTAACTTTGGAAGTCGTGTATCATTAATATCTATCCTGTACTGAAGGTGATATCAGTGTGTGCAGTAAAAACAATTTTGTCTTTTGTATCTGGATGTGGTAACTTTATAAAATGCAATTGTCTCCACTATCTAAAGTGATGCTCTAGTCTAATGGTATCCATGGCAAATATTTGTCCAATATACTGTATTATCTATCTAGGCTCTATCTCTATGTCGGCTTGTAGTGACGTTTTGTTTTTAAGGATATTTTATACTGTATGGCTGGAGTTGGTATTAGATTATGTTTTTAATGGTTTGTATCGACAGTACAAAGTCATCTGGCTGTCACTAGCACACTTAGCTTGTGTTGTGTGTGTCTTTAGCCAGGGTGATTCCAGTCTATGACGGCTCATCAGACCTGTTGTCTACTGTTCTGGAGGAGACGGGAGGCCTGGGAGTGGATACAGTCATAGACTCTGGAGGTAAAAGCACTGAGTGTGTGTGTTCATGTGGGTGCATGAAGTCTAAATCACAGCACAGTCACACCCTTGCTTAATCCATTAGAGACATGAAACAACTTGACTAACCTCTGGCTTAACATGTTAAATGTTCCGTTTGTATTCCTGTTTGTTCAGTGCGTCTCCACCACGAGGAGGATGAGTCAGCCGAGACGAAGCTTCTCCCACACAAACATGACATAATCAGTGTGCTGGGAGTGGGGGGGCACTGGGTTACATCACACCAAGACCTGCAGGTATAGTAACAACAGTGGTGGAAGAAGTACTTTATTTGTATTACTTAAAGGGGCATTCCACTCATTTTCAACATTTTACTATGTCATTAATATACCTTAGAGCTGTTGTGTGGAAATAATAAAAAAGTCCCCCCATTCTGTGTTTCCTAGAACTAGAGTTCTGAAAAAAATCATTAACATGGTGAAACGCATCTTGGTGATGTCATCAAGATGTGTTTCACCATGTTAATGATTTTTTTCATAATTACAGTTCTAGGAAACACATAATGGGGGGGACTTTTTATTATTTCCACACAACAGCTCTAAGGTATATTAATGACATAGTAAAATATTGAAAATGGGTGGTTTTCCCCTTTAAGTATGACAATATAGAAATAATAGTAAGAGTCTGAAAATAGCAGATGTACTGTAGAAGAGCACAACACGTGACAATGTGATTGTATGTAGATGGTCTATTTTTGGTACGTGATGCGTTATGAGCTTTTATATCGACTACTGTCGTTACTGTACGTATGACGCAGGGCTTAAGTGGTCGATTCAGTCGATAATAACATGCGTTTGAATAATTTCACATCGATTCATTGATCAATTAAATTACCTCCCACCCCCACTCCAAATTAAGTGCTTCTCATTTTTTCCATTGGAGTTAAAATTAATAATTGATAGTTCAGTGATGTAAATAGGTTTTCAATGTAATGAGTCCCGGGATGCAGGGATGGTCTTTTAGATGAGTCCCACTTCAACGACGTTACGAGTCATATTTTGCAATTTTTACAAATTGCAGCATTTAACTCCCATTTCATTGTCTATGGTTATAATGTGGTTAAATTCATGTAGAAAACAGAAGAAGAAATGAATATTATAACTAAAGCTAGCAAAATAAACTAGAATAAAATAAAATTAAAACGGATGCAGAGGGCGTTGTTTTATTGCTTCCCTTAACTATAAACTGCATTTTGGGATGCAAAATGCACCCTATTTTAATCTCTGATAGTTTGCGCTTGCCTTTACACTGGAGAGTGAAGACCATGCAGTCTTGTATCTGTGTCCTTAATGTCTTTCATCAGTGCTGTTGTGAAGTTGGATGTTTTCTTTCTCTTTTGTGCTTCCGTAGTTGGATCCTCCAGACAGCAGACTGCTCTTCTTAAAGTCAGCTTCTGTGTCTTTCATCAACGGTGACGTCTGGACATCCTCATCAGCTCAGCAAGGACGATACCTCCGTATCCAACACACCTCCACAACGATGCATATATACATGCACACTAATATATATATGCTGTTTACTTTTAACCCATTTTGACCTGAGATCAGATTCTAAAAATGTCTTGTTAAAAAAAGCTATGTTTCTATGTCAGTGGTTCTTCAATTTTTCAAAAATAGCAGACCTACAAGCTCGTAGCTCGCCACTCGGTGGCACGCTATGAGCTTGTAGATCTACTATTTTTCAGTAGCTAAAGCATAACATAATGCTAACACCAAAAGGGGTTCCCGCCCAAAATGATATATCATAACATACTGTACACACAATGCATGCATTGCCTTTGTGCCCACACACGTATTCCCATTTAATCTAAATAAGTCTTAACAATATTGTAATAGACATCCTGAAGGACATTGTGGAGAAGTTATCAGCCGGAATCCTCAGGTAAGACGAACACCGAACATTCACAATGTATTTTGCACAAAAAGAAATGCACAAAAATGCTGACAGCTAAGTTCAGGTCTTTCGAGGCATGTAGCTTGTTAAGAATCATTGCTAAGAACAATTAAAGCATGGTGTTTGAAGGCTGAGTGAAAATATATTCTTTAAACACATTAAATAAGGAAGGTGATAGGCCTAAGTGAACTTGGAAGGTTATTCCAATCGGATGGGGTTTAAAATTCACATCAACCGCTTTCTTTTGAAATTCTGACTGGGGATGATACCCCAGCAAGCCAAATGACGTCATGATAACGTTATGATGACGTCCTCCAGTGACTCCGGTGACGTTCAGGACTAGGCCAGATCACAGCCCATATGGGGATGATCTTTACGTTATTTCCAGGACGTCTTCACCAGATTAAATAATATAGCTTATTCTGGGCCAGATCTGACTAGTTATGATATGACTTAAATTGATCTGGCCTCGATCAGACTCTCTCTGATTCATCCAGGGACGTCCGTCTTAGTGGGTAAAATCTATGTTGGTTGAAATCAGGTGATATTCTGGGTCAGACCTGACTAGTCTTGGTTTGACTTGATCTGGCCCCAATCGAGACGTCACTAATTCGTCCAGGTCCTGACCGTGCTTGCTGGGATAGAAAGGGTGCTCAGTGTGACTATATATGGTGACATGTAGGGATTTTGAAATCCCTATAACCAAACTCGGTCACATACAGTAATAATAGAGCACTATGACTTTCATACATATGTATGTTGTACGACCAGCTTTACAGCATTGAGAAAACGCTAAGTTAAAAAAAAAAAACTAATCCAAGCAGCCATGTCATAACAGTCAGAAAGCATGCGTATGTACAGTATGAGTGGGTATTGGGACATACAGTAGGGAGTGGATACAAACCCTTGTTTGGGGAGGCACCTTAGAAAACTTTGCTGTGTCTTCCCCCCCCATCTACTAGCTACTGTATATTTATCAATAAAGGCAAAAAAACTAAAAAGAATATGGTACATTTCTTTTTAAATCAATATATTTAGTCATTTTCTCTCTGTCCAGACCCCAGCCTCAGGAGCCGGTCCCTCTATATGAAGCCACGGTTGCCATGGAGATGGTCCAGCTTCGCCAAAAGAGGACGGCCGTTGTTCAGCTCTGACAGCACAGCACAGCACTGCCTACATACATCCCCACTTGTCTCTGTGTACGACTGTACGTCACTGTGTACGTCACAAAATGTTCATGTGAATTATCTGGACTCCCCGACACAGCTGATTTGATTATCCGTACCCACATTAAAGACACAGGACTCTTGCAAAATGATTTGATTAGCCATATCCGCGTAAAAGAAAAAAGAAGAATCAAAGAATCAGTCTAAATGTTGAATTGGAAGTAATCACCTGCTCATAACTAATAGTAATCCACACTGAATTTCATCTGTTTTTGTTGTTTTTTTAAATAGAAAAAACTCAATAGGTTGGAAATGTCAACCGACTACCATCTTCAGATGTAATTGTCAGGATCAAAACAAACTACACAACCACATTTGTACAGTTTGGGACTGGTTAAAAGCTGTCCGTTTATCAGATCATTTCTAGCTCACCTTAATCTATCTTAACCCATTAGAAACCGGGAAAGTATCGTGCCATTTTAGATTTTTGCATTGGCCATTAAAAAATAGCAGGTATACAAAGCTCACAGCGTGTCATTTCGCGCCGCGAGCTTGTGAATCTGCTATTGAACTTTTTTAAGTGGTGCAACCTTAAGTGACTGTGTGTGGGTGGCTGGGTGCGTCTGAGCACGAAAACAGCATGGTTGTTTTTCACCACCTGTGCGCAACCTAACACACACACAAACACACGGGTGTGACAGTACAGTACAGTAGAGGGACCCCCACAGTAACTTTGTAATTTCTAAACCGTTTCGGCTCGCCGGAATCGGGCCGGCACCCTGGGTGCGTTCCTGTGAGTCTGGAACTCCCCTCCCCCACCCTGGGGACCCCCACACGAAGTTGCACCACTTACTTCACATGGGTGTGATTTTTTTTAATCGTGAAAGTGTGAGAACTACTGATTTGGAAGGCTTAAGAATCTGCTTCAGGTCTTGATGGTTTAATCGTAGCTATTTGGAGCTCCATCAAACACATTGGTTGTATTATCACAGGTGGTGATAATACAACCCCCCTAAAGGAACCCACTTTGAGAACCACTGCAATAGGAAATCAAGACTAGCCATCTGTTGTAAACTCTAATTACTGGACCCTCGCCTGGTTCTGACAGACTGGTAGTGTGTGCAGGCTGGGTGGTGTGTGACAATCCAGTTGAAGTATTCCTTTGGTACGGCGACTGCGGCGGCGGGCCCGGGAGAACGCGACACCAGACAGTATCACGCTAAAAGGTTCACCAAGTTTATTACACAACAGGGAACATATATAGTGCTGGATCATAATGACGTGACAACAAGATATGAGACATAGAAACGTGACATGATAATGACTACTGCAGCAAGGCTGACCTTGCTGGCGCTGAGATGTCTCTCGTAGCCTATCCATAAAGTAGGCCACAGTTCAGGCAGTACACAATCCATATCAAGTACACTGTATCTCAAGTTCAAGTACATAGACTTGGATGTACATGGGCAACTCATGATTATAACACCATCTTCGATTTAATTTCCTGTACCTGTGGCATAGGTGCTCGCCCCTTTAGGAAACCAGAGGTAGGTTTTGATGTTTAAGTGAATGGGGTGGGGGGGCAGGGAGACTAGGAGGCAATTACGCCCACTGTTGTTGTAGTAGGGGACCATTTGTGTGGGATGGCATATCTTGGCAACTTACAAATATAATTGGTTTACAACCTCCAGTGAAACTCCCACACCTTTGCTAGACAAACGGTAACAGGGACCAAGTTTTATAGTTCATAGTTCAATATGACAAATATATATATATTAAAAAAATAGACAGTATATCAAGTTTAGAAAGCATTACAAGGCAGTAAAATGTGATTTGATATGTTCGTAGGATTTTGGGAGCAGACAGCTCTCAAGGGAACATGTCATGATATGACATTGATATTTAAACTTAGCTAGCTACATGGGAAGACAATACGGCAATACATTTGATTGATGCATTTATATGGGTTGAATATGAAAGATTTAAGAGCAGGGTTTGATGTGTCTTGAAAAGCTTGGCATTTAGCAACATGTTGCTTGTCTGTCCTGAATGCACTACAAACTGTCTTTTTTGAGTGCACATATGCTTTATCCCTTTCTTTAGCTATTAATTATTAAAAACGTTGCCGTTATCAGCAGTCAAACAATAAATACTTCTTGGGTTGGGTCTCATGACCAGCATGGATACGTTTCTGGGTCATTGCTGAAAAGGTGTCGCCCTGCTGTGCAACAGTCTGTTGCACTTAGTTTCAACTAGCATTCCAGGAAGTCCTTGATACTGGAAACTGGAGCGCTTTCTATTCATACCAGATGCAAAACCATGTTGACCACATGACAGTTGGATAAACAAATACACAAGAGACAGTCCACACTTTGTCAGTCTGTCAGATATCCCTATCTATACTGTAGTCAGTGTTGTGTCTTCAGGTTGGGATGACAATGGCTGTCTCTGCATGCCTTGAAGCAGCTCCAAACACCGTCCCAGAATACATCTCTCTTCTTCTCTGATTGATCTGACCACATCCAGCTGTTCTCTGATCGGTACAGCACACCGCTTGTAGAGATGGGAAATCTACATGCGCACACAAATATAATTGAGGCTCACTCAAACATTCTTATGTTAAAAAGCCTTATTGGATGGGATGGGCAGAGGTTTGTGTGTGTGGATAAACGGGTAAACGTACCTTATCTAATACGGTGTGTGTGTCCAGCAGTAAGTGTTGACACAGAGTCCAGGCGGTCTGGATGCACCACTGCTCTCTCTCCTCAGTCAATGGTTGACCAAGTAACACAGACTTCCACTGGGGACTTCACAGATGCACACAGAAACAGACTTATAAAGACTAATTTTGATTGATTGATTAGTTTATTATCAGTTTGCAAATAGTACAGTGGTATGATTTTACAGTGATGCTAAAAAGATAACACTTAAAGGAGAATTCCATACTAGAAGTCTTTATTACCTTTATTTGTAGTTGTTACGTCCCCACCAAAGAGGTCCTGGTGTTATTTTGTGCAAAAGTGCAATATTGGCTTTTTCCAATAATTTAAGCCCTCAATGGGGGTTAGGTTTTTGTGCTAATTCGCTTATTTCCATCAAAATAAGTAGTAAAGTGTGCCGCTTGGGATACTATTGATGGAAATAAGCGAATTAGCACAACACCCCATAGCCCCATTCAATTCAATGCAATTCATTGAGGGCTTATGGTAGGGGAAATAGCCAATAATGCGCTTTTGCACAAAATAACACCTGGACCTCTTTGGTGGGGACGTAACAACTACAAATAAAGTTAAGAAAGCCTTCTAGTATGGAATTCTCCTTTAAATCCCTATATGGGCTTGTTTCCATCGTGGTCCTGCCCAGTGCCCTGCACAGTGAAATCAATACAATATCCAGAAGATGGAAAATAAATAGAACGCTGACTGATAAGCACATCTAGAGAGGTTCACTTTTTACAGAATGAGCAGGTAAATATGGCCCTTAAAAACTAAATATAACCATATAATGTATGCGAGCGAAATTATCTTACTATAGTGTCTGAGGCAGTGCCAAAATTCTGAGAGCCGTCATCAACCTCCAACTGGGACCTTCACTGGACACCGTTAGGTTACTGATAGAAAAAGAGAAGGGGAAAAGTTTGCGCCATTCCATGGGATCATTGAATCTATGTCAAATGCAACCCTGTGTTCTTCTGTAGGTGGCATTAACCCATTTTGACCCAGGAACGATTCTACAAAATGAGTTTTCTGAAAAACCTATGTTTTTATATGTCAGTGGTGCTCAATATTTCATGTCAAGGACCCCCAGAATTATATGTATTTGGCCGCCGACCCCCATCTGAAAATATGTTGTTGCAGGGACCCCCCCAGAAGCAAAGATTTGAGTTAAAAACTTGCTCTGTAACAATATATATTCAAAGATTTCAGGCACATTTTCACGATTTTTCAAAAATAGCAGACCTACAAGCTCGTAGCGTGCCACTCGGTGGCGCGCTATGAGCTTGTAGATCTGCTATTTTTCAATAGCTAAAGCATAACATAATGCTAACACCAAAAGGGGTTCCCACCCAAAATGGGTTAAGACAGTGTTAACAGTAAACAACAGAAATGATGCAGTCAACCAAAGCCAAATGTGTTTTGTTTGGTGTGTAAAGTTCTACGTACTGTAGGCTCTAGTGTAGAAAGCTGATCTTACTGTATGAAGTTGTTCTCTTGCAGGAACTTCATCTTCTGCTCCAAACTTCTGTCACCTCTTACAACCTCACAGAGAACCCCTGGAGAACCAAATAGGAAGGCCTTTTATGTATTACAACCTCACAGAGAACCCCTGGAGAACCAAATAGGAAGGCCTTTTATGTATTACAACCTCACAGAGAACCCCTGGAGAACCAAATAGGAAGGCTTTTTATGTATTACAACCTCACAGAGAACCCCTGGAGAACCAAATAGGAAGGCTTTTTATGTATTTACAACCTCACAGAGAACCCCTGGAGAACCAAATAGGAAGGCTTTTTATGTCACCTCTTACAACCTCACAGAGAACCCCTGGAGAACCAAATAGGAAGGCTTTTTATGTCACCTCTTACAACCTCACAGAGAACCCCTTGAGAACCAAATAGGAAGGCTTTTTATGTCACCTCTTACAACCTCACAGAGAACCCCTGGAGAACCAAATAGGAAGGCTTTTTATGTCACCTCTTACAACCTCACAGAGAACCCCTGGAGAACCAAATAGGAAGGCTTTTTTATGTATTTTTACAGTAGATTTAACTTTCTTAACCTTTTACTAGTAGCATTGTGTGACAATAAACAGCAACCAGTTAAATTCCTTGCATGAAAACACACTCTGTAATACAATTAACATTCAAGATTCTGACATACAGTCTTTGGACACACCCTTTGAACAAAAACAATCGACAGACTTGGTTCATAATTGCCCAGCCTCGAGTCCAAAACAACATAATAGGCTATAGGCTTTAGGCTTTAGTCAGACTCAAATTCCCTGTCATGCAACGGCTTCAAAGTGTTTGACAACATTGCAGGTGGATTGTCCCCATGCCACAATGGATTTGTTGACTGACTGCAGCCATGTCACCTGTGTCCACATAGACGACACTGTGAGGATTGCCGGAGGCGACAAAGCCATACTCCAGCAACAGGCGCTGGTTGTCATGGGAGCCATAGTTGATGAAGGCCTGTTGGTAGCGCTGCACCCCGACAGCACTGCTGATCTCATAACATCCTGATGCGTGATTGAAACCTGCTGACACCTGGACAAATACACCCACAGAACATATAATACATATATAATACAGTATACACTAGAGAACTGCGGATGAGCTTTTTTGTCACCCTAATCCGCCCGTACATATTAATGATCCGCCCGTTATCCGACCGCATTAATTAATTAATCCAATTTATATATCCGCAACCACCCGAAATCCGCTGCAGGGATAGCCATAGCCAATCTACAAGCTCACAACGCGTCGCTGGCTCGCTGCGACGCGTTGTGAGCTTGTAGATCGGCTATTTATAAGTTGTGTCACTCACCACTGCCGACAGTTCACCAAAGTTACGGTTGTATATTCCCATTTCCATGGCAACAAGGCTGCCGTCCGTTCAGTCAGTCACGTTCGCACATCGCAACGAACGTCTTTTCATGTGGCATATATCCAGCCCTCGCTCCCATGCAGTCCCATGGCACCGAGTCCCACGCCAAACTTATATTCTTCCCTTCTGTTTCAGTTAGTTGTAAGTTTCTTTCATACTCTCAGCTGCCTGTTAGCCTAGCAGCTAGCAGCCCACTCGTTGTTGTGGTCCTTCTTAGCCAATATAGGCGTCTAATTTGTGCCTGATGGAAAATATTAAAATACTACTAACGCACGCATGCTGAGATTTTGTGCCTTTTAAAAAACATATTATAAGACTATAGATAGATATCATTAATTTATTTCCGTTTTAAAAGTTATAAAGCCTATAGATAGATGGCTGCCATTCATTTATTATTTCCAGCATTATTTCACCCGCGGTTTATCCGATATTAATTTATAATATATTGAATTGACCCTAATCCACCCTAAACTGCGGTTCACCCGCGGCAACCGCGGCTAAATCCGCCACCCGCTGGTCTCTAGTATACACAAATCCTTGCTTTCACTCGCTACAAGTTACATCTGCATCAGCTGGTAGAAACAATGTAATTGTCACCAGCGTCAGTTATTATTAACAACTAATAGGTTTGTGTACACTACAGTGATATTATGAACCTGTATGTCAGGCCGGTGGTTGAGCAGGTCCAGGAAGGGAGCCAGAGCATAAACATCCTCTCCAGACAGGAAGGGGCTGGGTGGGTGGGACATGAAGACAGAGCGCGTGTTGACGCTGCACCATGCCCACCTAATGAGAGAGAGAGACACAGGCTCAACACATCTAGTCTTCACTCACACGGTCACAACAGATTGTTGTATAGCTGATGCATGAGACTTGTTTACTGATCTGTAAGCTCTCAATTCATTTCCAATGGGAGTCACATGGTTTGACACAACATTTTTGTTGTATGAGGGGGAGGGGGGCAGTCGAAACACAGCCGAAAGCCGTACAACAAAAATGTTGTGTCAAACCGTGTGACTTCCATTGGAAATGCATTGGGGCGGCCATGACACTTACCCTTTGTTTACATCTAGCATCCAACCATGTTGTATGCTAGATGCGAAGGTGTGAGTGAGGCCCTAGTCATTACTTCAGTGATTCTCAAGAACGTACACATGATGCACTGCATAGAGAAAAAGATGTGTGGAGGACTTGGGAATAACTCCAGTTGGATACAGGTTGTACATGGTCGTATCACTGTGGAATCTGGATATAATACTATTCTGTGTGGATGTGAGACAGTGTACACTGACTAGCGCCAAGAGGCGGCAAGATGCCGCCTAGAGCAGGCGTCTCTTCCGGGTTTTTAAACAGCTAGTGGATGGAAATGACGCTCACATGTGGCTGCCACTTGACGTGTCGGCAAAGCACTTTCGTTTTTTTTGCCGACACGTCAAGTAGCAGCCGCGCACCAGCCGAGAACCCTGAGAAGCCTGCTATAGGCAGCATCTTGATGCTATACGGTTTGGGCACACTGAGTGTGTTCAGTTCTTTTTTTCCTATAATTTTTATCCCACGATTTTGTAACCCATTTTTCACCCTGTTTTCCTGGGCTCTACACACCCTCCGCCAACCTAGTCCCCATATATGGGGGACATGGGGAGAGCAACGGACTTGAACTCATGCTTCCTTCATGCCCGAGTGTCCAAGTTGCTCCTTTACACCTGACAGGGGGAGTTTCCCTGGTTGGGTGTAGCGCGTGGAAGGAACACGTTATTCCAACCAGTTCCTTTCCCCTCCATCAGGCGCCCCGGCTGGCCAGGGGGAGGCAGTTTAGAGACCAGGATTACTGCATGTTTTTTGTGAGGGTACCTACCCTAGGGGACACGGGGAGAACATGCAAACTCCACACAGAAAGGCCTTTTCGCCAACCCCGCCTCGGGTATGGGCACTGATGACGCGGAGGAGGAAACACGCCGCCAGCACCCACAGTGTCCCGAGCGGGAATCGAACCTTCTAGCTGTGAGGCGACAGCACTACCAACTGTGCCACCGTGCCCCGAGTGTGTTCAGTTCTCTTCTCACCTCAAAGCTTCATACGTTAACACCTCCCCTGCAGGTTTGCTCAGGATTGGCTGTAGGGACCTGTATTAGCCAATCGGAACATAATAGAGATTAGAATTAACTGACGCAGGACAAGTTTTGAATTTGATGCACTCATTGTACACAGAAACTTACCATCTAGTTTGATTAATTGATAGGGAGTTTGAGTAATAATTATTGATAGGCCAGGATGACTTTTATACTACATTCATTCCATTTATTGTTTTGGCCGAAAGCTATCAGAAACAATGTAATGTTTTCACCCTGGCATCCCTATTTTTGGCATGTCTTTTGTCGGTTTCAGCAATTTTTTGTGTATCCTACTAAACTAATACGTTATGACATCCTATCATAAATATTCATCGGCTCATGGTAAAAATCACAATAATACACCCAAGCAGGTTGTGCTATACTGTGATAATGGCAATGGAATGCTAATCTATGGCACTTGGCTTTCTACCAGTGCTGATGTGTCACAGTGTAGGAGCCGATCTACAATAGGCCATCACATCATGTACTGTATGTGCCATGTCTAACATCCCTGTTAGTGTGCTTTGTCACCCTCTACAGACATGGAAGAGGGGACATAAAAACCTGGCCATCAGAGGGCGTATAAGGGAATGTGCTACATTCTCCTCTTTTAAATACAATCTGAACAAAATGGTTGCTTGAAAACCAAAGCTGCAACCATTCATGATTATTTTAGGTGTATTTATTTTTTATGCTGTGTTCCCTATGCAATGTTATGTAAATGTATTCCACTGTTTGCCTGTCTGTTTTCCGTTTTCCGTTTCTTGTGAGGACTGTGGATGAAAATTAGCAACTGTGCTATATCCGGTGTATTTACGTCCATGTCACATCCATTAATATGCATTGTCCTGTCCAAATAAACAAATAAAGTAAAAAAAAAAGGGCCAGGTGTAGTTGATTGGAGGTTCACAGCTTTTTCGTCTGGTTTTTGTTGCTCCTATACCTCCTTCTATTCTAATTTACAGTTTCTATGCTAAAAGTCTTTTTATTTTGTTTTCAACTTCAAAAACCCTTTTGAGTTCAACTTTAACTTTTCTTCTGGACATTCCTCATTTCCCTTTTTTGGTCATGTTTGCTGTACAAAGCCAGTCAGTGGAAAAAGGTACTCTCAATCAACCACCACAAGGACAAAAGGTCTCTCTACACACAGCATAGCACTCCCTCTTGTGTATTCAACTGTTTAACTGGCTTTGCTTGACCCGACCCACCTGAAAAAATCCTGGTTTGAAGAATGAATTTCCAACACCGCCTCCCTCTGCTCCATAGCTTGTTTCCTCACACTGGTCGGCAGCAGAGCCACGACGTCATCGGGGAAATAAGCAGGGCATGTGTACGTGGTGGGCAGGACGCTGATGTACGGGAGCCAGTCGGAATGATCTCCTCTGTGTCGCTCACACACGAGGAAGACACAGAGAGATAACAGCGGAGAGAGACGGGGCTTCCAGCTGTGAATGAAAAGGCAGCATGTTTGTCGATGTATGCATGTTTGTCTACAGCAGTGGTTCCCAAACTTTTTCGTGTCAAGGACCCCCAAATCAACATTTATTAGGCCACGGACCCCCCATTTGAAAACATGCCAGTGACCCCGATAAGGGAGGACTTTTACGGCTCTAGCAGTGATTCCGAAACATATTAATTTCAAGGACCCCCAGTTTCACACGCATTATGCTACGGACCCCTGATTTAATTGCATTTCTATCTCTGGTACCCCATTTATATTGTAAAACCACTGTTAATTTAACTCTGAGAGTTACCCTAACGGGTCCATTTGGTTCCATTTGTACACTCTCAGAGTTACAGACCCATAAGGGTCAATTTGGTTCCTAACTATCTCTAATTGAGCTAGGTACCCCCTGGAACTCCCTCAAGTACCCCTAGGGGTCCCCGGACCCCACTTTGGGAACCACTGGTCTACAGGCTTCTTTGAGATTCATTATCTTTCCTCAAAGAGTAGCCGACAATAGGTGGGGAAGGTATTAAAGAGTAAGAGCGTGATCACATTTCTAGCAGTTCTGAATGTGTGGTTACAAGAAGGCATCACTGTTTGTGGGAGTTTCTACCTCTTGATGTAGTGTCCAAGGTAGCTCTTCAGAACAGTTGAGGTTGTGAGGAGGCATGACAGTGGAAGAGCGATTAACATCTTGCCGGGCTGACGGAAGGAGAGACAGTGATGTTTTTCAAGATACTCAAAGTTGTTTAGATTCATTCTTTCAAATGACTACATTTTATTCATCGCTCAAACTATTTTTTTCCACAAGATGGTCAAACCCTTCCCCAAACAATCAACCGTGATTATTTTAGTTTTCAGTATTCATGAAAGGATAGAATATGTGCGATGAACAGCATGCAACAATGTGCCGTCTTAAAATTGTACAACTTCAATACCCTATTATCTTAATTTGGTCAGAATGTATTGAGAGGATAGCCCCTTGAGATGCAGCATCTCATTTTAGAGGGGGTCCTATACACATAAGTAAAACATTACATACAATACAAATACTTTTTGTATACAAATACACATATGTAAAAAAAATACATACTAATACACAAGGCACAGTTAGCTTGCTCACCATCTCCCATCCACACCCCCAGCCCTCAACTCATTTTAAACAAAAAGTAATGGAGAAAACAGTACTATGACCTGTATCAAAGTTAGAAATAAACGTAAATCATGCTTTACTCAATAGCACAATGAATGTTCAGTCAATTTACCTTTATTGTCTTCTGGGCCTGCATCCCTCTGCCAGTATCTGGAAAGATGAACAGATCAGATCAGTGCACACAAAATAAGATGGCTCTAACATCCCTCTGTGCAGTGGTGGAAAGTAATTAAGTACTTTTACTTAGGTACTGTACTTAAGTACAATTTTGAGGTATTTGTACTTTACTTGAGTATTTCCAATTTCCAATACTTTTACTTCTACTCCACTACATCTCAGAGCAAAATTTGTACTTTTACTCCACTACAATTATTTGAAAACTTAAGTTACTAGTTACTTTGGAGATTTTAATTTTGATTAGAAAACATACATTAACCACTTCAACCCTATACATTTCGACCATTTGAAAATAGCCGATCTATAGCCGAAAATAGCCGAGCTTGTAGATCTGCTATTTTCAATAGATTTTGTACACATTTTAAACTTGTGAAATGTTTGTACTTTTACTCAAGTACATTTTCAATTCCCACCTTTTACTTGTAACGAAGTAGTTCTAAATTGCAGTATTGTACTTTTTCCACCACTGCCTCTGTGTAACACCCATTTTAGGTTTCTAAACCATGTGTAATGTCTATGAAAAAAAAGACATTGGTCAACACACACACGCACACGCACACACACACACACACACACACACACACACACACACACACACACACACACACACACTTTGAAAGAGGATGTTCACTAGAGAATAGCAGAAATCTACCAGAGAAGTAGCTTGGCTGCAGCAGAGTTGAGGTGAATCCACGCTGGTGGAGAAACTTCATTAAAGAAACATACTGGGGTTGATGGCACAAGGAGACTGGAAAGGGAGAGAAAGAATGGTATATATAAGGACGAAGGGAAGTTTGCAATAAAGGATAATAATAATAATAATCTTTATTGTCCCTGAAGTGATTTCTCTTCACAGTCTGTTAAAAAAACAATACATAACCATATAGCACAAAACAACATAACTCATCATGACACAACACCCCCTTTTGGTGTTTTAAATATAATTATAATTTAGCTATTGAAAAATAGCAGATCTACAAGCTCATAGCGCGCCACCGAGTGGCGCGCTAAGAGCTTGTAGATCTGCTATTTTTGAAAAATCGTAAAAATGTGGCGCAAATCTTTGAATAAACAGCGAACGTTTTTAACTCAAATCTTTTCTTCTGGGGGGTTCCTGGAACAACATATTTTCAGATGGGGTTCGGCGGCCAATTACATATATTTTTGGGGGTCCTTGACATGAAACTGTTTGAGAACCACTGACATAGAAACATGGGTTTTTCAGAAAACTGTCAGGATTTAGAAGACATTTGTAGAATCAGGTCAAAATGGGTTAAGGAATTACCTAGTAGAAAAAAGAAGAAAAAATAAACACTACCTGACTGGACGGAGCACTTTTTCTTCCTTCGCCTCTTCCTCGTGGCTCGTCCAGTACGACAGCCACACTTCTTCATAACGTTCTGTGTGTTAATCAGTGATATTGATCAAGTGAATCAATCATGTGTTTACAGTATATCTTCAGGAAGAAAGTCCAAGTCAAGACATAAAGTACAAACCCATTTAGGACTAGCCCCGATTCTAAAAAAACGCCTACTAAATCCAGAACTAAGTTTTCGGGGGGAAAAATCTAATATTAATTGAAAAATCACACCCGTGTGAACTGAGTGGTGTAAGGTCTTATATAGACTGATCAGCTGTGGTCTGACGTAATGTCTGACGTAATGAAATCACACCCGTGTGAACTGGGTGACCATAGCAACCATGCTCATTTTTTGAGCACAGACAGACAGACAAACTAACAAAGCCAGTCGTAGGAGTGGTTTACACCACTCAAAAATTACAATAATGTTATGCTGCTAATATACTGTACATAACAAGAACCCCAAAAGGGGTCCCCGTCCTGAATGGGTAAAACACCAAAAGGGGTTTTGGTGGTCTGACTTGCAAAATCAAGCACAGGATAAACTGGAACTGGAATTCAAAGACAACCAGTTAGCTACAGAAAGAAAAGAAAACTCACACCTTGAATTTGAAAAATCAGTGACATTAACCAGTAAGACACCCTAAAAGGCGAGGTCGCATGCAGTGCCATGCACTGGCCATATATGGAGCGTGTACAGGGTTTGATGAGGTCAGATCAACATATAGAATGTCAGAACAGGTCAGCTCCGTATATGGAGATCTAATGGTGGCAGCGGGGGCAGTGTCTTGACTCTTGAGTGTATAGGGTTTGATGAGGGCCCAGGTAGGGCCAGGACTTAATTTTCAGGCCTGTAGATTTTGCCGGTTGCCGGCAGTTTCTGATATATATCCATATACTAATATTGATGACATCACGGATCTCCATACTGTATATGGGCTTAATTACGACAGCAGGTCGCATTTACTATGATCCTTGATTTATTATCATCCCTGATGATGTCATAGTGATGTCACGAGACCTGGGCACAATATATGGGGGCTTTCCCCATGTATAGGGAGTTTGAGTGATACACTGACGGACAAAAAAACACACAATTCCATAGTTAACTGCGACCTTTGGTCGCAATAAATACAATTAGATGCTAAAAAGAGAACCTGAAAACTAATTAACACGTCATGTTAACCACTCAAGCTCTATGTTATATTTGCCCGATTTTAGGCTCACAATTGACAACACATCGCTATGTGATGCGTTGAGCTTGTAGATCTGCTATTTTCACAATTTTTAGAAGTATTCTACTTTACATGACATGCCTTAGCTAGGCGGTCTTAGGTTAGACAGCCTACAAAAGATGGTCTTTCTCTGTTTGGTTCATAAAGATAGCCTGATGAAACGTTGCAATTTTCCAATAAAGCCTTTTTAACTGCATTTGAAGACACTGCAGGAGTTTTTTTCCATTTTCAGTGGGTTGGACGGACCCTCGTTTGGTCTCCTATGCACCCCGTCGCCTTTAGGTGTGCAAGAGACTTGCTTTTTATTTTTTACAACATGCCAAAATAAATAAGGGATGCCGTGTTGAAAGTGGTAATAAGACATCGTCACTCGTCAGCCTCATAGATCTGTCACAATACTTAGAAGGTGACGGGAGGACGAGAAGACAGCAATGTCTACTAGTACTCGTGAACTCTCTGTATGTACTTACTGTTCAGAGACAGTTGTCATCTGCAGAAGGATCTGGTTGATACATCCGCATGAAAACATTTGGGCAATAAGGACTTCACAAAGACTCCCATGGAAAAGGCTACTGCTCGGCTGGTCACCGCAGGTGCAGAATACAGCTGGCCTGTGCAATATTGACAAAATCAAGTACTGTATACACTGTCGGTATAACAAGATTTATTTTACACCAATACACCATTCAATATATTGATACATTGACAACATTTTGAGTATAACTATTGGTGATTTCATGCAATATTAAATCTAGTCTGAGGGTGAACCGTGGCTGCATGGTATCTAACAATATGAGAAAATACCCTTAATATTATGAAGATACAGGTAAGGTCTCAAAGTCTGCTAGTGCTTTCTGACAGGTATTAACTATTAAGTATTATGTATTCTTCATTGCAAACTAAGCACACAAATCACGATATTTAGGATCAACAAAATCCCATTTATGTTTTTTCGCATTATCACAATGCTAATGTATCTAGCTCTATACCTCAGAGGCTCAGAGCATCCATCTATTTTACGCAATAATCTGTAACAGTACGTCTCGCTATCAAGATTAATCTAAAATTATTACATTATTAAGCTAAACGTTTTACTTTGTGGAAGCGGACAGCTCCTGGAATTACCCGGTAACTATTTAAGAAAGACTATCATAGCATATAAGGCTATATGTAAAAATCGATTCTGACATTGAGTGGCAGTGTTGATAAACAACAGCTGATTAGTTTGGTCATTCTAGCCTGCTCTAAACATAATCCATAACTCACTGGGGTATATTGTGCTAATGTCAACATAGAGTTTAATCATCAACATAATACATTATACTGTAACTAGTAATAGTATGTTTGTTACCTTTTTAGTCCTGTGCCCACTGCTTCATATCTCTGCTCTAGCCATGCATAGCCATCAGATAGCCATGTGGGTCATGTGTTTTTCCGGGTATGCGCAGCAGCCCCATTGCGCAGAGCGCGGAATTGTCCTTCTCTTCTGCCCGGAAAACATCAGATATATAAGCCCACAACGCGTCGCGGCCCGACGAGTTGTGGGCTTGTAGATCTGCTGTTTTCCGCGCGCGACGCCGACGTACGATCGTTGCTTTCGCTTTCACCCACCAGAGCAGAGCACCACTCACAGTCACAACACACCCGTCGAGGCAGCGGCCACAATAAGACGATCTATTCTAAAGTAAGGATTGGGAATTATAGTTTTCGATTGCATATTAATAGGCTGCATTATTTAACTAGACTTAAATAAACATAGGGATTGAATAAGCATGAACATTTTGAGACAAAGCTTTAGTAGCCGTAATAGCGCCGTTTGAAAGCTATCTTGCAAAGTTGCAGAACATGTACTTTTCAAGTGGCTATAACTATAGTATAGCCATATTATCGCTACGCTATATTATCTTTATTTCATCCAATTCAATGTAATTTGAAATTGTTTAATTGTAATCGTTTCAACCTGCAGATAGAAATGAGCCTTTTGGCCAAATCTGGCACATTTACATCATGAGATGATAATAAATTGAGGGGTAGTACTATAGTAGTTTGTCCACAGAATAAATTAATTGAAATGATCACTTACTTAACAGCACTGTGATTACTTTGTAGCATGGATCTAAAATACTGCTCAGTCAGGATTATTGTGTGACTTTCGTGTAAGATCTGTTGATGAGATGCCCGCCCTGGATAAGCATATTGTAATTTGTAAGCAACTTGCTGAGTCATGGTGAACTTACACACACTTTTGCACACAGAGGGGTGTGCATGGGAGACTGGTCCGTCTGAATGCTAGCTTGACCACACAGGTCATTCCTACCATAGGATTCCTACTTCCAATTGGATCTTTGTGTTAATTGAGCAGCACAGGGCCATCAACACTATACATTAACTTTATTTGTATTTGATTTTGATATGTAAACAAACATTCCCATTGGTAATGTCAGCAAGACTCAGCATGCAGTCCTCTCTCTGGGATCATTCATTTCTCCTCCTTCAACAGACTCCTCTCTCTGTTCGCTGCCATGTCTACCAGGGTTGCTGTGGTAACAGGCAGTAACAAGGGGATTGGTCTGGCCATAGTCAGAGCACTCTGTCAGCAGTTCCAGGGAGATGTGTATGTCACTGCCAGAGACAGGTATTATTTAATATAGGCACAATGATTCTGTAATCATCACATTCCACTGAGCACTGACACATTCTGAATACCCAAAAAGAGGACACTGAAGGTGGCCTTACACTAGCCGATTTCAATCTGAAATCTGATAGCACCACACACTACAGGATAATCGGAGCGGGGCAGAGAAAATATCAAACATTCTTGATATTCTTGATATCGGGCCGATCGCGCTTTGAGCGGTCGGGCACCCCCCGACCGCTAGCATCGGCTAGTGTAAGGCCACCTTTACTCTGCATATATAATTTAATTTAATCAAATATGAGGCTACATTGTGTCAAATAATTGATTTAGGCAGGGGCCTGATTTTTTCTTGACACTAGCACAAGTTTCACAAATCATGTTTCTGCTGAAATAAAACCCACTAATCTACAGTGCACATTTGTTTTCTTTATGAGAAATATGTTTCTGACAAAATGCAGACTGCAAATTGAGACTTGTTTTTGGTTTCCAGTGGGCGTGGCCAGGCAGCGGTGGAGTCTCTGGCCTCAGAGGGACACAAGTCTATGTTTCACCAGCTGGACATCGATGACCTGGACAGCATTACCACTGCAGCCACCTACTTCAGAGACAAATATGGAGGAGTGGACGTCCTGGTCAACAACGCTGGGATAGCATTTAAAGGTTGCATGATTGATCATCATTAACCCATTTTGGGTGGGAACCCCTTTTGGTGTTTCAAGCATTCTGTTATACTTTAGCTATTGAAAAATAGCAGATCTACAAGCTCATAGCGCGCCACCGAGTGGCGCGCTATGAACTTGTAGGTCTGCTATTTTTGAAAAATCGTTAAAATGTACCTCAAACCTTTCAGAAAATTTAAATTTCGACGTCAGGCCTGAATGGGTTAATAGCTTTCATAATGGCATTACGGTCCCAAATCTCATTCCCTGTCTTGTCTTGTTGCGTCGTGTCTTCTGTATCTGTAGAAGCATCCACTGATCCATTTGACGTGCAGGCCGAGGTGACTCTGAAGACCAACTTCTTTGCCACCAGGGACATGTTGACTCACTTCATGCCGCTCGTCAAACCCGGAGGTACGACGATACAACTGCAATGGCCAAAACATGACAACCGTGTTATTATGTATGTGTTTCTTTATTGGTACTATAGGAGCCAAAGAGTGCTTAGCCTATGGTTATGATTCACTTGGTTGGTGATGGGTGTGGGCACCGCATTGGCGCTTCACTATTGGTGGGAGCGTCTCTGTGGGTGGCCACCAGATAGGTGACAAATACAGGTATCTACCAGCTCACTCTAAGGACGCTTGAACTTGGAGGCAGGGTGAGCTGGGAGCGATACATTTTGTTGACCGCACTCGCACTTTATTGATATTTTGGTTCGTTCACATTTTGTTTGCTCACTGTTTGAATTGGCTTCTTTGCACATATTTATATATATTTATTGGAAATTGTATTGTGATATTTGGTGCACTGAATAACTATATAAACATTTTAAACTTATGAGCTCGTTTGGACATGAATCATTTTATCATTGTATGTGGCGCGTCATTAGTTTGTTTTTAGCTCCCAGGTTTAGCCTGCCGGCATGAGTAATTTATTGGGAATTATTATCAGCCACAACAGGTACTATGTTCCAAATCGCATACAGGTCAGTAAACAAAAGCATACAAAAAGAGTGTATGTTGTTACCCCTCTATAGGGGGGCATGCGTTAGTCTGACGTCCCGTTAGTCCGACATACGTGGCTGGTTAAGACTCACGCGTGGCTGGTTAAGACTCACACGTGGCTTCCACATGCAGTTAGGGGTAGGGTTAGTAATGTTCGTCTATTGGGACGTCGGACTAACGCTACGCACCCACCCCTCTAACCCCCCAAAGTTCCCGCTCCAAAAGAGCCACAACCCTGGCATCTTGCTGTACCATTAAAAATCACACCGTGTGAACTGAGTGGTGCAACTCCCCCCCCCCCCCTCTCTCTCTCTCTGTCTCTCATTAGCAGGCAGCAGTGCAGCACTATCTCTCTCTCTCTGTTTCTGGCACAACAGCGCCACTTTTGGTAGTCATTGGTGCTCATAGTCACATAGGTGGGTGGGTGAACACATGGGTGAACACGGACATTGCTGTTCCTTGCTCAAAAAAATAATCACTCCTGTGTGAAGTGAGCGGTGCAACTGTACCGTGTGGGGGGGGTCCCCTCAACCATTGGGACGACATGTGTGTTTATTTTTAATGCGTGCATTTGTATAGGTCGTGTGGTGAACGTCTCCAGCTTTGTGGGCTCTCGCACCCTGAACAAGTGTAGCCCCGCCCTCCAGGAGCGTCTCCGCAGTGAGGACCTGACGGAGGACGAGCTGGTGGGACTGATGCAGAGCTTTGTCCAGCTGACCAAGAAGGCCGAGCACAAGGCAGGGGGCTGGCCCGAAACCGCATACGGAGTGTCTAAGACCGGACTAACGGTATGATCTAACGGTTATTATAATTAGTGTAAAGGTGGGTGTGTACACGGAAACATACTCTGTTTTTAAGCCATTCAAATCGGGAAAGCATCTGTCTTTTTTTTTTGCGTTATTAAAAAATAGATGTATTCAAGCTCGCACCGCGTCTCTTCGTGCCGCGCTGCGAGCTTGTAAATCTGCTATTTGATTTTACATTTTAGAAAAATCTTGAAAGTGTGAGATCTACTGATTTTGAAGGCAAGGCATTCGTATAATTGGCCTCTGGTCTTAATGGCTTAATTTAACATTTAACTGAGTGTACAGATTGTAACCAATTGAATACATTTTTAGTGTAGAAATGTGTTCCCATATATCCATCAGGCTGGAATCCAGGCTAATATTGTGTATCATGCATTGACTATTTTCCAGTCAATGGATTTATTTTTGAGGGGCATTAGCCCTAGCCTGGTGAAACCACTCCCCCTGCTGGACAACATTTGCATTCTGCCAGCAGGGAGAGTCTGGGAACTCTCAGGCAGAGATGATGTACTCCGGTCCAATTCTGGCCGGAGCGATATGAGAGCGCTAGAGGCGGGATCAACACGAGACTTATGACATATTGAAGTGCTGCCACAGTGCAATGTAAACACAACCTAACAAGACTACAACTCGAAATGATTATGGAGATATCAAATTTGTCCCGCTGCTTCCGGGTTCATCGTTTCTGCTTGAGAGATCCCAGATGCAGGCAGGAGGAGGGAACTGGTGAACTCAATACTGCCGCAATCTGGCGGAGTCAGGTTACATTAGCCCCTCCTATGCCCAGTTTTTCTTGACAAAAGTGAGGACAGAAAAGTGAAGACGCAAATTGTGATTGACCAGAATGACATTTGTGATGATTTGATTGGCTGAGCACGGAATGTGATGTATATGATGTATGATAAGCGTGCCCCTCACTTCACAGTGTGATTTTTTGATTTCACATTGGTTCACATTTTCTCCAAAGTCATTCAAATTGACTGAACAATTCAAACTGGATGTTTGAATTGTGTTCTTTAAAATGCATTACAACAGAAAAACAAAGGCACCATAAATTGTTGAATTACCTATCAAGAAAGATTCAAGTCTCTTCAATTAGATTCCATACTGTACTGATATTAATGGAATTCAATGGCTTCCTTGAATATTGTCAAACATCATTATGCTTCAGAAATGTATGCTAAGCATGCCAGATTGGCTACGCATGCCAGATTGGCTACGCATGCCAGATTTTCAGCAAAGAAAATGGAAATCCTGAGAGGTTGCGAGACAAAAGACTAGTTTTGGCACCGGGTGGAAAAAATGGGTTACAAAATCATGGGATAAAAATGTAAGAGTAACAAACCATAGATGCCTGCTTACATTTTACAGGCTCTGTCAATGATCCTGGCCCGCCGGCTGTCTAAGGAGAGACCAGGTGACCAGGTAAGCCCTGAAATACAACAGCTTTAAATTAACTAACAAAATATTCTCTCGCTGCTCGTTGGGCTAATATTTATTTATAATTTTTTTGATATTACAGATACTTTTGAATGCCTGTTGTCCAGGATGGGTGAGAACAGACATGGCTGGTTCTAAAGCTCCCAAGTCACCAGACGAGGGCGCTGTAACTCCAGTCTACCTGTCCCTACTGGCCCCAGGAGCCACACAGCCCCAAGGGAAATTTGTCTCTGACAAAGAAGTACAGCCGTGGTGATAGGATAGGGATGAGTATGTGTCTGTAGTGTACATGTACATGTTTCGGGTGCAGTACTTAGTTTAGACAGTTTTTGGTTTAGACTAGTCATTGGTTAGACCAGTCATTAGTCCTACAACTCAAACCCTCACCCTAAACCTAACCTCCCACGGGGCAGCACACCTAAACCTAACCTTAACCCATGTCTAACCAATGACTAGTCTAAACTAAGTATGCACCCCCATGTTTCACCTTTAGCATTGGTGAACCAAATCATGCCACTGCCAGAGAATGAGTTTCACAACAAAATTGTATTCCTTAATTCAAATAAATAAAACACAATCTGGTAAAGTAAGGCAACTGCTGGAATCACAGTATAATACATAAAATATATGCAAATATTTTGTCTGCCTTCAGACTTTTACTGTCTTATGTTATGAAGATTCATACAATGGCAACCAAGTTCAATTGTATTCTCTGCTTGGCTTTACCTTTAAAAAAAATCACATCTTATATAGACTGATCAGCTGTGGTCTGACGTAACGTGTGACATAATGAAATCACACCCGTGTGAACTGGATGACCATAGCAACCATAATCATTTTTGAGTGGTGTAAACCACTCCTACAACTGGCTTTGTTAGTTTACGTGTCTGTCTGTCTGTCTGTCTGTCTGTCTGTGCTCAAAAAATGAGCATGGTTGATGCTGATTGGTTGATGCTGATTTCATTACGTCAGACATTACGTCAGACCACAGCTGATCAGGCTATATAATACCTTACACCACTCAGTTCACACAGGTGTGATTTTTTTGGTACGGACAGACACGTAAACGGACAGACACGTAAACTAACAAAGCCAGTTGTAGGAGTGGTTTACACCACTCAAAACAAAGCCAGTTGTAGGAGTGGTTTACACCACTCAACAAAGCCAGTTGTAGGAGTGGTTTACACCACTCAATAACAAAGCCAGTTGTAGGAGTGGTTTCAATAACAAAGCCAGTTGTAGGAGTGGTTTACACCACTCAAAAATCATTCTTTTTTTTTTGTGTGTGAAAATATTTGTATTAAATATGGAAAACTGCTAAAATAAATTAAAACCTTGATTAAACATTGGTTGATAAAAATACACGTTCAAGTTTTTTGAGCTGTGAATGTCATTCACCTTGTTAGATGTGTTCTCATTTTATACTAAGATGTAGGAATCTTACAGGGATGAATATAACTACATTTAATATTAGATTTCTGTGGAAGAGCAGTCATTGTTTCAATAATGTTTTGAATAATCAGGAGTTTGACATTTCCTAATACCACTGCTTTGGGCACATTCAAATCCATTTAGGCCTGATGTCGAAATAAATAAAAAGTCTTCTGAAAGAATATATTCAAAGATTTGTGCCACATTTTCACGATTTTTCAAAAATAATGCTTAGTTAATTATGTGCAATTGGGGAAACCTTTCATCTGTGACAGTTAACGCAAGCTACCTTTTGTGGTGATTGAATTATTCCTTAGACTTGGCTGGCAAACAATTTACGTCATAAGTGCTCTAAACAAACATCGAAACTCCCATAGACTTGCCTGCCATATTACTCAGCCTTTTTCAATTATTTGCTGTTGTTACTTGCTGCTCCTTCGCCTGGAAAGGAGCCAGCTGAGGTGGTTCGGGCATCTGGTTAGGATGCCTCTCGGGCGCCTCCCTAGGGAGGTCCTCGACGCACGTCCGACTGGGAGGAGACCCCGGGGCAGACCAAAGCGCAGTTGGAGGAAACGCATCGACTCACTGGCCTTGGAACATCTCGGAATCCCCCAGGAGGAAGTCACTAATGTTGCTCTGGAGAGGGAAGTCTGGTGGAGCTGTTGCCCCCGCGACCAGACTACGGATAAGCGGTTGAAGATGGATGGATGGATGTCATCAGTGCAGATGCTCGGACAACGCTGCTTTCTCTCTAAATGGCCAGCGTGTGTGCGCTCTGAGTGCTCCCAGAGAGCAGCGGCCGCAGCGCTCATAATTTTCTAATTACAACACTACCACTTTGACTTTCTGAATGACCAGAGAGCACTCCGCTCTGCTGTTCTCAGAGCGTATTTATGAACACACTCACACAGACTGGCCTCCAAGTAGGCCTACTCTGATAACACATACTGCACTAAGTACTCTGACAACTAGTGCAGCACTGCAGTGGTCTTCTATCTACTGTACAGTATTTATAAACGCAGGAGTCTATGGCTGCCTTGTGTAGGTCCACTTTTTGATTCTCACATTGGTGTGTCATAGCTACATGATGTATATAGTATATTAGATTGGTCTGCTACTGCTTGTACTCTGTCTCTCACTGCTCAAAGTATGCTTAACCCATTTTGGACTGAGGTCGATAAAAAAAAGGCTTCTAAATCCTAAAATTTTTTCTGAAAAACCTATGTGTCTATGTCAGTGGTGCTCAACCTTTTTCATGTCAAGGACCCCCACAATTATCTCTATTGGGCCACGGACCCCCATCTCAAAATATGTAGTTCCAGGGACCCCCCAGAAGCAAATATTTTCATTAAAAATGTTCGCTCTGAAATATATATTCAATGATTTGCGCCACATTTTAACGATTTTTCAAAAATAGCAGACCTACAAGCTCGTAGCACGCCACTCGGTGGCGCGCTATGAGCTTGTAGATCTGCTATTTTTCAATAGCTAAATTATAACATAATGTTTAAAACAGGCACTGTTAAGGTAAATGAGGTGCTCTGGAAAGGTATATTGGAAATATTATTGACCAATCAAAAGGTCTGAACTATGTGGTAGATGTCATGGGTGACGTCATATAAAAGCTGCTGCAGGAGCAGCTTATGTTCATTCAACACAGGTGACAGCTAGTAGTCTGATTATGCATACACCAACCTCATATATGCTTCAGAGGAACATGAGCTGACCCTCAGAATTCATATTTTTGTTCCTAATTTTACATTTAACTAAGTGTTCTACGAGAAAGTGTGGTCTATCCCTTTCAATCCTGAGTTTAATGTTTACGACGAGACCAGGGCGAGGGACGTTTTTATATGAGCACATTTCAAGAACAAGGTATTTATCTCTGCCATGGAAAGTAAAGCATCCATCATGACAGCCATCAAGGATGCCCTCCAGAGGGACATCTTCACACCCAACAATGAGTGCCTCCTCAGCATTGTTAATGTTTGCAAGGCAGGAAAGAAGAAGAGCCGCTTCTTGTGTGCTACAGTTACAACAGAGAGGCCTGTCCTGGCTAAGGTGGTTATGGTGAAGAAGTCTGACAAAGGGGACTTCTACAAGCGACATATGGCCTGGGAGCTTCAAGGCCTGACGACAGTGGATTCCATAGATTCAAGCAAGGAAACCCCAGATTTTAATCTTCATTTTGATAAGGTCTACCGTTGGGTGGCCAGCAGCACAGCTGAGAAGGACGCCTTCATCTCTTGCATCTGGAAGCTCAGTCAGAGTTACTTGAAGAAGGTGGAGTTTCTGAACGTCAGTTCTCACCTGATTGAGGAGGAGTCTATACTAAGCAGCAACAGTCAAAGTGTTGCCGGGGGCGACAAGGACCCTCTGGATGACTGCCAAGAGCTGAACGCATGCGAGGAGAAGGACATCGAGAGCATGATGGAGATGTGTGAGTGCGCCATCTCCAATGCCGAGGCTTTCGCCGGAAATCTTACCAGCGAGCTGCAGATGCTAGATGGGGCCATCATTGAGTCCATCACAGCATCAGATAACCAGGTGAACAGCCTGATGCAGATCCTGGATGAGGCGCTGGCCAAGGTGGACGACATCGAGGGCAAGCTGAGCAGCTATGATGAGATGTTGCAGAACATCAAGGATCAGATGGATCAGATGTCCCTGAGCAACCGCCTCGTCCAAACCGGCAACACCAACAGCAGCAAGCTGCTGGAGGAGATCCAGTTCCTGGTGAACTACATGGACCTATCAGAGGAACACGTCATGGCATTACGGGAGGGAGACCTGTCCTCCCCTAAAGGCATCGAGGCCTGCATCAACGCCTCTGAAGCTCTGTTGCAGCGCATGAACATTGCTCTCCAGCCAGGCCACGACAAACTGACGGCTGTGACACAACAGCAGGATCTGTTCAGCGAACTGAGAGACACCTTTGCCCAAAGACTCACCAATCACCTCAATAATGTGTTTGTTCACCGGGGCCACTGCCAGAGCTCCACCCTGTCCCACCACACCATTGGGCTCACCCTGCCAAAACACAGCCCTCTCCACAGAGACCTGCTGCGCTATGCTAAGCTCATGGAATGGCTCAAGAACACACACTGTGAGAAGTATGAGGGCCTATCTAGGACCTATGTAGACTACATGACCAGATTATATGAACGGGAAATCAAATATTTCTTTGAGGTCGCCACGGTAAAGATGGCGAGTACTACCAAGGAGGCAAGAGTCAAGTTTGCCACACTTTCAAAGAAACGGGGTGCACTCAAACAAGAAACGGAAAGCCACGGCAGCTCTGAGAAGCTGACAGGCTCGACGTCCAGCCCCAACAGTTTGGCAGTGCAGGACACCAGCAGCAGATGTTCTCAGTCCTCCTCGTCTGAGATAGAAGTAGCCGAACACACAAAGTTTGACAAGATATTCGAGCAGATCCTCAGTGAGCTGTATGCGCTGTGTCTCGCAGAACAGGACTTCATCTGCAACTTCTTCAAGCTGCCGCAGCGTCCGGCAATATCATTGCCCCTCACTCGGTCAGAAATGGAGGAATTGGATGGAGTGGTGCAGTCTAGATGTATTCCTCCTCAGGGAGAATACAGACATTCCCTGTCATCAGAGATGGACATGGTATGTCTGATGAACAAGATCTTCCAAAGCGTTGAGCCAGAGCTCAACGACTTCATCGCCATGGCCGTCAAGATCGACAGCTTTCACTCGCTGTACATGCTGGTGACGATGAATCACCACGTGTGGATGGCTGAGAATGTGAACCCTGCTTCATACCTCAGCATCACGCTGAGAAATGTCCTCGTCACTGTCAAGAGGAACTTTGACAAATGCATTTCTGGTCAGATAAGACAAATGGAAGAGGTGAGGATTTCCAAGAAAAGCAAGGTGGGAATTCTCCCTTTCGTCACAGGGTTTGAGGAGTTCACCAAATTCTCTGAAACAATCTTCCTTAACACGGAGGGCCAGGGAGATGTGGACGTTGCTTACATCAAACTCGTTAAGGCCGTCTTCATGAATGTGGAGAAGGTAGCCAATGAAAGCCAGAAGACACCGCGGGATGTGGTGATGATGGAAAACTTTCACCACATCTTCTCAACTCTGTCCCGTCTGAAGATCATCTCGCTGGAGAGTGAGAAGCGTGAGGCGAAGTGCAAGTACACAGACCACCTACAGTCCTATGTCATCAATTCCCTGGGCCAGCCTCTGGATAAACTCAATCACTTCTTTGAAGGGGCTAAGGCACAGGGGATTCATGACGAGGTGAGCTCCCAGCATACCAACCAGGAGCTGCGGAAGGTGATCAAGAAGTACCCGGGCAAGGAGGTGAAGAAAGGCCTCAAAAACCTGCACAAGAAGGTGGGCAAACATCTGTGTGAAGAGGAGGGTCTTCTGCAGGTAGTGTGGTGCTCCATGGAGCAGGAGTTCATCCGTAAATACAAGCACTTTGAAGACCTGATTGGCCGCTGTTATCCTGAATTTGAAATCACCATGGACTTTACTATCCAAGACATCCAGGAGTACTTCTCTTGCATCGCCCAGTCTCATTAGGCTAGCCACTTTTTAACACATCCATGCATTTCAAGCAAAATAATCAGACTAGCGCTCTAATTCACTGCTTCCCAAACACTGGGTCGGGACCAGTTTGTGGGTTGCGGACCCGCCCGGCCGGGCAAACGCCTCATTTCTCTTTTGGGCCTTGAGCTAAATGGTTTGGGAACCACTGCTAAGCAAAGTTCTTTGTTTACCCAGGGAAGTGGACTAAGCTTGAGATGCTTGTTTACAGCCACACCCTGCTCATAGAGCATTTCATGGTAGGGGTTGAGCCTTGCTCAAGGGCACTTCAGAGGTGGTCATTTTAACGTGCCGGTCCGGGGATTCGAACTGGCGACCTTCCGTTATCAAGACCGCTCCGCAAACTGTTCGGCCACCACTGCTCTAGTTGAAGACACTACTCAAACATGATAATGCATTGCTTTCAGGCCACTGAGTTTAAAATTAGGTGAGGAAGAGAGAAGGGAACAAAGACTTGGAAGAAATGCTGTCATTTCTTGACTGTGAACTGTATTTGCTGTTTATCATTTCTATAATATTGATTTAAATTTGGTGTGGCTATATAGAAGGAATTCTGGGTGTAAGGAAATAAATTGGGTATTGTTCCCTCTGCCAGGCCAAAGGCTCGGGATGGAAATAACGATTTAGGAGGTAACTGTATTACTATTAGTACATTTATAATGACTGCACTTATGTCTTGTGTAGTTGTGTTTGCCTATGTAATGTTGGACATTATTGTATAGGCTACAGTCTGTGGCAGGGTAGGCCTTTGTCATAACAGCTCTCTACCACCATCTACTGACAGAACTAATATTACAGGAGGAGTCGCCTCGTCAAACAGCATTCTTCTCATAATGTTGTCACATTAACAGTACACCCACTGTTGCATTCACTTCCTCATTGATTCGGCATGCTTTTATAATACAGAGCCGACGCCAGGATTAGCGTTCTCTCTGATAAAACCATGAAAAACGGACCGGCGGAGGGGGGCGACGAACAGCCGGGGATCATGTCTCGCAAAGAGATTTTAGACGATTATATCAAATATTACAGTCACACTTGGAGCGAGGATCACGGGAAAGTTTGTAATGACGCCCGGCTGATAACGAAAGCTGTGCAGTTTTTGCTGTCGGAAGAAACCGAACCGAGGGAAAGATTCGAAACTTTGCCCTTCTATCAGATCGTCTGCGAGGGAACAAGTGAAGCTGCCGCTGCCAGAGACTGTAGAAGATACTTGAAGGGCTTCATCAAAGCGGCAGAAGTCCTGGAGCGGCTCTGCGTCAACTTGTTCCTCTATCCGTGGAAGAAAGAATTCAAGACCCTAAAGGTTCGATCATCAAGCTATGTATTTGTCGAACTTTTTTGTTTTGTTATAGGCCTACTCATTATGCAGAATGTCCCATTTCACAAGTTAACTATTCTATTATGTCAATAGCAGATCAAGCTCACAACTGTGAGATACTGAGATTATAGTTTAGGCTATAATTTTGAAATAGCGGCGAAGGGATGAAGTGGTAAATGTTTGTTTTACAATCAAATTCAATAAAGTAACTATAACTAAAGTTTTCAAATACCGGTAATTTGTTATTTAATTGTCGAACGTTTTTGTTTTGTTTCATTCTTTCCTTCTATTCCTTTCTTTTTTTTTCTTGGTAGAAGTAATTATTTTGTATAGCCTACTTAATGTAGACAGTATAGATTGGATACCTATTTTGGATATTGGATTGAAATGAATGATGATGCATAATGTGATGATTATCACTTTAAAATGTTGCAGTTAAAAGGCGCTGATGTAAAATGAGTCTACTTTTGGATAGATTATTGTACATAGGCTGCATCATAATGTAGGCTGTCTATACTCTATAGTTTTATCTTATCTTACTTACTGGCCAATGTTTGACACTTCCTGCATGTTTACTGGCACCATGGAGTGCAAAGGGGAAACTCCTGGACACACACAGCATTATCTCATAATCATGAGTCCATTGTTATTAATTAAACTATGTAGGCCTACATACAAGCCATCTAATAGTATTGTCGGAAAAGAAACCTTGTAGTATTTTCTAAACATTTCAGGAACTGAGGGAAATTTGGCCATCCCCCGCCCTTGATTCACTGACATGTATTTTTGATATTTTAAATTTCCAGATTTAGCTAATTGAATTCCTCTGGTCATAAACCAGAGGAATTCATTTTCTACTCATAGGCAGCAGACAGCTTTCTTTCATTTAAGACCAGAGAAAACAGTACAAAAAAAACAACCAGACGTCCGTAACGTTTAATAAAATGCTGTTCTTCTCTGTCAGACCTGTACAGGTGCATTTGTCTACAGTCTCCTGCCTGTTCTCAGCAACTCCACCATCCAGTCACTCCTGGCTTTAATAGGCTACCTGCCTGATACAGACACACAACAAAGGTAGGACAAAGTTCATTACACACAGCCTTTGAAGAAATCTGTCACGTGAAAGACTGCACTTAACCCATTTTGACCTGAGATCAGATTCTAAAAATGTCTTCTACATCCTGACAGTTTTCTGAAAAAGCTATGTTTCTATGTCAGTCGTTCTTCGATTTTTCAAAATTAGCAGACCTACAAGCTCGTAGCGCGCCACTCGGTGGCGCGCTATGAGCTTGTAGATCTGCTATTTTTCAATAGCTAAAGCATAACATAATGCTAACACCAAAAGGGGTTCCCGCCCAAAATGGGTAACACTAAAACATTTCAGATATGACTAAAACTAAATTAAAATGTATATTCAAAAGACTATGACTAAAACTAAATCACAACACTGGTACCAGTCTAGTGCAGTTACATTGTGTTTTGCTGTATAGGACCAGCAGCCTGCAGTACAGACTCAGTGAGGAGGCTGATCCTGACAGAGCTATGGCGCTGGGCTTTGAGCTGCTGTTGGCCCGGCTGGAATGTCAGCACATCCTGAGGCTCACAGAGCAGGCTCAACAAGGACCACAGGTACAGTAACTGGGGGCCTTTATATCCCATTGAGACCTGGGGCCCATTCTGAAAATGCTTTCTAAATCAGTAGTTCTCAAACCCTTTTTCTTGCCAAGGACTTCCAAATTGATATGTATTTGGCCCACCACAGACTCCCCATCTGGGAATGTTTCCCGCCAGGGACCCCCAGAAGAGAAGATTTGTGTTGGGTTTAAAAACGGCAATGAACGGCAACTGACAATGAAGAGAAATTAATGTTTGTTTTGTCCCTAACGCAACCATTAAATCCCATTAACAATACAGAGAATTGAATGTTTGTTTTGACACAGTTTGTTTTACGTCATCATTACATCAACTAATCATAGCAACATGAGTTAGACTTTAGATTAATAGAGGTTACACGTAAAATTAAAAAGCACACCCGTGTGAACTGAGTGGTGTAAGGTCTTAGCCTGTCTGACGTAATGAAATCATGTCTGACGTAATGAAATCACACCCGGGTGAACAGGGTGAACATAGCAACCATGCTCATTTTTTCTGCACTAACAAAGCCAGTTGTAGGAGTGGTTTACACCACTCAAAAACCCAATTCCCTCCTCGATGTTGTAAGATGATAAGAGCGCCCTTCACTTCACATGGGTGTGATTTTTGAGGAGCCCCTATACACAGGTTTAATGTTTGTCTTTAGTTCAAAGTTTGTTTAGTAAACACTAAACACATTGACAATAAAGGGAACATTTACATGATAATGTGTCGTTTACGTCATATTGTCTCTTTATTGTTAATGGCGTTTAATGTCTGTGTTGGCACGGTTTGTTTTACATCACCATTACATCACCTAATCAACATGAGTTAGACTTTAATATATTAGCGCCCCTCACTTCACACATTTTTGAGTGGTGCAAACCACTCCAACAACCAGCTTTGTCTGTATGTTTGTGTACCTGTACCTGTCCGTGCAAAGGTGAGCATGGTTACTATGGTTAGTGTGTGACGTCACTGACATAGCTGATCAGACTATATAAGACCTTGCACCACTCAGTTCACACGGGTGTGATTTTCAAGACTTTTCATAAATAGCAGATGTACAAGCTTATACAAGTGAGCTTGTACGTATATCTGCTATGTTTGAGAACCACTGTTCTAAATCCAAAAAGTTTTCTGAAAACTTAAGTTGCTACGTATAGAGAGTATGCGCATGCTTAAAGTGAATGACACATCAAGTGGCAAATCGAGTGGCAAAGCAACAGGCAAAGTGAGTTTAACATTGTTTAATGTTGTTTAATGCAATCAGATAAGACTTTTCTGTGTGGATGTATGGGCTGTCAAGGCCAGAAAGTAGTTTTTTGCCACTCAGTAGGCGTTCCTGCATAACTTCCTGGTTTGATGATGATGTCACACGCATACCCTCTATAGATAAAATCTAAAATGACACTGATGCTTTCCCCCGATTTTAAAACTGGATCTGCCTGTCTGTGTGCCCGCCTTGTTTGATTCCGCATTCCGGCAGTCACATCATAACCATTGTTAAATTGACATGGCAGGACTGGGCAGAGATTCTTCAGGGGAGAGCCAGGCATCATGGCGGCAGCCACACGGAAGAGTCCTTAGGACTGCCTTCAGAGACGACAACAACAGCTGGACAAGAGAACGACCAGATAAGAGAGGAAGAGGAGATGGAGGAGGAGAACAAGGAAGAGGTCAACTCGAGCAGGAAGGAGCCCAACCAGGCCTCACAGGTGTGAGAACATATAAATAAATTTACAAATAAATAAGTAAAACACGTTCCATTGTGTTCACCCAAATTAATTACTTATTTTCTATAAATTACACACCCCAATTTATGGATTTGTTTTTGTCACATTCCTTAGCCAATAATTTGATGGCCGAGTTGGCTTGCTTAGGAATGCGACGGAGAAAAAACAAAACAAAAAACAACAGTATGTTTGGGGGGTGAACTACTCCTTTAAACAATGGAGGGAGACAGGAACGTCATTTCATACAGTATGTTGTTATGAACCATATTTGAAACCATATGATTTCAGGAGTAATGTCATGGAAAAGGTCCTCTTTTGAAGCAATTAGAATATTAGTGGATATTTACTTTCTATGTACAACACTGTAGCTTCCACCAAACAATAATGAGCTCACAGAAAGTATATAAAGTATGATTTTTGTGTTTATTATGTGATATTATATGCAGTACAATGGAAATGATGTAACAGAATAAACATGATAGGTAATACATATTATAAACAGATATTGTGTTTGGGTTTTCCAGGAACCTCTCTCTCTGGAGGCGAAGCCTAAAGTCAAACCTAGGCTGCGGCAGGGATCTGCAGCAATGTCCTCCACCAGGTCTGTCCTCAACGAGGACAGATCCATCTTGGAGATGCAGAGGAACTACCCTGACCTGGCCATCAGGGGTCGACCTCTTCTACGAAACAAAACACGCACAGGAAGCAGCAGCAGTAACGGTGTTAAAGCTGTCGCTGTGGAGACTGATAATAAGGGTAGTGGTAGTAAGACTGCCGACATCGCTAGTAGCGATCATGCTAATGACGTCAAAGCTGCTAGTGTTGATAGTGTCGATGAAGCTGATAATGTAACTGGTAATGATGTTACCACAACTACCACGACTAGTAGAAGTGATAGCAAAGCCAGTAAAATGCACAGCGACATTAATGCCGATGGCTGCAAAGCAGGCAACCAAGTTGCAAGTGTTGATAGGAAAAATAGTGGTAAGAGTAATAGTAATGTCAGCAGCAGTGATAAGAGCAGAGCTGGTGGTGATACCACCAGCAGCAGTGATAAAAGCAGAACGGTTGGTGTCTCTTCTGAAAGTGATCTTAGTGGTCCTGCTGCCATTTCTATGCACATTACACTGAGAGCTGGGGCAACACAGGCACAGACCTCAGAAGACAAGACTCTGAAGTCTGAAGATCACAGACCAGAGCCTCTTCCCAGGGCTGTAGCAAGGAGAGGGGACCAGTCTTCAGGAGGTAAAGTCTAATTCATAGTTAACCGGAAATAACAGATTTTACAACCACGATTTAAATTCACGATTTTAAATTCGACAAAGTATAAATTAGGCTTTAAAGCCTAACGGTTGCAAGGAGTTAACGCTAAAACCAACTCGACCCTTTGGTGTGGTTTGGGCCATTGAATTCCATGCGTTGAATCGCTAGGGACGACGCACGTCAACGTGCAACAGGACATAATCACACCTCAGGGACAACGCTAAAACCGTCTCGAGTCGACCCTTTGGTGTGGTTAGGGAGAGAGACATCTGTAACATCTGGGAAGTGGGGTTACATTTTGTGTAAATATTAAGCAACTGAATCGTGTAAATAGCACGTTTTTAGGTTGTGTTCTGTTTTCATAGGCATACTGGCTTTGTGACACAAAAATAATACATTTTGTATTACTGTACAATACATACAAATCAACATTTTGTGCCTGTGCAAAAAGGCAAATAAGTTTCACCTTTTAAACCATTCTGGACGGGAACCCCTTTTGGTGTTTTAACTAAGCATTATGCTATACTTTATAGCTATTTTTGAAAAATCTAGAAAATGCTTTCGTGGAAATCTTTCGTGAATATATATTCTTTCAGAAGACATTTATTTTTATTTCGACGTCAGGTCTAAAGTCCATATTCTGTCTGCTGCAGGTCTGTCCAGCAAAGAACAACCCTCCAGGAGTTCCATAGAAGAGGAAGATCTTGCACAGAGAATAGGTCACATCCACCAAGGGAAAAAAGCATCGAGGAGAAGAGATGGGGAGACAAAGAATGAAGAAAAAAAGAGAGCAGGTGAGAAGGATGAAGAGGACAATGTGCTAGCCCTACAGAACGTCCGGTATTCGTTTGAGGAGAGCGTTGATGAAGAAGATGATGGCTCTTATCCAGGTCAGGGTGGACCGAGCGAGGGGAACCAGCCAATACTGTGTCACCCCTCTGCAGTGATCACCTGCAACATCTCCGACTGTCACAGCTGTAAGGAAGAAGAGGGAACTGGTGGTGGAGGAAAGAGCGGAAGCGGGAGCAAATCACCATCACAAATTCATGGATGGATATAATTCATATGTATAATTCAGTCAACTATATGTATGGAATGTGTTGAACCTATTGACAGTTTGTATGTCTTCATGGATTTTTACTCACGGCAGCCTATAGACCAATTCATTGTTTACAAACATTGGGACTGGGCGCACGGTGTTTCATGTAATAAATTCCCAACAGATCTCCAAACCTGTTGTTTTGGGGAGCGCTGGTTTCAGTCCATTCAACCTCCTCTTGTGAGTTGGCTAGTGAGATGCACCCTAGGAGACATTTATACTTCAAAGTGCAACAGTGTTGCGCACAGAGAACAGCTGATATACAAGCTCACATCGCATCACAGATGCGACTGTTGTGAGCGTAAAGGTCTGCGTGCGCAACACCATCACGGGACGAAGCATAAATTATACTTGATGGGCTGCAGGTGCTCGTGCAGCCGTGGACAAACAGGCACCGCTGCCGTGATCATGAGCGCACCTCCCGTTCTTATGACAGCGACTGGAGGTGTGGTTTTGAGGAGGACAACTGTTTTGAATTGCTATTATTGTTCAAACACAACAGAATCCAAGGACTATATATTTCAAGGGCGAGAGATCACAATAAAAATCCTAATCATTCTTCCTCCACACTGGGAGAAAAACAGCATCTGAAAGAATATTGCCATAATGCTTGTTATAGCACATTTTATTGATAGCAAGGTGATGTGGCACTATTCTCAGGAGAAAGATCTTAAGTCTTTGTGCTTAGGGTTATACGGGTGACATTTTGAATGTATTTTAAGATTTTATTTCTGGATTGTGTTTCAGATCCACTGCTGTATTTTGAGACCTGATTTTGTATGTGCATTGTGCAAAGTGCCTTATGTTTCTGTGCATGAAGTGTGCCTCCTGCTAATGACGTCTGAAGTGATATGTTTTACAATGGCAAGCTGGCCTTAACTGTTCGAATACTGGACAACTCACCCCGGTGAGTTGTCTTCACTTTCTGACATGGCGGGGTGAGTTGTCTGTACTTTCCGCTGGGGCGAGTTGGTAAAGGGAAAAGACGGACAGCTCACCCCGGAAGTCCGGACAACTCACCCCGGTGAGTTGTCTTCACTTTCTGACATTGCGGGGTGAGTTGTCTGTACTTTTCAATTTGGGCACAGGTCTAATCTTATTCAGTACGTCACTGAGTATAACCTACTTCTCTGGTTCAAAAGAAAGATGACAAACAAATGTATTGTTTGTGCATGGTAATTTATGGTAAAAGAAAAAAGATGACACTTGATATTCAGTGTTCTAATCCAGTGGTTGCCAAACATTTTAACTCAAGAGCCAAAATATTTGGTATCGGCCCAGGAATATATAGATCAATCTATAAGCTTTTGATCATTTCTTGCCATTGACACCATTCAGCTTGTGGGTCATATTACTCTTGTGCAGGGACGTGCACACATAGACATCAAAGGGGGCTTCAGCCCCTGCCCTTTTACCCGTCTGTAAAACAACCGCCCTTTCCAGATCACGAATGCAGCATTTACTATAATGAAAGAAATGCAAATGGCACTCCTTTCCATGCCTTTCCACGCACTTTCGCAGTGCGACGCGTTGTGAACTTGTAGATCTGATATTTTCGCTATTTTTGTCCAAGAGTGCCCTCTTACGGGGTTTTAGCCCCTGCCCCTCTAACACTCTCTGCACGTCCCTGCTCTTGTGAGTCTGTCTTGTCCTTTCCTTGCTGTGGTTCTGTTCATTGCCTTTCAATATTAGGCCTACCACCGGTTTAGACGAGCGGAGACGCATCTAAACGAGTTAGATTGTATTGCTTTTTCATATGCCTCCTCTCCAGTTGACATGATTTAATTACAAATATTTCAATAAATCAATAATTAAGACTTGCATTATTTTGTAGTAAAAACATTACATTTGTTTAATTGTATTCAAGTGGGACGGTTTGTGACACTCAAGAGTAGATTTATGTCTTAGGCAAGTCATATTTCACTTTAATACCTTATATTTAATATTGTGAGCTTGTAGATCTGTTCAAGCTGTTACTTTGGGCATGTTTATCTGTAAAGACAGACCGATTAATCGGAGGATTTGTTTGCCGATTAATCTCCCATCACTAATTATTATATAAAAGAGATATAGAAATATATATGATGGAACGATGAAATGTAGCCTAGATATACAAATCTTCATACAAAATCTACATCATGGAAACGCATAATTCCATGGGCAAAATTGGTATTGTAGGCTACTTTTAGAGAAAACAAAGCATTTTTAGTATATCTCACATAATTTGTGATTATTGGATTTGCATTTGCCAATACCAGATGAATTAACATAAAATGACATTAATATTGTCATAAAACATAACAAAAATTAATATCATAATAATTCTAATGTGAATTAAACACATTGAACCAGTGAATATTCACAACAGCAAACGTAACCGTATAGACTCCTTATCAGACGACGTCACACTGATAAGAAACGGCATGCGCGCGCATAAAGGCAGCAGAAGAACACCACCTCTCATAAGATGCAAATTTGGAAAAGTTCTAGCCCTGATACATGACTGCCATGATAGTCGTCATGATGACTATCATGGCAGTCATGTATCAGGGCTAGAAAAGTTCTAACTGTACTCACGTGTAAAAAATGCCCCATCAAACTTTCAGATGCTGTTTTTCTCCCAGTGTGGAGGAAGAATGATTAGGATTTTTATTGTGATCTCTCGCCCTTGAAATATATAATCCTTGGTTTCTGTTGTGTTTGAACAATAATAGCAATTCAAAACAGTTGTCCTCAAAACCACACCTCCAGTCGCTGTCATAAGAACGGCCGGGAGGTGCGCTCATGAACACGGCAGCAGAGCCTATTTGTGCACGGCTGCACGCGCACCTGCAGCCCATCAAGTATAATGTATGCTTCGTCCCGCGATGGTGTCGCGCACGCCTACCTCTACGCTCACAACAGTCGCATTTGCGATGCGATGTGAGCTTGTATATCAGCTGTTCTCTGTGCACAACACTGTTGGGCTTTGAAGTAGCCTATAAATGTACCCTAGGGTGCATCTCACTAGCCAAGTCACAAGAGGAGGTTGAATGGACTGAAACCAGCGCTCCCCGTCCCAATGTTTGTAAACAAATAATTGGTCTCTGCCGAGTCTGCCTGGTTAACAACACACTGCTGCATTATATGGTCTTAGGCCGCCATCTAGCGGTCAAACATAGTAATGGCCCAATTCAATGACTGTCGACTCGGCACAGTTAATTTAGACATTTAACTAACTTACCGGCAGGGCTGGACTGGGTCAAGAATTCGGCCCTGAAATTTGACCCAGACCGCCCCACCACAACCAGCAAGCAGATGGCAGAAACTCTACAGCCCCGCTCTGTCGAGGCACACTCAAATAAACCTTAATACCACCACTTTTACTGAAAAATATCCATGTAAAAATAATATTAAAGCAAGGGGGGGCGGCCCACTCATTGGGCGGCTCACTGGGCATTTGCCCTGTACTTCAAGTGGCCAGTCCAGGCCTGGCTCCCATTCTCCATATGCAGACTGCGGCCATCTTACCATATAAGTTAATGGCAAGGTGCTACCTAGGTGCAACTTCCATAGGCAGCCCATTCATCCAAACAAAAAAGTCCTATCTGATTGTATTAAACAACGTCAAACTCACCAACATTGCAGCTGTACGGAAAGCTTGAATTATTCTCTTTTTTTATTTTTTTGTTTTATAAAAATCCACTGTATACATGTTATGAGCTACTTTGTGTCCTTGCAGGTGATTCTTTTTCAAAGTGCTGGAGTTTGGAAGTGCTCGTTAGATATCACTCAACTGCCCTGTGTACCACCTGTTTTGAATTAGCACATAATGCGAGAGGCAGACACTGCTTTACTGAAAACGAGTGCTTCCAAACTGATGGAAACATGGCCGCGGTCTGCAAATGGGCAATTGAGTCATATGGACATGGCGACGTCCCTTCCTTCCATTACGTTCCTTGAGCACCAACACGGAAGCTTGCCCTCACTTGAGAGCATTCGCCCCAGAGCCGGAAGAGGCGTCTACCTTTCTATGTCTATGGTTTGGACTATTTTTCTATGTCTATGGTTTGGACATGTGCAGAGGAGGGATGAGCAGAAGGCAGAGGAGAACAGGGATAGACAAAGGGTCACTCTGGGCACACCTAAGATTCCATGCGCGGACAAAAGAAGCTGTCTTTTGCGTCATTTCCGGGTTTTCCAGATTCCCGGAAAAGCTTGCCTGGGGCAAGCTTTTTTGGCATTCTGCCGCGTGGGTGGAGCTTAATTTCCATCCACCGCAGCTGTCTAAAAACCCGGAAATGACGCAAAAGACTTCCTTTGGCTGCGCATAGAAGTTCAAGTGTGCCCAGGCTGATAGAGGAGGAAGAGCTCTTCTGGATTTTCTTTTTTAGTTTTAGGGTTTTTCTTCGCCGTCTTTAATTGTTCTAGAACAATTAAGACGGCGAAGAAAAACCCAAAAACATTTTGCAAGGAAAATACAAACATTTAAAAACTTGTTCAACTAGTAAATAGTGTAAATAGCAAATGCACAACTTAAAGTTCACAACGTGTTGCTAAAGCAATGCGTTGTGAAAAAATAAGGCTTCATAAAGTGGAAGGAACATATCTTACATGTCAATACAGTATTGCAACTCTTTTACCTGCACCCTAGCTGTGAATAAAGGTCTTTAATTGTCTGAGTCTGCTCCAGTGCCTTCCTTCCACTATATACCAGTCCTGCTCCTGAGATGCACCAGACCAGCCTAAACTTGGCTTGAGGCCCCGTTGTGCATGCAGGGCTTCATAATGTATTGTTGTAAGTCTGGAGGTTACCTCATATCCAAAACCATAGCTTCAAATTCAAACATGCATTTCAAGCTTGTGGATCTGCTACTTTTGATGCTTTTGTGTGGTGCTGTATATATAGTATATATGTTCAAGCAGGACGTTAATTTACATGTGGTTCTTCATGTGGGGAGACACCAAATTTCTCTTGTGGGTCTCAGTCACTCTGGACTCGAGCTGAAAAAGGGTGTGAACGGCTGAGACAGAGGACTAATGATGGATCAGGGTTGAATGTGCTGAGCTGAGGCTCCGTCAGATCTCCTGATCTGCTCTTCTTCTTTTCTGCTGCTTTTGGAGCAATTGTTCACAAAGTTGTGTGGAGTTGGTTGTTTTACACCGTCCGTCACTCAACTTTCCCTGATTGGCTGTGAAAAAAGCTGATCTGAATGGATGTAGGGTGGCTCGATTATCAACTAATCAATCGTTTAATATATCAATTAACAGCTTAATTGTTATTGTATATTTCGTTGCACAACAGCGATGCAATGCGTTGTGACTTGTAACCTTGTAGTTTAGATCAAGTCGGATATATATATATTTTTTTATTTGAAATGTTTTGCCTATAAAATAGGGATTGATTATTAATAGATTCATTTATGTACGTATCGATTATAATTTTTAATCGATTAAATCAATTTGTTTAAGTTGCACCCCTAAATAGATTCACAGTACAGAAGTAGGCCTATTCACAAAGTATTTTCATATGCTTTCACCACCATATTACTAATATGTACATGCTGTTCCTTTGGACCATAACAGGCACATGATACAAATGCATCACATTACAACCATTTTGTTTAAATACAGAATGAATCACATCAATTGTCTTTCGCTGCCTGTGCAGCTGAATGTACTGTAAGTCATTCATGTGTGCTTTGAACAAAACAAAAACAATTGAGCCTTTGTTCAGCATTTTACAGTCCAAATAAACTGTCTTTGTTCAAATGGCAGTGTCGCCAAAAAGGAACGAGTACACTTACTGACTCAAAGTGTGTGACTGAACACAAAGTAACACTAGTTAGGAACAAGTGTTTAATATAAAGTGTTTACTTTGCCCCAGCAGTGTTTCCAAGAACTGAAGAACCAAGAAGTAAGGAAGACATACAGTTGTACTGTATACATCATTACATCTGGATACTGTAGAAGTGTAGAGCGTAGTGTACACTCGAATTATGTCATGTCAGTACACTGAACATTAGTCAGCATCCACAACAGTTTTGGGATTGAGGTATTTACAGACTAACCACAGCGAATATGAAAATGTTAGGGGTGCACGATTATGAAATATGACCGATATTTGATCTCCGGTTATTTGCAGGGTCATATCTGCCGATACCGATTCTGATCGATTCCGATATTATACAGAGGACCACAATGGACACAAGCCTAGGCCCTAGGGGGGCTTGGCCCAAAGCCTGTTAATAAAGTATTAAATCAATCAATAAAGAGCCTTTTTTCCAAGTGTTTGTTTTCACAACTGAATGACTACTGAATGAGATGAGTACACAAATTAAATGTAGAAAAAGAAACGTTTATTTTTGCTTAGGATTACTTAAGATTTTACATCATATTTGATTTGGCTTTTGTTCTAGACTAGAGGTAGACACTTTTGATTTATATTGAACTCATTGATGATTTTTTTCATTTTTAATTTAAAAACAATTTAGCTGGTAAAAAGAAAACCGATGAAATAATCTGTATTATTTTGAGACCGTTCCGATTCCGATATGACATTTTTATGACCGTTTCCGATTATGCTACCGATTAATCGTGCATCCTTAGAAAATGTATATTACATACAGTATCCACATGCCGCCTGGGTAATCTATGTCCATAAAACAAAAGCTATCAACAATGAATATGTGACTGAACACAAAGTAAAGTTTAATCATCATCATCCCCACCATAACATGAATTAGAAGAAACTGCAACAGCTAATTACTTACAAGCAGTATTTACATGCAGACTGTTTGTTTAAACGTAATGCATTCCCCCAATTGTCTCTCCAATTCCCCCGTTCAACAGTCAATCTTCCTGATGTCTCCCTTGTGCACTTGGATGGATCCCTCCATCTTCCTCAGAGAGTCCTTAAGCTCCTTCTCAAACCTCTCCCTCATCTCCTGATCCTGCATGTGTCTCCTACAGGTGAGTGTTGCTAATTAGAGCTATTCCATGTATCTCATCCACCATGTCCATGACTCTCCTTTCCTTTCTTCTATCTCACATGTTCTTTCTACTGGTATGTTGTCTCTCTTTTCCAGTATGTTCAGGTTCTCCTTCAACGCTGAACAAAGTTTGTGTAGTTCCCTTATCTCTCTGTTCTTCTCCTCCAGCCGTCTCTCTCTGCATCTTGGTGTTGGAGATCATGATGTTCCTCTGGATCTCAGGCAGGAGAACCTTCATCAGGTTTCTCTCTGCTTCCACTCTGGCCTCTGCTTCGTAGGTCTCTCTCATCTCCTCTACGTCCTGCCTGTGTCTCTCCTCCCTCTCTCCCCTCACAAGTACTGCCCTTCAACTCCTGGGGGCAGTCTGTCCAGTACCTTCAGGCGTATTTCCAGTGAGTTGTGATAAACCTCCTCTAGTACTGAATAATGGCTGTGGCTCTCCTTTAACGTTTGTCTCAGTGTCGTCATCTCTCTGTTCTTCTCCTCCAGCTGTCTGTTAAACTCTCTCTGCATCTTGGTGTTGGAGATCATGATGCTCCTCTGGATCTCAGGCAGGAGAACCTTCATCAGGTTTCTCTCTGTTTCCACTCTGGCCTCTGCTTCGTAGGTCTCTCTCATCTCCTCGATGTCCCGTCTGTGTCTCTCCTCCCTCTCTTCCCTCTCATTCTCTCTCTTTGCTCTAAACCTCTCCAGCTTTCTCTCCGTCTCCTCTCTTCTCTCAGACTCCCTCCTCAGCTCTCCTTCCAGCTCTCTTTTCTTCTCTTCGTCCCTCTCCTCCCTCACTTGTCTCTCCAATTCACTCGTTCGATGGTCGATCTTCCTGATGTCCCCCTCGTGCTCATGGATGGATCCCTCCATCTTCCTCAGAGAGTCCTTAAGCTCCTCCTCAAACCTCTCCCTCATCTCCTGCTCCTGCACGTGTCTCCTCTCCTCCAAGTCTCTCTGGATCTTTCTCTCCATCTCTCTGACCTGGGCCTCTACCTCCTGGTAGGTCTGAGTGCTGTAGAAGCTCTCTGTGTTTCCTGCCACCATTCTCTCTATCTTCTCCAGCAGCTGTGAGACCTGACCAGCATCGCTGCCGTCCGTAACGTTGAGGACGTGGCACCTGTTCCCACATTTCTCTACAAGCTGCCGACGTTCCCGACTGCCTGCATGGAGGAACTCCTCAGCACTCTGCTCTCGCACGCCGTCTGCGCGGATAAGGATGACCATGCTGTGTTCCCAGCAGCTCTCTCCAAACGCCTCCTGCATCTTCTCCATCGTCCCTCTCGCCTCTTCTCCGGAGGCCTCCGCCGGTATGACCAGGAGGAAGGCCTGGGGACCCGGGGCGGACAGACGTACGCACAGCCCCGCATCCTGCCTCGTGTCCTCCAGTGAGCGTCCAGAGAGGTCCACCAGCACCAGCCGTCTCCCGCAGACGTCCCCCTCTCTCCTCCTACTCCTCTGGCTCAGGTCAGAGGAGCTGGCCTCGGCGCCAAACACCTCCTTGCCCAGGATGGTGTTTCCTGCTGCGTTCCTCACAGCTACAGTCCTCCCCAGTAGCACCAGTCTCAGCTCAGACATGGAGGGAGACACTGGTGAGTCCAAAGTGTTGTCTTCTGCCACTGAAACGCAAAACAATGGAATAAATTATGAAACTACACCATATACAGTACAAACTAAACAATACAGTATACCTATACGTTATCACAGACAATTGTGGTGTCCCAGAAAACATTGTTCATAGAATCCTGTGAAATATTCATAATTGCTGTCCTGGGAACACAATGCATGGCCGGGAGCCGGGAGGTTCCCAGTTCGAACCCCGGCTCCCCCAGAGTTAGTGTCAAAGTGTCCTCGAGCAAGACTCTGAAACCCTAATTGCTCCCGATGTGCAGGTTGGTGCCTTGCATGGTTTCCCCCGTCATCGGTGTGTGAATGTGTGTGTGAATGGGTGAATGTAATGTAATGTAATGCACAATCTATGTAAAGCTCCTTGGATAAAGGCGCTATATAAATGCACCATTTACCATTTATTTACCAATGCACATGGACAATTGAGTACCACAGACGAAAAACAGTCTAAGTCCAAATTTCAGACTGACCCCTCCATGAAAAGGCCTCTTTGTCCTGAACCCTTATCTATCATTTATATATTATGGATCAATAGTGTGGACTTAGACTGTTATTCGTCTGTGGTACTCTTGGAAAAGAAAACTGGAACAAAAGAGAAAAAGGTTATAGGCATATTATTCCATTGTCTCTTAAATCCATACACCAAGGTTATACGTAGGCTACATTTAATGACTGTTTAAACCTTGTATAGTTTAATGTTGTCAGATGAACACGTATAATGTTCCTTGCTAGACTATTTGAAAAAGCATCATAATAGGCCTACTTACTATCCGGAGGTGGAGCCTTACTGCGTCTCCTCTTCATCACTGGTAGAGAGACGACTTCATCTGTGGTCTCTGCGCCCACTGCAACACAACACACACATCAACCACACAGTCCAGATGGAACCCTAACCCACTGCAACACAACACACACATCAACCACACAGTCCAGATGGAACCCTAACCCACTGCAACACAACACACACATCAACCACACAGTCCAGATGGAACCCTAACCCACTGCAACACAACACACACATCAACCACACAGTCCAGATGGAACCCTAACCCACTGCAACACAACACACACATCAACCACACAGTCCAGGTGGATTGCTCACCAAGGAGAGTGAAAGGCGAAAATGCTCATTGATAGAATCAACCATGACAGTGATTAGAATTATAATAGCCTGTCTAAAAGAAAGAAATACAAAAAAAATCCTCGCCAGTCCTTGTGGTGAAATCCTGCGTATGGATTTACATAAGCCAGCAACCCCTAGGTAAATGTTGCCAATGAGTATAAGCATTGAAAGTTAAGAGTTTAATTTATAACACATTTTAAAGGCAGGCTAAGAAACTGAATGCATGACTATGAATAATAAATCTTGAACACAAATTGAAAGAGTAACATGGACTCACTGTCTGGAGGAAGCCAATACATACTGCGTGTCCTCCTCAGTGGAAGAGTGGAGTCTGTGTTCTCTCCATGCTCTGCAACACAACATCAACAGTCAATGTATTGACAATATAGTAAGAAAAACAGAAAGGTGTTACTGGGCTATGAAACGACACTGGATGTATTTTTGTCAACTAACTTCCTGGAGGAATGTTGATGCTCCATCTCCTGATTGGTCGCTTGGGGCCTGCTGTAGAGGTATACTCACTCTCTAAAAGACAAGACAACTATTTATCAACTTACTAATGTTATAATGTCATACATGAGGAAATGTATTTCAGTTTACTGACCAGTCTTTTGGTCTGATTCAGTCTTCAGTTTCTCTAAACCTGTCTTCAGATCACAGATCTGCTGAGCTGCAATGACAGGATGAAGATGTACTTAGATAGTATTCAGTATTGAATGAACCACTGATCAAAATAAACAAGAGAGATGAGATAATCCAATTCTCACCAAGCTGTTTGTTTTCAGAGATGACATCATCCCATTCCCTTTTCCTCATCTTCAGCTCTTCATCTCTCTGATTCAGTTGTTTGTCTGTTTCTGTCAGTAGTTTATTACTGTTCTGCAGTTCTTGGTCTTTTTCTGTCAGTAGTTTATTACTGTTCTTCAGTTCTTGGTCCTTTTCTGTCAGTAGTTTATTACTGTTCTTCAGTTCTTGGTCTGTTTCTGTCCGTAGTTTATTACTGTTCTTCAGTTCTTGGTCTTTTTCTGTCAGTAGTTTGTTACTGTTCTTCAGTTCTTGGTCTTTTTCTTTCAGTACTTTATTACTGTTCTTCAGTTCTTGGTCTTTTTCTGTCAGTAGTTTATTACTGTTCTTCAGTTCTTGGTCTTTTTCTGTCAGTAGTTTATTACTGTTCTTCAGTTCTTGGTCTTTTTCTGTCAGTAGTTTGTTACTGTTCTTCAGTTCTTGGTCTTTTTCTTTCAGTACTTTATTACTGTTCTTCAGTTCTTGGTCTTTTTCTGTCAGTAGTTTATTACTGTTCTTCAGTTCTTGGTCTTTTTCTGTCAGTAGTTTATTACTGTTCTTCAGTTCTTGGTCTTTTTCTGTCAGTAGTTTGTTACTGTTCTTCAGTTCTTGGTCTTTTTCTTTCAGTACTTTATTACTGTTCTTCAGTTCTTGGACTTTTTCTGTCAGTAGTTTATTACTGTTCTTCAGTTCTTGGTCTGTTTCTGTCCGTAGTTTATTACTGTTCTGCAGTTCTTGGTCTTTTTCTATCAGTAGTTTATTACTGTTCTTCAGTTCTTGGTCTGTTTCTGTCCGTAGTTTATTACTGTTCTGCAGTTCTTGGTCTTTTTCTGTCAGTAGTTTATTACTGTTCTTCAGTTCTTGGTCTTTTTCTGTCAGTAGTGTATTACTGTTCTTCAGTTCTTGGTCTTTTTCTGTCAGTAGTTTATTACTGTTCTTCAGTTCTTGGTCTTTTTCTGTCAGTAGTTTATTACTGTTCTTCAGTTCTTGGTCCTTTTCTGTCATTAGTTTATTACTATTCTTCAGTTCTTGGTCCTTTTCTGTCAGTAGTTTATTACTGTTCTTCAGTTCTTGGTGCTTTTCTGTCAGTAGTTTATTACTGTTCTTCAGTTCTTGGTCTTTTTCTGTCAGTAGTTTATTACTGTTCTTCAGTTCTTGGTCTTTTTCTGTCAGTAGTTTATTACTGTTCTTCAGTTCTTGATCTTTTTCTGTCAGTAGTTCATTAATGTTCTTCAGTTCTTGGTCCTTTTCTGTCATTAGTTTATTACTATTCTTCAGTTCTTGGTCCTTTTCTGTCAGTAGTTTATTACTGTTCTTCAGTTCTTGGTGCTTTTCTGTCAGTAGTTTATTACTGTTCTTCAGTTCTTGGTCTTTTTCTGTCAGTAGTTTATTACTGTTCTTCAGTTCTTGGTCTTTTTCTGTCAGTAGTTTATTACTGTTCTTCAGTTCTTGGTCTTTTTCTGTCAGTAGTTTATTACTGTTCTTCAGTTCTTGGACTTTTTCCAACAGTAGTTTATTACTGTTCTTCAGTTCTTGGTCTTTTTCTGTCAGTAGTTTATTACTGTTCTTCAGTTCTTGGTCTTTTTCTGTCAGTAGTTTATTACTGTTCTTCAGTTCTTGGTCTTGGATCTTGGTCATTTCCAGTAGTCTTGCTTTTATAGAACATAAAGAACATAAGTTTAGATGAATCACAGACAGTTTAACTTCTCGTGTGTGCGTGCGTGTGCACGTGCGTGCGTGCATGCATGCATGCGTGCGTGCGCGAGTGCGTGTGTGCTTGTATTACTCTACTTATATGAGGGCCAAACGTTCGACGTAGTATAATTTGAGGAAATTATTATGATTGAGGACCATTTTCCAGGACTTCACAAGCAAAATGTTTTATTTTATGGTTACAAATTATTTGGGGGGTAAGGCATAGAATTATAGGAAAAGATGTAGGTTGGGTTTAAGGTCAAAAGATGAGACATTTAGAGGTTTAGGATTTAAACTTAATCGCACACCGCCGGTGTCGTGCACTGAAAACATCAGATCTACAAGCTCACAACGTGTCTGTTATGGCCCTATGTGGCCTCTTATTGTGTTTTAACCCTCTTGACTGATTCCTGTGATTTCTGTGCCCTATATGGTGATTGGAGGGTGGAGTCAAGTGGAGATTGGAGGAGTGGTTTGGTGTTTGGAGACACACCTGGGCCTCATCTCCTAATCAGCCAGTCATTATACACTGAACACCACTTCAGCCCATTTGCCATCCGTCACCTCCATGTGCTGAATCCTTTGTGTGTAGCTAGCATTTCATCCCTGTTGAGTCTGTAGGCTGTGTGCCTTGCCATATTCTGCTGTGTGCTTAATAAGGTAACTTTATTTACTTAGTGTTTAAAGTTCAGACTATAGCTATAAGCTATCTTGTAGTCAAGAAATGTCAAAACATTTCTTGAGTGTCAATCCAAATCAAAAGGGAAGCAGGTAAGGGTGTGCTGCCATTTTTCTTTTGTCTCCCTTTTTTTACTCTGTTTTTATTTAGTCAGGGAGCATAGACTTGTAATTTGTTTTGGAGTAGTTTTAGGATTTCCTTTTCAGGTAGGGCGGGGTTTTGTTTGTTGTGTTGGCTTTGGCCACCCCGAAGATTTATGCTCCCCCTATTCTTCAGATACTGTAAAGATCCATTATTTCTAATAAATGTCAATTATTATTTTGCTACTCTGGTTTGGTTCCTTGCTAGCTATATGTGTTACTCCTTAAGCCTCTAGACTCCATATAAGGTCGTAACAGTGTCTCAGCACGACACGTTGTGAGAACAACGACAACACAAACACTGTCTAAAAACGTTATTGTCCGCAAAATTATAGTAATACAAACGTGTGTGTGTGTGTGTGTGTGTGTGTGTGTGTGCGTGCGCGCGTGCGTGCGCGCGTGCGTGCGCGCGTGCGTGCCTTGATTTCGTCGACTAATACTGTGACAATTTTTTTTCGTAGACTACCTTTTTTCACTAACTAATAAGAAATGGAAACTAAATGAAGCTATGATGACTAAGACTAAGACTAAATGACAATTTTGTGAACAAATAAAAAGTAGACTAAAATGTTTTACACTTTGTTGCAAGTGTAAATTCAGTCATTACGATGGCCTCAAGGCCAGCCGAAATACATTTTAGTCGACTAAATCTACTGTATTGTAGATTAGTTGACTAAAATCGTATTATATTTATTCGACTAAAACTAGACTAACACTAAAACATTACAGTTGACTAAAATGTGACTAAAACTAAATTAAATCTAATTAAGAGACTATGACTAAAAGTAAAATCAAAATTTGCTGTTAAAATCAACACTGCATAGTGTGCGTGCGTGCGTGCTCACGCACGCACGCGCGCGCATGTGTGCGTGATCATAATTGTGACTGTCACTAAATATAATATAAGTATATTAATAAAGTTTAACATCTAGTTTTCGTTGAGTCTGTTTTTTATCCTACTTACCATACACATGAGCTGATCTCTGTCTTCTATCCTTCTGCTCTGCTGTCTCCTTGCTGAGGTACCGTTTAGCGTCATCGCTTACTATACATAAAGAGAGTTCAACTGTGTTTTAACAACAACTCTTCATCATGTTAAACTGACTGGATAATAAATACAAAGAACAGGCATGCAGGAATCTGAACACATCAGATAAAAACAGACTTTGTAAACTTACTGTAAATATTATTATGTTATAGTATTATATACATTATTATTGTGTAAAAATAAGCTGAATCATTGATTTGTGCGTGCGTGCGTGCGTGCGTGCGTGCGTGCGTGCGTGCATGCGTAAATACATTGTAACAATCTGCCTTTGACATTGAAAGGATAATTATTGCTAAAGGAAAAAACAACGGGATCATCGTTTTAACTCTGTGGCATTTTATGTAGAAGCCACAAAAGGATATTGACGAAACAAAATGGCAAGCAACATACACAGTTCACTTTGGGAAACAATATCAAATATAAACAATAAACAGAGTTCATACGGCGCTAGCGGCACGCTACCGCTCGCCCACAGTATTATGAATAGCACCCGCGTCGTTCCTCTTCTCACGTGCACGCGACTATAGAGTCTTTTAAAGTTCCTCATAATCCACACAGAATGAAAAGTCTGCTCCACGCAGAGCGGCGAACGTTCGGGGTACTATAATCCAACTATATAATCTAGTATTGACGTGACGTCTCTGTCTGTCTCCACGCACACTGACAACTGTGATTCCAAGCGATCAATATCCAACGGCAGCAAGAGCGCATTCTTAATGAAATAGGTCTTGTTTTGTATTAACTTCATTCTAAGAAATCAGTCAAAGAGATGACTTTTATACATTATGACGACTGAGGCCGATTCTAAAAGAAATGTCTTCTTCTGAATCCTAAAAGTTTTCTGAAAAACCTATGTTTCTATGTCAACCTTTTTCATGTCAAGGACCCCCAGAATTATCTGTATTTGGCTGTGGATCCCCAACTGAAAATATTTTTTTCCAGGGACCCTCCAGAAGCAAAGATTTGACTTAAAAACGTTTGCTCTGAAAGAATATATATATTCAAAGATTTGCACCACATTTTCACGATTTTTCCAAAATAGCAGATCTACAAGCTCGTAGCACGGCACTCTGTGCCAAGCTATGAGCTTGTAGATCTGCTATTTTTCAATAGCTAAAGTATAACATAATGCTTAAAACACAAAGGGGTTCCCGTCCTGAATGGGTTAAGAATTACCTGTGGGATTTAGGTTTATCTATATGCAAATTACGCAAAACAATCCATTTAAAGAAACGTTAGACTTTAAAATCTCAAGCAATAACGAGAATAAGATTTAACACTTGAACGTAGAAATCCACATTCAGTGGGAACATTAATACAAATAACAGATCTACAAGCTCACAAAGCGCTGTGAGTTTGTAGACCTGCTATTTTAACGAAGAGATTTGGTGTAGAGGGAAAAAGTGGTCCAAGTACAGAGTTAACTCAGGTCTGTTTCACTAAGTATAGACTAGAGGGTTTCATTGTTTTAGACTCCTTCAGTTTGTATTCTTCTATGGAGAAAACCTGATGTAAATCTGAAAACACATTGGAGGCCATGAAGTAGAATTGATTTGATACTCACACATGGCTAGTTCACGTTCACATTCATCAGTCATAAAAAGAGAAAACACATGGTTGGAATAGTTACAAAACTGATCCTTCACCAACAGAAAGATGACTAATAATTAGCAAATTGTTAAGGAACCTGAAATATGAAATGCAATAATGGAATAGTTTAAATGAATCGACTAGCTTGATTATTATACAAGATAAGACCTTGCTTCATATATCATAATGATTCAGCATTCTATTTTCAACATTCTAATTTAATTTGTGAAGTGACTAAATATGTACTTAGAGACATAAATTATATTAAGGTTGAGTGTATTATAATACACGTATAAGGCGTTACAACACTTGTTGTATAATGTTTGTAATTATGCATAACAACTTATAACAAGGTTTATCAAGTATTGTAACGTATAATCATATAATTTACAAGTGCTGGTCATAATGCATTATAAACTCAGTGGAACTGCACATTATAACTACCAGGTAACACTTTACTTAAAGATTGGCTCTACAAGATAGAGTCCCAAATGTGTGAAGTGATTAAATGTCAGTTTACTACTTGAACCCCAGCATTCCTATTCTGAATGGAACGTTTGCCAAAAATAACCGATCTACAAGTTCACCACGTATCGAGTTGCGACGCATTGTGAGCTTGTAGATCGGCTATATTTGGTGTAGTGTAAAAAAGAGCGTACCAAGTACAATTGCAACTCGGGTCAGTGTTACTAAGAGGGTTTAAATGTTTTTCTTAGTTTACCAGCAACATGACTGGCAGTGGTGGAAAAAGTAATCAATTGTTTTACTTAAGTAAAAGTATCAATACTGCAATGTAGAACTACTTCGTACTAAAAGTAAAAGTCCGGAATTCAAATTGTACTTGAGTAAAAGTACAAAAGTATTTGCGCCAAATGTACTTAAATTACCAAAAGTAGAAATAACTCACTATGCAGAATGCCCCATTTCAAGTTTTCAAATGTATAAAATATTTAGAAAATAGCAGATCTATACAAGCTCACAATGCATTGCATCGCGGCGCATTGTGAGTGTGTACATCAGCTATTTTTAAATGGCCTAAATGTATATTTAGTGGAGTAGAAGTAAAGGTATTGGAAATTGCAAATACTCAAGTGAAGTACAAATATCTCAAAATTGTACTTAAGTACTTACTTAGTTACTTTCCACCACTGATGACTGGAGCTGCTCATTGATATGAGACTGACTATCAGTCACTGTTATAGAGTAGTATCACTATGATGAGTCCAATACTGTAATAGCTGTTGACCTCATTTACATTTTACATAAATAATAATGCATAATGTATAAATAATGTATACTTGGGAAGCTCATGAACGTAATAAATTGTGGGATGAGCTTGTATATCTGCTATTTTTCAATAGCTAAAGTATAACATAATGCTTAAAACACCAAAAGGGGTTCCCGTCCATAATGGGTTCAGAATTACCTGTGGGATTTGGGGTTATCTATGCAAAGTACACAAACAATCCATTTAAAGAAACGTTAGACTTTAAAATCTCAAGCAATAACGAGAATAAGATTTAACACTTGAACGCAGAAATCCACATTCAGTGGGAACATTAATACAAATAACAGATCTACAAGCTCACAAAGCGCTGTGAGTTTGTAGACCTGCTATTTTAACGAAGAGATTTGGTGTAGAGGGAAAAAGTGGTCCAAGTACAGAGTTAACTCAGGTCTGTTTCACTAAGTATAGACTAGAGGGTTTCATTGTTTTAGACTCCTTCAGTTTGTATTCAGCTATGGAGAAAACCTGATGTAAATCTGAAAACACATTGGAGGCCATGAAGTAGAATTGATTTGATACTCACCCCTGACTAGTTCACGTTCACATTCATCATTCATGAAAAGAGAAAACACATGGTTGGAATAGTTAGAAAACTGATCCTTCACAAACAATACTTAGCAAATTGCTAACCTTAGACCTTGCTTCATATATCATAATGATTCAGCATTCTATTTTCAACACTCTAATTTAATTTGTGAAGTGACTAAATATGTACTTAGAGACATAAATTATATTAAGGTTGAGTGTATTATAATACACGTATAAGGCGTTACAACACTTGTTGTATAATGTTTGTAATTATGCATAACAACTTATAATAAGGTTTATAAAGTATTGTAACGTATAATCATATAATTTATAAGTGCTGGTCATAATGCATTATAAACTCAGTGGAACAGCCCATTATAACTACCAGGTAACACTTTACTTAAAGGTCGGCTCTACAAGATAGAGTCCCAAATGTGTGAAGTGATTAAATGTCAGTTTACTACTTGAACCCCAGCATTCCTATTCTGAATGGAACGTTTGCCAAAGATAGTCAATCTACAAGTTCACAACGTGTCGTGTTGCGACACATTGTGAGCTTGTAGATCGGCTATCTTTGGTGTAGTGTAAAAAAGAGGGTTTAAATGTCTTCTTAGTTTACCAGCAACATGACTGGCAGTGGTGGAAAAAGTAATCAATTGTTTTACTTAAGTAAAAGTATCAATACTGCAATGTAGAACTACTTCGTACTAAAAGTAAAAGTCCGGAATTCAAATTGTACTTGAGTAAAAGTACAAAAGTATTTGCGCCAAAAGTACTTAAATTACCAAAAGTAGAAATAACTCACTATGCAGAATGCCCCATTTCAAGTTTTCAAATGTATAAAATATTTAGAAAATAGCAGATCTATACAAGCTCACAATGCATTGCATCGCGGCGCATTGTGAGTGTGTACATCAGCTATTTTTAAATGGCCTAAATGTATATTTAGTGGAGTAGAAGTAAAGGTATTGGAAATTGCAAATACTCAAGTGAAGTACAAATATCTCAAAATTGTACTTAAGTACTTACTTAGTTACTTTCCACCACTGATGACTGGAGCTGCTCATTGATATGAGACTGACTGCCAGTCACTGTTATAGAGTAGTATCACTATGATGAGTCCAATACTGTAATAGTTGTTGACCTCATTTACATTTTACATAAATAATAATGCATAATGTATAAATAATGTATACTTGGGAAGCTCATGAACGTAATAAATTGTGAGATGAGCTTGTATATCTGCTATTTTTCAATAGCTAAAGTATAACATAATGCTTAAAACACCAAAAGGGGTTCCCGTCCAGAATGGGTTAAGAATTACCTGTGGAATTTGGGGTTATCGATGCAAAGTACACAAACAATCCATTTAAAGAAACGTTAGACTTTAAAATCTCAAGCAATAACGAGAATAAGATTTAACACTTGAACGCAGAAATCCACATTTAGTGGGAACATTAATAAAAATAACAGATCTACAAGCTCACAAAGCGCTGTGAGTTTGTAGACCTGCTATTTTTTAACGAAGAGATTTGGTGTAGAGGGAAAAAGTGGTTCAAGTACAGAGTTAACTCAGTTCTGTTTCACTAAGTATAGACTAGAGGGTTTCATTGTTTTAGACTCCTTCAGTTTGTATTCTGCTATGAAGAAAACCTGATGTAAATCTGAAAACACATTGGAGGCCATGAAGTAGAATTGATTTGATACTCACGTCTACCTAGTTCACGTTCACATTCATCATTCATGAAAAGAGAAAACACATGGTTGAAATAGTTAGAAAACTGATCATTCACAAACAGAAAGATGACTAATAATTAGCAAATTGTTAAGGAACCTGTAATATGGAATGCAATAATGGAATAGTTTAATGAATCGACTATATTTTGTTTATTATACAAAATAAGACCTTGCTTCATATATCATAATGATTCAGCATTCTATTTTCAACATTCTAATTTAATTTGTGAAGTGACTAATTATGTACTTAGAGATACAAAATATATTAAGTGTAAGAGCCATATGATGTCTATATTGTCTAGTAGTATTGTAGTACTCATTTGATGACGTCACCACAGGGCGTGGGCTAGACCCAGGTTGCTTGGGTATTTAATGGGCCCCAATCAAGCAGCAGGTGTTGCTGATTGGCAGAGGCACAATGTTTTTCAACTGTGCAACAGGAGCTGTGGTCTGTAATATTCTGGACGTTTGATTGTTTATTTAAGTATTTATTGTATGCTGAGGTGACAGATCAGCTAATAAATATCTTTGTTTGTGAACACAACGAACAGTTTGGACTTCAGTTTATCAGCACACGTCTGAACACCTCTTTTCCGTCAGTATACCACGCAGTGCCTTTAGTACAGGACTTTGGGCACTACATAAGTTGAAAAACAGCCTTCTTTCACCGAAGATTTTGTTTTATTGGGAAACAAATCTAACCGGGGCTCGTTTGGACAGTTGGACACGCACAGGCCGTGGCGTGGCGTGTGTTGGTGTTTGTGTTGGACTGGAGTGTGGACACTACAGATGGACACGGCAGCAGCGAGTTTCTGCAAATGTTTGGATGTGATTGTTGCAACCCGGAGCTGGAGCTATTGGGGCTTCTGCTGTCGGGAACATCGGCAGCGATCTTCTGCAAGCCAGCTGCTGTACTGGAGGTGATCGATTGCCACCCGGTCGGTCGGAGCTATAGGAGCGCTTACCGGCGGGGACATCGGCACTTAAACAGCAGCTATGCAGCCGAGATCATCAAGACTGGACCAGACCGCACGGCGGACGCAGTGGTGGTATGTTCAGCGACAGCGTCACAGTGCCGACATGACATCCCGACACATAACAGAGCCACGTCACCACACGTTTCAGAACAAGGCTATCCTACATGACAACTGCATTGTTCCTGTTTCGTATTGCTACGTGTGGGCAAGCACTGGAGCAGTAATGGGGGAAAGGGGCACCGAGAGACAGACTTTATATAGGGTGAAAGGCCTGTATTTTCGGTTGCCTGTGTATAGAGCGTCGCAGTCCCGCCCCTTACCATGGACCAGGAAATGAAACCCAATGCATTATTCTCATAGACATTTCTTAAAGTATTTATTTAAAGACGGTTACGCCGCGGACAAAGCCAACTCGAGTCGTGACAACTCATGACAACACAAACAATATTTTGGACCAAACAAATAATTACAAAGAAGAAAAACAACAAAGAAAGTGTTGTAACCTTCCGTTTTTTTCTTCTTTCTAATTATTTGTTTGGTCCAAAATATTGTTTGTGTTGTCATGAGTTGTCACGACTCGAGTTGGCTTTGTCCGCGGCGTAACCGTCTTTAAATAAATACTTTAAGAAATGTCTATGAGAATAATGCATTGGGTTTCATTTCCTGGTCCAGGGTAGGAGGCGGGACTGCGACGCTCTATAGGGCACTAAACCAGAACTGTGACAGGCGCATTGGGCGCATATTGTTCACACTGCAACACGCAGGAAAGGAAGAGATGGAGAGCCTTGAGAAGTTGAGATAATGAACTGCCAAATACAATGGGCTATGCGAGTTTGAACTTTCATTGGTAGGCCTTCTACATCAACTTGTGGCCATACAGGGGCTGGCAACAAAGACCCAAACTAAAGTATGACTTTTTTATGAAGCCAGTAAGATACTGATGAAATGATTTTAAATGTGGATTTTCTAATGATGAATGTACATTTCCTGATCTATTTAAAATGTATTTTTTGTATTTTGATTTTGTTTGGTGTTTTGTTTTCCATGGCTCTTTGTAAATTGATTTTTAATAATTGCACTGTCTTCTGCCATTAGCAATTAAGGGGCTGGTGTAAGAGCCATATGATGTCTATATTGTCTAGTAGTATTGTAGTACTCATTTGATGACGTCACCACAGGGCGTGGGCTAGACCCAGGTTGCTTGGGTATTTAATGGGCCCCAATCAAGCAGCAGGTGTTGCTGATTGGCAGAGGCACAATGTTTTTCAACTGTGCAACAGGAGCTGTGGTCTGTAATATTCTGGACGTTTGATTGTTTATTTAAGTATTTATTGTATGCTGAGGTGACAGATCAGCTAATAAATATCTTTGTTTGTGAACACAACGAACAGTTTGGACTTCAGTTTATCAGCACACGTCTGAACACCTCTTTTCCGTCAGTATACCACGCAGTGCCTTTAGTACAGGACTTTGGGCACTACATTAAGGTTGAGTGTATTATAATGCACTTATAAGGCGTTACAACACTTGTTGTATAATGTTTGTAATTATGCATAACAACTTATAACAAGGTTTATAAAGTATTGTAACGTATAATCATATAATTTATAAGTGCTGGTCATAATGCATTATAAACTCAGTGGAACTGCACATTATAACTACCAGGTAACACTTTACTTAAAGGTCGGCTCTACAAGATAGAGTCCCAAATGTGTGAAGTGATTAAATGTCAGCTTACAACTTGAACCCCAGCATTCCTATTCTGAATGGAACGTTTGCCAAAAATAGTCAATCTACAAGTTCACAACGTGTCGTGTTGCGACACATTGTGAGCTTGTAGATCGGCTATCTTTGGTGTAGTGTAAAAAAGAGGGTTTAAATGTCTTCTTAGTTTACCAGCAACATGACTGGCAGTGGTGGAAAAAGTAATCAATTGTTTTACTTAAGTAAAAGTATCAATACTGCAATGTAGAACTACTTCGTACTAAAAGTAAAAGTCCGGAATTCAAATTGTACTTGAGTAAAAGTACAAAAGTATTTGCGCCAAATGTACTTAAATTACCAAAAGTAGAAATAACTCACTATGCAGAATGCCCCATTTCAAGTTTTCAAATGTATAAAATATTTAGAAAATAGCAGATCTATACAAGCTCACAATGCATTGCATCGCGACGCATTGTGAGTGTGTACATCAGCTATTTTTAAATGGCCTAAATGTATATAGGGCTGAAGTGGTTACTGTATGATTTGTAATAATAATCAAAATCTACAAAGTAACTAGTAGCTAAAGCTTTCAAATAATTATAGTGGAGCAAAAGTACAATATTTGCCTCTGAGATGTACAGTAGTGGAGTAGAAGTAAAGGTATTGGAAATTGCAAATACTCAAGTAAAGTACAAATATCGCAAAATTATACTTAAGTACAGTACTTAAGTAAATGTACTTAGTTACTTTCCACCACTGATGACTGGAGCTGCTCATTGATATGAGACTGACTGCCAGTCACTAGTAGTATCACTATGATAGAGTCCAATACTGTAATAGTTGTTGACCTCATTTACATTTTACATAAATAATAATGCATAAAGACCACAGACGAAAAACAGTCTAAGTCCAAATTTCATTCTGACCCCTCCACGAAAAGGCCTCGTTGTCCTGAACCCTTATCTATCATTTATACATTATGGATCAATAGTGTGGACTTAGATTGTTATTCGTCTGTGGCATTAATAATGTATACTTGGGAAGCTCATGAACGTAATACATTGTGGGATGAGCTTGTATATCTGCTATTTTTCAATAGCTAAAGTATAACATAATGCTTAAAACACCAAAAGGGGTTCCCGTCCAGAATGGGTTAAGAATTACCTGTGGGATTTGGGGTTATCTATGCAAAGTACACAAACAATGCATTTAAAGAAACGTTAGACTTTAAAATCTCAAGCAATAACGAGAATAAGATTTAACACTTGAACGCAGAAATCCACATTCAGTGTGAACATTCATAAAAATAACAGATCTACAAGCTCACAAAGCGCTGTGAGTTTGTAGACCTGCTATTTTTTAACGAAGAGATTTGGTGTAGAGGGAAAAAGTGGTCCAAGTCAGAGTTAACTCAGGTCTGTTTCACTAAGTATAGACTAGAGGGTTTCATTGGTTTAGACTCCTTCAGTTTGTATTCTGCTATGAAGAAAACCTGATGTAAATCTGAAAACACATTGGAGGGCATGAAGTAGAATTGATTTGATACTCACGGTCTAGTTCACGTTCACATTCATTATTCATGAAAAGAGAAAACACATGGTTGGAATAGTTAGAAAACTGATCCTTCACAAACCGAAAGATGACTAATAATTAGCAAATTGTTAAGGAACCTGTAATATGGAATGCAATAATGGAATAGTTTAAATTAATCGACTATCTTGATTATTATACAAGATAAGACCTTGCTTCATATATCATAATGATTCAGCATTCTATTTTCAACATTCTAATTTAATTTGTGAAGTGACTAAATATGTACTTAGAGACATAAATGATATTAAGGTTGAGTGTATTATAATACACGTATAAGGCGTTACAACACTTGTTGTATAATGTTTGTAATTATGCATAACAACTTATAACAAGGTTTATCAAGTATTGTAACGTATAATCATATAATTTACAAGTGCTGGTCATAATGCATTATAAACTCAGTGGAACTGCACATTATAACTACCAGGTAACACTTTACTTAAAGATCGGCTCTACAAGATAGAGTCCCAAATGTGTGAAGTGATTAAATGTCAGTTTACTACTTGAACCCCAGCATTCCTATTCTGAATGGAACGTTTGCCAAAAATAACCGATCTACAAGTTCACAACGTGTCGAGTTGCGACGCATTGTGAGCTTGTAGATCGGCTATCTTTGGTGTAGTGTAAAAAAGAGCGTACCAAGTACAGTTGCAACTCAGGTCAGTGTTACTAAGAGGGTTTAAATGTCTTCTTAGTTTACCAGCAACATGACTGGCAGTGGTGGAAAAAGTAATCAATTGTTTTACTTAAGTAAAAGTATCAATACTGCAATGTAGAACTACTTCGTAGTAAAAGTAAAAGTCCGGAATTCAAATTGTACTTGAGTAAAAGTACAAAAGTATTTGCGCCAAATGTACTTAAATTACCAAAAGTAGAAATAACTCACTATGCAGAATGCCCCATTTCAAGTTTTCAAATGTATAAAATATTTAGAAAATAGCAGATCTATACAAGCTCACAATGGATTGCATCGCGACGTATTGTGAGTGTGTACATCAGCTATTTTTAAATGGCCTAAATGTATATTTAGTGGAGTAGAAGTAAAGGTATTGGAAATTGCAAATACTCAAGTGAAGTACAAATATCTCAAAATTGTACTTAAGTACTTACTTAGTTACTTTCCACCACTGATGACTGGAGCTGCTCATTGATATGAGACTGACTATCAGTCACTGTTATAGAGTAGTATCACTATGATGAGTCCAATACTGTAATAGTTGTTGACCTCATTTACATTTTACATCAATAATAATGCATAATGTATAAATAATGTATACTTGGGAAGCTCATGAACGTAATAAATTGTGGGATGAGCTTGTATATCTGCTATTTTTCAATAGCTAAAGTATAACATAATGCTTAAAACACCAAAAGGGGTTCCCGTCCAGAATGGGTTAAGAATTACCTGTGGGATTTGGGGTTATCTATGCAAAGTACACAAACAATCCATTTAAAGAAACGTTAGACTTTAAAATCTCAAGCAATAACGAGAATAAGATTTAACACTTGACCGCAGAAATCCACATTCAGTGGGAACATTAATAAAAAAACAGATCTACAAGCTCACAAAGCGCTGTGAGTTTGTAGACCTGCTATTTTAACGAAGAGATTTGGTGTAGAGGGAAAAAGTGGTCCAAGTCAGAGTTAACTAGAAGAAGTGCCCTTCTGGGCACAGGTCTCCACCAGGAGGATAGGAGTGTGTGTGTGATGTTTGGCAAAATGTTTAGCAATATAAACTTCTGTGTGTGTGACGCGGCTTGGCCTGTTGTAGCGCCACCATGAGGCTGATTTGAAAACTGTCAAGTGGCATTTCTTCCAAAGCCTATATGCATGCACAGTTTCACCACAATTGGACGCTGCGTTGAGTAGTTGTGGCGATTTGTACAAAACGGGTACAAAGCAGGCTACTCCTGAAAAGTTTAGAAGCCAATCGTAGCCAATGAGGGTGGATTATGAGAAATCAAACAAACTCGTCTTGATCACATGACTATGAAGAGCATGTGTACGGATTTGCGTGAAATTTGGATAAAATCTGAAGGAGTAATATTAGAAAATGTGTTTGACATATGTCGGCCTCCTGGTGGCGCTCTAAAGAGCAGATGTGAAACATTCCAGGCACAGGTTTTTCCTTGGCCTCTAGGGAGTTGGCATACAAAGTTATCCACAGATCCGTGCAGTTAGAGGTAAAAACACTTTTCGGCCAGTTATAGCGCCACCATGAGGCTGAGTTGAAAATGTTCATGTGGCATTTCTTCCTCGGCCTAGTGGGAATGTGCGTGCACAATTTCACGGAAATCACACGATGTGTTCATGATTTGCAGCATTTTGTTTTAAACTGAGCACTCCTGCAAACTTTGGAAGCCAATCTTAGCCAATCAGGATGGAGTCTGAGAAATCTGAAAGACCCGTTTCGTTGAATGGCTCTAGAGAGACTGTGTACCAATTTGCGTGATGTTTGGACAAAATCTGTAGGTGTACTGTCCAAAAACTTGTTTTGCACAAAGCGGCCTCCTGGTGGCGCTATAACAGGCCGTTCTGGAAATTTTGGGGCAGAGGTTCATCGTTGGCATCCAGGGAGTGTGTGTGCAAAATGTGGCATCGACCGGGTTAACGGTGCCGGAGATTAGCTGCTCACAGACGGAAGGACGGACGGACGGACACACACACACACACACACACGGACGGACGGACGGAGTGCAAAACATACTCTCTCCCCATGCCTTCGGCCTGGTGGAGACAATCAGGTCTGTTTCACTAAGTATAGACTAGAGGGTTTCATTGTTTTAGACTCCTTCAGTTTGTATTCAGCTATGGAGAAAACCTGATGTAAATCTGAAAACACATTGGAGGCCATGAAGTAGAATTGATTTGATACTCACCCAAGCCTAGTTCACGTTCACATTCATCATTCATGAAAAGAGAAAACACATGGTTGGAATAGTTAGAAAATTGATCCTTCACAAACCGAAAGATGACTAATAATTAGCAAATTGTTAAGGAACCTGTAATATGGAATGCAATAATGGAATAGTTTAAATGAATCGACTATATTTTGTTTATTATACAAAATAAGACCTTGCTTCATATATCATAATGATTCAGCATTCTATTTTCAACATTCTAATTTAATTTGTGAAGTGACTAATTATGTACTTAGAGATACAAATTATATTAAGTGTAAGAGCCATATGATGTCTATATTGTCTAGTAGTATTGTAGTACTCATTTGATGACGTCACCACAGGGCGTGGGCTAGACCCAGGTTGCTTGGGTATTTAATGGGCCCCAATCAAGCAGCAGGTGTTGCTGATTGGCAGAGGCACAATGTTTTTCAACTGTGCAACAGGAGCTGTGGTCTCTAATATTCTGGACGTTTGATTGTTTATTTAAGTATTTATTGTATGCTGAGGTGACAGATCAGCTAATAAATATATTTGTTTGTGAACACAACGAACAGTTTGGACTTCAGTTTATCAGCACACGTCTGAACACCTCTTTTCCGTCAGTATACCACGCAGTGCCTTTAGTACAGGACTTTGGGCACTACATAAGTTGAAAAACAGCCTTCTTTCACCGAAGATTTTGTTTTATTGGGAAACAAATCTAACCGGGGCTCGTTTGGACAGTTGGACACGCACAGGCCGTGGCGTGGCGTGTGTTGGTGTTTGTGTTGGACTGGAGTGTGGACACTACAGATGGACACGGCAGCAGCGAGTTTCTGCAAATGTTTGGATGTGATTGTTGCAACCCGGAGGTGGAGCTATTGGGGCTTCTGCTGTCGGGAACATCGGCAGCGATCTTCTGCAAGCCAGCTGCTGTACTGGAGGTGATCGATTGCCACCCGGTCGGTCGGAGCTATAGGAGCGCTTACCGGCGGGGACATCGGCACTTAAACAGCAGCTATGCAGCCGAGATCATCAAGACTGGACCAGACCGCACGGCGGACGCAGTGGTGGTATGTTCAGCGACAGCGTCACAGTGCCGACATGACATTGACATCCCGACACATAACAGAGCCACGTCACGTCAGTAAACCTCTCCACCAAACAGGGACAGGTCCCCCAAGATTTCAAACTGGCCAAAATAACCCCCTTGCACAAGAAAGGGAGTAAATTAGACCCCGGCAACTACCGCCCTATTTCTATTCTTAGTTCCATCTCGAAAGTGATGGAAAAAATAGTCTATGAACAGGTTGAAAAGTATCTTGCCACTAATAAATTATTGTACGAGTTCCAATCTGGCTTCAGAACATCCCACTCCACTGACACATGCCTTCTCTATTTGAGCGACCACATCAAACAAGAGGTGGACGCTGGCAAATACTGCGGCATGGTCATGCTGGACCTCCAAAAGGCTTTTGACACCGTGAACCACTCCATACTGGTTAACAAGCTAAAAGCAATTGGTTTCGATAGCACATCAGTGAGCTGGATGCAATCCTACCTGGAGGGGAGAGAACAGATGGTGGAAGTGAACGGAACACTGTCCCCCCCCTCCCAGTGAGCTGTGGCGTTCCACAAGGAAGCATACTAGGGCCTCTACTGTTCCTAATATATGTAAACGACATGAATTCAGCTTGTGACTGCAACTTGTTCCTGTTCGCAGATGACTCAGCACTGCTGGTCTCGGACAGGGACAAACTGCAGGTTGAAAATGCCCTCAGCTCTGAACTCGGTAGAATCTGCACCTGGCTCGCTGATAACAAACTATCTTTACACCTGGGAAAAACTGAATCCATTCTCTTTGGCTCTATTAGTAATCTCAGCAAGGCAAATGGCTTCTTGGTTAGAGTGGGTGACAATGTTATCACACGTAAAGATGAAATTACCTACCTAGGTTCCATCCTGGAGGCTAATCTTTCCGGTGATAAAATGGCCACCAACGTAATCAAAAAAGTCAACCATAGAACAAGATTCCTCTACAGGATCTCCTCACTGGTCAACAAAAACACCTTGAAGACCTTAACAGGAGCCCTTGTACAGGGATTCTTTGACTATGCATGCACCTCCTGGTACCACAGCACCTCAAAGGCCCTTAAAACCAGGCTCCAGACTTCCCAAAACAAACTGGTCAGGCTCCTACTTGATCTAGCCCCCCGAACCCACCTCACCCCTGCCCACTTCGACAGGCTGGAATGGCTTAGGGTCGACGACAGAGTACAGCATCTTGCAATGGGTCTGGTCCACAAGATTCGATACACCACCAAGATACCCATGTACCTGTCTAGATACTTCCTTAATGTTAACGAAGTCCACACCCACAACACCAGAGGGAGTGCAACGAACCATGTACAACCCAGATTCGGCACAAACAAGGGACTAAATTCTTTTCGCTCCTATGCCACCAAAATGTGGAACACCCTACCAACTGTCATTAAGACATGCGAATCCCTTGACTCCTTCAAAACCGCTCTAAAAGGGCACCTACGGATGGCTGCAATTCGAAACTGGCCCCCGTAAAATCTGAATCCCCCCCCCCGCCCCCCCCTTTTTATTCCCCTCACTGTATATATCTCTTTCCCCTTTTTACCTCCTCTATGATGAATTCCTGTTCTGTCTATAGAAGTGTCTATTTGTACGTCTCTAAATGTTTTGATGATTTGAACATGGTGGACCCTATTGGAAACAAGTGTAATGCTTAATTGGGTCGTCCACTCACAGTTAACAGCCTTTGTATTGAGTTTGTGCTTGAAATGTACTGTAATTCTGCAAACTGTTAATACATTCTTCAATCAATCAATCAAACCACACGTTTCAGAACAAGGCTATCCTACATGACAACTGCATTGTTCCTGTTTCGTATTGCTACGTGTGGGCAAGCACTGGAGCAGTAATGGGGGAAAGGGGCACCGAGAGACAGACTTTCTATAGGGTGAAAGGCCTGTATTTTCGGTTGCCTGTGTATAGGGCACTAAACCAGAACTGTGACAGGCGCATTGGGCGCATATTGTTCACACTGCAACACGCAGGAAAGGAAGAGATGGAGAGCCTTGAGAAGTTGAGATAATGAACTGCCAAATACAATGGGCTATGCGAGTTTGAACTTTCATTGGTAGGCCTTCTACATCAACTTGTGGCCATACAGGGGCTGGCAACAAAGACCCAAACTAAAGTATGACTTTTTTATGAAGCCAGTAAGATACTGATGAAATGATTTTAAATGTGGATTTTCTAATGATGAATGTACATTTCCTGATCTATTTAAAATGTATTTTTTGTATTTTGATTTTGTTTGGTGTTTTGTTTTCCATGGCTCTTTGTAAATTGATTTTTAATAATTGCACTGTCTTCTGCCATTAGCAATTAAGGGGCTGGTGTAAGAGCCATATATATTGTCTAGTAGTATTGTAGTACTCATTTGATGACGTCACCACAGGGCGTGGGCTAGACCCAGGTTGCTTGGGTATTTAATGGGCCCCAATCAAGCAGCAGGTGTTGCTGATTGGCAGAGGCACAATGTTTTTCAACTGTGCAACAGGAGCTGTGGTCTGTAATATTCTGGACGTTTGATTGTTTATTTAAGTATTTATTGTATGCTGAGGTGACAGATCAGCTAATAAATATCTTTGTTTGTGAACACAACGAACAGTTTGGACTTCAGTTTATCAGCACACGTCTGAACACCTCTTTTCCGTCAGTATACCACGCAGTGCCTTTAGTACAGGACTTTGGGCACTACATAAGTTGAAAAACAGCCTTCTTTCACCGAAGATTTTGTTTTATTGGGAAACAAATCTAACCGGGGCTCGTTTGGACAGTTGGACACGCACAGGCCGTGGCGTGGTGTGCGTCGGTGTTTGTGTTGGACTGGAGTGTGGACACTACAGATGGACACGGCAGCAGCGAGTTTCTGCAAATGTTTGGATGTGATTGTTGCAACCCGGAGGTGGAGCTATTGGGGCTTCTGCTGTCGGGAACATCGGCAGCGATCTTCTGCAAGCCAGCTGCTGTACTGGAGGTGATCGATTGCCACCCGGTCGGTCGGAGCTATAGGAGCGCTTACCGGCGGGGACATCGGCACTTAAACAGCAGCTATGCAGCCGAGATCATCAAGACTGGACCAGACCGCACGGCGGACGCAGTGGTGGTATGTTCAGCGACAGCGTCACAGTGCCGACATGACATCCCGACACATAACAGAGCCACGTCACCACAGGTTTCAGAACAAGGCTATCCTACATGACAACTGCATTGTTCCTGTTTCGTATTGCTACGTGTGGGCAAGCACTGGAGCAGTAATGGGGGAAAGGGGCACCGAGAGACAGACTTTCTATAGGGTGAAAGGCCTGTATTTTCGGTTGCCTGTGTATAGGGCACTAAACCAGAACTGTGACAGGCGCATTGGGCGCATATTGTTCACACTGCAACACGCAGGAAAGGAAGAGATGGAGAGCCTTGAGAAGTTGAGATAATGAACTGCCAAATACAATGGGCTATGAGAGTTTGAACTTTCATTGGTAGGCCTTCTACATCAACTTGTGGCCATACAGGGGCTGGCAACAAAGACCCAAACTAAAGTATGACTTTTTTATGAAGCCAGTAAGATACTGATGAAATGATTTTAAATGTGGATTTTCTAATGATGAATGTACATTTCCTGATCTATTTAAAATGTATTTTTTGTATTTTGATTTTGTTTGGTGTTTTGTTTTCCATGGCTCTTTGTAAATTGATTTTTAATAATTGCACTGTCTTCTGCCATTAGCAATTAAGGGGCTGGTGTAAGAGCCATATGATGTCTATATTGTCTAGTAGTATTGTAGTACTCATTTGATGACGTCACCACAGGGCGTGGGCTAGACCCAGGTTGCTTGGGTATTTAATGGGCCCCAATCAAGCAGCAGGTGTTGCTGATTGGCAGAGGCACAATGTTTTTCAACTGTGCAACAGGAGCTGTGGTCTGTAATATTCTGGACGTTTGATTGTTTATTTAAGTATTTATTGTATGCTGAGGTGACAGATCAGCTAATAAATATCTTTGTTTGTGAACACAACGAACAGTTTGGACTTCAGTTTATCAGCACACGTCTGAACACCTCTTTTCCGTCAGTATACCACACAGTGCCTTTAGTACAGGACTTTGGGCACTACATTAAGGTTGAGTGTATTATAATGCACTTATAAGGCGTTACAACACTTGTTGTATAATGTTTGTAATTATGCATAACAAGTTATAACAAGGTTTATAAAGTATTGTAACGTATAATCATATAATTTATATGTGCTGGTCATAATGCATTATAAACTCAGTGGAACTGCACATTATGACTACCAGGTAACACTTTACTTAAAGGTCGGCTCTACAAGATAGAGTCCCAAATGTGTGAAGTGATTAAATGTCAGTTTACAACTTGAACCCCAGCATTCCTATTCTGAATGGAACGTTTGCCAAAAATAGTCAATCTACAAGTTCACAACGTGTCGTGTTGCGACACATTGTGAGCTTGTAGATCGGCTATCTTTGGTGTAGTGTAAAAAAGAGGGTTTAAATGTCTTCTTAGTTTACCAGCAACATGACTGGCAGTGGTGGAAAAAGTAATCAATTGTTTTACTTAAGTAAAAGTATCAATACTGCAATGTAGAACTACTTCGTACTAAAAGTAAAAGTCCGGAATTCAAATTGTACTTGAGTAAAAGTACAAAAGTATTTGCGCCAAATGTACTTAAATTACCAAAAGTAGAAATAACTCACTATGCAGAATGCCCCATTTCAAGTTTTCAAATGTATAAAATATTTAGAAAATAGCAGATCTATACAAGCTCACAATGCATTGCATCGCGGCGTATTGTGAGTGTGTACATCAGCTATTTTTAAATGGCCTAAATGTATATTTAGTGGAGTAGAAGTAAAGGTATTGGAAATTGCAAATACTCAAGTGAAGTACAAATATCTCAAAATTGTACTTAAGTACTTACTTAGTTACTTTCCACCACTGATGACTGGAGCTGCTCATTGATATGAGACTGACTATCAGTCACTGTTATAGAGTAGTATCACTATGATGAGTCCAATACTGTAATAGTTGTTGACCTCATTTACATTTTACATCAATAATAATGCATAATGTATAAATAATGTATACTTGGGAAGCTCATGAACGTAATAAATTGTGGGATGAGCTTGTATATCTGCTATTTTTCAATAGCTAAAGTATAACATAATGCTTAAAACACCAAAAGGGGTTCCCGTCCAGAATGGGTTAAGAATTACCTGTGGGATTTGGGGTTATCTATGCAAAGTACACAAACAATCCATTTAAAGAAACGTTAGACTTTAAAATCTCAAGCAATAACGAGAATAAGATTTAACACTTGAACGCAGAAATCCACATTCAGTGACAACATTAATAAAAATAACAGATCTACAAGCTCACAAAGCGCTGTGAGTTTGTAGACCTGCTATTTTAACGAAGAGATTTGGTGTAGAGGGAAAAAGTGGTCCAAGTACAGAGTTAACTCAGGTCTGTTTCACTAAGTATAGACTAGAGGGTTTCATTGTTTTAGACTCCTTCAGTTTGTATTCAGCTATGGAGAAAACCTGATGTAAATCTGAAAACACATTGGAGGCCATGAGGTAGAATTGATTTGATACTCACGTGCGACTAGTTCACGTTCACATTCATCATTCATGAAAAGAGAAAACACATGGTTGGAATAGTTACAAAACTGATCCTTCACAAACAGAAAGATGACTAATAATTAGCAAATTGTTAAGGAACCTGAAATATGAAATGCAATAATGGAATAGTTTAAATGAATCGACTATCTTGATTATTATACAAGATAAGACCTTGCTTCATATATCATAATGATTCAGCATTCTATTTTCAACATTCTAATTTAATTTGTGAAGTGACTAAATATGTACTTAGAGACATAAATTATATTAAGGTTGAGTGTATTATAATACACGTATAAGGCGTTACAACACTTGTTGTATAATGTTTGTAATTATGCATAATATGCATCAAGTATTGTAACGTATAATCATATAATTTACAAGTGCTGGTCATAATGCATTATAAACTCAGTGGAACTGCACATTATAACTACCAGGTAACACTTTACTTAAAGATCGGCTCTACAAGATAGAGTCCCAAATGTGTGAAGTGATTAAATGTCAGTTTACTACTTGAACCCCAGCATTCCTATTCTGAATGGAACGTTTGCCAAAGATAGTCAATCTACAAGTTCACAACGTGTCGTGTTGCGACACATTGTGAGCTTGTATATCGGCTATCTTTGGTGTAGTGTAAAAAAGAGGGTTTAAATGTCTTCTTAGTTTACCAGCAACATGACTGGCAGTGGTGGAAAAAGTAATCAATTGTTTTACTTAAGTAAAAGTATCAATACTGCAATGTAGAACTACTTCGTACTAAAAGTAAAAGTCCGGAATTCAAATTGTACTTGAGTAAAAGTACAAAAGTATTTGCGCCAAATGTACTTAAATTACCAAAAGTAGAAATAACTCACTATGCAGAATGCCCCATTTCAAGTTTTCAAATGTATAAAATATTTAGAAAATAGCAGATCTATACAAGCTCACAATGCATTGCATCGCGACACATTGTGAGTGTGTACATCAGCTATTTTTAAATGGCCTAAATGTATATTTAGTGGAGTAGAAGTAAAGGTATTGGAAATTGCAAATATCTCAAAATTGTACTTAAGTACTTACTTAGTTACTTTCCACCACTGATGACTGGAGCTGCTCATTGATATGAGACTGACTATCAGTCACTGTTATAGAGTAGTATCACTATGATGAGTCCAATACTGTAATAGTTGTTGACCTCATTTACATTTTACATCAATAATAATGCATAATGTATAAATAATGTATACTCGGGAAGCTCATGAACGTAATAAATTGTGGGATGAGCTTGTATATCTGCTATTTTTCAATAGCTAAAGTATAACATAATGCTTAAAACACCAAAAGGGGTTCCCGTCCAGAATGGGTTAAGAATTACCTGTGGGATTTCGGGTTATCTATGCAAAGTACACAAACAATCCATTTAAAGAAACGTTAGACTTTAAAATCTCAAGCAATAACGAGAATAAGATTTAACACTTGAACGCAGAAATCCACATTCAGTGGGAACATTAATAAAAATAACAGATCTACAAGCTCACAAAGCGCTGTGAGTTTGTAGACCTGCTATTTTTTAACGAAGAGATTTGGTGTAGAGGGAAAAAGTGGTTCAAGTACAGAGTTAACTCAGGTCTGTTTCACTAAGTATAGACTATAGAGGGTTTCATTGGTTTAGACTCCTTCAGTTTGTATTCTGCTATGAAGAAAACCTGATGTAAATCTGAAAACACATTGGAGGCCATGAAGTAGAATTGATTTGATACTCACGGGCTAGTTCACGTTCACATTCATCATTCATGAAAAGAGAAAACACATGGTTGGAATAGTTAGAAAACTGATCATTCACAAACAGAAATATGACTAATAATTAGCAAATTGTTAAGGAACCTGAAATATCGAATGCAATAATGGAATGGTTTAAATGAATCGACTATCTTGATTATTATACAAAATAATAGCTTGCTTCATATGTCATCATGATTCAGCATTCTAATTACAGTTACTGTAATTAAAAAAGGAAGAATAAGTCTGTACACCGTTGTAACGGACCCACATGGGAGGGTTCCAATTGTCACAATGTGTTGTCCCTAAGGCTTTTATTTTGAAAGGCTTTCTGTCCAAATGTCAGGTCTCAGGCCTTAATTTGACAGTTTCCTGCACAAACTGGTACTGATTACACAGATCAAGATCACCTGTGTGGTGCTGACACCCAGTATGGGGCTAGAAGGAGGCATTAGCTCATAAAACTGTCACTTGCCCACCTCGCTGGTAGAGGAACAGATATTGCCAGATTTGCCACAAGAGAGGAATGGCAAACATGGAGAAGTTTATTTGAGGAAGGGAAGGACGGACAGACGGTCAGACCGCAAAGGAAGGACGGATGGCCCAAACGAGCCCTGGAACAGACTGTTTTGCACAAGCCACTTTAGCACCGAGCTGGAAAGGGGAAAAGGTGATACTTTTATTGTTGGTCAATCTTGTATGAGGGATACTGGTAATTAGTCTTATTGTTGTATGTATTGTCTGAGGGTTATTTATTTATATATTGCATGTTGATGTGATGGATTAAATATCGTATAATTTTGTGATGTATATGCTCATGGATGTTGTATGGAAAATGTATTATGCCTTTTGATTATGGAATGTTATATTGATGTAGCCTATGTATGTTATGTCCTTTTTCCAGTTTCTACGTTGGGTTCTGAATAAAGAGAAACGTCAAACTCATCAGTCGGCTTTACCCAAATTATTATCCAGCCGGTCCGCGTTTTGAAAGCTCCCCAAAAACTTTATTTACCAAGGCGGGGTAAAACACAACGTTTCGGCCTCTGTTGCCTTCAGGTATATTAGATAGCAACGCATATAGTACAGGTGTGTATATATAGAGGTATAAGTGGGCAGATACAAATCAGTGACACCTGTGGACAGTCCTTATTTGGGCTTGAACTCGGCTATGACACTCAGGACAGAGAATGCAGCCATTAGGCTATCCCTGTGCAGCCACCAGGGGAAGGAATCATACACACAAACATCATATCAATACCCGATCTAAGTGTAAACACAACTCACTGAGCTATACAGAGAGTAGCCTACTATAATGCATTGTCATTTCCATGTAATAACGTATTAAAAACACACTTTAAAAAGACAAGACCAAAAACATATATACATATTTACATTTACAGGAATGGTTTGATATCAAACTCTTCATTTAGACCGTATGGGGCCATAGTGTTAAGATTATAAATGTGGAACATTTCTCTTTGGAGTAGGCGACGCTCCTGATTTCCCCCTCTGGGGGGTTTGTCCACTTTTCCGATGCCTATATAGCGAAATTGGCTAATGTTGTGGCCAGCTTGCTTGAAATGTGGGGTTATACGCTCGTCCCCGCATCTAATATTGGAGCGATGCTCGCTCATGTGGGTACGGAGGGCTCGATTAGTTTTGCCAGCGTATCCCAAGCCACAGGGACATTTAATCAGATAGATCACATTAGTGGAACTGCATGTGATCACCCCACGGATCTGTAGTGATTTACCACTGTGGGGATGCGTATATGTCTGACATTTCGTAGTGAACCCACACTGTGCACAGTTACCGCACCTAAAGTTCCCCTCGGGAATATGATCTACATGATTTATTTCGGCTCAGGAGTGTAAGATCTGACCAGCTGGTCTCTTAAATTTGGAGGGTGCTTAAATACTACTGCTGGGGCTTGTGTGAACACAGTGTTCAGCCTATGGTCTGACTGGATAATATGCCAATGTTTAGAGATTTTTTTTTTTTATTCAAAACTCATAGGAGAGAATCTGAGCACACATAAGGGAGCATTAGCCTTTTTGGTTTTAATTTTGGGAGCGAGGCATTCCTCTTGTGTCTTATCTTTAAAACGGTCGGCAGCGACGACATCCAACCATTCCTGCTTATACCCTCTTTCTAAAAAAAATCTGTTGGTGAGATCTGTAGCTTGTGCTGCAAACCCTTCTAGCTCGATGAAATTGGCTAATAGGTAAACTTTTAGTTTTAACCAGATAAGTAGGGTGAAAACTGTCCCCTCGTAAAATAGTGTTTTTGTCTGTGGGTTTGCGATACAGATCTGTCTGTATCGTGTTATCATGTCTGATGACCAACACATCCAGAAAGCTAATTTGTGTGTCACTGAACTCCAGCGTAAATTGGAGATGTCCGTTCACAGCATTTAAATAGGCATGAAATTGTGAGAGAGCTTCTGCCGTACCAGCCCATGAAATAAACAAATCGTCAATGTAGCGTCGATATAAACGAATGTTGGAATGATAAGGGTTAACAGTAGGATCTAGCACAAACTGTTGTTCAAAATAGCCCATGTATACATTTGCGTAATTTGGGGGCATTGTGCTACCCATGGCTGTCCCTTTGGTTTGCAAATAAAAATCATTCTTGTACAGAAACTAGTTCGTAGTCAACACTAATTCAGTGAGTGCAGTGACACATGCAGTACTGGGTTTGGTAAGAGAATCTCTTAATAGTAACCATAGCAACCCATCGAGCTGTCTAACCTGTCACCAACAACTTAGATCGGGTATTGATATGATGTTTGTATATGTGTGTATGAGTCCTTCCCCTGGTGGCCACACAGGGATAGCCTAATGGCTGCATTCTCTGTCCTGAGTGTCATAGCCGAGTTCAAGCCCAAATAAGGACTGTCCACAGGTGTGAGTGCTTGTCACTGATTTGTATCTGCCCACTTATACCTCTATATATACCTGTACTATATGCGTTGCTATCTAATATACCTGACGAAGGCAACAGAGGTTGTGTTTTTACCCCGCCTTGGTAAATAAAGTTTTTGGGGAGCTTTCAAAATTGTGATTTTAAACAGAGATGATTTTACAAATTGTAAAATAACATGGAACATAACATTAAATAAATAAATCTGCTATGTCAATAGTAATAATCTGTCAGTAATATAAATCATCTTGACTAATTCCCTGTTATCTTAAATGACACAATAATCTTGTACAGTGGTATGCAGTAAGACCTGCTACTGTTTCTGCTCATCTTTAGATAGTGTGTATCTAATATTTACAAACAGCTAAACTCTTCAACACATTAACACTTAGACACAACATGTAGATCAAATGTGTGAAGTGATTAAATGTCAGTTTAAACACATAATATCAATAATAAGGTCAACAGTACTGTATGTAGTAAATCCCTTCAACTGTTATGATGATAGAATATTTTCTGATTGTGAGTCAGATCATAATATTGTTAATGTTTTGATTTTGTCTCAGTCAGAATATGTTTAATATTCTAATATGAAATACAAAGCGTTGACAGAGCGTAAAATGATCGTTTAATTGTACGCTCTCAAGAGATCTATAAGGGTTCATTTGGTTACCAACTCTCCATCATTTAGCTGCAGGACCACCTGGAACCCCCTCAAGGACCACTGGTGGTCCCCGGACCACTGGTTGTATCTCCATATTTAAACTTTTTATATTTGTTAATTCATAAATTAATGCCTTACTTCATCATACTACAATGTCACACAACAATTGCAAAAATAGCCGATCTAGCCTACAAGCTCACAATGCAGTTTGTAGATCGGCTATGTTTGCTAGTTCCACGCACGCACCAACGCACGCACAACGCACACACGCACGCACCAATGCACGCACACACCAACGCATGCACAGGAGCACGCACGCGCACACACACACACACACACACACACACACACACACACACACACACACACACACACACACACACACACACACACACACACACACACACACACACACACACACACACACACACACACACACACACACACACACACACACACACACACACACACACCAGTATATGACATCTCCTGAAAAGTAAAAGTTTTGGACATGCAGGGTTTCCACCCGACGGAGACAACATCAGGGTTAATGATAATGTACAGTGACAGTACAGTATAGGTCACTTACCTGTTCCTAATCCCACAGCAATCTCCTCCACCTGTTCTCCATGTTGGACCTGACAGATGTAAACTCCATTATCTGTCTCTCTGTAGCCTCTCAGTGTCAGAGACACGTTGCCTTTCTGCAGCCGATCCAGGATGTCCAGGGTCAGTCTGCCCTCGTAGCCCCTCCCCTCGATCACCTGCCCATTCTTATACAGGTAAATGCACTCTGACTCCTTAAACCAGCTGACTGTCATGGAAGACGCGCTGGTCTTAGGAGAGAGGTGACAGGAGAGGTGGACATCTTTACCTCTAGAACCCCAAGCATAGCCTTCAGTGTTGAGTTGAAAACCACCTGGAGAAATATGAACACAAGTAGTTTACATTTGTAGCCAAGCTGTATAATAGCATCCTTAAGACGCTGGTACTTAAGCACCTTGGTAAGGAATGACTCTTCCTTACCAAGGATCCCCATTAGCTGGTGGCATAGCAACCAGCTAGTCTTCCTGGGGTCCACATAAGAATAAACATTACAGTAGACATACAATTACAAATACACATTTGTTAAAAAGTCAGTATTCAACTTACAATAGTTCAGATAAAATAAAAATAAAAATTGCTAAGATTACAAGTTAGAGCATGAAAAAAAAAACAAAAAAAAAACACACAACACTTCACTGTATCAAATGGTATTTTAGATGCTTTTTAAACGTTAATTTACTGTAAATGCAACAGAGGTTTTGAGGCAGGTTATTCCAAAGTGACAATGATCTATAAATAAATTATCTCTTTAGAAAATTATATTTTGGGCGAGGTAACACAAGTTGCCCATTACTGGAACCTCTAGTGTCATGATCATGCACAGTATTACTAAAAACAATCTGTGAATTTATGAAAACAGGAGTTTTACTACTCATGACTGTTTTGAACAACACAAGAGATAACCTATTCTCAACTGTAAGCCAGGAGAGGCAGGCATGCATATGACTCACATTTGTTCTGAGAGGGCAACCCATTACCAACCGTGCAGCCACTTCCAAAAGCCCAACCTTAAAATGGAGTCACATGCTATACTGGGTTTGGGGTGTCGTCAGATTGGCCTGACCTCAATGACCTCTGTGTGAGAACTAGAGTTTCCCTGTGCTGGGTTCGACCTGCCTCTGAATCTGTAGCAGTTTCTGAGGACATTATTACCAACTGTTTGATCTCAGTAAGGGCTACTGTAATTGATACAGAACACCACTTCCACACTGTACATGCCACTTCCAAAATGGTCACTTCTCTACTGTATTCATCAACAACAACAATATCTGGTGTAGCTGTGACATCTGAAAAGGCATCATTTTCATTATTGTGCATGAACATGGCAGTTGAAACACGTGAGTGCTTATACATTGTGGCAGATGATGGAACATATGAACTTATGTCCTTAGCTAATACGTCAACAATTCTGTTGTGCCTAGAAATGTACATTCCCTTATATACATGGCAGCCATTAAGAATATGTGACAGTGTTTCTGTAACTGGAGTGTGGTCATGGTGCAGAGTCAGACAATGAGGAGGAAATGTGTTAGGGTACCACAGAGAGAGATTGAGTCTGGTTGGAAGGACCTGTAATCTGGCTTTGACTGTAAAGGTGACTATATCCTCATCAACTGCATAATTCTTGAATATTGTATGAGATACAGTGTGGTCTGCATCGGGAAGGCAAGCTAGCTTCCCCTGTAGTTTTAAACCAGTCCAGTGTTGTTGTTTTTGCTGTTGTAACATTACATTACATCCGTGCATTGACTGGTGATATATGGTGTTCCGTATCAATTACAGTAGCCCTTACTGAGATCAAACAGTTGGTAATAATGTCCTCAGAAACGGCTACAGATTCAGAGTCAGGTCGAACCCAGCACAGGGATACTCCAGTTCTCACACAGAGGTCATTGAGGTCAGGCCAATCTGACGACACCCCAAACCCAGTAGCATGTGAGTCCATTTTAAGGTTGGGCTTTCTTCTGAACCCCAAGAAACTTGGGGTTCAGAAGACACACACACACACACACACACACACACACACACACACACACACACACACACACACACACACACACACACACACACACACACACACACACACACACACACACACACACACACACACACACACATATTACTCCTAAACATTTTGCCAAACATCACACACAATCCTATCCTGTGCCCAGAAGGGCACTTTTTCTAGTTGATTATTGATTTCCCTCCTATCTATATGATTTAGTTTACGATTTTGTAACCCATTTTTCACCCCTGTGTCAATTATCTAATGTGATCCTGGGCTCTACACACCCTCCGCCAACCTAGTCCCCATATATGGGGGACATGGGGAGAGCAACGGACTTGAACTCATGCTTCCTTCCTGCTTGAGTGTCCAAGTTGCTCCTTTACACCTGACACCGTTATTCCAACCAGTTCCTTTCCCCTCCATCAGGCGCCCCGGCTGGCCAGGGGGAGGCAGTTTAGAGACCAGGATTACTGCATGTTTTTTGTGAGGGTACCTACCCTAGGGGACATGGGGAGAACATGCAAACTCCACACAGAAAGGCCCTTTCGCCAACCCCGCCTCGGGTATGGGCACTGATGACGGGGATGAGGAAACATGCCGCCAACACTAGTTTTTCAATTGTTGATATCAAAATGTGTACTACTACTACGTAATGTACACACAGAGCTTCACAGTCAGTCAGCCCATTTCCCAGAAATGAATCCCTGACAAACAAAACCAATTGACCGTAGTTGAATGAGTTTATGTGCCGAGCTACGTACACTTTGATCTGTTGATTCGGCAACTAGACAGTAGATAACATGGTTTTATATGTTAATGATCTCAAACAGGTCAATCTACAGTATGGAGCAATGATTAAGATATACGGGTTGATTCATTGTGTCACACGCAATTATGATACAGCAACGAACAGTGTGACCACTATAAATATTTATGAGTTTGTTTTGTGTCAAGCTAGTATTGCACACTGCTGATTCTGCAATAATACAGTAGATACAATTCTTTTATAATGGTCTCATACAGGTCAATGTATCACTATGGACATGTACTGGCCTTAAACACAGAACTCCACATACTATTTGGGTCAGGAAGGCTAAGGGCCTTGTTTCCGTCTATGCCTTACTCCTTATCCCTAAACTTCTTGGCCTTTTTTACTATTTAAAAAAACATTTTGAATAGTTTCAAATAGCCGATCTACAAGCTCACAACGTTTAGATGATGATCGGCTACTTGTTGATTATGATTTTTTTCCGCCGGACCCTCCATAGTCAGAGTAGTCACTGCTTGCCTGTGTAGGTATAGTAGTGACTCACTTGAGTGAGAGGCTGTTTAGCTCTGTGGGTTTTTATACTGTTCTGTTCTGATATGTATGACTATTATGCACAAGTTGTGCATCACAACACGGGGGTTACCGGAGATAGCGGTCAAACAATAGAACAAACGCAGTTGATGGCCCAATAAACAATGTCTGGGGCAATCACTGCAAGCTATTCAATTCTAAATCCACGTTCTGTGTATTGGTAGAGATGGCTGGCTGCCTGTCAGTCTGACACCCGCTTAAGGTGCTGCCACACTATCGAAAGAGCCGCGCACGTTCTCGGCTGCGCGCAGCTTAAATTCTGAGTTTTTAGACAGCTGGTGGATGGAAAAGAAGCTCCACCTCCGCGGACTTTTTGCGCGACGGCCAGATTCCCGGAAGCGCTCTCCTCCGCGCAAAAAGTCTTGCGGAGGTGGAGCTTCTTTTCCATCCACCAGCTGTCTAAAAACTCGGAATTTAAGCTGCGCAGAGCTTAAGAAGTGCGTGGCTGTCGACCGTTTTGCGCTTAGGTGTGGAAAGGGCTTTACTCCGGGATCTACTTGAATGGCTCGTGCGAGCTACTGGTAGCTCGCAAACCCCTGGTTGGTTACCCCTGCTATAGAGCGTCGCAGTCCCGCCCCCTACCATGGACCAGGAAATGAATCCCAATGCATTTTTCCCATAGACATTTCAGAAAGTATTTATTTAAAGACGGTTACGCCACGGACAAAGCCAACTCGAGTCGTGACAACTCATGACAACACAAACAATATTTTTTCTTCTTTCTAATAATTTTTTCGGCCCCAAAAATTGTGTTTGTTGTCATGATTTGTCGCGACTCGAGTTGGCTTTGTCCGCGGCGTAAACGTCTTTAAATAAATACTTTCTGAAATGTCTATGAGGAAAATGAACAGAGAATCATTTCCTGGTCCATGGTAAGGGGCGGGACTGCGGCGCTCTATAAAGCGTCGCAGTCTCGCCCCCTTTCATGACGACGCCAGGCCCAAGGCCAGGCCCAGGAAATGAATCACAATGCATTTTTCCCATAGACATTTCAAAAAGTATTTATTTATTTTATTTTAAGCGTCGTACGAAGCCAACTCGAGTCGTGACAAATCATGACAACACACACTATTTTGGACCAAACAAATAATTACAAAGAAAAACAACAAAAAAAGTGTTGTAACCTTCCGTTTTTTTCTACTTTCTAATTCTTTGTTTGGCCCGAAAAACTATGTGTGCAGTGCAACCTTCACACACCTTCCACTGAAATGCCCAAGGGACCAACAGACAGAGTAGATAGTATTGACTTGGTCAAGGATAAGGATATAGTGACAGTCAGCTCCTGCTGCTGAGCCCCATTTAATGACCATGTTTAGGTGAGAATTTGCTGCAATCTTTAACAACTTCAGCCTTATTTCATACGTCATCCTATGATGGTGTAACCATCACTGGGTTCCCCCCCCTCCTGGCAAAAAGGTCAACCAAAGAACAAGATTCCTATACAGGATCTCCTCACTGGTCAACAAAAACACCTTGAAGACCCTAACAGGAGCCCTCGTACAAGGTTTCTTCGACTATGCATGCACCTCCTGGTACCACAGCACCTCTAAGGCCCTTAAAACAAAAGGCTCCAGACTTCCCAAAACAAACTGGTCAGGCTACTACTTGGCCTCACTCCCCGAATGGCTTAGGGTTGACGACAGAGTACAGCACCTTGCAATGGGTCTGGTCCACAAGATTCGCTACACCACCAAGATACCCATGTACCTGTCTAAATACTTCCTTAATGTCAACGAAGTCCACTCCCACAACACCAGAGGGAGTTCAACAAACCATGTGCAACCCAGATTCGGTACAAACAAGGGATTCAATTAATTTCTCTCCTATGCCACCAAAATGTGGAACGCCCTACCAACAGACATGCAAATCCCTTGACTCCTTCAAAACTGCTCTCAAAGGGCACCTACGGACGGCTGCAATTCGAAACTGGCCCCCGTAAAATCTGAATCCCCCACCCACCCCTGCTTCCCCTCACTGTATATATTTATTTTCCCTTTTTACCTCCTATGACGATTTCTTTTTGACTATATAGTCTAAATGTTTTGATGAATTGAAAATGGTGGGCCCTATTGTAAACAAGTGTAATGCTTTATGGTGTCGTCCCACTCACTGTTAACAGTTTTTGTATTGAGTTGTACTTGAAATGTACAGTAATTCTGCAAACTGTTAATAAATCAATCACGCATGCCCCCACACACACGTATAAGAATGAAAAACAAAGCTTAAACCATAGTGCGTACGAGCAAATCGGCACCAAGCAACACGTGGTCAAGCACTTGAATACCACAACAGCCAAAACATCACCACGCAAACATTAGAAGCCCATTTTCGATATTTTGAACAAGCAAGGGTTTTATTTTGGGGGGGGACGGGTTAGGGCGAGGATTTCACAAGCGGTTGCTATGACTAGCAGAGAAGAAGCAGAGAAAATAAATGGCACAGCATGTGTTTCAAATTCTGTTCATATGTCACACCTTTATCACTAATGATTGATTATTACTGTTACTTAACTTTATAAAAAAATGTCTCCCCCTAGTCCCAAGCTGGTAGAATCTGCATAAAATGCATATTTAATAAGGGCCCTTTCTACCAGCATGGGACCAAGGGAAGACTGCTGGACTGGTCAGAAAACAACCCTAGCCTGCAGGTCAAGATAACCCCACAGTCGAAGGTCACCATCTTATTGTTCAAGGCTATATAAAGTCCAATAAACAGGCTGTAAACATAAGTCATGCAGGAATCACAAGACCTGGCATATTTGAATGATTGCCCGGGATACCTATCCCAAAATCAATGGGTCCATGTGATATGAATATGAACAGCAATGAGATGAAAGCAAATATGACCTGTTACATCACAAATTAGATTCGATCATATCAGTCCGTTGGTCGGGGCGCCCCTTGAAGCACAGGCCAGCGCTGTCATGTCTGTCCCGGAGAGCTCTGACGTGTCTTTGCTTTTACAGACACTATAGAAAACTTTCTCTCTCTGTGACCTTGCTTGAGCACAGCTAGGGTGCATGTGCTCTTATAAGAGCTCTTATATAAGTAATAACTGCTTAAAAGGTCTACTTTATCCCATCAGTAGAAGTGGTTGGTATTTTATGACCTTGGTCATAAAGGCTTCCTCTATGCTGGGGTCAAAGGTGCAGGCTATCTCTCTTCATCAACCACAACAATATCTGGTGAATTAGCTGTCAGAGATGTAAAGGTATCTGAGTTATCACAGAGTTGGAACATGGATGGAATGACCCTGGAATGTTTGTACATTCTCACTAAAGATGCATGATATTTTGATATGTCCTTTGCTATGAGTTCCACTGTTCTATCATGGCGTGCTATGTACATTCCTTTGTATGCATAACATCCATTCAAGATGTTTCAGTGATCACACACACACACACACACACACACACACACCCCCACACCCACACACACACGCACGCGCGCACGCACACACGCACACACACTCGCATGCAACACACACGCACACACACTCGCATGCAACACACACTCACATGCAACACACACGCACATGCACATGCGCACGCGCGCACACACACACACACACACACACACACACACACACACACACACACACACACACACACACACACACACACACACACACACACACACACACACACACACACACACAATTCACCACCTCATACCGTTGCTGTCTGACAGAAACCTTGTATGTCCAAAACAGTTTTTTTTTTAGGAAATGTCAAAAAAGAACATGTAGTGTTCTCATGTATGTATAATGTAGTTATTATTCAGTCACGAGCTCTTGTTAATACTTTATACACACGTAACAACTTTAATTTTCACCCTTAAATGGTTAGTTCAGAGTTTTGGACGGAGGTTATTGATATCAAAACCGATCGCATCGCTCCACAGCCTGGGATCGAGCGCCTGTTGCGCAACACTCGATGTTGCGCAACAGTGGGACATCATGGAAAATGTTCCCCCCCTGTTTAGCCATACGACACCGAAAATCTTAAAACGTTAATAACTCTTGATCTAAATCATAACTTCTAATTCTAAGCAAAGATCATGTGTTAGACGGCCCACCGCGGTCCCGTCGCTAGTCATGATGGTTCATCTATCAGGAAATATATTTTAAAAAACATTGTTGTGACCTACCGTGACGTTTGGCCCCTGCCATGTCTCCTGTATAGAGGGGAAATAGACGAATTACCACATAATTCATTCATAACATTTATCTGTAAATAGTTTGTGATTCGTGAGCTGCAATATATTCTTCATGGGAATGGAGATCACGTTCTTTGCACTTGGTCACAAAGTAACCAACAGTTTGTACCGACCGCTGTTTCCTGATCACAAACCCTGAAAACCCTACAGTGGTTCTGCAGACAGATTTATACATTATGAAAGGTTGAATAAAATGTTAAGATAATCTCTTACCTTTCACCGCTTGGCGTACAACGCTTTAGACTCCAAACGCAAATTCATACAAATCCTCACACATTACAGACTCCTATACAACTAACCAGAACTCACAAGTGCAAGTATTAATGTTAGATTCTTATCCGTAGTTAATCATTAACTTCCATGTAGTCAAGTGACTGAAGTCCACGGCTCCACCCGCGGCCTCATCGTAGAGCAATAAAAGGTGATAATGATTTTATGTGGCCTGTGGTAGTCGTAGACATGGACGTGCACAACAGATCTGTTGACCCCATCCTGAGTACCCAGGATGGGGTCATGTTTAGACTACCCTAATAATGCCCTTTTCACTTGCCTCAGCCAAGCAACTCTGGTTTGGGGTGGCAAACGTGGCATGATGGCATCTCAATGTGGTCGTGAGTTTGTAGATCTGCTATTTTGCCATTCTATTTAAAATAGGACTTAGTGGCTAGTGTATTAATGTAGCCTGTATACAGTTCAGTTCAGTTCTGTTCATACATAAAACACATCATTTACATTTTCTACTTCTTTTGAGTGTCCGTTGCTTATGTCCTGTCCAATGGCCTAGGGAGAAGCCATAGGCTATACCTTTTCCCTTCCTTCCTTCCTACAAATGTGTGAAAGTCATATAAATATACCAAAAATCACACCCGTGTGAAGTGAGGGGCGCTCGTATCATCTTTTTATTTTTTATCCTGACATACATACCCAACCGACTCGATCGCATTGCACCGATCACAGTACCTTTTACTCGCCCAAGATATCATCAATAGCCAATAAGGGTCATTATTTTTACCTGACAATACAACGACTCAAACTTAATACATACAGGTATGTTTTAAGTGTAGCTTCTATTAATCTAACCTCTAATAATATATTAACGTCTAACTCATGTTGCTATGAATAGGTGACGTAATGATGATGTAAAACAAACTGTGTCAAAACAAACTTTTTGTTAATGGGATTTAATGTTTGTGTTAGGGACAAAACATACATTCATTTCTCGTCATTGTCAATGGCGTTTTTAGAACAAACATTGAACTAAAAACAAACATTAAACCTGTATATAGGCTACAGAAGATACTACTTCTAAGTATTAATAATGAGAGTGTCTTACACCGCTGGTCTGGGAATGCCCATATATGGACCCTTTTTTTAACGTTTTCGGGCCGGGTAGGGCGTAAAATGTGTACTCATTAGTAAGGCCAGGCAGGGCCTCGGGCCAGCCCAGTTCGGGCCCGGTTAGGGCCCAGGTAAAGGCCCAGGTAAGGGCGGGCCTTCATTTTCCGGCCTGTTGAGAACTCTAGTTCTTGGGACTAGCCCCTTTCGGGACCCTCGGTTACCTTTTCTGTAATTTAGACGGCGGTACCCTAGGGTCCCTTGAAAGTTAATCCACTCTCAAATAGACGCGGCTGTGTCTGGTGACGGTCACGGACACCTGCCGCGTCGCCGGAGTGTTGATGAGATGTTTCAAAGATGTATAGAGTAGCAGTAGACCGCGGAAACGTGTGCGAAGCAGCGTTAATCGGCGTTGCCGTTAAGTAGACAATTTTTTATCTATTTTTTAAGTTTTGGCTTCCCATGTCCCGCCTCCCGCACTGCGATTGGCTAGCTGCACGTTGCTGTATCCAGAGACCTTTTAGAAACACAGTTTTAAAGAGGAAACGTGTTCTTATATTTATAGTCCGGCGTCAAACAACTGCTTAAATTATAGTCTTTAAATAAAAATGTAGTCCAGTCAACCCCCCGTTCGCATGCGCAGTACTGCTTCCGTAAGATCGCATTGGGAAAACATGGTACTGGCGGACAAACAGCCGCTTTGTAAGCGGTTGTTTTACCCCAGACTTAAATTTTCACGTGTCGACCTTAACTATCTCAGTTCTGATACCTTTACGTTTTGAAACTGTTTCGCCACTGTTTGTGGACGGGCTCGACCCACCCAGATAGAGTCCATTTCAGCCTGTGCAGGGATATCCTGACACGGAACGGAACCTCATCTCGGAGCTAAAGCGTAGCAGCGTAGATATTGAGGTTCCAAACGGAGCTAATACTTTGAAATCAACCAAAGCTAATATTAACATCATTCATCCAGCATGTACCTATGGCATGTACGCGGTCGGCCAATCAGAAGCAGTAACTAGGTCTATAGCCAGTCACGGTGCGGTGTGTTAGTTTCAGAACATGATGACTGGGGATTCATGAGATAATGATTATCTCTGACTTGTCGAGGACTGCAACCCTCTTCAAGATCCATTCTGATTTCTGATAAAAGAATAAATAAAGGAAGTTAGGAAGAGAGAATTGCAGAGAAGCCAAAACTTCAAAAATAGATTAAAAATACTTAACGACAACGCCGATTAACGCTGCTTCGCACACGTTTCCGCCGTCTCCTACTGCTACTCTGCATCTAAACATCTCATCAACACTCAAGCGACGCCGCAGGTGTCCGTGACCAGACAGTGGTACAGCTGCGTCTATTTGAGAGTGGATACAATTTCAAGGGACCCTACCCTACGGTACCCGCCGTCCAAAATACAGAAAAGGTAACCGAGGGTCCCGAAAGGGGCTAGCTTGGGACCAGTACTGACTCCTGAGGCTTTGTGGCCTTGCCCTTTACTGAATGCTGTACAGAACAGACTCTGCAACAGGCCCATACTGTCATACACCTTTGCATTTACTGGCATGCCTCAACATGGAACAAGATTAAAGGGTTAGTTCACATTATTTTTTACTTAAAGCTGTGTAGATAATACTTAGTTACCATTAATATAGTGGTCGCAAAGGTATTAATTGATTGACTGAGGTCTGGTTTAGGTGAATATTAAGTAGTTTCGGTCATTTGGTGGGGGTCTGGGGGCCCCTCATTAGAAAAATTAATGAAAACTAGTGTTTTGTAGCCTATTATTGATCTATTTCTACCTTATAGCCCAACTTTGGTTCAACTTGGACCGCTCTGTCACATGGAACATTTGTGTGTCCAGTATCACTACGACAGCAGCACAAAAACACTTCTATCACTTCCCTGTGACAGAGAGGTAAAAGTTGAATGAAAGTTATATGGTAGGAATAGGTCGACAAAACAAATTGCTAGTTTGTGTAGATTTACTAAATCTACAGTTGATTTAGTCGACTAAAATGTATTTTGGTGGGCCTTGATGCCGTCGTAATGACTGCTGAAAATAGAAGATCTACAAGCTGCGACGCGTTGTGAGCTTGTAGATCTGCTATTTTCAGCATGCAACCAAGTGTAAAATAACTTGGATCTCTTGTCCACTAGTCCCAGCATTTTAGTCTAGTTTTTATCTGTTGACGAAATTGTCAATATATTTAGTCTTAGTTTTAGTCATCATAGCTTAGTTTTCATTTAGTTTCCGTTTAGTTTGTCAGTGAAAAAAGGTACTCGACGAACATTTTTCATTTTCGTTTTAGTCGACAAAAACAACCCTGGCCCTGACCAATACTTAATATTCACCAGAACCAGACCGAAACTCCCTGACTGATGTTTTTAGATATGACAACGTTTTTCTATATTTTTTTGTACAAACTGATGTTTTTCTTTGTACAAACTGATGTTTTTCTAAAAAACGTTTTGTTTACCTTTTTTCTATATTTTTTGTACAAACTGTTTTTCTAAAAAACTTTGTTTACAATGTTGTGCTTGTTTCTATATTTAAATAAACTACATTACATTTGACCGTACATTTGACTCTTGTGTTATATTCTTGTGAAATATTCAGTAAAGTATTCTTGTGAAATATTCAGTAAAGTATATAAAAGAGCTCAAAGGGTACATATTCAGTCAGACAACTCACCCCGAAAGTGAAGACAACTCACCCCGAAAGTGAAGACAGCTCACCCCCGAAAGTGAAGACAGCTCACCCCCGAAAGTGAAGACATCTCCGGACAACTCACTTGGAGGTGCAAAAAGGGTGAGTTGTCTTGTTACCAACGGTTCCAAAAGATCTGTGGGGGTGTGGGCCAACTCTGATGTGAGATCCACCCCCTTACACATTACTTAGAATAAACCAAATCCTGTGATGGTTTGATGTGTTCATTAGATAGCTTCAGTCCATCCAAACAGTAAATTGACATTGAAATGTATTTAGCACCAATATTTTACAATGCAGAAATTGCAGATACAGTGTAATTTAAATTGCTTCAGTCCATCCAAGCAGTAAATTGACTTTATTCAAACAATATCAAATTCTATGATTTCTATATTAGCATCAGATCATTTTAAAATCTACTAAAAGGAACACAGTTTACTACTAATAAGAAAAAAGTTTAGTTCCCATTAGCTTCTATTTGGGAAAGATTGTTTTAGCTTGTGCAATAGAAAAAGACCCCAACATTGGCAATAGGATTACAGTAAGCCATACTACTCTTTACATACAAGTTAGTTTAAGTTTATTCATCTCTGAGGATAAACTGATAGCCCATCTCAATGGATACAAATAATGAGTAAGCCATGCTTAACCCTGTAGTAAATCCTGGTTAGCCATGGAAACGATACTAATGACATACATGGCTACTTTGGTCCAGAACATATAAGAAGTAATAGGGTACATTCAGTGACAGAAGTTGTACTTAGGTCTTAGGGGCGGGGGTAAAGTTCCTGTTCACCACTAGTAGAGACTACTATCCTCTGCGAGGCATCCAGCTCGACTGGGCTTTCAAATAAACACAATTGACCATGTTTGCGACAGGGAAGCTGGACGCGGGAGGGCATTCTTTGTCGACGCACTAGCGACTCCCTACAATCCTACATAATAGCAAATAATCATACAACATGGTTATATGTATTCCGGAACATTGGAACAGAATAAAGTTAAAAAAAATGTCAAGATAATGTCACGATGATGGTCCCATTATTACTGCACTACTACAGTATTTTCAGAGGTACAGAAAATCTTGTTTTAATGCCTCATGGGGGCAACTTCAAGTGCTAATATTGATAGCAAAACATTTACTATATTAATGCGGTCATAAACATGATTGTTGTCTAAATTGCGTTTTTAGTCACATGAAAAGTTTAAAATTGAGTCTGGAGAAAACATAATGCAATGAAAAGCCATGATTCAGATTATTTTTCCTTCTTTTTGAAAATCTAAAAAGGTAAACAAACAAGAGATATTTAAATTGGTACAGTATTATTGACCTGAAAAATAATGGCCCAGACTCACTATATAAAATAAATAAATAATGTTCTTTTCCAGAGCACACACTGTGCCTTTGTTTGTTTGTGTGTATCAGATGTGATTGGCTGCTAGGATCTTGTCTCTGTTCTCCTCATACTGGTGAATCATCTTCTGAAGGTCGTGGTCAGCAGGTATGACCTGGATGGAGGAGAGATACACCATTATTGTATTCAATTATTAGGCTGAAATCATTCAGACCCGGGAAGCAACTGTGTAGTTTTAGATTTACGTTTTTCAGAAAACTGTAAAATAATATTTAGAAGGCATTAAGCTGCCGTTGGGCAGAAACCTCTTAGCTCCATTTTATTTTCATTTTTTTCATAAAGTAACTCCATACTTGATCATACTACAGTGGGTACGTTTACATGAGGTCTTTCAACCCCTCTTAATTCCGAATAGAAGTTAAATCCTATTAAACGTTGTCATGTAAACACCTACAAAAACTTAAATCCGAATGAAAATGCTCGATGCGATTTAAAAACCATTCCGATGTCACTGGCCGGATTATTCCGATGTTGAATGCGATTGGCCGAAAGTTGGACTCATGTATACACTGCTTCGGATGTAAATTCATTCTGGTCTTTCTGAGCATGCTCATTTCCAAGGCGCTCCAACTCCAAGGCGCTAATATCCAAGGCGCGCCGAGGAGTTTGCACATAGAGCGCGTTATTTCGTGCATTTTGCAGATCCGAAATCCACACAAAAAAACCGTGGAGCAGGCTGCAGCAGTGGTGATGATCCCCCTGATCTGTGAGTGTTCAAAGATCCAACCGTCCCGAGTTGATGATCACTCTGATAATTTTCAAACATGTTTGATAGGCCTATAGGTTATATAGCCAGCCTATATGTATATGGATGCTTCATGCTACTGTAGGCTAAGTGCATCGGGGGACTCACAGAAAGATGTAGTAATCTCACACACACACACACACACACACACACACACACACACACACACAGTCCCAAGAATACGATATTATCGCTATAATGTCCATCCTATCCCTTTAAACTTTTATAGGCTATAACTTGCCTATTCCAAGTTGCAACCAAAACGTCATGAAACATAACGGCTTAGCAGTTTAATTGGGACACGTTGTCAGCCTGTAGATCAGCGCTTACTTACACAATGTACGTGCATTGTGCAAAGACGAATCACAAATAAACCCAAGGCCAATAGCCTTGTGAGGCGCACAGCGAAAAGTTGATAAATGCGATGCGTGTGTGTGTGTGTGTGTGTGTGTGTGTGTGTGTGTGTTCAACAGTCTCTCTCTCTCTCTCTCCTCTCTCAAAAATAACGAGCGAACCTTGATACAATAATAATCAGTGTGTTGCGTGCCCTGGCCGTGCTGTGTAGATAATAAAGTACAAATAAAAACGAGATGATCACCTTCCCAGCGGAGAAGGGGAGCCGCAGCGGGTGGGGAATAAAATACGGTAAACATATACGCCCGCCCCTATCCAACCAGCAGCCTCAAAGCTACTGCAGAATGAAATGATGGGATTTCAAAGTATCGTCTTTCGTCTGTAATGTTTGTAGCCTATTGTTGAGACAGTCACATAATGAATGAACTGCCTATATTTTATGTGTCCAGCAGATGGCGTAGTTTCACGTGAATTAACATATATCATGTCTTATATCACATCTCCTTGTAAACGCTCATTCGGATGACCATTTCCCATGTAAACACGCAGTAAAAAACATTACTTCGGATGTATTTTATTCGGAAGTATTTATTCGGAATGATCAGCCTGCATGTAACCGCGGCCAGTGTCACACAAAAGCACCACAAGTTGCAGATCCACAAGCTCGAAAAGTGAAGCGTTTTGAGTTTGTTGATCTGCTACTCTTGCAAAAAGTTGTTGGATGTTGGATTTCTAACTTTTTGCAATGTTCACGCAACCAAGATGTGATATCAACACAGAGGTGACACAGATAAAATAATTAGGAGGGAATTTGATTTTCATGAGGGTATAAATTATTATCATCATCATTATAATTGTGATAAAAAAAACATCACATACACACAAGGATTGCGCAATTGCTCCTTACATTTGGTGGTTGCGCGGCTTGCGCCTACATGTTATGTACTGTACATGCGGAATTACTCAAGATTGAGCAAATGTATGGCCTATTTTAACTGCATAGTTAAAATAAGTGATAATTTCAATCTTTTTTAGCACTCTTCTATGCAGTGGGATGGAGTCGTTTGCAAATAAGAGTGACGTTTAAGTGGCAACATGAAAGTTAAGAAGTATGTCACATGCTACTTAAAGCATAAGGATAAGCATAAGCATAAGTTTGACATTTTTGCCTTATATTGTTAATGTTAATGGTAGGGTCACAAGAAACCCCTATAAAAAATTGCTCAATACTGACAGACGGTCAGCAAGTGGATTCATGAATGTATGTTATACTATTTAGACAATACTTTTACTAAAAGAAAAGACTATACCAAATTTCCCACCCCACAAGCCCGGCTGCCGGACTAGTAGTTTGGCTTCCTGCTATCAGTTACTCACTAAGACAGGAGCAGGAAGTGCAAAGGAAGTGCGGTTGATTAGCCAGTCTTCATACAGCTGGTGGATAGACTCTAAATACTCCTGGGCAGACAGATAGACACACACACACACACACACACACACGCACACACACAGTGAGACAGATCCTCGGTAAGTTGGAGTTTGTGACAAATGGACTGAAATTGATAGTAGTTGACTTACGTATTTAATAAACTGCAGCACCTTACATATACATATCTAATAACCTAGACATATGTATCTAATAACCCAACCAGACTTTTCCCAGTAAACATCATAACAACATAGCACACATTAGCAGCTATGTGATTGGTCTCACCAGAGGAATGACTTTCTCCTCCTCCCTGCATCTCTGTTTCAGCCTCTCATGGCAGGTCTCAGGAGAACTCTGGAGGTAAACTGGAGAGCAAGAAAGATGGAGAAATATGAAATGAGGGTCAATAGAGGGAACTGTGCATGCATAGAGGGTGGCAAATCGAGTAGCAAAGTGAGTTTAACTGCTGCATTCTCACCAATCAGATCAACAGGAATAGATATGTTAGTCACGATCCAATCAAACCACTCGCTGAGAACGGCATAGTCCACCTCAGGCATCTTCCCACTGAAAAACACAGGAGATGGGTAGAGAAAATCTACTTCAGGCCTTCTAAATTGAAAAAGTGTGTCAAACGTGAAAAGGACTTATGTGACACAGTATATACACTGAAGGGAGGGAAGATGCAGTTGGGGAGGGAAGATGCCATAAATGTGTAATTTCGAGTTGGTAATGCTCATAAAGATTTGCTACTATAAATGAAAGCCAATAATTATTAAAGAACGTTGTACTGGGCATAGAATCCCATAGGCCATTATTTTTATTGAATTCCTAAGTTTTAACAGTATCAGTTGCAACTTTTGAACTCTTTTGCAAAATTGGAATAGGAAACTCCATTGCGTTGCCTAACACCGGGGCTCCACCGGGCGCGTCAGCGTCGCGTCTCCGTCACCGTCAGGGAATGTTCCCTTTTTAATCAATGAAGGGTGGCTCCACTGCCCGCGTTGCGTGACATTAACGCGTGCATTAAAATGTAACCGGTGCGTTTTGACGCACGCGACGGAGACGCAACGCGTCCGGTGGAGCCCTGGCGTTAGTGTCTTGTATCTTCACATGCTACCACTGTGAAGCTAGAGGCTCATTTCCATATGTGGACAACAGAGTAGCTGTTCTAAACTCTACATTATGAATAAATAGCTCTGAAATAGACTGAAGAGCCCGGGCCTGTATAATTGGTCTGAGGCTGCTTACTAGGCTTCCAGAGATCAAACTACCTTTTAAAGAGGTTTTCCACAAAGATGTACTTGGCACTGAAGATGGACCTCTCCATCATCCTCACGGGATCACTCTAGAAACAAAGAGAAACCATGCAGTACCACAGCTAGCTAGCATCACCAATAAACATATTTAATCTATCCTTCCTCTGACACGTGTGTGCACCTGCATGAGACAGATGAGATTGTTGAAAGGTATTCAGAGACTTACGATGGCCGACAGGTGTCTGTCTAGCATTGTCAGTTGTATATATGTTTGTAATGTGATGCCCCATCGTGTAGGATCCTGGTACATCAGTCCCTGGAGGATACACAGAGAAAAATAACATAACATAGCTACTCAACGGGACAGGGGTTCACTGGAAATTTGATAGGGCGACTTCTCAGGATGGCTAATACAAAATGGCCACATGTGGAAGCTAACTTGACAAGATATTACACTTCTATAGAATTGCTCGATGATGGTTTTCATCACTTCACTATAGAGACAAAAATGCAACAATAATAATAATATCTGACAGTGAATTCATGTACAGTACCAAAGGGTTGTGTCCTCTGACGTTCCTCCATTTAGAAACTGGCTCTGTTAAGACCTGGTGTAATATAGGACAAGAAAGGAGCATGGAAGAAGAAATAAATTAATATAGAAGAAAACTATATCTAACTCATTTAAGCATTTTGTTTGTCTGATAATAATTGTTCCATGGTTGTCAAAAGTGGCAGGAAACAGCTGTACAGTACAGTATAATTACTTAAAGGACAACTTTAGTTTTTTTCAACCAAGGTTCATGTTTTAGGATGTTATTAGAGAAAGTAAAAGATGATTTTTGACAGGGGGGCGGGGGCATTCGAGCATGGGGCTAAATATGTATTTTTTTACAAAATATTATGGCGATTTATTTTTTAATTATTTACTATAGTCCTAATAAACCCCAGGAAATTACATCTGGCCACAAAAAAATCCCAGGATCTACTGAATGTGAAGGTAGCCTACTGGGGGGAAGCCACACTGTGTGTCATAGGCTCAATATCAGTTTGACACATTCAGTAGATCTCGTGATCTTTTGTGGCCGGATGAAATTTCCTGGGGTTTATTAGGACTATAGTAAATAATTAAAAAATAAATCGCTATAAAATGTTGTAAAAAAAATACATATTTAGACCCATGCTCGAATGCCCCCGCCCCCCTGTCAAAAACAGCTAAAATCCCTAAAACGAAAGAAAGCCGCAAATGAAAAAAGAATAACACTCATCTTTTAGTTTCTCTAATAACATCCTAAAACATGAACCTTGGTTGAAAAAAACTAAAGTTGTCCTTTAACATAATTTTGTTCCACAGTATCAAAAACATGGCAGCCATGGTATCTTTTAATCTCATTCATGTCTTGGGTGTGATCTATAAGATTGGAGCTGAGATTCCAGGTCTATTTTAAATTATCAGTATTGGCTATATTATGCCAGATCACATTCATGTCCTTTGTATAATTGCATAATGGGGTAAAATATGGCATTGATATGTTTACTATTTAGCAAAAATAGGCAAAAATATTAATGTCATACTTTGCATTAAGCAAAACAAAGAATTGAAGTCTACCATTGCATACGCAACGTAGCTGCAAAGCTTACACCAAAAGTAGCAATACCCAAGGCATTATTTACTGTGAATATATAAGACGATAACGCACTGGTTAAGAGGGATGGATGCAAACTACAGTAACAGCATCACAATAACAAAACAGAGAAGATGCCACTTTATATTATTGTCTGTCATTTCTGCCATAGCCATTTTGTTTTTAACATTGTCTTTTCATATCATTCATTATATTTAATTAATATTCAATTTAATAATTTGTTTCCCCCCGATATATTATTTATAATCCGACATTTCCCTGTTGTGCAAACAACTTTGCAGATAGAACTGCAAAGTTCTATCATCAGAATGTGATCCTTGCCTTTGTCTTACCTCAATATTGCTAGTTTTACTGAAATACTCCAGACATGTGGTCTTTCCACTGGCAATGTTGCCCTCTATACAGATCTGAAAACAGGTCAAGAACACAGAGACATGGATTCTATAAATTTAGTCATTTTTTAATAAAAGCATAAATGGATTGTGTCAAGAAATCCAGTCATTTAAATGTATATTAAAAACAAAAATCCAAGGAGTAGAGAGACACCTACCACTGTTTTCTTCTCCTCTCCATTCCGTACTAATTTTCCTTGGGAGGAAGATAACATTGTGAGATAAGACTTCACTTTCCACACCTCCCCAGTGCTGGCCTCAATCAGGATAAGAAGCAAACTAAAGCAAAGCCAGTGAACAAAATTATGTTAATATGGGTGCAGCAGGCAATTAGGGGAAGCAAGTTTCAGAAGATTATGGTGAACCATAACAATAAGAGTGTAAATAGTCGGATCTGAGAGGCTGAAATGTGTGGAACTCAAGTTGTCTTCAGTTAACAATTATGTTCTTTATGGTAGTGGTTCACAACCTGCGGGTCGGGACCCCCACATGATTGATTGATTGATTGATTGATCCCAGATAACAGTAAAGTGACAATTTAAGGACTTTTAATACCCAATAAAAAAAATAAGAAAATAAATACAATTTAAAAAGACCATTACTGCATCAAACGTAATCAACAAACGATGCTATAAAAACTGGTCAAACTTTGGCCGAATTGTCAAATAATAAGAGGAAAACTTTTTGGAATAGCCAGTCAAATACTGGCTTGACCAGTACAAGTACACTAATAGATTGCCAAATATCGGCAATTTTCACAGGTCTGTGGAAGTGCTTGTCAGGGTGGATTATCTGATTATTTCTCAACCTGGAAAGGTTGAGAACAGCTGCTTTTGATAACGGTTTCAAAAGATACTCTTTTAAAAGGAATTTCTGATTAAAACACTGAACACAATATATAAACTAAAGGCTGATGAATAACAGATTCCCATCAAGCGACAGAGAGAGAGACAGACAGACAGACAGACAATCTATCTTCGGATATTTTATCGATTTGATCAAATACTACATAGACTATCATAGTCCCAGTCTAAAGCAGTAGCCTACCAACAGCTATCATTTGAGCTATCATTTGTGTTCAATTTTTGATGAATTGAACACGGTGGACCCTCTTGTAAACAAGTGTAATGCTTAATTGGGTCGTCCACTCACAGTTAACAGTCTTTGTATTGAGCTTGTGCTTGAAATGTACTGTAATTCAGCAAACTGTTAATAAATAATTCAATCAATCAATCAAGCGAGGACAACGAATATGTACCCCGTCGTTATCCCATGGTGTGTACGACACTGTACGTGTTAGTTTAGTAATTACCATTGGTTGCAAAGTAAGTATATAAAGACGAATGGATTTCATTTCACTCACTAGTCTGCGCAGTCCTGCTGTGTGCTCTTGTCTGTATTATGAGCCCCCGGGCGTTCATCCGATGAGTTAACGGTATTTTACACAGAGAAGATGACACTATAGTACAATTAAAAGGTGTTGGCGTAACAGATCTCCACAAGGCCTTCATACAGTGACGCGATACGTACATCTCGCATGAAAAGAAACGCGGTTAGAAACATACAATACAATAACACGTTGAGACTAGTAATGACTAGACATTGAGTAAAAGGACAACATCAAAACTGAACCAGGAAGAAGTCGGCACAGGGACGCAGTCACGTGTCTGTGGTGTCATCATAGAGCTGGGTCTTCTTCTTCTTGTTGATTTCCGGCAGTGTGGACGCCGCGAGGCGTATTACTGCCCTCCACTGGTCTGGTGATTTATTCACCTAAATCTTGTCATATAGTCCAGTGTCATGCAGGAACTGCAGAACTGCCTCAGAGGTTCTTTGGTGGTTCTCATTATGGCCAAATAAAGATGAAACTGAAAAGGACTCCTCTCCTGCCTCTGCCATCCTTAGGAAAAGGGATTGTCTTTCTATGCTGTACTCCTTACACTCTAGGAAAACATGTTTAACTGTTTCTGGCTTTCCACACTGGCAGAGCCCTGTGTCGTGCTTCCCAATGAGGAACAGGTTCTTATTTAAGCCACAGTGCCCCAGCCTCAGTCTGCATAACTTTACTGCGCCTCTGCGTGATGCTGTAATACAGAAGCATTCTTTGTTTACTTTAGGTTGCACCTGAAAGTAGTGCCTCCCCTTGTCCTCCTTCTCCCATTCCCCTTGCCACTCCATTATCAGTCCCTCTTTGCTCATTCCCCTAAGTTCCACCCTCCCCAGGGGCAGATGGACATCTACTTCCCTACCCAGGCTTCCCTTGGCAAGGAGGTCCACCCTCTCGTTTCCTTCAACCCCTGCATGTCCTGGGACCCAACAGAAGGTTACCTCACTCGCCATCCCAATTCTGCCCATGGCACACAGGATTTCCAGCACTATGTCCGGACGGGCCTTGCTTTTGCCCCCTCTCAAGGCTTCTAGTGCTGCAGCAGAGTCTGAGCATATGACTGCCTCTCTCGGTCTCCCCTGTTCCACCCACCTTACTGCCCACAAGATTGCTAGCAGTTCTGTGGTAAAGACTGAGCTATTGTCGGAGATCCGCACACTGTATTCCAGCTCCAGCTGTTCAATGTACACCCCAAACCCTGCCCTCCTACTGGCTGGGTCTCTAGAGCCATCTGTATACACTAGTGTCTTGCCCCCCCTAGCGGCCTTGAATAGGTACTCCTCCACTTTATTTTTTACCTCCCTCTTATCTTCCTCCTGGAGGAAGCGTAGCTCAATGTCGAGCTCAGGAAGCAGCCATGGAGGGGATGGTGCCCAGACTGTGTGCTCTGCTATTCCTCCTTGCCCCAGCCCTAGCTCTCTGGCCTGCTGGTTAACTCTGCACATGTACGGCTCGTACCTACTGCCTCCTTCCCCCTCCTGCAGCAGGCATCTGGCTGGAAACGCTTGTCTGCTCCCGCTGAGCTTCATCCAGTACTGCAGCCCCAGCTTGCTGCGCCTTAGCCGCAGAGGCATTTCTCCCATTTCAACCAGCAGCGCTGGGACCGGGGACGTCGTAAAGGCCCCACAGCACTGCCTCAGTGCCCTGGCCTGCAGGACGTCCAGCCGGCCCAGCACCGCCTTCGAAGCGGCACCATATACATAACTGCCATAGTCAATCGCCGATCTAATCATGGCCTGATATATCAGTCTCAGCGTCCCCCTATCAGCTCCCCACTCACACCCAGCTAGGCTTCGCAGGACATTAATAACCTTTCCACACTTCTCCACTATTTTATTTATGTGCACCGCCCAGGTCATTCTTTCTTCAAACCAGATTCCCAAGAACTTAAATACCTTCACCTTCCCCAGTGGTGACCCATACAGCTTCAGTCCAAGAGCAGGCAGCTTCCTTTTAAATCCAAAAATAACATAATTTGACTTGGGCGCTGATATCCTGAAGCCCCATGTATTGCCCCACTCCTCTACTTTCTGCAAGGCTTTTTGGACCTGTCCCAGAATGTACCCTACATTGCGCCCCCTTTTCCAAATTGCTCCATCGTCCGCGAACAGGGACAGCCCAAACCCCCCTCCTATGCCAGCAAAGATGTCATTAATCATTATGTTAAATAACACTGGAGAGATTACGCTTCCCTGGGGGGTGCCATTCTCTATGCCTACTTTTTTAGACATGACACCATCCACCCGGACCTGTATAGTTCTGTCCTTCAGAAAGTCTTGCACCCAGTTGAACATTCGGCCTCTTACCCCTAGGTCATGCATTTTAATTAATAGCCCATCCTTCCACAGAGAGTCATATGCCTTCTCAATGTCCAGGAACACCCCTACTACCACCTCTTTATGGCTGAATGCCCTCTTTATGTCTTGGTCCAGCAGTGCCACAGACTCCATTGTGGACCGCCCATTCCTGAACCCATTCTGAAATTCGACAAATAGTCCTCTGGACTCCAAATAATAGACCAGCCTGTTTGTGACCATTCTCTCCATTATTTTACAGAGCACTGAGGTGAGTGCTATTGGCCGGTATGACCCAGGGTCAGACGCCTCTTTGCCCGGTTTCAGGATCGGGACCACTACTGCATGTTTCCACTCCTTAGGTAGGTACCCCTCTTCCCATACCGTGTTTATCAACGCCAAGACCTCTTCCAACACAAGGTCGTCCAGGTGTTTAAGCATCTCGTAGGAGAGCCTGTCCCGCCCTGGAGAGGTGTTTGCCCCCGCCATTACAGCCTCCCTCAGTTCTTTAATTGAGAAGAAGACATTGACTGCGCTATCGTTTTCAGAGCATCTTACCAGTTTCCACTGGCTGGCTGCCAAGACCTCCGCCCTCCTCCTACCCCTCTCTTCTCCTGCACACTCGGACCTGTGCACCTCCTGAAAGCTTTCCACCAGCATGTCAGCTTTCTCCTTGTTAGACACTGCCTCCAACTCACCCTTCTGCAGCACCGGCATAGACCTCTTTTTGTAGACCCCTGACATCTTGTGGACCGCTGACCATAGCTGCCCTATTGGTGTCTCTGGCCCTATTCCCTCACAGAAAGCCCTCCAGCTGTTCCTCTTTTCCTCCTTTATGACTCTCCTTGCCAACGCCTTTAGCCTCTTAAATTCAATCACATTTTCCCACATTGGGTACTTCCTTAATTTACGGAATGCTCTGTTCCTATTTCTAACCGCTTCATCACACCTCTTACTCCACCAGGGGACACGCTTTCGGGCCCTGGCCTCTCGCTTCTTTGGGATGGTGCCGCTAGCTGCATCATGGATCATAGAGCACAATGAATTGTTCCACTTGTCCACTGAGCCCTCGCTGTCAACCTGTCCCACTAGGCTTTCCGCCTTTTCCTGAAACTCGTCCCACTTGGCCCGAGCAAAATTATACCTAGGAACCGTCTCTCCCTCTTCCTTCCTTAGCTCTCTCCCAAACTTACTCATTATTGTATAGTGATCACTGCCCAAGTTACATGACTCATCTACTTCCCACTCCCCAACTCTTGCCAAGCTAGGGGATGCTATCGTTAGGTCCAGTTGGCTGGACGTATTCCTAGCAATGTCATACCTCGTTGGTCTCCCGTCGTTTAAGACTACCAGCCCGTGGTTGTCCAGCCAGTCCTCTATCACACCCCCATTACTGTCCCTTTGCCCGCTACCCCATAATGGGTTGTGGGCATTAAAGTCACCCGCCCATATCACTGGGCTCCTTACTTTCTCCATTACTTCGTCCAAGTCTGACAGCACCAGGCTCTTGCAGGGGTTGTAGAAGTTAATCACAGTCACACTCTTTTTGCTCCTACTCCCGACCTCTGTGCTATTAGCCTCCTCATTGTGGTTACCACTGCCATTACATCCATCCGTTTGCTTTTGGCTGTCCCAAACCTCCACTGCAACACACTCTAGGTTCCCACTTAGCCCCAGTCTCCTATACTGGAGCCCCTTTTTAACAAAAGTGGCACAGCCCCCATGGGTCCTGTCAACCTCCCCTGCCTCCCCTCCTACTACTTCTGCCCTGTCCAGTCTCAAGCTATCATACCCTGGGATTACAAAATCCAGGCACGGCCGCAGCCACGTCTCTTGTACACAAATGACCTCTGGCTCGTTCTCGAGCCTGTCAACAAACTTTTTTAGTTCCTGTCCATTCCTCACTAGGCTTCGAGCATTCCACTGTAGGACACAGAACATAAGGAGACTAACAAATGCCCACTTCATCATATTCACCTTCGGTTACACCACTAGCACCCACAGTGTCTCCTACCTCTTCCCTGCTCCCCGGCCGGCCCTGTCCCCTCTTGTTGTTTACATCTAGAATGAGCTGGTGCACTACCGCTGGGTCCTTTTTAACCCCAAGGAACCTTTCCGCTACCATCATCACTTCCTTAAGGAGGTCTGAGCCGTTGAGTTTCTCTTTCGCAAGAATGGGCCTTGCTGCTTTCAGAACCTCTGCCATAAATGCCAGAAATGACTCCTTGGTCATTACTAGCATGTCTGGTGGCCACCTGTTTGGCTCATCTTGCTTGCTCCCCTGCGTTACGCTCCCCTGCGTTACACTCCCCCCTCCTCTCTCCTCCCCGCCCTCCGTTGCAACTCTCTGCACTGCCTCAGCATATGTCACATTTTCTCGCTCCTTCACTGTCTGCACCTTCCGAGCCTTAATAGTGTGCTCGCACCACCGATAAGCCGCTCCATGGGTCCCCCCACAATTGGGACACTTAGGGGCTTCTGCGTTACATTCCGTGATACTGTGCTCTCCCCCACACTTAGCACACTTCTGCTTACCCCGACAGGACCCCGCAATATGGCCATACCTCTGGCAGTTGTAACATCTCAGTGGTGGTCTTACATACTCCCTCACCTGATAGGACATTGACCCCAAGAACACTCTGCTTGGAAGCAGAGTGTCCTTAAACGTCAGCAGGACCGGCGGGTCCCCCCGTGCCCCCTCTCTGCTCCCAAATCTCTTAACAGCAATTACCTCTCCACCTCCAATATTATCCAGTATTTCTTTCTCTGACAGACCTGAGAACATTCCATAGACAACTCCCTTGCTTCCCTCACTTTCTTTAGGTGTAGCATCTAGCCTCTCAACTCTGCTCACCACTTTACTCACTTTCATAGCGTTGTCATACTGTTTTTTGCTTGTACATATGACTCTAAGTACACCATTGAACAGCACTTTAGCTGAAAAACCCCCGCCGATCTGACTCTTTAAATTTGCGTCAATCTGTAGTGGGTTGACTGCTTTGAAGCCTGCATCACCTGGCTTAGCTCCTTTGACTCTGTACAGCACTACAAGCTCGTCCGGGCTAGTTTTCCTCTGTTTTTCAGGGACATTGACATTTTCCTCACTCGGTGCGGGTCTCTTACCCCTCCTCTCCTGAATCCTCCACCCCCCTCCCTCGACCCCCCCACTCCCTTCGGAAGCCATAGGCTCCCGACTCCCACGCTAGCCTAGCACTGTCCTTCTTCTGCACTAATATAGGTACACAGAACTGAAAACACTACTGCTATTAAACGCCAAGGGGATGACACATAAGCAGAGCAAGGAAAAGAAAAAAAAAACCAAGAGAGAACCACCAATGATTGAGTTACTGCACAAAACTTGACAATACTTATTCAAAGTTTTGCGCCTCCAAACATTTATCGCTCTGCGCCTCCTTCCTTCCTCCTCCGTCTACTGTGACAGCTGTCAAAAACCTGGCTATATATATATATATATATATATATATACATAGACGCCCCTTCCGGCTCTGAGGCGTGTGTCAAAATTGAAGGCACTATTTTCCCGACATTCCTTGCGAAGAATAGCGGAAGCAAAGCGGAAGCTTGTCAAGCTTCCGCGTGCGTAACATACGTCCCGGAAAAGACGCGCTGTGATTGGCCAGTAGTCACTTGAGTGACAGCGAGAGACATGGAGGATTCACATGAGTGACGTCACTCGGGCAGCGACGCAGTCGCCTTCAGCAAATGCCTTCAGCACTTCTAAATAAGAAAGCTGCGGAGAACTGTTGCTTTGTGTTCACTCTTTTAATGTTTTCTGTTAGTAATCTAATCCCCCCTGGCTCTGATGTTGTATTGTTAATAACTTTGTTGTTTGTGTTTGTTTGTTTGTCTTGTTTTGTAATGTATATTGTCATGACTGTTATAAAGATTTGTTAAAAAAAAAAAAGCCTTCAGCACTGCACTTCCGCCTTCATTGGGATACACGTCGCTCCAATGAACTGCAGCGGCAAATGAGGCGTCTATGTATATATGTCTATGGTCATCAGCACATCGGAGGTATGATTGCATTGCAAACTAGCGCCCACCAGTGGTGGAAAGAGTACCTACTTAACGCACGTAAGTTTGACTGATTTGATTGATTTAATTTGAATACTACTTACAGTTTGCAGTAACAGTTTGCAGGGAAAAAAGGAAGAAAAAAAGCACAGAAAAGTACAGTTCAATGCAACGTCTGCTAAGAGGAATTATAACCCAAGAAAGCACTATGGCTGGCTTGTTTCCATTACTACCATTAGGTTCCTTCATATTCAATTCATCTTAAGTGATTGATTGAATAGATATCTGTAAGAATATGTCTATTCAATACTGAAATCAATGTAGAAATACCATGAGAAATACTTGGTTAAAAGTCCTACATTTACTTGAGTAAAAGTACAAAAGTATTGACATCAAAATGTACTTTAAGTAACTAAAGTAAAAGTACTCATTATATTTGTCTCTGACTGAGATGTAGTGGAGTAGAAGTAAAAGTATTGAAAAAGGAAAATGTATTTGCTTGCTGTTTATTGACTCCTCCGCTAGAGGGTGACAAAGTCATTGCTGTATATATTGCTGTACCCCCCACCCCCCTCTCTCATTTATCTAAATATTGTAGGTATTTGGAGATTTGTGTGTCTGTTTTATATGCATTTGATCGTGTGTCCGCTTTCCCTCTGTGTGTATGACTGACTAATAGGATTTTTATTGCTGTATTGGGCTGTGTTGTATTAGCCTAACTTAGGATATCATTCCATATTTGTGTTGGCATTGTAGCCTACAGTGGTACTGAACACTGGCTCCTGGACAATATTCACATCCTCTTGGAATGTTTGGTTCCTTCTTGTGGTTTTTATGGACTAAGTGATCAGCCTTTTATGCTGAACCCAGTTCCCCCCTTGGGGTTTAATAGTGCTTATGCCATCTTATCTGTTGTTTGGACAATTCTATACCTTTGCCGCCAAAACGGTCTGAGGAAGTCTGAAAAGATTTGTCTTAATTTGGAAAAAATAATGTCAAATGTGCCCCATGAAGGATAAACTTTTTCATATTAAAAGAAAAATCAATCTTCAATTAAGACCGGTCTACTACTAGGCTACAACTCAAATGTTTGTTTTAACAGTCTTCCCTCCCTTTGTCATGAAGTTTAAGCAGAGCAGAAAAAAGAGCCCAGTGAAGGATACACTTTTTCATATAAAAAAAATAATAATCTTCAAGACTGGTCTACTATAATAGGCTAGCTACTCAAATTTCTCCTTCCAGTCTTTCTTCCCTCCTCTTGTCTTGAAGTTTAAGCAGAGCAGAAAAATAAGTACTGCAGAGTGCAGACCGTAGTAGAGTACATCCCATGCTTGGCTCTGGAGGTCCAACCCCTCTTGAAGGAGGAGTATAGATTCTTTGGAGGCACTTTAAACGCCCCTGTGTTGTGTGTATTACTCTGACACATTGACAGGAGATCCCTCAGCGAAGACAGACCTCCTGGCTGGCAGGGCAGCATTATCACATCTTGACTACAACTTTGTTTTTCTTCTTCTTTTTCTGTGACTGCTCTCTCTCTTCCCAGCGCATTTCCCCCCCATGCCTTCCAACCATTGCACACTGGTGCAGCTTTTTCATGGGTGACCATCCCGCCGTGCAGGACTTACAGCTTGTTTTGTTGGTGTAAAATCACACAGCCTTGACCTGTCGAGATGCAGCTCCGTACTGTCAATGAAGTCAACGTGGTGGACGTGCAGAAGCGAAGGAATCCCTCCAAACACTATGTAAGTGCTGTTCAAATTCTGTATGTCTGTCACAGTCCCATTTCTATGAAAAAAGTGTGTACTGTACAACACACACACACGCACACGCGCGCACACACACACACACACACACACACACACACCTTTGCTGACTTGCTGTTAAATGTTGACTGAGTGACAAATCCTAGTGACATTTTACCAGTGCTGAGTAAAATGCCATATAAAGTCTCTTGGGACACGCGACTGCAGCAGCATGCAGCTCTGGGTCTCAGTGGAACTACAAAAATCAATTGGGTTCAATAGGATTAATTAACCCGAGAGTTCAGGGGATCAATTGAACCATCTCTCAACTCGCTGAAAGGGGTCTCACCGAGAGGCCACTATATACGATAGGCACAGCACAGAGACCTTCCCTTGGGAGGAGGAAAGGAAGGCACATGGAGAAGATGGGTCAGTCAGTATGGGGAAGTCCCCTAGGAGGGGGGGGGGGGGGGGGGGGGGGGGGGGGATCAAATCTCATTATCTATGAGCTCAGCAACTGGAAATGCTCATCCTGTTTTAGAGAGAGAGGAAAGAAGAAACTCTTTGTCTTTCGTCCGCAAGGTTCAAGTGTTACTTCCTTCCACGAGAGGGACGTCTGCTGGAGGCAAATGGCAGCTCCAATTGTTTACACACACACACACACACACACACACACACAGGAGATGTGTGGAGGGTGGGGAGAGAGGAGGACGGGACCTTTTGTTTCCGTTTACCTTGTGTGGTTTTCATTCATCGATTCACTTTTTTAAATTATGAATTTAAAGTAAGGTCTATGGTATACATATGTCACAACCTGGCTATCAACCTGGCCAGGTTAGTGTTGTATAACAATTTAGCAGCGTGCATCTTTGAACCATATTATGACCACACTGCCCCTCCCCAGAGAGAAATCAATAATATTGCATGTAATTATAAGCTACCAATGCTATTATAAATATGATAATAATCTATTAACAATCTTGCAACGAGAGAGAGAGAGAGAGAGAGAGAGAGAGAGAGAACTATCACATACTGTACAAATGTTAGATCCAGTGGTGGCAATGTCAATAATTGATGAACAGTAAGTACATTTTTAGATTTTGCCCTGATGATAGTCTTATTTAGGCCTCCCTAGTTCTATTAGATACTCCCCTGCCCACGTGGGGAGGTCACTACATGTGACGCAAACCCATGGGGATGTCGCTTGACCACAGACCACCCGCCTTTTGCACAGTGTTGTCTCGTAAATTTACAGCATTTGGTCATGCTGTCTGTATCTAATTAGCAAGCTGCCGAGAGAACTTGTTCCGGCTGGGAGGCACAAACTCCTTTCTTTAATGAACTGCAAAGAGAAAATTCAAGACCTGATTGCAAATGGAAAACCAATGTCTTTGCAGATTGTCACCATGTGTAAAATGTTGCATTTCATATACGTTCAGTGCCATATGGCCACAAGGAAGTGTTGCATACCTCAGGGTGAGCTCGGTTGTTTGTGGAACTGTCATTGTAAATGTGTCCTATGGGACATTGGGACAACTTTAGACACCGTTTGGTGTTTTTGCTCTACAACAGATTTAGATGTCTCCTTGAACATTGAATGTGAATTTATATATATATCACATAATGGGACCGACATGTGTTTCATTAGACACTAAATGAAAAAGGACTGAAAAGTACAATGGTAACTAAGCTGGTAATTACACGATGAAATTGGAACGTTATGGTTTCTCAGCCACATAATCGTTCTTATTGTGTGTGTGTGTGTGTGTGTGTGTGTGTGTGTGTGTGTGTGTGTGTGTGTGTGTGTGTGTGTGTGTGTGTGTGTGTGTGTTGGAACGTTATGGTTTCTCAGCCACATAATCGTTCTTATTGTGTGTGTGTGTGTGTGTGTGTGTGTGTGTGTGTGTGTGTGTGTGTGTGTGTGTGTGTGTGTGTGTGTGTGTGTGTGTGTGTGTGTGTGTGTGTGTGTGTGTGTGTGCGTGCGTGCGTGCGTGCGTGCGTGCGTGCGTGCGTGCGTGCGTGCGTGCGTGCGTGCGTGCGTGCGTGCGTGCGTGCGTGCGTGCGTGCGGCCGTGCGTGCGTGCGGCCGTGCGTGCGTGCAGATGAAAGGATTTGCAGTTGTTGCTGCATAGCATTGAGCTTAGATAATGGTGTAGAATTCAAGGGGAAATAAAAATGTTGCCATGTCCCAAAAAAATCTATTTCCTGACTTGGCTATAAACTCAGCTGTATTAATGTGTAACCGTGTTTGAATTTCACGAGTTGAAAACCAATTGCTGCTCTCTACTGAACGTCTGGCAGAACTTCTAATGAGGTGTGGCTGGAACCGACAGGCCTAAATGAGTTTGTTTGACCTCCGGTGACCTGTGGAAGTTTAAGTCAGGAGGGAATGCACTTTGTGTCATTAGAGAGAAAATCCGGCTAAAGTGGTGCTGGTGCCGTGGCATCTTTGACAAAGTGGCTTTTCTTAATGTCCTTTGTTTGCGCTTGTCTGTCTCTCTCTCCCCCCGCAGGTCTATCTCATCAATGTCTCTTACTCGGATTCCTCGAGCCACGTCATCTACAGGAGATACAGCAAATTCTTCGACCTACAGGTACAACGTCTTTGTCCTAACAGCAGCACTCTTACACCATCCATGATCCAAATCAGTGGTTCTCAAAGTGGGGTCCGGGGACCCCCAGGGGTACTTGAGGGAGTTCCAGGGGGTCCCCAGCTAAATGCTAGTTTGGAACCAAATGAACCCTTATGGGTCTGTAACTCAGAGAGTGTACAAATGGAACCTAACGGGTCCATTTGGTTCCATTTGTACACTCTCAGAGTTAAATTAACAGTGGTTTTACAATATAAATTGGGGTACCAGAGATAGAAATGGCATTAAATCAGGGGTCCGTAGCATAATGCGTGTTTCGGAATCACTGCTAGAGCCGTAAAAATCCTCCCTTATCGGGGTCACTGGCATATGTTTTCAAATGGGGGGTCCGTGGCCTAATACATTTGGCTGTGTTCGTATTCGACAATGCCGAGATATTGCCATGCCTTTACATAGGCCTACTACAAGTAAGGGGTTCCCAGACCTTTCAGGCCAAGACCTCTCCCAAAATAATCATATTTGAACTGGGGACCCCCCCCCCCCCCCCCCCCCCCCACCCTGACAACCATTTGGAATTGTACGCATTACTTCATTATTTAATTTGTTCCACAGACATTGTGAAAATAGCCGCTCTACAAGATCACAACACATCTTGTAGATCGGCTATTTTCACAATATTTTTTCTACTATTTCCCGTACGTAATATTAGCCAATTTGGTATTAAAGGGTCTTAACTCTTTGAGAGTTTCAAGGATTTCTATATAGTTTTTAGACTTCTCTATGGCAGAATGGCGTTTTTGAATGATTTATTGAAAATTCTCTGCTGTGAATGTGTGACAACGAAAGACCTTCAGAGAAAGCTTGGCTTGTCTGCTTCCAGGAAAAAAATTAACTGAGTTGATAAAATGTTTAGTTGTGGTGTTGGAAGCCATTTAAAAGAGCCTGCATTTACACTGGGTAGTGTTTCTAGGACAACAAAAAAAGTTATGACCGGTTGAAGTTTTATTTTCTAAATAACTTTTTTTCTGCTGGGCGTACATAGCCATGCAATATCTCATTTTAAAGGGTGAGTTGTCTAGTTCAATTAAAATAAAATAAAAAGTTTCTCACATGTACCACTGTAGATATTTTGCCATCTATAAATAGCATGGTCAGTCATGATCAATCTGACCTACCCAGCTAAAAGTCCCCCTAGCTCTGAAATGGAACATCATATAAACTCAATTCTTTTTTGGGGTAAAATTAGACATTCTAACGCACATTTTGATATATACCATGTTTACATAGTCTTACCAGTACCGTGTCTATTCATGCATGTATCTCAAAAACCTGTTGTGAAGAAACAGTTTTGATAAAAAACTCATCCAAGGACATTGTTTTGATATGACTTTGTGCCCATGATATGTATCAAAATATAGACTTGAATGTATACTGTATTATAACAAAAAAATTGGGTTCTTACCATCTACCGTTACAGAGTAAATCACAGTTGAAACTCGCTTAGTCAAACCATAAACCTCAGACTAGTGAACAAAATAGCCATGACAGGTCTAACTCATTGTAAAAGCTTGTCTTTTATTTGTTATGACTACTAACATAATACAATTATAATAAATATTACAGAAAATAAATAGGCCTACATACAAAACAGTTGTCCCCAAACTCCCCAGTGTCCCCAAACCACTGCATTCCAGTTGTTCTTGACGGTGTGTGTGTGTGTGTAGGCTAAATTAAAAAAAAACAACAACTGAAATGAATGAATGCATCCGGTTCAGTGTCGGAGAACTCCATCGCAGTCTTGACTCTTCGTCTTCATCATCATCATCATCATCATCATCATCCTCCTCCGATGCCAGTTCTAAATATATAAAAATAAACATTTAGCTGTAGTCAGCCCGGCCAATAGCCAGTTGGGGGGGGGACGGGGACGTAGGCTATCTGACATCATCGTCATCATCATCATCACACGGAGACACACTAAACAATGTACAATCATGATTGTATACAATATACAATGAATGCAATTATCATGCAAGCTCAGACGTCAATGAAACGTCATACAGATCTTATATAATACGCTACTGTTAGCTTCACTCCCCGTCCCCCCTCCGATCCTTGTAGCAACGTCATCATAACCACGCGTTGCTTCAGTAAACGATGCATGTTTGTTCTCCGTCTTTGTAGACAGTAAATAAAAGGAGCGAACATTACTCTAAAGATCAGATCGCCTATAAGGCACGCTACAATATAAAATACTTGTACTGCCATGCGTGCATGCCTGCTACGATACATTTGTACTGCACCAACCAACCGATCGACACCAACCCCCCCCTCCAGCCCTTAGCCAGCACCAATGCACCGACCAACACCATTAGCCAGCACCTTCGGTGCTGGCTAATGGCTGGGGGCCATCGTGGTGAGTCATTCTGGCGTCATGATCTGACTAGTAGTAGTAATTATCCAAGCATCTATTTGTAGCGATCATCTTATGATTTCTGATCACTATAGAAGGGCATTTTCTACAATAAGATTACCTCAAAACATTCCGGGTTGATCGTCTTCTTCAATGGTTTCCCGGTATAGCTCATCGGACGACGATGGGGAGACAATGAAAAAAGGAGGGAGGGAGCAGCGAGTCTCGCTGTAAGCACTGGACCAGGGCTACTCCGCCTGGAGAAGGCGACTGGGACGCGTATGGATCAATACTACTACCACAAAACTAGCTCAAATAAATAGTACTGCTTTCAACTTTTTCTGCTAGAAAATCGCTCGGGCGAGACGGCAAACAGGCAAAACAATGAAAACTATGAAGACTCCCTCTGCCCCCACTGTTTACAGGGGGTGGGACCAGCTTCCAATGGCAACACGTACACGTGTGTCACGTGACACGGGTTTTCTGGGTAATGTAGTTGGAATATAAGCTCAGGAATTTAAACAGCGCTTCGGAGCATATTAATATGTTTAGATTCATCAAAAACTGTGAAGACGCCAATTGGCGTCATTGATCATTTACGGAATTCTGATGAAGACGCCAATTGGCGTCTTTCATCTTCTAAGGGTTAAAGGTCATCCAATTGTTTTCTTTTCAGTTTTTCTTTAAATTTTTATTCCACGATTTTGTAACCCCATTTATTCACCCAGTGTCAATTATCTAATGTAATCCTGGGCGCTACACTTCCTCTGCCAACCTGGGGAGAGCAACGGACTGACCTCATGCTTCCTTCTATGCATGAGGAGTCCAAGCCGCTTCCTTTCACCTGACAGTTGGGGAATTTCCCCGGTTGGAGCGAGTGGAAGGAACACTATTCCAACCAGTTCCTTTCCCCTCCATCAGGTGCCCCAGCTGGCCAGGGGGAGGCAGTTTAGAGACCAGGATTATGCTGCATGTGTTTTGTGAGGGTACCTACCCTAGGGAACACAGGGAGATAATGCAAACTCCACACAGACATGCCCTTTTGCCAACCCCACCTCGGGTATGGGCACTGATGGAGGAGGAGAGAGAACATGCCCACAGCGTCCCCTATGGGAATCGAACCCAGGACCTTCTAGCTATGAGGGGGTGCATACTTAGTTTAGACTAGTCATTGGTTAGACATGGGTTAAGGTTAGTACTGCACCCGTTAGGTTTAGGTGTGCTGCCCCGTGGGAGGTTAGGTTTAGGGTGAGGGTTTGAGATAGGTTGTAGTTGTAGGACTAATGACTGGTCTAACCAATGACTAGTCTAAACCAAAAAACTGTCTAAACTAAGTACTGCACCCAAAAATAGAAGACAAAAATCATTCAATTGTAACTTTAGAAATGTGCAGATACCCTGTAATACACTTACCGTATACTGTAAGTTGGTTTGTTTACTGTTGAGTGAACAATACAAAATGCCCGGCCACAAAACGGCCTGGCCAATCAGCAGCAGCTATCCCGCCTCTAGCTGCTGCTGATTGGCCAGGCCGTTTTGTGGCCGGGCATCAAGTCTGCCTGAGAGTTCCCAGATGGGAGCAGGAGGGGGGGAACCCAGTGTACTCTCTGCTGCCCCATCTGGCGGAGTCAGGTTAAATCATCTGGGGACCTCCCAAAATAATTTGTGGGGGTCCCGACCCACGGTTTGGGAACCACTGACCTACTATGAATGTGATGTTAGGAAGCCCAGTGCAACAAAGTGGTTGCTGGTGATTTTATTCTGGGCTCGGTCGAGGTCAGTGTGTGACATGTAATGGTGAAATTATACGTACAGTCCAGTGATACGACCGTGCTGCTCGCCCCAAAGTAACCGATTTGCAACTGACAAGCATGACAAAAAGCGACACGGTCACATGACAAACTATAAACCAAGGGCTTTAGTCTCGGATCGCTGGTGGTCAAGGTGGGTGGAGGGCAAGCCTCAATGTGCCCCAGTGTCCTCCCCCTGAAAAGGTCTCATTTAAGACCCATTTGACGCGAGCGGAAACGCGGGGGACATGGGGGGGAAATCCTGTCAGCTATATGCGTCATACAGAGTTAAATAATGAGAACAGAGGAAAACATGATCTCACTCTTAGAATGTGCCATGAGACAAAGTTGCCCTTGAAGCTTGGATTTATACTACATCGCACAAGGGTGTCACTTGGCGAAAAGAAAAGGCCTTACAAACTGACAACATGTTGCGAGGGCCACCTTGTAGATCTGTTCTGTTTGGCAAAGCAGCACTGTGTCATTACTGTGGAGAATAAAATAGGCTTACGCTTTGCTGGACTATTTAGACCCGAGTTAACTTTGAAAGAATATATATTCAAAGATTTGCGCCACATTTTTACGATTTTTCAAAAATAGCAGACCTACAAGCTCGTAGCGCGCCACTCGGTGGCGCGCTATGAGCTTGTAGATCTGCTATTTTTCAATAGCTAAATTATAACATAATGTTTAAAACACCAAAAGGGGTTCCCGCCCAAAATGGGCTAGTAGTCCTTGGGCCAGAGGCCTCTTTTTGGGTTTTGGACACCACTAAAAGGGACAAAGGTTGCATATGATTTTTGTCTGTCTGTAAATGAAAATATATGATAGCAATCATCAAAATAGTAGCTGATTACTTGTTTTCAGCCCTTATATCTGATATAAAAGTTGGTACATATGGAATAACTCTGCAACTAATGGGCCGATTTTGATGATTCTGCTATCAAAGTATAGGGTTTCTGGGGTGCTGAGATGACTGAAGCAATTCAAGTTCAGTCAAAGCTCGAAAATGTTAACAAAACTGGCATATCTTGGCCTCGACTTTTGTTGACCTTGCCCTCAATAATACGTAGCAAATGAAATTACATTTCCTTCTGTTCTAGAGAAACAGTTAATGAGTTAATATTGAACTATGCAACCTCTTCCTCTTCAGAACTGTCCTGTTCAACTGTAGGCATTGAATCTTGCTTGGTTTGTACAGTTCTTGTACGTGAGTTTGCAGAGGTCTGTACATGTCAACCCATTGCTGAGACAACTGCAGTTAGGAAGCTTGCTTAGACGTGCACATTTACAAGCCTAAGACTCAAGGACTACATCTGGTGCATGGGCTGTGCGCATCCAGTGAATTGCTAACTGTCCACCATCAACAGTCCATCCACTCTGTATGGGATCTGGTGCAGAGTCTGCGGAGAGCATCTCCATATTCGAGTCTGGTAATTGGCACGGAGGGCATGGAGAAATAGACATTCTCTACATGGTGGGAGTTGACTAATGGCACAGACAAGCTGGTAGTGGATCTTGTTCATGTCACTGGAGGTGGTCCCAGACAGATACCAGTTAACTGCTGCAGTTAACTGCTGCAGTTGGTCAAAGAGCTCTGTTGAAACATCCCAAGTCTGGCCAAGTTGTTTGAATGTCTCCTGGACATCTGGGGGTTTTCTTCAGTAACCCAATGCATTCAGTTTTCCACGACCATGAAGGCACTCACACTCACAGTGTCACATCTTGTACATGCGTGTAGCACAACTGGACTCTTCCAAAGCAAGGCATAGCTTGTCTATGTCCACAAACTGTGTGTGGTTTTGTGTACCACACTTCTGATAGAAAGGACAAGGGATGTGTTTTTGGAAGGCTAAACATAGAACCAATATAATTCAGCCTGCCTGTTGTTATATTATGATGTTGGTTATGTCCATTCATACAGTACAGTACAGTACAGTACAGTACAGTACAGTACAGTACAGTACAGTACAGTACAGTACAGTACAGTACAGTACAGTACAGTATCAGAAATGGGCAGAAAAGTGAATACTTTTGGAGTTTAGACAACAATGAATTATGTGGTTTTGCATAATCAGATTATACCCCTAAAACAGTAGTCAGCTACTCTCCTGAAACTGCTATCACACATTTTCTCACTCCTGGATGTCAGACGAACAAAATGATACCACATATGTCTTTGTCCCTTTTACCGATATCTCACTCGGCCTATAAGGACTATAGAGGGAAACCAGAGGGACTAAAAGGGAAAATGTCCCACGCTGAATCACTGACCCAACCATGTTTACAGCTGGACCAGGCAGTGCTCAAACGTTTTCTACACTAACGTGGTTGTTAAGACATTTTGGACTGAGGTCGATAAAAAAAGGCTTCTAAATCCTAACATTTTTCTGAAAAACCCATGTTTCTATGTCAGTTGTGCTCAACCTTTTTCATGTCAAGGACCCCCAGAATCATCTCTATTGGGCCACGGACCCCCATCTCAAAATATGTAGTTCCAGGGACCCCCCCAGAAGCAAATATTTTAGTTAAAAATGTTCGCTCTGAAATATTATATTCAATGATTTGCGCCACATTTTAACGATTTTTCAAAAATAGCAGACCTACAAGCTCGTAGCGTGCCACTCGGTGGCGCGCTATGAACTTGTAGATCTGCTATTTTTCAATAGCTAAATTATAACATAATGCTTTAAAACACCAAAAGGGGTTCCCGCCCAGAATGGGTTAAGACTGAGGGAGACAAATATAGCTATAAACGCCGCCATAAACGGCACGAGTAAGTAATGATAGAGGCGGGAAATGGCGACGGGAAGGTCATGCAATAAATGGACATGTAGGCTGTTGTAGCTCCCTTGGAAAAAACGATGTATCTCTGGATCCTCTCTCAGACGACATGCTCAACCCACTCAAACCAGACCAGGGCTTCTTTGTCGGTCTGACTGCGCTGAAGGCGGGCGGCAGAGGAAGCCCTTTGTTCCAGGGCCCCCTTGCTAATAGCCAGGAAAATCCTGCCCTGCTCTGCTCCGTTTGATGGAAACAGAGCTTCTCTCCTGTCTCTGTAAACATTAGTCTTAGTGCAGAGATCCCTACTACCTACCCCGGCTCTGCTCGTCTGGCTAATGGTAATCAGTGAAAAAGTGACCCTTCCAACAGCTGTCTATACAAGATGAAGGTGGGGGACATGCGGCCCCCACCTTCACTTAATGTGGCCTTCAGGTTAATCATGTCAGAATACTGATATTGGTTTCAGCTGTTACTATTCCACAACATGCAAACATGACCCGCTGTTATTACTTCAGTCTAAATTAGTAGCTCGTTGCTTCAGCACAAGTATAATTAAAGGCATTTGAAATTACATGAAAATGTTAATTTTCAGGATTCCAATTCAAAAATAGCAAAAAAATAATTCAACATTTCAATTCGAATATGGCAAAAATAGCCGATCTACAAGCTCAAAACGTGTCGCAGCGCGACGCGTTTTGAGCTTGTAGATCGGCTATTTTTGCGATGACAGTAATATATGGCCCTAGGGAGTGAGTGTGGAAATATAGCGGCCCTCTCCATCGTCAAAGTTGCCCACCCCTGCTCTAATGAATGTAGTTCATACATGCCAGGAAGGAGAACATAGCCATGATCCACTGATCCAGAATCCATCATTATAGCGTCAACAACAGTGAGCAGGTGCAGGGAAAAAAATAAAATAAAGAAAACCATCCCACGTTATAAGATTGAAACATCTGTAAATCAATCTTTTTTGGGGGGGTCTGGCATGATTTGCACTAGTACCTTCTCTAAGAAAATAGGATTGCCATTTAGAAGATATCAGGGAAAATACCAGAGTAATCTAGTAAGAGAGTAATGACACTCCCGTTGACTCTCATTGTAACAATGGAATGCGGAAGTGCTCATTCTATCTCAATGGAATAGTTCCAGCCATAGGAGCAATGTTTGGAACTATAGCCCATAGGCACCCGCTTTGCGGCGAGATCAAAGCGTGTCACCACTCTCTTTCTAGATTACTCTGGAAGATACCAGAGGGTGCTGCATGGTGGAAAGAAATTGGAGGAAGTCGTGATCAGGAAGGGGGAGATGACTACCAGGGAATTAAATCACTGGGGAGTGAAATGACTTCAGGCTTTGATAGTGGATAAGAAGTGCTGTTCCTCCTACTTAAAGCAAGTACCGGTAGTTAGCTAAAGTGTACTGTGGTCCTACATCTTAACATCAGCAATCTGGCATTTTAACCATTTTGATCTCATTATTCAGAATCGGTGAAAGATGTTTCCCCTCAGTAGATTCAATCAGGCACCATCTCCATATTAGCAGTTTTGCTTAAGTACTGCATTGACAAAGTCTACTGTCATTCCCGCTATTCTTTCTGACATTTATGATGCAGTAATTCATCCTCAGAAGAAGTGCCTTACTCCAAAATAATTGCCTTTTTTTGGGGGGCCAGACAATGCTTTTCTGTCTAAAATTGTGTCTTCGCCAACTGACACCTACAGTACAGTATTTAGTACAGTACAGAGTCTGCACGACTCTGTCCCCACGTGCCCAGTTGCATGTTTCAGCCAGAAGTTGGAAAAGGGATCAGAAATAGTATACGGACAAACGTGACAGCGGTGGCTGAACGGTTTGCGGAGCGGTCTTGATACCGGAAGGTCGCCAACTCGCCAGTTCGTATCCCCGGACCGGCACGTTAAAATTACCACCGCTGAAGTGCCCTTGAGCAAGGCATTGAACCACTAACATGAAATGTTCTATGAGCAGGGCCTGGCTGTAAACAAGTATCTGATGCTTAGTCCAGTTACCCTGGGTAAATATAGTAACTTTGCTTTGCTTTGCTTACAGCGATCGCATTTGATATGCATTATTGAGAATGAACGAATGCAATGTGATCCTGATTCTGTTGCACATGATTTGGCTATAGTTAAAAGCTAAGCCAGGTCAAACAAAGTCATGGAACAAATGGCACTGGTAAAACCCTCATTGCCAGTTGTCTCTGTAAGATATAGAGCGGGGGTCTTCAACAGGGGGTCCGGGACCCCTAGGGGGGTCCATAGAGTTAATACAGGGGAGCCACCAAATCTTTGTGTGATAGGAACCTTTTCGAGCATTTACACTTTTTTGAGTGGTGCAAACCACTCCAACAACCAGCTTTGTCTGTTTGTGTCTATGTATGTGTGTACCTGTACGTGTGTGTACCTGTACGTGGGACCCAAAAAAATGAGCATGGTTACTATGGTCACTGACATTACGTCAGACCACAGCTGATCAGGCTATATAAGACCTTGCACCACTCAGTTCACACGGGTGTGATTTTTTTTTTTACATGAACTACTTGAACCCTAGCATCCCGATTCCCTACTCTGAGGGGAACATTATAGCCGTAAATAGCAGATCAACAACTGCGAGGAGTTGTGAGCTTGTAGATCGGCTATTTTCGGCAAAGAGGTTTGGTGTTGAGGGAAAGAAAAGCATGTTTTGAGGGTTGTATTGAGGGTTTAAGTTAACCGTCTCTACACAACACTACATAATGATAGTGCTGTCAAACACGTCTATGAAGCTATCTATTAAATCTAGGAAAAGGTTGAATCTATACAATATGAAGTGGGGGTCTCTGCTTCATCTGTCTCTCAGCTAAGGGGAACGTCCTTGTCTTGAACAACAATTTTCCCAAACTTAATTTCTACAATTTTAAATATCTAAGTTTAATCAATATTGAACAACTGTATGGCATATTTATGACCTACAAATGTGACAATACAATCGTCTAGTTGAACTATTTTAAAATGTTTTTCAAAATAGTAAAAAATGGCAAAATACGTTTATGGATAAGGGATAAGGGCGGCGCAAGATGGAGCCCAAGATGCCCGAGACGAGCACAGGGGTCTTTGTGTTTTTCTGCTTTGAGCTCACACTGCCGGAACATAACTCACTTATTCATTGCAATATATCAGAAAGACAATTCAACTCCACGATGAGAATATAGTGATGAATATGATGTAATAATATCAAGTGAATGATAATAGGTTGTTAGGCAGAAGAGGAGGGTCACTGGTGGTTGTGTGCACCTGATCTTTTAAAATGCCAACATGAGCTACTGTAGCTGTGTGGTTTGTATGTGAGATTAGGGACAAAATCTCCCACCAGATCAAAAACAAAAAGTTAGAAGGCGCGCTCTACTCAGAGGTAGGGGTGGGACGATATGGGTTCCTCACGATACGATATATATCGCGATATTAGGCCCTCGATAACGATAATATCAATTATTCGATATATTGCGATATATCGATATATTGTATGAAATTTCATCAACGATATATCACGATATCTGCAACTACAAAATACTTGGAACTGAAAAAATGCAGCATTTTGTATTCCCACAAAGCTGTTTGGAGACTTTGGACAAATCACCATCCAGTAATTCAGTACTTTGCTTTATTTTAGCTGTCATTTCCTCCTTTTCTAAACATGTTGTTCATCACTTCATTATGAACAACATTTCAAATTTCAAAAAAAAAAAAAAAAAGGGGGTTTTCCCGATATCGATATTTTAATAATCAATATCGATTATTTATCGCGGGAGGACGTATCGATATATATCGCCATATCGATATTTCAGCAAACCCCTACTCAGAGGGAGTGTTGAGGAGTGGTCTCAATAGCTGGGTAACTCTATACGGTGAGCCTTAGTAGATTGGCTACTTCCGCTATTCACCGTATGACAAAGTGTATAGGGCCTAAGTGGCTAAGTATCCCTTTGCAGTGGTAACAATGTCATAAGTGCACACGCTCCTAATGTTTAGAGCCTTTCTACTGGACCATCGTGTAACTCTTAACTGCTCATTTGGGGAAACAATCATCATAAATCATAAGGCATTTCTCCTCATCTGGTTCCTCTCCCCTAAGCGTTTCTGCTGACTACATGTTGTGAAAAGCTCTGTGGCATGCAAGTGCAGCGCAAATAAGCATGTTTAGGTCCATTTGTTTTTGATGCAGAACATTGCTGAGTCTGCAGTCCAACAACCAACACGGGGCAGGAGGAAATGGTTTTGACCCACACATGTTGGAAAGGGGAGTAAGAATTGGTCAGTGTGTCAGAGTTTACCCTCTCCCCCCCCATTCCACACCCATCAACCACGGTGCATTCCACAAGGGGATTGTGGTGTGTGTGTGCGTGTGCAAGATGGTTTTCCTTTTGGTGTCTGCTTGGACAGAAGAAACCCCTCCAAAAGATCTCTTTTAGTCGCCATTATTTTTGGATTGTAGAACTGGAACAGGGTCGGATCTTACCCTCATCTGCACTGTAATTTGTCTGCACCGCATTCCTGTCATAAGCCGTGTCCTTAACAATGTTATTGTTTTCACAGTGTGCACTTACATTGAAACTGAGGTACATATAAGGCTACAGTATCCTATAATAGGAACTAATGCTTCAGCTAGATAGATACTGTATAAAAGAAACCACGACAGCCCATACTGAACTTTGCTTGGGGACCCAATAACGCTTATTGCTATGGATACGATATATCCAATGCAATGGTTTGATTACTTCCTCTTGTAAAAAACGCTTTGACACAGATTCAAAGTGTCGCTATGAATGGACATGTCTATTCAATATAACATACAGTCTATGCATTCCTATGGTTGAGCTTTTACCACTTAAGCCATTTGAACCCTAGTGTCCTTATTCATTGGCATGTCATCATAATGGGCAAACATTCGACAAAATTAGGCCAACATTCGGTTTGAATAGCCGCTCTACAAGCTCACGAGAGAGACAAAATGTGGGGGCTAAGAATAGAATGATGGAGGGCCGTGGCCCACCAAGTAGGCTATAGGATTTAAGTGGTTAATGTGCTGTGTCATGGCCGAGAAAAGCAAATACTGACAATCAATCAATCACAATCAATAAACAGTGTAGTCTGAGACGGTGGTTTGAGACAAATGACCCCAAAAAGCAATGAACCGTTTTCCTTTTCAAATCTGCTAAGTGTTTATGTTTTATATTATCGTTGAGGAGACTAGTTAGCACTGCAACGTAGATTTCACATTATCATAATAGATTATCACATGAAGATGAATGCTCAGAATATTCATGGGTGAATTCTGAAGTATGTTAGAAAGAGTTACTGACCAAGTGGGCAGCTGGAGATGCTCCTTTTTGCAGTAAACAAATGTCAAGTGTCTGTCAAAAACCCAAACAAGGGATGGAATTGGATTGTTTTCCCACTCCGACATTCCTCCAAACTCCCCCCATATGAGATTCTGAATAGAACAGCGTCTTTGTCTGCACAGAACAAGCTCTCTCTCTCTCTCTCTGTCTCTCTGTCTCTCTCTCTGTCTGTCTGTCTGTCTGTCTGTCTGTCTGTCTGTCTGTCTGTCTGTCTGTCTCTCTCTCTCTGTCTCTCTCTCTCTCTCTCTCTCTCTCTCTCTGTCTGTCTGTCTGTCTGTCTGTCTGTCTGTCTGTCTGTCTGTCTGTCTGTCTGTCTGTCTGTCTCTCTGTCTCTCTGTCTGTCTGTCTGTCTGTCTGTCTGTCTGTCTGTCTGTCTGTCTCTCTCTCTGTCTGTCTGTCTGTCTGTCTGTCTGTCTGTCTGTCTCTCTCTCTCTGTCTGTCTCTCTCTCTCTCTCTCTCTCTGTCTCTGTCTGTCTGTCTGTCTGTCTCTCTCTCCCCGCAGTTCTCTCTTAGGGCTCAAATTATAATCATTTTAGCATACAGAAGCTGCAGTAGTAGTGTTTTGCCTCCATCATAATGACTCAAATTTAGGGTGTCACAATGTCAAGCCACAGAGACACATTTGAAGACTGAAAGCACACCATTGCACCACAACACCAGGCTATTATTCACAACATGTAGGACAAAGAATAGGACCTACTGTAAAAAAAAAAAGAGGGGGAAAAAAAAGAAAAGAAAAAAAATATAGGGGGGGAAAGAATGAGCACATGGCACCTGTTGCTACACAGACAAGTTCATTTTCCCTGCGGGAAGACTTTGGCTGACACAGAGACATTACACATTGATTAAAGTAACTCCCGTGCGGTTTAGGAAAGTGATACAATACACATATATAAATATACATACAGTGCAGGGACGAATGGCCCCGAAGTTGCGGCTGCTGCTGCGTTACGAGAGTCTGAAATGTGAGAATGGGTGAAACCAGGGCCGGTCCTGAGCAATCTGGTGCCCCAAGCAGGATTTCTCGCGGCGCCCCCCCCCCCCCCCCCCCCCCCCAGCCCCCCCCCCCTCAAAAAATAAAAAAATAAAAAAAGTTTATTTTTTATTTTTATACTCTGTCCCAAAAATTGAGGAGACACTGTGGAGGCACTGGGGGTCCATTGGGGAGGCACTGTGGGGACACTGGGGAGGCTCTGTGGAGGCACTGGCGGGACACTGGCACTGGGGAGGCACTGGGGAGGCACTGGGGGGGCACTGGGGAGGCACTGGGGGGGCACTGGGGGGACACGGTGCAGACAGAGTTGGGACAGAGAGTTGGCGCTCGAAGCCGTTGCTTCGTCGGCCTGTAGGAAGAACCGGGCCTGGGTGAAACGCTCATCACTCCCAAGAGTTGTGTTGGTGTGTTGCCATGGCAAAGAAAGCAGTTATTTCCTGCACCTGTAGCAGTTCTGCAAGCTCGAAACGCGGCGCGAAGCGACAGGTTTCAAGCTTGTAGATCTGCTACTTTTGATATTATTGAATTTGAATCCTGAAAAGTAACAGTTTTGGACACATGGGGGTTTCCCGAGAAATAAGACGATGTGGTTAGTTTTGTCAGGCCACGGCAGACATGTCCAATTCCCCCATGTGCCGTGTTAAGCATTCACATTGTTTTATAGAGGTATATACGATACGATACGATACAACTTTATTGTCAGCTTTCACTGAAATTTGCTTTGCGTCCATGACGTCACCGTTCAAGATACAGACAGGACATACACAATACATTACACAAGGTACATTACAGGACACACATCACAGAAGCAGACAGGAACAAGAACAATAGAACATATCCTCTTGGTTACCGATTTTGGTTTAAAAGCAGAACAGACTGATGTACAAAAGAGTTCTTTAGCCTGTTTTTCTTGTATTTTGGGACTCTAAACCGCATCATGGAGGGCAACAGTTGATATATATATATGGAGGAATTATGACATTTCACTGCTGGCCATTGTTACAGCGGTTGGACGGGAACCCACACACCGCAGTGTAAACAGGAAGAAAATAAACCACATGTTTTACAAAAAAATATTGTTTTTCTTTCTTTTAACCATGCTCAGCCACTGAACTTTAGTGTGTAATGATGCAACAGTGTGCACTGCACAGTGCAATAACATAAATGCCCACAATAAACATTTGGCATTCAGAACAAACATTAATGTTTTCACAAATCATTTTGTCTAAGTTATTGTTGCCATTTCCCGTAGCCAAATGTCAGGGTTCATGTATATTTTGAGGGTCTCTCTTTTTTTGTTTTTAAATGTAAGGAGCAAGAAAACAAGAAACTCAAATATCCTTCTGTGAATTTCTGCCTATTTAGGCAGTTTTGGTTAACCAAAACAACTCTTTATATCTGGCAGTTCAACGCACCCTCAAAACACAATAATGGCTGCATGCTGCCTTCTTCAAAGGAAACCACTCCTCGTTTTGCTGTCTTGTGTTTTTTTGAGGAGGGGGGGGGGGAATGCCAAGGGCTGAAAGAGACTTAGAGTCTCAGCAAATGGCAGTAGAGCAGTAAAGAGTACAGTACACTAAACCACAAGAAGAGAAAACCAAACCTCCCTCTCACTGGGAAAACTCCCATAAACAACTCCTACACTCCCAGACAGAGTGGATCCAACGTTACCCTCCAAGTGGGCCAAGATTTGTGTTTGTCCACCTGGTTCCTTTTGGCTCACTCCTGGCCCAGAGCCTACTGGGCCTAGCCTAGATGTGTGAATGCTTTCGCTTAGTTCTGCTCACACAGCCTTTGCCGCTCGACGGAGCACATCTGGAACGAGGCAAGACTAGGGGCAAAGGAGGAGCTACGTATGAAATGGAGCATGAGTTTTCTTTTTTTTTATTATTATTATTATTTTCTTTTACTTTAGGATGGCTCCCATGCACATTTATTTGATCTTTTCAGATGAGGTGGCGAGAAAATCGAGGTGGTTCAGGCATACACTTAACACTTATGTCAAATATGTTCCATACACACTCAACAAAATCATCTCATACATCATGTACTGTATAAACATGGCCCCTAGTTTTTCTGCTAGTGCACTGGGGAACATGCTGTATTTGTACGTGCATACGCATCCACCTGCACATATAGTGCATGCAAACACACAAACACTCTTCTGTACTAAAGGTGAGTGTTTCTATGGCGTCATTATAAAAAGACCACTTCATGCACAGTTTTACACTTTCCCTCCTCGCACAGCTGCAACTTTGACCCAGTTACATTATTCGGTTACTGGGTTTTTCGTGGGTGCATATCATTGTTGCAACAACTGTGGGATGAAAGAATTCTCTTCCTTGCTGTCACTGTATAAATATATGCTAAAAACATTCTCTTTATTCTCTTTGAACCCATTAAAACCAGGAAAGCATCCGTGTCAGACTCATTTTAGATTTCAAAAATAGCAGATCTACAAGCTTACAGCACATCACTTCGTGCTGCACTGTGAGCTTGTACATCTGCTATTTTGGAACATTTTTTTGAAAAATCTTGAAAGAGTGAGAACTACTGATTTAGAAGGCATATTTTTTACAATCGGCCTCGGGTCCATTTTGGGCGGGAACCCCTTTTGGTGTTAGCATTATGTTATGCTTTAGCTATTGAAAAATAGCAGATCTACAAGCTCATAGCGTGCCACCGAGTGGCGCGCTACGAGCTTGTAGGTCTGCTATTTTTGAAAAATCGAAGAACGACTGACATAGAAACATAGCTTTTTCAGAAAACTGTTAGGATGTAGAAGACATTTTTAGAATCTGATCTCAGGTCAAAATGGGTTAAATGGGTTAATGTAGACAGTGAGGGGAAAAAAAACACTTAGGCCTATATGGTGGACAAATCACAGAGTTGATTGTTGACTCTTTAAGCTTCTCATGAGTAAGTTGCAGTGGAGGGAGGTTTCACTTAACTGCGGATGACGTAACCCCCCCCCCTCGGTCACCCCACAGATCAAAGTGACCCCTTGTCTGGTGACTTAACGTAGTATAGCTCTTCAGAGGCGATGTAATTACACCCCGTATTGCAGTAATTTAACATGGGGTTCGTCTGCAGCGGGGGGAGTTCACGACCCCCATGTGGTTTCATCACTGATCTCATCTCAGATTCCACCACTGAGACTGGTTAACTGATTAACTGGTGCTGCATAAAAAAGACAACTTGCGTTGGTTTAACCATCAAACAGATGGCCTGAACTGAATTACTAGCCACAAGTAAGACACGCGCCAATTAGAATAAATTACGTACTTTTTTAAGGTTTTTTTTTTAGTTCTCTTATTTTGTTTTGTTTCTTAAGATTTTTTTAAAGTTCTTTTTTAGTGTGTGTGTATGTGTGCGTGCGTGCGTGCGTGTGTGTTTTTTTAATTTTCTTTTTTAAGTTTTAAAAAAAAAGTTGTGTGTGTGTGTTTTTTGTGTGTGATACAGCTGCACCCTCTGGTGGCGGGCCGGTGGTGTTACAGCGTGACACACAGACACACAGACAGACAGTTTAGGCCAGCTTCTATAGTTAGTGCTCACTGCGCAATTAAGATCAAGTAAAAAAAAAAAGAAAAGAAAAACTGAGCTTGTACATCTGCTATTTTTGAATAGTCAATGTATAAATAGATTAGAAAAAGGTCTTTGCCAGGTCAGGTAGGTTATTGTAAATGGTAAATGGTGCATTTATATAGCGCCTTTATCCAAGGCGCTTTACAGACATTGTGCATTACATTCACCCATTCATACACCGATGGCAGCGGAAACCATGCAAGGCACCAACTAGCACATAGGGGTTCAGTGTCTTGCTCAAGGACACTTCGACAGTAACTCTGGAGGAGCCCGGGTTCGAACTGGCAACCTTACGGTTACCATCCAGACACTCTACCCCTGAGCCACTGCCGCCCTTGTGGCCTCATGGTGGCGCTATAACTGGCCAATGTGAAAAGGGTGCCCATTTCTTCTTAGGCCTTTCACGGCAATCAGATGCTGCATTCATGATTTGATTCATGCATTTGTTCCAAAAATGTGTTTTGTAAAAATCAACCTGCTGGTGGCACTATGGCAATGTGGAAAGGGTGGCATTTCTTCCTCAGCCTAGTGGGAATGTGCGTGCGAAGTTTCACGGAAATCGCACATCGCGTTCATGATTCGAGGCATTTTTTCCAAACAGACCAATCCTGCAAACTTTGGAAGCCAATGTTAGCCAATTAGGATGGAATATGAAATATCGGCCAGATACGTCTTGATCACATGACTATTAGAGTACAGACTTGTGTGATTTTGGACAGAATCTGAAGGAGTAATAATATAAAAAAATGCTTTACAAAAGTCGCCCTCCTGGTGGCGCTATAAAAAGCAGGTGTGAAAAATGCAGGGCAGAGGTTTTCGCTTGGCCTTGAGGGAGTGTGAGTGCAAAGTTTCACACAGATCGGTGCAGTTATATGGAAAAACGTGAATCAGCCTGTTATAGCACCACCCAACTTTTGAATGACTCAACTTGTGAAATGAATGGTGGAGATTTGTCAGACCTCCACTGCCTAGAGCTATAAGTGAGGAAAATGCTATGAAGTTAATTTCTCTTTTTCTCCAGATGCAGATCCTCGACAAATTCCCGATTGAGGGTGGCCAGAAGGACCCCAAGAAGAGGATCATTCCCTTCCTTCCTGGTGAGCTCGTGTACAAGGCTCATTATTTATTCGGCATTTGAGCCACGGACCACCACTTGATGTCATTTAGCCTCTCAGATCCAAAACGTAGAATATTTTGTTATCGTTGGATAAGATTTTGTCCACATTTCCATGTTATATTTGATATTTGATGGTATATGATTAGGAAAGATGGCAAACGTCAGTCAAAATAATAATTATTCTAACTCGTGAGAGTGTAAAATGAAACCAAATATACTCGTAAGGGTCCATTTGGTTTGATTTTACGTTCTGAAGAGTTAACGCATTTTGGGCGGGAACCCCTTTTAATTATAATTATAATTATAATTTAGCTTTTGAAAAATCGTGAAAATATTTATTTCAGAAAACTGGAGGATTTAGAAGATGTTTTTTTTTTAGGTCAGGCCTAAATGGGTTAAAGATCTATAAGGCTCCATTTTGGTTACCAACTCTCCATCATAGCTGGGGACCACCTGGAACCCCCCCAAGGACCACTGGTGGTCCCCGGACCACTGGTTGAAAACCACCAGTGGTGGAAAAAGTACTCAATTGTTTTACTCATATAAAAAGTACTAATATTTCAGAATGTCCCACTCCACAAGTTCAAACTGTGTACAAAATCTTTTGAAAATAGCAGATGTACAAGCTCACAATGCGTCGCAACGCGACGCATTGTGAGCTTGTAGATCGGCTATTTTCAAATGGCCGAAATGTATAGGGTTGAAGTGGTTAATGTATGTTTTCTAATCAAAATTAAAATCGCCAAAGCAACTAGTAACTAACGTTTTCAATAATTGTACTGAAGTAAAAGTAAAAAATTTGGCTCTGAGATGTAGTGGAGTAGAAGTAAGTAAGTACTGGAAATTGGAAATACTCAAGTAAAGTACCTCAAAATTGTACTTAAGTACAGTACTTTAGTAAAAGTACTTAGTTACTTTCCACCACTGAAAATCACTGATCTATTCCGTCAACGGTGTTCGGTTTCGGTCGGAGAGAGAGATTTCGCAACGAGAAAAGCAACAAAACAGAGGCCTTGCACTTTTTTTTTGTATGCATAACAGATATCCGTTTGTACTGCTTGCCTGCATACTCCATAGCTATCGACCTACCACACACAGTACAGCCTACTACTACAGTAACTTTCCTCTCCAACCCAAGCCCCAGTCAGTCAGTGGTGGGTCTGGTATGGATGTAGTAGGAGGCTGATAGAGACATGGATCCTTCTAATCTGATAAAAGTCAGCGTGGCCCAGAGCAGTGAAGAGCCCCTTTGTTTGGTCAAACTCTAAAAAGCTCCAATCTGGCCACTTTTGAACCGACTGTAATGAACTATTGCCTGATTTATACGCTGTGCCGGGCCAGCGTGTCGCACACTGGACATCACTGATCTACAAGCTCTGCTATTTTTTAGTTGTGCAACACCACCGGCGTGCAGCTACAGTAAGTGTACCAGGCTTTAACCCATTTTGACCTGAGATCAGATTCTAAAAATGTCTTCTACATCCTGACAGTTTTCTGAAAAAGCTATGTTTCTGTGTCAGTGGTTCTTCGATTTTTCAAAAATAGCAGACCTACAAGCTCGTATGAGCTTGTAGATCTGCTATTTTTCAATAGCTAAAGCATAACATAATGCTGCCACCAAAATGGGTTCATTAACCCTTTATGACCTGAGGCAGATTCTTAAAAAACGTCTTCTAATGCCAACCGTTTTCTGAAAAACCTTATGTTGCTGTATCGGTGGTTTTCATGTCAAGGACCCCCATATGTCTGAGTGGAAAAAAACGTTTGCTTTATAAACAAATTTTCACTACTTTTCAAAAATATCAGAGCCACAAACTCATAGCACGGAGAAACGCTATCTATGAGGTTGTACAGGGCCGGATCTACCATATGGGCACTTTGGGCACCAGGGGCCCCTCAAAAAAAAAAAAGTTTTTATTTTATTTTATTTATTTTTTTAGCAGAAAAATTCCTTGCTAATCCGAATGAAATAAATGGTGTCTAAAAAGATTAGTGTTTTATTGTTGGTGAGAAGGGCAGCTAAAAAGTGCAATTGTGTGTAAAGCAGCAACAATGCGCTAGATTGGCTGTCACTCTGGGCCCTCTGGGGGGGGTAGGCGACCGGAAATAGGCCAATATAACGGCATAAAACTGCCCCAAAACAGCTCCAAAACAGCAAAAATGTTGCGCGCGCAAAGGGGGGGGCCCTTCGAGCTTCAGTGCCCAGGGGCCCTCAGAGGTGTTAATCCGGCCCTGAGGTTGTATATACTGTATACGTACTATTTTTGAATAGCCAACCAATGGGCTAAGCCAGGGGTATTCAAATGGCGGCCCGCCCCCTAGTGGCCCTAGGGGGGGGGGGGGGGGGGGGTAATGAAAGTTACAGGTATGGTGTGTGCGATATGAAGTGTGAGATTTGAATTGTAAATTGACATTAATCCTTAATCATATTCTATCATATTCAAGGGCTTTTGGAGAGAAATGAGACATGTTTATGCACTGTCAAATAGATCTATTTTAAGGTAGCATATACTTGTATAGACATATCACCCTGTGCTCATACTGTGCACAAAATGTATTACATAAATCTTTGCGTTTGAACACAAAATGCATTTTCAGAACCCACACATTTCCGCGCTTCGTGCACACGCTTTGCGGCCCCCCACACACAATCATTCTACAGTTGTGGCCCCCGGCGCTAAATACAATTTGTTTTATAGCTAAAATCTAAGATGGCCGACGCGTTCCCGGTCTAAACGGGTTAGAAGTTAATTGCGTCATTTATTACATGCTAGTTTAACAGCCCTGCTTATGAGTATTCTCTCTGGCATCACAACAACACCATAGCCGAGGAACCAATTACCAACGTATTTATTCATTAGAGATCTTTTGACTATAACACTCCTTTTTAGCACATGTACTGTACTCACAACAAGTACCTCTGTTTCTCTCTGAGGGCTCATGAAAATGAAATGAACACTCTTTAATTTACTGTGATCATTCATTACCATGGCCCTAGTCAGTTTAACAATTAAACAACAATCTAATGCTGTAGGGGCTAGTAGTAATGAAATGATATCCCTCGATATTTATCATTCCTCCCACCCATAGCGTGCCACTTTGTGGCGCACTATGAGCTTGTAGAACAAAGGGACAAACACGCCATGGGTGATACAAATCACTCTAAATGAGTAACAGCATGCATTCAAAATGAGAACACTTTACCGTGTGTCCACACTATGAATAGGGATTACTGTAGATACAGCACAGTCAGCAAAACTACATTCAATTAGTAGAAAAAATTAATCTAGAAAAATGATGAAAATGTGTGCAAATCTTTGAGTACCGGTGTATAATATATAAATTATATTTTGAAGTGAAAAATGTTAACTCAAGTCTTTGCTTCTGGGGAACCACTGGAACAAAATTGTTTGAGATGGGTGTCGGCGGCCAAATACAGCCCAAATACAGCCTCATTTTTGGGGGTTCTTCTGGACATGACAACGTTTCAGAACCACTGATGAAACTGAAGATTTTTAGAAGACATTTGTTAGAATCGGCCTCAGATCTTAGTGGGGTTATGAACTCGGAGGACTTGATAACTGTGATAACCGTTAACTGTTCGCACTATGCAATGCTAATTGACGATGCTCTGTTCATCATCATCATGCTCGTGTTTTTTCCAGGCAAGGTCTTATTTCGCCGAAGTCACATCAGGGACGTGGCGGTGAAACGACTGCGGCACCTGGATAACTACTGCCAGGTACGACAACAGCTTTCTCTACTCTGACATTACACTGTGTTTGCAGTGGTGAAAAGTAATAAGTACGTTTACCTATAAGTACTGTACTTATTAAGTAGTTAAGGCCTGACGTCGAAATATTTTCCAAAAATAGCAGACCTACAAGCTCGTAGCGCGCCACTCGGTGGCGCGCTATGAGCTTGTAGATCTGCTATTTTTCAATAGCTAAAGTATTACATAATGCTTAGTTAAAACACCAAAAGGGGTTCCCGCCCAAAATGGGTATTTTTTTTAGGTATTTGTGATTTAGAGTATTTCCTATTGCCAATACTTTTACTTCTACTCCACTACTGTACGTCTTCGATAAAAATATTGTACTTTTACTCCACCACATTTCTTTGAATACTTTAGTTACTAGTTACTTTGTAGATTTTGATTATTAATACAAAACATATAGTGAACCACTTGACTTCAGCCCCATATACTATCTGGCTATTTGAAAATAGCCAGATATAGATACTTCACTTTACATGTTGATGCCACATTGCCAATACTTTTGTACTTTTACTCAAGTACATTTTGAATTCCAGACTTTTACTTGTAAAAGAGTATTTTTTATATTCATTGCAGTATTGATACTTTTACTTCAGTAAAACAATTGAGTACTTTGTCCACAACTGCTTTGTTAACCCATTTTGGGCGGGAACCCCTTTTGGTGTTGGCATTATGTTATGCTTTAGCTATTGAAAAATAGCAGATCTACAAGCTCATAGCGCGCCATGAGCTTGTAGATCTGCTATTTTTGAAAAATCGAAGAACCACTGACATAGAAACATAGCTTTTTCAGAAGACTGTCAGGATGTAGAAGACATTTATAGAATCCGATCTCAGGTTAAACTCTTATCTGCTCACTGCCAGTGCACGCACAGTGTCGTTTCTATTAGTTTCTACTTTTGTTAACTGTACAGGGTTGGGAAGAAGACATTAAAAATGTTGCCAGATACCGATTACTAATGACCTGTACCTGGAATTGTAATCAGTAACCTAATAAGTGATATCAGATTACTTAAAGTAATATATTATAATAATTATTTATAATATATGTATAACCTTTGGATTACTTCATTTAACAGCGTATTATTGACTGATTATTGACAAAAATGCATATACATGAACATCTGTACATATCTGTCAAAAGGATGAAACTTTTCACTTTCAGTGCAAAAGTGTAAACTGTTGATTGTCAGTAATTATTAGATTACGGATTGAATTCACATAAATGTACAGTATATTTAGCTATAAAATTGAACGTAACATTTCCCAACCCTGGCTGCATCTGCATACTGTGTCAAACAACCCTCCCATGCAGTGACTCCATCCCACCCAACACACACACACGCACACGCACACGCACACGCACACACACACACGCACACAGTCTGTTCTGCCAGCACGAGCCTCCACAGGAAAGCAGCGTCTCTATCTGTGCTGGCGGTCACTTCCTGTCACCCATGTAAATAGGCAGCGTATGATGGAATCGCAGGATACAGGGGCACACACACACACACACACACACACACACACACACACAGGGCAAAAGCGTCACACACATACACAGAACGAAGAGTGAATCACCGGACCCGAGGGCCTCACTCAGACCTTTACTGCATTGCTGTATGCTTGTTGGATGAATGTTGTGTAGTGTCATGGCCGCCCCAATGCATTTCCAATGGAAGTCACATGGTTTGTAGTCCACATTTTGGACTACAAGCTGTTGTATGGCTTTCGGCTGTGTTTCGGCTGTGTTTCGACTGCGCCCCTCCCCCTCATACAACACAAATGTTGTGTCAAACCATGTGACTCCCATTGGAAATGCATTGGGGCGGCCATGACACTACACAACATTCATCCAACAAGCATACAGCAATGCAGTAAAGGTCTGAGTGAGGCCTAGGTGTGCGCGCGAGCGTGCGTGCATGCGTGCGCGAGCGTGTGCTGGCCTATCCCACCTGACCTTGTTTATATCCATTAGGTCAGATATGGGAACGTGTGAAGCAGGCGTGATGCCAAGTATGACTGTACTCACTAGTGTACTGTATACTTTTTTTTCGGATCGGCAAAAATGTACGCGTTGTGAGCTTGTAGATCAGCTATTTTGGCCACGTGACACTAGCACACACTACGGTTTAAAACCCATTTTGGGGCGGGAACCCCTTTTGGTGTTAGCATTATGTTATGCTTTAGCTATTGAAAAATAGCAGTTCTACAAGCTCATAGCGCAACACCGAGTGGCGCGCTACGAGCTTGTAGGTCTGCTATTTTTGAAAAATCGAAGAACGACTGACATGGAAACATAGCTTTTTCAGAAAACTGTGAGGATGTAGAAGACATTTTTAGAATCTGATCACAGGTGAAAATGGGTTAATGAGTATACACCCAGGAACAACAGAGCTATATGGAACATTAAACAAATTACATTATAACTTCATCCAGATAGCAAATAATATGAATGTAATGTAGCTTTGCTTGACAGTACAGTTCTGTACAGTATCAATACATAAATATTTGTCTAGAGTGGACACAGCGTGAAGTGTTTGAATGCATGCCGTTACTCATTTAGAGTCGCAGCAGAGTGATTCGTATCACCCTCCATGTTTGTCCCTTCTTGTCTTCGTATCCCCCTCTCTGGGACGTGAACCCTTCTCCTTCTCTTCCACGCCCTTCAGCGGAGGCAAAGGTCTTTGTGTCATCCTCTCGTCCGTAGACTGACGGCACTATGACTCCTCAATAAACATTGCCGTAAAGTCATCGGCGTGCTGGGAAATGTGTTGAATAATAAACCGTCTCTCTCTCTCTCTCTCTCTCTTCCTCCCTTCCCACCCGCAGGCGTTGATGAAACTTCCCTCCCACCTCTCCCAAAGCGAAGAGGTTCTGAGGTTCTTTGAGACGAACGCAGAGGACCTCAACCCTCCCAAAGAGTGAGTCTTATTGGCAGCTTACTTTTAGGCCATCGGGGCGTGTTTACATTAGCCTTTCATTGAAACATTAACATTTGTTACATTATATTCCCTCGATATTGAACACTGCCCTCTGGTGGGAACATTTCAATTGTAGTACAATACTCATGTACTATATTGTGTATGTGTGTGTGTGTGTGTGTGTGTGTGTGTGTGTGTGTGTGTGTATGTGTGTGTGTGTGTGTTGTGTGTGTGTGTGTGCATGCACACGCGTGCGTGCATGTGTGTTTGTGAGAGAGAGAAATATGCATGGCGGTGAGATATCAGCGACACTGACCCGTCCTGATCCCAGGTCAGCGCACGGCTCAGCAGTGACTGATAGTCGGCTGAGGGATAGTGTCGTTTTATTAATGATGATGTGTGTGGGGGGGGTGACATCTGATCTCAGCCTCGGTGCTTAAGGTATTATGAGAACGAAGGGTAAGTTCGGGGCTCTGGGATCAGGCGAGGACCATTTGTCTCAGTCAGATCCTCGTCAGTGGGAGGAACGGCAGAGTGAATTGCAGAGTGGTCCTCGTGGACGGGTGTCGCAGGACCTTTGATCGATGAGGTTTCTCCTTAAGGCTTTTAGGCCTGACCTCGAAAAAAAAAAAAAAATTCAATGACAGTTTTCTGAAATACCTCATGTTTCTGTATCAGTGGTGTTCAATATTTCATGTCAAGGACCCCAAAACTGATATGAAATAATTGGCCACCGACCCCCCATCTGAAAATATGTTGTTCCAGGAACCCCTCAGAAGCAAAGATTTGAGTTAAAAAACGTTCGCTCTGAAAGAATATAATATTCAAAGATTTGTGCCACATTTTCACGATTTTTCAAAAATAGCAGACCTACAAGCTCATAGCGCGCCACTCGGTGGCGCGCTATGAGCTTGTAGATCTGCTATTTTTTAATAGCTAAATTATAACATAATGTTTACAAAACCAAATGGGGTTCCCGCCCAAAATGGGTTAAGGCTTTTTTCCCCCGATGTTTTGATTTATGTTCTCCTGTGTGGCTCCTGTGTGTGTGTGTGTGTGTGTGTGTGTGTGTGTGTGTGTGTGTGTGTGTGTGTGTGTGTGTGTGTGTGTGTGTGTGTGTGTGTGTGTCGCCTCGTGGCAACTTTTCAGCCGAACGCTTCTCTGATATTATTATAGATTTTGTTTTTGTTTTTTTACCTAGAAGTGAACTTTACACTCCACCGCAACTCCTTCTATAGGCTACACGTTTTGTATTTGTATTAGCAACACATCCTAGTGTGAGGGTTCTTTTAGTGATCACCCTACCCTATATACCACTATACTCACATACACATCAGCCTCCATTTAACCACATTAAACCTGCCATGACATGTTGTGCATACTTAGTTTAGACTAGTCATTGGTTAAACATGGGTTAAGGTTAGGTTTAGGTGTGCTGCCCCGTGGGAGGTTAGGTTTAGGGTGAGGGTTTGAGATAGGTTGTAGTTGTAGGACTAATGACTGGTCTAACCAATGACTAGTCTAAACCAAAAACTGTCTAAACTAAGTACTGCACCCCATGTCGTTATATGAATACATAAAATAGCAGATGAACAAGCTCGCAACAACACGTTGCGTCACGACATGTTGTAGGTCAGCTATTTTCACCATCATACAAGTGTCAAATAGAGCTTTTAACCCATTTTGGGGCGGGAACCCCTTTTGGTGTTAGCATTATGTTATGCTTTAGCTATTGCAAAATAGCAGATCTACAAGCTCATAGCGCGCCACCGAGTGGCGCGCTACGAGCTTGTAGGTCTGCTATTTTTGAAAAATCGAAGAACGACTGACATAGAAACATAGCTTTTTCAGAAAACTGTCAGGATGTAGAAGAGAAGACATTTTTAGAATCTGATCTCAGGTCAAAATGGGTTAAGGAAGTGGGGTACTGTACATGCACATGACAGTGTGTGATATATATTGGTAATCCCACTTCAAAGTGGGTTTACATCACACCGCCAATCAATCACATTTCCACCTCCACCATTTAACACCATCGCATTCCACAAGAGGGAGCCATACATCTACCTGAGAGATGAGAGAGAGCGTGGTAACTGGATGATTGATGGTCATTGTCAGCTGGTACAACAACTGAAATTGTTTGAACTTTTGATCCTTAATTATCTTGTAGACGATTAGATTTATTACCAGAAACACTTCTTCTGTAGTTTCTCATGGCAACGATCATCTCAAATTGCCCGCTCTTGTTAACTTTTGTTACTTTTTTCATGGATCATTTTTCACCTTGTCTGCCTGAACACAAAATTATATTTGAATCTTAACAAGCCATCAATTTAAAACATCATTATTTCTCATGATTTCCATACAAATGGGGGCAATTGATCGTTTTTTTTTTAGTGCAGTTAAACCTGTAACTGTTTGGCGTACCTAAAAAGACCGTAGGTCTGTACGTAAGGCTGTAATGCACGTAACTCGAGAACCGTTCGCCCAACCGTTTTCAAATTTGACGTACACGCGTTCCACACCCCCACAGGGAGTCCAGTCAGTGCCCGGCGGTGTCGAGTCGGGTCGTACCCACGTCCCACGGTTGTCCAGAACCGCCACAAAAGGCCTCTCTCTGCCCGGGCTCTGGACAGGGCCACTGCCCAGGGTCCATATGTGGACTTGGCCTGTCCTGACATCACAACACTCCATATTTGGGCATTCCTGACATCACAACAATCCATATTTGGGCATTCCTGACATCACAACAATCCATATTTGGTCATTCCTGACATCACAACAATCCATATTTGGGCATTCCTGACATCACAACACTCCATATTTGGGCATTCCTGACATCACAACAATCCATATTTGGGCATTCCTGACATCACAACACTCCATATTTGGGCATTCCTGACATCACAACACTCCATATTTGGGCATTCCTGACATCACAACACTGCATATTTGGGCATTCCTGACATCACAACACTCCATATTTGGGCATTCCTGACTTCACAACACTCCATATTTCCAGGGCATTCCTGACATCACAACACTCCATATTTGGGCATTCCTGACATCACAACACTCCATATTTGGGCATTCCTGACATCACTCCATATTTGGGCATTCCTGACATCACAACACCTGCATATATAGGAATAAAGGCACACAGAGAGACAATACGGAAATCTCCATATATGGGCACAAAGGGGACACAGACAGATAGGTGGGACGGGACGGGTATTGCATAGTCGTGTGGGGCATGGATCTCCAACTTGCATCGTTACCGACTCAGTGCTCTACAGCCGGGCACCAGTCAAGTTATCCCATTCTGGACGGGAGCATTATGTCATACTTTAGCTATTGAAAAATAGCAGATCTACAAGCTCGTAGCGCGCCACCGAGTGGCGCGCTACGAGCTTGTAGTTCTGCTATTTTTGAAAAATCGTGAAAATGTGGCACAAATCTTTGAATATAATATTCTTTCAGAAGACTTATTTATTTCGACGTCAGGCCTAAATGGGTTAACCCATTTTGGGCGGGAACCCATTTTGGTGTTTTAAACATTGTTATAATTTAGCTATTGAAAAATAGCAGATCTACAAGCTCATAGCGCGCCACCGAGTGGCGCGCTACGAGCTTGTAGGTCTGCTATTTTTGAAAAATCGTGAAAATATTTATTTCAGAAAACTGGAGGATTTAGAAGGATTTTTTAAAATGTTGAGGTCGGGCCTAAATGGGTCAAATGATAAGGGACAATATCGGTGGCACCCAACTGTAATACAGTACATGGCATATACTAAGGAATTAGGGGCACTAGGGGGTGAGGTGATGGTACGTTTTCAGTAGGTTTTCGGAAGGTCGCCAGTTCGAATCAGCGGTCCGACACGTTAAAATTACCACCGCTGAAGTGCCCTTGAACAAGGCATTGAACCACTACGATGAAATGTTCTATGAGCAGGGCCTGGCTGGAAACAAGTTCTTGAGCTTAGCCCAGATACCCTGGGTAAATATAGTAATCATTTAATTTCATTTCTCTCTCTGTTTCTGGCACAACAGCGCCCCTACTGGTACTCATGAGTCACACATGAGTCACACACAAACATAGGTTAACGTCACAGACATTGCTGTTCCTTGGAGTGGTTGCACCACTCAAAAAGAAGTCCTTCAATGATCGTTTGATTGACTTGTTGACTTAATGCTCTTCACTATTATGAATGCATTGCTCGTTAGTCTGTTAGTTATGCTGTAGATTTTAATATTTAAGAAGCCGTTGTTGAGCTTAATTCTATACCCTGTCAACCTGCCGTGGATCTAGGCTGTTAATCTCCATCTGCACCTGAGATTATTCGACAAAACAAACAAAACAATTAGACAACAGACTCTTCCCACAGATACAGATACGTCTCTCATGCACATCATTATTGAGGATGATGACAGGCCTCTGAGAAACATTTAAGAAACATTTAAGCTAAATTATTTTAGCTCCTATGCCACCAAAATGTGGAACGCCCTACCAACAGTCAATAAGACATGTGAATCCATTGACTCCTTCAAAACCACTCTCAAAGGGCACCTACGGACGGCTGCAATTCGAAACTGGCCCCCGTAAAATCTGAATCCCCACCACCCCTTTCCCCCCCTCACTGTATATGTTTCTTTTCCCTTTTTACCTCCTTTATGATGAATTCCTGTTCTGTTCTTTGACTATATAGAAGTATTTGTACGTCTCTAAATGTTTTGATGAATTGAACATGGTGGACCCTCTTGTAAACAAGTGTAATGCTTAATTGGGTCGTCCACTCACAGTTAACAGTCTTTGTATTGAGTTTGTGCTTGAAATGTACTGTAATTCTGCAAACTGTTAATAAATATTTCAATCAATCAATCATAAAGGTCATACAGACTGGTGGGAACGGGTAGGACGGACTGAAACTATGACGATGTTCATCCACTACCTTTTTTCACTGACGAAAACTAAACAAAAACTAAATAAATACCAAGCTATGATGACTAAAACTGAGACTAAATAATAATAAAACTAGACTAAAATGTTAGAGGGACTAGTGGAGAAGAGAACTAAAAGACAAGTCATGTTATGTTTGGTTGCGCTTGGGTTTGATTGATTGATTGAAATATTTATTAACAGTTTGCAGAATTACAGTACATTTCAAGCACAAACTCAATACAAAGACTGTTAACTGTGAGTGGACGACACCATAAAGCATTACACTTGTTTACAAGAGGGTCCACCATGTTCAATTCATTGCACTACAAGCTCACAATGTGTCTGCGCTGCAACGAGTTGTGAGCTTGTAGATCGGCTATTTTCAGAGTGCAACCAAGTGTAAAAATCTGCCATTACGAGCCTGTCAAGGTCCTGCCAAAATACATTTTTGTTGACAAAATCAACTGTACATTTAGTCTACTAAAATCTCAGGATATGTAGTCGACTAAAACTAGACTAAAACAGACTACAACTTTTCAGATGACTAAACTATGACTAAAACTAAATGAAAATGTATTCAAAAGACTATGGGCAGTATTATGCGTGACTTAACCCATTCTGGGTGGGAACCCCTTTTGGTGCTAGCATTATGTTATGCTTTAGCCATTGAAAAATAGCAGATCTACAAGCTCATAGGTCTGCTATTTTTGAAAAATCGAAGAACCACTGACATAGAAACATAGCTTTTTCAGAAAACTGTCAGGATGTAGAAGACATTTTTAGAATCTGATCTTAACTTAAGACCTGGAGGCGTGGTCAATGCCATTTGGCCACTCAGAATAGCCAAATGGCATTGATCACGCCTCCAGGTCTTAAGTTAAGTCATAAGACCTGGTACTTAAGACACTCATAATACTGCCCTATGAGTCTATGACCAAAACCAAACCTAATTGTGCTGTCAAAATCAACACTAGTTAGGAAGTAGGTCCTAATGCGGTCTGGTCCAGGCACTAAACACTGTGTAATTACAGAGTCCTACTCAGTGGCATACCGTGCATTTGCAGGGTTTGATCATTCCAACACCAAAAAGGAAAAAAAAACTAAACAAGAACTGTGGCTGCTTTTCCTGGCTCGATCTTTTGTATATTCAGATGAGGAAAGAACACGAAATGTGATATTGTAAGTTGTGCTTTTTCCTCCTTGTGCTTATTTTAATGGTCAAATAATGTTAGTTAAATTGAAAAACATTCTATTATTAAAAAACACTGTGCCGCGGGGCCAACCATTTGTCAATGGAAGAGTTGGGAGACCAAACCATTGCAGATTATAGCAGTGATCTATCATCCAGGTTAGTTTAAAATAACGTTTTATTCATTCAAATAATTCCTGGAATATAATCTGTAAAGCAGTTGAAGCTGCACACACACACACACACACACACACACACACACACACACACACACACACACACACACACACACACACACACACACACACACACACACACACACACACACACACACACACACACACACACACACACACACACACACACACACACACACACACACACACACACACACACACACACACACACACACTTCATCGATCATGACGAAAATTACAGGAGTGTCATTACGGTTGCAGTAAACAGTCTTTCACAGGCTTTAGCGAGTCTGATCTTACAACAGTGTTTCACCACACGGGGTGGTATTAGTGGTTGATATGTGGTCGAAGCGGGTGGTAAAACTAACATTCTTTCTCCTTGACGTCATTGTGCAATCAAGACCCAGCTTTGTTGGAGCTGTGTGACTGTATGTGTGTCTATGAATCTAATACACTACGTTTCTGCCTGTATATAATATATTCCCATATGTCTTAGAGTGTACGTGTGTGTGTGTGTGTGTGTGTGTCTGTGTGTGTGTGTGTGTGACTGTGTGTGTGTGTGTGTGTGTCTATATTGCTATACAAATCACATTTCTTTCTCAAGGACATAAATGCTTGAGCGTGCATGCACGCACACACACGCACGTGCGCGCACACATGCACTCGCGCGTGCAGCCGCCCAGCTCCCTATTGATCATAATGATTTCCTGTCCAACGTCATGGACCCACTGACCCCAGAGTCGGAGGTCACGCAAGCTTGCAGGGGTTAATCTCAGGTCATCCCCGGGCGGAGAGTGTCTGTATGGTGTATAAGCCCAGGGCAGAGCAGACACTTTGGTCCTCTGGCTTGGACCCAAGGCGGCGGAGAAGCGTGAACAAAAGACTAATATCTTACACATTCCATGTCTTAATAGGCCCACCTACAAAGAGTAGTGAGCTGCAGCTATGCTGCAAACAGATGGTTATTCTCAACTCAAACCCATAGGATCAACCCGGGGTTGGATTTTAATGATGTGCTCACAGTCCCTGCAGTGTGTGTGTGTGTGTGTGTGTGTGTGTGTGTGTGTCTAATGCACGCACATACATGCACACGCATACGTGCACACGCACACATATCCAAGCGTCTATGATCTTAAGCAGTATATACTCCGCTGTATGAAGTTTTTTTAATAGCGTAAATAGCACATCTAAGCTAACAATGCGTTGCAAACAAGTTATGATCCTTACGACTTGTGATCTTTGAAATCATATGTAGCCTATATATATATATATTTATGTCCAGCTTTGAGGGTTTGTGTAAAACATCACAAACATTGAAGACAAAAGTGTGTAAACACAAACATTGAAGACAAAAGTGAAGACGCAAATTGTCACTGGCCAGAGTGAGATGACGTATGACGATAAGAGCACCCCTCACTTCACAGTGGGGTTTCAAACGGAACCAGAGCACCCCTCACTTCACAGTGGGGTTTCAAACTGAACCAGAGCACCCCTCACTTCACAGTGGGGTTTCAAACTGAACCAGAGCACCCCTCACTTCACAGTGGGGTTTCAAACTGAACCAGAGCACCCCTCACTTCACAGTGGGGTTTCAAACTGAACCAGAGCACCCCTCACTTCACAGTGGGGTTTCAAACTGAACCAGAGCACCCCTCACTTCACAGTGGGGTTTCAAACTGAACCAGAGCACCCCTCACTTCACAGTGGGGTTTCAAACTGAACCAGAGCACCCCTCACTTCACAGTGGGGTTTCAAACTGAACCAGAGCACCCCTCACTTCACAGTGGGGTTTCAAACTGAACCAGAGCACCCCTCACTTCACAGTGGGGTTTCAAACTGAACCAGAGCACCCCTCACTTCACAGTGGGGTTTCAAACTGAACCAGAGCACCCCTCACTTCACAGTGGGGTTTCAAACTGAACCAGAGCACCCCTCACTTCACAGTGGGGTTTCAAACTGAACCAGAGCACCCCTCACTTCACAGTGGGGTTTCAAACTGAACCAGAGCACCCCTCACTTCACAGTGGGGTTTCAAACTGAACCAGAGCACCCCTCACTTCACAGTGGGGTTTCAAACTGAACCAGAGCACCCCTCACTTCACAGTGGGGTTTCAAACTGAACCAGAGCACCCCTCACTTCACAGTGGGGTTTCAAACTGAACCAGAGCACCCCTCACTTCACAGTGGGGTTTCAAACTGAACCAGAGCACCCCTCACTTCACAGTGGGGTTTCAAACTGAACCAGAGCACCCCTCACTTCACAGTGGGGTTTCAAACTGAACCAGAGCACCCCTCACTTCACAGTGGGGTTTCAAACTGAACCAGAGCACCCCTCACTTCACAGTGGGGTTTCAAACTGAACCAGAGCACCCCTCACTTCACAGTGGGGTTTCAAACTGAACCAGAGCACCCCTCACTTCACAGTGGGGTTTCAAACTGAACCAGAGCACCCCTCACTTCACAGTGGGGTTTCAAACTGAACCAGAGCACCCCTCACTTCACAGTGGGGTTTCAAACTGAACCAGAGCACCCCTCACTTCACAGTGGGGTTTCAAACTGAACCAGAGCACCCCTCACTTCACAGTGGGGTTTCAAACTGAACCATCTCCACTGACTTCTCATGTGACTATAGACTATACCTGCAGTTAACCAAAAGGTTAAACTTCAGCTCAGAAAACACAGGCACAAAGTCTTAACCTATTTTGACCTGAGATCAGATTCTAAAAATGTCTTCTACATCCTGACAGTTTTCTGAAAAAGCTATGTTTCTATGTCAGTCTATGAGCTTGTAGATCTGCTATTTTTCAATAGCTAAAGCATAACATAATGCTCACACCAAAAGGGGTTCCCGCCCAAATTAACCAAAGGTTAAACTTCAGCTCAGAAAAACACAGGCACAAAGAGTCTTAAACATTTTAATAGTGTTTGGACATATTTACGCCCCCTCCTCCTCCTCCCTCTCACACCCCTTACCTTCCCCACATCTATTGGGTTTTTCTTTTGGTTTTTTTACAGGCGTCGAGAGGAAAGTGCACACAGAGCCAGGGTTGTGTGCTCCGTCTCTCTGTGCTATGGGTCACTTGTGTATAGCATAGCATACAGAATCTCCTCTCTTTAAATCTCCATCCTCTCCCCCCCAAGCCTCCAGTGTCCTTGGCAAAGACATTTAGAGCACGCAATCATGTGTCATGAATGTTTTTTTTTTTTTTTTTTAGTGGTGTAAACCACTCCTACAACTGGCTTTTTTGTGCAGAAAAAATGAGCATGGTTGCTATGTTCAAAATAATTTCTGACGTAATTAAATCACACCCGGGTGAACTGGATGACCGTAGCAACCATGCTAATTTTTTCTGCACAAAAAAAGCCAGTTGTGAAATCACATCCGGGTGTGATTTCATTACGTCAGATCAGAGCTGATCAGGCTATATAATACCTCACATCGGACAAAAACTCCAGCTGAATCAACTTCATGGTCACAAATCATCACATCAGAAGACGACCCTACCTAGCCAAAGATCTTTAAAGACGGTGGGAAGCCCAATAGACGAGACGCAAGACAAAGTTTTGTTCAACACCAAGAGAATATTAGATTCTGTGATTTCATTACGTCAGACATTACGTCAGACCACAGCTGATCATGCTATATAAAACCTTACACCACTCAGTTCACACGGGTGTGATTTTTTTAAATAATGAAGGCTTTGTATTCCCTTTGTCATCCTATTACTTATAGGGATATTCAGCTTAGAGGCGAGAAATATCAAAGTTGCACCACTCAGTTCACACAGGTGTGATTTTTTTTGTTCGTGTTACATTCCTTTACAGTGAATGAAGAATCACAAAATGGAATCGAGAAAATACATGGATCGAAGAAAACAGGGGGACTGAAAAACTAAAGCAAACATCTGTTTATGAACCCCAACCCACCTCTCACAGTATAATCCAACGAATGTATCTCGATTGGTCCGTGTCCTCACTATACTTCCACAACACATGACCCTTTATATAGTTTTGCTGCTAATTATAGGCAACTATATTTTCAATTAATTCTTTGTACTATAAGATTCTCCATTCATTCACCGCAATAATGACTATGAGTCAACAACGAGAATTATCCATGAATTCAAGGCTTCACAAGGGGAGTAATTGATGGGGTGGGGTGGGGGGGTGGTGCGTGTGTGTGTGTGTGGGGGGGGGGGGGGGGGGGGAGGGGGCGTTAAGTATTCCTATAAGTGCACAGTATCTCACCCATGGGTGTGCTGCATTATTTAAAGAATTATACCGCCATTAGTTGCTTCTCTCCATACCACAATCTCCCCGATAACTCAAACTGAACGGGCATCAATAAAAGCTTTTTCTTACCATACCATGTGAACACTGTTCATATAAGAGGACTTCACATAATGTTAGCGTTGCAACGCATTACATAACATGTAGTAAACCGTATTATTTGATGTATCTTGGCACTTTAACAGCTATTGTTATCACTCTGACTCTGCATCATTTAGCTCAGAGTGTAAATTCTTCTGTGTTTTAGCACTAAATTGCAACACGGTTTGTGTTGGCTCAAGTATCGGCGATACACATGATTTCACCCACCACTCATCATATAGAAAGTTGTGAAATTCCTAAAGCAGGGAGTGTGGAATTGGTACTGTACATGGCGGACATTACACACGCATTTAATGTAAACATTTATTTTACCGTATAAAGTTTCACGTCAGTAATTGCAAACAAATGTCCGCACAGCTGAGTGCGTATGGAGTTATATTCCAATATGAGGTAATGGTTAATTTGTTTGTATTTTTTATGAAGCACACAGGCTGCCTCGTGAGAGATGTTTCATGGCAGCTTTGGTCATACATCTGGAAATTGGAAAGCTTTGTTCAAAAAAAATGACTTTCACTTAAGAAAGAGATGTGTTATTGATGCCAAACCTGCTTTAATTTACCAAGAGATGTATTCCCTACAACAATATTAATGGCACCCATAGGGTCTATCATTCAAACCATTTAAACTGGGGATTTGGGAAATAGCAGATATACAAGCGCAAAGCGTGATTTAATTATTATTTTAAAGCGAACATTTTGAACTCAAATCTGTCACGGTAGCAGAGTGACTGAACCCAAAATGCAGAGCCACAAGCAAGTAGTAGTTTCAAAAACTGGTTTATTAAAGTAGAAGGCAGCTTAGCTTACAATCAAAAAGTAGAAAAGCAAGCATTAACTCAGGGAATCCCAAAAGGCCAAACTTTTCAAAAGTACAAATCAAAAAGGCAAAACTAAACTAAACAAAATCCAAAACTAAACAAAGCACAAGGCACAGGAAGTCCAGAAAAATGCAAAACCTTACAGAATGAGAACGAGGATTTCCAGGTACAGAGGAACACCAAGATGAGCACCGGACAATGATTTTATGTACTGACAGTTTGTGTGTGCAATGAGTCCAGTATTTATAGGAAGCAGGTTAATGGCAAAGGGTTCACAGGTGTGTAATGGGAAGCACTGCAGGGCTGATGAGAGAGTTGGAGACAGGTGTGTAGTGTGAAGGAATGGAATGAGGGAGTGGCCAGGGAGGAGACATGGTCTGTGGAGTGACAGACCATGACACAATCTTTGCTTCTGGGGGGTCCCTGGAACAAAATGTTTTGAGATGGGGGGTCAGCGGGCCAAAAACATATCATTTTGGGTGTCCTTGACATGAAAAGGTTTCTGATAAAACATACGTTTTTCAGAAAAGTGTTAGGATTTTGAAGACATTGAATCGGCCTCAGGTTTTTTATTTAAAAATGTACTGAACAGGGAAATACATACATAGTATACTTCCGATGGACTTCTAAAAGGAAAAGGCTCCTACAAGTCCATAAGAAAAAAAGTCACAAATACCTGAAATCCCCCTTTCAGGCTTTACTGTACTCCAGTGACACACAGCGAAAGGTGACCCACACGAGGCCACGACCTGGGAAATGTTTGACAGGGTTTATCCAAACATGTTTGCATATCCATAGCTGGCCCACTAAGGTTCCATAGTCCTGCTGCTGGCCTCGCTAGCGAGACCAGGTGTGTCTGTTCCCCATCTGCCTTGACCTTCGCTCTCTCAGCACCACCGCAGTGTTGCCAGAGGACGTTTGCGAGAGAAGTAAGCAATGAGGTCTATGAAAACAGCGACTAGGCCACATAAGCACAACCCATTTTGACCTGAGATCAGATTCTAAAAATGTCTTCTACATCCTGACAGTTTTCTGAAAAAGCTATGTTTCTATGTCAGCCGTTCTTCGATTTTTCAAAAATAGCAGACCTACAAGCTTGTAGCGCGCTACTCGGTGGCGCGCTATGAGCTTGTAGATCTGCTATTTTTCAATAGCTAAAGCATAACAATGCTAACACCAAAAGGGGTTCCCGCCCAGAATGGGTTAAACCTATATGTGTCGGATATTTGAATATAGTCGATCTACATAAAAAAAAATATCTGAATACGTTTCGAAACATTTTACAGGGGTATGATACAGGGGTATCTTACAATAAATGCACCATGTCTCTCTGTGTGTGTGTGTGTGTGTGTGTGTGTGTGTGTGTGTGTGTGTGTGTGTGTGTGTGTGTGTGTGTGTGTAGGTCTGTAATCCATGTAACTCAAGAACCGTTCGCCCCACCGACTTCAAATACTATAGTCACTTATATACGACACACACGTTCAACACCACCACACGGAGTGCAGTGCCCCGGCCTTGAGTCGCTCGGATACACGGTTGTCCAGAACCGCCACAAAAGGCTCTGGGCAGGCTCTGCCAGTGGACCTAATAATGAGTCTAATCACCAGACCTGTGCAATTTCCAGGCTCTGCCAGAACCAATTGATTGCCATGGCAACCCCAGCCTTATTCCCCAATCCTGCCATTTGATTACTTACTTTTCAGTCCGTTTGCACTCTTCAGACATTCTCCACGGACGTTTACCACTGCACAAGGACTTATGACAGACAGACGGTTAAAACGGGTACTATGAATAGAACGGGTCTTGCATACTAGGGTGGGGTATGTATTGTAGGCCGGTGCCCGACGGGCACAGGTCTAGTACTTATACATTTGGGGGGGTGTCCTTGATTTGAAAATGTTAAGAGAACCAGTGGTTTTAAGTAACATTAAAAACAAGCCCAAATAAGCAACTACACTTTAGGACAAAGAAACGGATGCATGTGTTTGGTCCGACGTACTAACAGTCCTACAGTCATGAGTCCGACACCCTAACCCTAAACCTAACCCCACAGGAAGCCCACGGGTTAGTTTTAACCTGCCACGGGTTAGTTGTAACCTGCCACGCATGTCGGGAGCCACGGGTTAGTTGTAACCCACCACGGGTTAGTTGTAACCTGCCACGGGTTAGTTGTAACCTGCCACGGGTTAGTTGTAACCTGCCACGCATGTCGGGAGCCACGGGTTAGTTGTAACCCACCACGGGTTAGTTGTAACCTGCCACACATGTTGGGAGCCACAGGTTAGTTTTAACCTGCCACATTTTAGTTTTAACCTGCCACATTTTAGTTTTAACCTGCCACGCATGTTGGGAGCCACGGGTTAGTTTTAACCTGCCACACATGTTGGGAGCCACGGGTTAGTTTTAACCTGCCACGGGTTAGTTGTAACCTGCCACGGGTTACTTTTAACCTGCATGTCGGGAGTGACGGTGTTGTCAGACTAACGCCTGTCGGACTGTTAGTATGTCTAACAAAACGTATGCATTGCACCCCCAAAGAAACTAACCAATATTTTCAAGCGACTTTACAGAAAAAACAATGCCCAACGTCGCTTATGATAAGCAGACATGGCAACACTGCAGTGCGTCCTCCGTAACTACATAAGGACCGGCAGTCGTGTGGAAACCTTCTATGTCCAAGACGGTTACCTTTCAGGAAATGGAACAAAAGAACCTGTGTTCCAATAATAAAGTATAGTAGTCAAAAGCTCGATCTTGTTAAACATTTAAAATGACGAACATAGCAGATTTACAAGCTCTAACCCTGAGTTTATTAGATTGACTACTTTAATTTGTGACACTGTAGTATCACACTGTGCAGGGCATTCATTTTCACGGCAGTATTAAAGGACCACTTCACCACTTTTCAACATCTCTTCATATAATTGGTCCTCACTAATGTTCATGATAAAACACCACCATTTTTTTCCCTACTCAGTCTGTGTCTCATAGGAGGGCTTTGGGCAGTTCGGACACCCGTCCACCAGTGACATCATCATTAGGCAGATCCAGGCACAATCCAGGTCTAGTCAGTCGTGGCCGGGCGTGTGCACAAAACGAGCACGGCGCGCGAGACAATTTCACGGGACCGCGCCCACGTGAATAGATACGCTTGCGTTGTCGCCCCTCAACTTCTATCCGTGCGTACAAAAAAACCGCAGGCCTCTCATGAATCACGGTACTAGGCGCATTTACACTGTGGTAAGTGGGGCATTCATTTACAAAAAGAAAAAAAAAACTGTGAAATATATGTACATACAAGGTATGCACACACACGTGCGTGTGTACATGCACCATGCACGCACGCACACACACACACACACACACACACACACACACACACACACACACACACACACACACACACACACACACACACACACACACACACACACACACACACACACACACACACACACACACACACACACACACACACACACACACACACACACACACACAGTTAGGCGTCCCAGAGGCACTTGCGATGCATGCGCTAGCGCTCAGCTTCTTCTCCTCCCTCCCCACTGGGCCCTCTGGGTTGGGGCAGCTACAGAGAACAGAGCGCGGTCATTGTGTTGCTATACAGAATGGAACAGTATGCGTTTCTATACTAGCCCATGCATGCATTCAGTAATAAGACGTGCTTTACTGTGAGCTGGGGAACAGAGGGACACTTCTTTGACATTGAAACCCCCGAATGGGACACGCAATTGAACGGTGCACGACAGAGGATACTAAACACTAAAGCATGAATGCAATTCTGTGAACTACAGTACAGTACAGCGGCGACTCATGCATTTCTGTCCACATACAGTACATAATCTACATATAGACACAGCAGTACATGGACCAGGAGCTGTGATCGCCACCAGTGGTGGAAAGTAGCTTAGTACATTTACTCAAGAACTGTATTTAAGTAAAATTGTGAGGTACTTAAATTACTTTACTGGACTATTTCCAATATTCAATACTATTACTTCTACTCCACTATACATCTCTCGAGGTAAATATTGTACTTTTACTCCACTACAAATGTTTGAAAAGTTTTTTTTGGTATGCTAGTTACTTTACAAATTTACAAAACATATACCGGTAGGCTACATTAACCACTTCAACCCTGTATACATTTTGGCCATTTGAAAATAGCCGATCTGCAAGCTTGCGATGCGACGCATTGTGAGCGTGTAGATCTGCTATTTTCAAGATTTCAAGATTTGTACACATTTGAAAACTTGTGACATTCTGCATAACGAGTACTTTTATGTAAGTACATTCTGATGCCAATACCTTTGCACTTTTACTCAAGTAGTAGTAGTAGTAGTAGTTGAATTCTGGAATTATTGCGAACAAAGTGAGCACTAACTATAGAAGCTGGACAAAACTGTCTGTGTGTCAGTCTGTATGTCTGTGTGTCACGCTGTAACACCACCCGCCCGCCACCAGAGGGCAACTGAAATTGGAACGATACAGAGGTGTGTGTGTCAGACTGCCACAACACTTTGTTCGCTTCCCGCGTTTACGCGTCTTTCTTGTACTATATTGCAGTATTGATTCTCTCTCTCTCTCTCTCTCTCTCTCTCTCTCTCTCTCTCTCTCACACACACACTCACACACAGTCACTGTTGCTCTTCACTCCACTATTTGTGTCCTATCACACCCCCTCTCTCAGAGAGTGGGTCAAATTCTACAGGCATTCTTAATGAGGGTTTGGCCGCTCATGTCTAGGCGCTGATAGCGGCTCTATGGTGACAGGTTTGGGTGTGCTGCCCGCTGTGTATGGAGTGTGCCCCGGTTGCTGTGATGGTCCTTCTAAAGGGCTGAGACTAACAGTACACACACACACACACACATACACACACATACTGTATGGACACTGACCATGCCTCTCTGGTGTTGCTTCCTTTTCAGAGACTGTGGGGGATCCTGCAAGCGCAAGTCAGGTAAGAGAACCATCAGAGACTATACAGCATAATGTAATCAGTCAAATCAGCCACACCTTTGTTCAATTAACCCATTTTGACCTGAGATCAGATTCTAAAAATGTCTTCTACATCCTGACAGCTTTCTGAAAAAGCTATGTTACTATGTCAGTCGTTCTTCGATTTTTCAAAAATAGCAGACCTACAAGCTCATAGTGCGCCACTCTGCTATTTTTCAATAGCTAAAGCATAACATAATGCTAACACCAAAAGGGGTTCCCGCCCAAAATGGTTCACTTAAAACGTATTTATTCTGTACTAGTGGTGCGACGGTGTCCCATGTCGACATTAGCAGACCTACAAGCTCGTAGCGCGCCACTCGGTGGCCACTCGGTGTCCCATGTCGACATTATAGCAGATCTAGAAATTCACAACGCGTCACAAATGTGCCGTGCTGTGAGCTTGTAGGTCTGATATTTTCAGCGTAGGATACCGACATATGACAGTGGTATTAATTAGGCATATTACATACACTAGATGAATTCATTTCTTACTGTATTTCAATAATTTATCATGAGGGTATATATATACAGGGTTGATTGATAACAAAAAAAGGTCGGTGTTCGGGAACCCCTTTTGGTGTTAGCATTATGTTATGCCTTAGCTATTGAAAAATAGCAGATCTACAAGCTCATAGCGCGCCACCGAGTGGCGCGCTACGAGCCTGTAGGTCTGCTATTTTTGAAAAATCGAAGAACGACTGACATAGAAACATAGCTTTTTCAGAAAACTGTCAGGATGTAGAAGACATTTTTAGAATCTGATCTCAGGTCAAAATGGGTTAAAGGTCACAATTGCCGTGTGTGTACACTGTACTTGAATATGTCCGTGGCCATTGTACACAGACAACAATGGAGCACGTACTTGACGGCAGTCGGGCAACCTTTTTTTTTCCAGACTTGCACAAAGCAGAGAAAAGTAAAGTGCAGAAGGATGGTAGAAGTCTACCATATCAGTACACTGTGCCTGCAGTACACACCCTGAGCGAACCCGCTGTTATTGTGATGAAAGGGTTAAGCAAACAAGCAACGGTTGGGAGCAACCACCTGTTACTGCAGCTATGATCTGTATCCACTGGGCTCGGGGTTGGGCGTGTGTGTGTGTGTGTGTGTGTGTGTGTGTGTGTGTGCGTGCGTGCTTTGAATGGCAAGGCTCTGGGTTCAATCGTGGGCACTGCCAACTCAGCTTACTGTATGTATATGTAGTAGCATGGCTTGGGTAACTATAGACAGGTGGTATAAGTACTCAGTGGGAGCTGATGGTATTAGGTGTGGCGCTCCACCTCAGCAATCTCCCAGAGGTCTGACTTGTTAAAAAGTGTGTGTGTGTGTGTGTGTGTGTGTGTGTGTGTGTGTGTGTGTGTGTGTGTGTGTGTGTGTGTGTGTGTGTATGTGTGTGTGTGTGTGTGTGTGTGTGTGTGTGTGTGTACACTGTAAGGGTGTACAGTACATAGATGTATGTGTGCACATAACTATGTGTGTGACTCAGCTGATGTCAATGGGAGCAAGAACTTGGAACATGTTTAGAGGGAGGAGCCTTTGAGAGTTTAATGAACAGCTGTGCTTGTTGTGCAGTGTGTGTGTGTGTGTGTGTGTGTGTGTGTGTGTGTGTGTGTGTGTGTGTGTGTGTGTGTGTGTGTGTGTGTGTGTGTGTGTGCATGCGTGCACGTGCATAATAACTATGTGCGTGTGTGTGTACGCATGCATGCATGCTTGCTTGTGCATGTTTACACTTGCAGACAACCTTAGCAAGCCCACATACAGTACAGTACATTACATTACTTGGCAACAGTAATTAAATAAAGCTAATTTATACTTGATTGTACAGCTGCGCTCGCTGAAAATAACAGTTATTCGGCGAGTGACATTGTTTTACGACCAAGTACAAATTAGGCTCGTTTCTGCTCTCCATGTGTGATGATGTAGCCTAGCTATACGGTAATCTTACTAAGTGTCCTCTACCCGGGTCATTTCATTTTGTTCCAGGAGACCCTCTCTGCCTGAAAAGCCTGTAACAGAGCCGTCTCCAAATGAAATAAGACTCCTACTAATTTCATTATATGCTCTATGGTATTGGGGGCTTTACGTAAGAGTGAATTCCAGCCACATAGTGAAATGGAAAGATTGTCTTACTTCAGCTGTGCGTGTGTGTGTGTGCGTGTGTGTGTGTGTACCGTGTGTGTGTGTGTGTGTGCGTGCACCGTGTGCGTGCGTAGTAGCCCTACATTCAGACTGTGTGCTAGATATTAGATTGGCTCCCACTTAGACAGATTGGCTGCCTGGAAACTCACTCATGCCGTGTGTTTCATTCACATGTGTGGTTTTATATGACAGTCAGCTGGTCTATTCTGCATAGATGACAAATGTCCAATGTTAATTACATGCAGGTTTGCTTTCTGTGTGTCTGTTATGAAGAGCGTCAAGCCTACAGTATCCATCCTGCAGCACATACTGTAATTGACACGAGGGCTCAAGTCATTCAGTGGAAAAAGGAATTCCATGATTCCTTTTGCCTGGTTATATAGACACAGTAGTTACAGTATGCTCGTTTGCACATTGCGTCGACTGCATACCCAACATAACCGATCTACAAGCTCACAATGTCTCACCGCACAATGAGCTTATATCTGATATTTTGACACCGGCTAAGTAACTAAGGTTTAGGTGGTGCATGGTGGAAAGTAACTAAGTACATTTGTGGAGTGAGCCACAAATGTTTTACTTTTGACTTTATTATAACAAAACAACGTTTGAAAATAGCAGATCTACAAGCGATGCGACGCACTGTGAGCTTGTACCTCGGCTATTTTCTAAATATCTTTTATACATTTGGAACTTGCGAAATGGGACATTCTGCACAATGAGTATACTTTAACTTTTGGTACTTTAAGTACATTTTTTACTTTTGTACTTTTACTCAAGGACATTTTGAATTCCGAACTTTTATTTGTAACAGAATATTTCTACATTGCAGTATTGATTCTTTTACTTAAGGTAAAAAAACGTTTTAATTTCCACCACTGCCAACACCTCTAAACCTTCACCGGGGCCTCCTGTGCTGGACATGGGGGTTTTAAACTGCAGCTGAAATATTGCTCGTTTCTCTATTAGAGCCGGACACAGCGGAGAAATTGCACCGTGAGTCTGTGGTGAATTTGTGCTGTAGCTGCAGCTTATGGTGGCCATAATTACACGGTGCAGGTCTCCCCTAAGAGTTTTACTAAGCCCCGGCCCTAACTGGAGAATGTTGCCCCCAGCCACAAAACTGCATGTGGTCAGAGCACGGGTTAGGAACTCTGTTTACCTGGCATGAAGAAGAAGCTGAAGGAATCACAGACGTACGAGAGAGTGGCCTTTAGGTTAACGCAGTCCATCAAAGATGGCCAGCCTTCTATCCTCATCACTGCCCCCAAACCATCACCATCTCTCTCACATTCTGGGCAGTATTATGCGTGTCTTAAGTACCAGGTCTTATGACTTAACTTAACCCATTTTGGGCGGGAACCCTTTTTGGTGTTAGAATTATGCTATGCTTTAGCTATTGAAAAATAGCAGATCTACAAGCTTGTAGGTCTGCTATTTTTGAAAAATCGAAGAACCACTGACATAGAAACATAGCTTTTTCAGAAAACTGTCAGGATGTAAAAGACATTTTTAGAATCTGATCTCAGGTCAAAATGGGTTAAGACCTGGAGGCGTGGTCAATGCTGTTTGGCCACTCAGAATAGCCAAATGGCATTGATCACGCCTCCAGGTCTTAAGTTAAGTAATAAGACCTGGTACTTCAGACACACATAATACTGCCCTCTGTGTCTTTTCTTTATCGTCTCTTTCTTGGTGGATATGTCTTCCTCGTGGAAGGGATTGATAGATGACACAGACAACTGAGCGGCCCCCAACCCGCTTTGAGAGTGGATCGCAGTGTTTGTTTAGGGGGATCTCCATCCTTCATGTGGTTTCAGTAAAGACTCTGGCCTGCGTCTCAGTTATTGTTCTCCAACTGTGACCTCCGCTGCAATCAAATCAGAAGCCCTATGGGGCTCTTCTTGGCTGGAAGGGGTCCATGCTGTTGAGTCAACACCATATCTGTAGCCCTCCATCTTCTGGAAGGTTCAGGAAAGGACATGCAGCTACGGTACCGTCTGGCCTGCCTGAGAGATATGATGGAATGTTTATGTTGTCGAAGCACGAGTATTTTATCACCACCCCCGTCCAACTGTTTTACTGGAAAAGTGGACAGACTAGGTACAAGTAAGACGCGCGAACGCGGGAAGCGAACGCAGCTCGTAAATTGCAATAACAACAATTAGAATAAATTAAGTACTTTTTTAAGGTTTTTTTTAAGTTCTCTTTGTGTGTTTTTTAAGATTTTTTTTTAAGTTAAGTTTTTTTTAAGTTCTTTTTTTAGTGTGTGTATGTGTGCGTGCGTGCTTTTTTAAGGTTTTTTTTAAGTTCTCTTTTTTGTGTGTTTTTTAAGATTGTTTTTTAAGTTACGTTTTTTAAGTTAAGTTTTTTGTGTGTGTGTGTGTGTGTGTGTGTGTGTGTGTGTGCGTGCGTGCGTGCGTGCGTGTGTGTGTGTTTTTTGTGTGTGATACAGCTGCGCCCTCTGGTGGCGGGCGGGTGGTGTTACAGCGTGACACACACACACAGACAGACAGACACACAGACATGTTCTGCTAGGTCTCATAGTTAGTGCTCCCTGCGTTCGCAATCACTGCGTTCGCAATAATGGGATAGGATTATTATCCTAAACATAGTCGTCATGCTGTATCATCCTCGAATGCCCTGAAGACATAATCATGTCATTTTAACACTGTGTCAAATAAAAGTGCCCTGTATTAACTCCTGGTTCAGTCTTTAGGCTACTAGATGAAAGGAAAAGAACAGGGACAAGGGAGAGGAAATGAAAGGCAAGAATGGTGTGATGTCCTAAAGCAGTGGTTCCCAAACCTTTTCATGTCAAGGACCCCCAAATTGACACTAATTAGCCTGCAGACCCCCCATTTGAAAATATATGCCAGGGACCCCCACAACCACAAGAGAAGATTTTTACGGCTCTAGCAATGATTGTCAACCCTGTTTAATTTCAAGGACCCCCTGTTTGACATGCATTAGTCTACGGACCCCCATTTAAGGGCATTTCTATCTCTGGGGACCCCCAAAATCAATGTTAATTGAACTCAGAGCGTGTACAAATGGAACCGCTACATTGTACACTTGATGGTCATCACTGACACGCAATTGTCACACTTATATTTCCGGTTCTGATTCCTCTGACGGAGCGTTGGGGATAGTTTACATGGGGGAGGGGGGGGGGGGGGGGGGTGCAACAGAGAAGGGGTGAGGGGAAGAGAGTGAAAGAGAGCAAGAGAGAGAGAGAGAGCGAGTGAGCACTCGGGGGCGCAGTGCATGTGAAAAGCAGATGGAGAGAAGAGAGGAGGTTCACGTGGCAAGTGGAAACCATTTCAGTGTTACGCACAGACTGAGGGAGTGTGTTTATGTGTGCAGCCTTGCTGTCTTTATTTGAGCTGGGGGCTCAGGGGGGGGGGGCGTAGGGAGTGGGTGTGTGTGTGTGTGTGTGTGTGTGTGTGTGTGTGTGTGTGTGGGGGGGGGGGGGGTAGTATTAGTCAATGCAAGTCAAGTCAAGTCACCTTTATTTATATAGCACATATAAAAACAACAGGAGTTGTTGACACAAAGCGCTTTCCAACCGATGCAGATTGACAAAACAAAAAAAAACATAACTGTAATAAATCATAATCCAAAAGGGCAGCAAGACTAAATGAAACGCATACACATCGCAATGTGTGGGATTTGTGTTTTTTGTGTGTGTATCCATCTGTATGAGAGTTTGTGCATGGGATTAAGAAGGGAGTGGGAGAGAGAGAGAGAGAGAGGGGGGGGGGGAGAGAGTGTGTGTGTGTGTGTGTGTGTGTGTGTGTGTGTGTGTGTGTGTGTGTGTGTGTGTGTGTGTGTGTGTGTGTGTGTGTGTGTGTGTGTGCCTAGCGTAATGATTTATTTTCTCCAGCAGAGCGCACCGAGGTGTCCCGTGAGTGTGTGTGTGTCTTCACTTCACATATCTTCACACACACACACACACACACACACACACACACACACTTTGATTGACTTTGATCCGCACTGCACTCCACTCCATGCTGACAGAAAACAGCCACAACATGTTAAAAATAGAAGAAAGAAGAGCAGCAACACATAAGTTAATAGGCCAGATCAAAGTCAGAAAATCAGAAAAAATCAGAAAATAAGTCTAAAATAAGCAACTATAGGGCTGACTGTCACACTTCGTTGTCCAATGTTGTTTTAGACCAGTGGCTCTCAAACATTTTCATGTCAAGGACCATGTTGGGCAATATTACTTAGGAGAGTAATGTGTTTACTTTACTTATTACAGAAAATTAGAAAAAGTAATTACATTACTTATTACCTGGAATCAAGAGTAATATAGTTACATCATTACTTCATATTACTTTTCAACCGGGCCCCTTCCACCCGCAAAATAACACAATCTGTTTAGCCAGCTCCTTTTACAACTGAATCCAATTCATTGGAATAAGAAGTCTCCAATCAGCCAAACTGAATAATTGCAGGATATAAAACAAAAATCACACCTGTGTGAACTGAGTGGTGCAAGGTCTTATATATAGCCTGATCAGCTGTGGTCTGACGTAATGTCAGTGACCATAGTAACCATGCTCATTCTTTTGGGCCCCACGTACAGGTACACACAAACACGGATACAAACAAAGCTGGTTGTTGGAGGGGTTTGCACCACTCAAAAATAGTCAACAGTCTCTCATCAGTCTTTTTCTGCTGCATATTCCACATTTGGAATTCAACATCAACAATCTGAACTGCACACACATGGCTGCAGTATCTCAAAACAGACAGTATATATTGTATTATTGTATACATAAATAACCAACAAAGCAACAGTCTCTGACCTTTTTGAGGCAGCCTAGTCTCTCAAGACAGACTGTTGACTTACGTCCAATTTCAAGGAAAAAGAGGGCGCTGCCATTCCTTTATTTGCCGATGGGTTCTCAGATTGGAGGCAGCCTGACATTGGACCTCAACGGTATTTTGATGGACTAAATGAGGCCGAGTCAACTGTGCATGAGGGTTAAACTCTCGTCTACAACAATTCACCCATGCAGCGACGAGCCAATTCTTCAGATAGTCTCCATTTAATGTCCCGGCGGATACTGAAATCCAGTCTGTTTTGCCTGCATGGCTCTGTGTTTCTCGTGCGTCAACAGATGCTTCAACACGTTGTCGACAAAGTGTTATTTTGCACACACCCAAACTTTACAACGGACATTAATATATTTGGCATGTTTGACAGACAAGAATGCAAAACAATACCGATACATTTCTCTGTCGTCATGGACTCATGGTCCGTCTTTCTGTCTGTTGTTTGGAAGTGAAGCGACTGTCTGCACAGACCTGTGCAGGATAACAAAAAACATATCTACAAGCTACAACGCATCTCTGTTTTTACCCGTTGATAGCTTGTAGATCTGTTCTATTTTTGCATGCCATGCGACAGCCATCTACTATGAGTGCATAACTGAACGAATGAACAAAAACAAATGACGCTCATTTGTAAGTGAAAGTAAGGGGTAACGAAGCGTGTTTTGGCGGAGTAAATAGTTACTATATTACTATTTCTGCTGAGTAATTCGTTATATTACTCGTTACTGGAAAGCGTAATAATATTACAGTAATATGTAGTAACTCTACTGCCCAACATTGAAGGACCACCAATATAGAATAGAAACTTTACAGATAAACAAGTCCAAAGTAGCTTATAATGACCAGCCTTGGCAACACTGGGCAGTATTATGCGTGTCTTAAGTACCAGGTCTTATTACTTAACTTAAAGCGCAAATAACATGCATTTTAAAACTGCTTTTAATATTTAATATCATATTGTCTATGTCCCTCAAAGTTATTTCTAATGGTTTGAGCCTCAATCACCACTCTGATATAACCAGTCCTTGTCATTTCTTTCTGGACTTTGAAAGCAGTTTTAGCTGCAGTACCACAATGTGCTGATATGCAGATTATTTAATATTTGAGTCATTAGAATACTGATGCTAGATAAAACCAGGCTTGTTTCCATTCCATGCCAGCTTGGAAAATCAACAATGGTGGATATTGTAAACAAGGTGGAAATGCAAATTTGGAACTGAAGACTGAAGAAGAGGAGGAATTATACAAAGTAGGGTGACATTGATGACATCACGATGAGGACCAAATCAGTTGAGCTGTTCCTGAGAGCAATTTCCATTAAAGCACCTATATGATATGAAAGCCTGATTGTTCAAAATTGGTTATTTGTGGAGATAGAAAACACATATATGGGAGCCCCAAAAACACAAAAGAAATTGAAAAAGTTGAATTTTATGTTATAGGTCCTTTAAGACCTGGAGGCGTGGTCAATGCTGTTTGGCCACTCAGAATAGCCAAATGGCATTGATCACGCCTCCAGGTCTTAAGTTAAGTAATAAGACCTGGTACTTAAGACACACATAATACTGACCAAAATTGTCTCTAGCCTTTCTAGAGGCTCTAGTTGTATTTTTATTATACATAATTTGAACCTTCAAACGGATATATATTTTATGATAATACTGTTATAATTTAAGATATGATTGTGCTAATACTGTCGAAAATGAAATACATCTTTTATTTTTGACTAAAACTGACTAAAACCGTCGCCTAAAACTAGACTTAAATTATCATGGATAGAAATGACTAAAATGTGACTAAAACTAATAAGCATTTCGTCCAAATGACTAAAATGTGACTAAGACTGACTAAATTAAAAAATGCCTGCCAAAAACAACACTTTGTATAGTGTGAGCATACAAATGGAACCAAATGGACCCTGATTTGAATAAAGCTTTGAATAAAGTCATTGGTTTAAGAAAGCAGGGCTGTCTGTACTACTGTCACTGTGACTGTACCTTTGCATAATCATATCAGTGCAAAATCTTTGCACAATCCTCACAGAAAAGGCCTGTTTTTATTCCAGTAAAAAAAATACCACTGTATCGGTTGTGTATCGGTTATCGGTGATTGTATACCCTCTATCGTATCGGTTATCGTATTGGTCACAAAATTCCATATCGGTCTGTGTGCGCAATCTGCACATGCACGCGTGGCGTGAGTGTGTGCGTGTACGTTTGTTTGCGTGTGCAGATGACTGTAGCATAGCGTAGAGAATTATTATGAGGAATGAGCCCTCCCTAACCAACTATTGTGCACATTTTCGGCAAAAATACTCAATAACACAAATACATTCTCAATAAACAGTTAAACAGTGAATACTGAGCCCCTTTGACAGGCCGCACCTCCAAGATATAAAGCCTTATTCACTCCCTGGCAATCAGTCTCATAACATCGGCATCCAAACCAGTCACTCCCGTCCAGTGGTGGAAAAAGTTAAAGAATCAAATCAATACTGCATTATAGAACTACTCTGTTACAACTTAACCCATTTTGACCTGAGATCAGATTCTAAAAATGTCCTCTACATCCTGACAGTTTTATGAAAAAGCTATGTTTCTATGTCAGTGGTTCTTCGATTTTTCAAAAATAGCAGACCTACAAGCTCGTAGCGTGCCACTCGGTGGCGTGCTATGAGCTTGTAGATCTGCTATTTTTCAGCTGGTGGATGGAAATTAAGCTCCACCCACGTGGGTGCAAGCTTTTCCGGGAATCTGGCCGACGCGGCGTGGGTGGAGCTTAATTTCCATCCACCAGCTGTCTAAAAGCCCTGAAGAGACACCTGCCACGAGCGGCTTTTGGCCGCGCAAGGAAGCCCAGGTGTGCTTACAGTAGGGGTGGGACGATATGGGTACCTCACGATACGATATATATCGCGATATTAGGCCCTCGATAACGATAATATCACGATATTCAATATATTGCGATATTTGCGATATATCAATATATTGTATGAAATTTCATCAACGATATATCACGATATTCTACAAAATACTTGGAGCTGAAAAAAATGCTATTTTCGTGCTCGGACACAAGGAGGGACACACACATAGCTGTCTATAGTGGTTGCACCACTCAAACACTAAATTAATACTCAATAAACTCTTGCCTCATACTCTCATAATACCTCACAAACACCACCAACTGACCATTATCACTGGTATCATCATAATGCCTCACAAACACCACAAACGGACCATTATCACTGGTGTCAGTGGACTTGTCCACTGCTGGGGAATTTGCATTTTGTATTCCCACAAAGCTGTTTGGACAAATCACCATCCAGTAATTCAGTAGCCTACTTCTGGTTGCTGTGGAATCTGATTTGCTTTATTTTAGCTGTCATTTCCTCCTTTTCTGGGGCGGCTGTGGCTCAGGAGGTAGAGCAGGTTGTCCAATGATCCCTGGGTCGGCGGTTCGAATCCCGGCTCCTCCTGTCCACATGTCGAAGTGTCCTTGGGCAAGACACTGAACCCTACAGTGCCTCAAATGAGTCGGTTGGTGTAAGCTTGCCACCATTGGTGTGTGAAAGTGGGAAGTGAGGACGCTGGCGTTGACTGTTCGCCGCTTCACCTCCCAATGTATGAATGAATGAACCATTGTAAAGCGCTTTGAGCACTTGGAAAAGCGCTATAAAAATGCAATTCATTATTATTATTATTATTATTTTCTAAACATGTTGTTCATCACTTCATTATGAACAACATTAAAAAAAAAAAAAAATTGCGGGAGGACGCATCGATATATATCGCCATATCGATATTTCAGCACACCCCTAGTTTACACCCACAGTGGCTCCTGTGACTCCTGCGAGGGCAGCAGAGAGCGGGAGTCAAGCCAAGGCATACATACAGTTTCTACACCAGTGGTTCCCAAAGTGGGGTCCAGGGACCCCCAGGGGTCCTTGAGGGAGTCCCAGGGGGTCCCCAGCTAAATGATAGTTTGGAACCAAAATGGACCCTTATGGGTCTGTAACTCAGAGAGTGCTCTGAGTTAAATTAACAGTTCTACTGCGTATTCCGTGTTTCCCGCATTATAATCAAAATTCCTACGCTGCCTGGATTGTTTTATTACCTTTAGATCATACGCTGAAGTATTTGGGCGTTTGATCTGTGAAAATCCGGTCCATATCCGTACCTTAGTTTGTTTTTGGACGATCGCACCACCCGCCATCTTGCAAAGCAGAAAGGAGGGGGCTGGGAGGCTGTTGTAGTCATACAAAACCTCCGTCCGCTTGCATTGGACTCAATTTCCCAGAAGCCCTAGCACCCCAGCATAAGTATCGATTTCCGGTTTCTTCGTCATAACATGATCCTCTCTCTCCCTGCTCCGCGGCAGAGGCGGACTTTGGGGGTCCTACCACTGTTCTAGACAGAGTCAGAGCTCCGCGACTCAATTTCAAAGGAATTTCAAAGGAAAAAGAAAGGTCCCCCTTTTTTGGCGATGGGTTCCCAGATTACAGTGGTGGAAAGTACCGTACATGTACTCAACACAAGTCATTTTGAGGCATTTTTTACTTTACTTGAGTATTTCCAATTTTCAAATTACTTTTACTTCTACTCCACTACATCTCAGATGCAAATATTGTACTTTTACTTCACTACAATTATTTGTAAAATGCAGTTACTTGCAACAGTAGTTACTTTATAGAATTGAATGCAAAACTTTAACCTTATTATATACTTTGACTATTTGAAAATGACAGATCTACAAGCTCACAACATGCTGCGATGCAACACATTGTGAGCTTGTAGATCTGCTATTTTCAAAAGATTTGAATACATATTGAACTCGTGAAATGGGACATTCTGCATAATGAGTACTTTTTACTTTTGTACTTTACTCAAGTAAAGTATTAAGTAACAGACTTTTAACTTTTTTTTCCAACACTGCCAGATTGTACGGTTTCTGACAGTGACCATTTGTCAGTGTTGACTCCAGCCTGGAGGACACCCTCCCTCACACCCTCCCCAAGCAGGCCCAGCCCAGCAGCATGCAAAGCAAGCTTCATGTCCAAAACACCCAGCACAGTCCAGAAAAGAGAAAGGTTACGAAATCCTCCCGACACTAAATGGGGCAAAAGGAGGACGGACGGTTTGGTGTTTTCTCTGAGTTAGTGTACAGCTGCTGCTGTTGTGTGTCGGCATGTTGAAAGAATGCTGCAGCAGTGCTGTGTGTGTGGGAGTCCGGTGATTGGAAAAGAATGTTCGATGAAAACTTGACATGCTTCTTAATATGCCATGCGTGCACAGTTTTCAGTGTTATTCTGAAAGCCATTTTCCCTCTGTAAGTTTGTTTTGGACATGCTCATTTGTTTGTCGTCGTCCCCCCCGCCCTCCCCCCCTCCCTCCCTCCCTCCCTCCCTCCCTTAACCCATTTAGGCCTGACGTCGAAATTTAAAAAATGTCTTTTTTAAAATGTCTCAATATTTCATGTCAAGGACCCCCAAAAATATATGAAATTGGCCACGGACCCACATCTGAAAATGTGTTGTTTCAGGGACCACCTCCCAGAAGCAAAGATTTGAGTTAAAAACGTTCGCTCTGAAAGAGTATATATTCAAAGCTTTGCACCACATGTTCATGATTAAAAAAAAATAGCAGATCTACAAGCTCGTAGCGCGCCACTCGGTGGCGCGCTATGAGCTTGTAGATCTGCTATTTTTCAATAGCTAAAGCATAACATAATGCTAACACCAAAAGGGGTTCCCGCCAAGAATGGCTTAAGGCCACATACTGATTCCCTGACATGAGTGCATCTGTACACTCTATTGAACGGCAGTGCGGAGTCCGTTCCTCATCCACCTACTGTACAACATCTGCAGCTGATCATGAGCCAAACAAAGGCGTCGTGCGTTGCCAAATCTCACTCCACAACGGCTAGGTCTGCCTTAGAAACAATTGCGCAACATTCAAAGCATGGCCAGCGTTTACATGGGGAGTCTATTCCCTCCCAACCCAACGCAGAGTCAAGGGGTGACAGCAGGGGTCACAGTCAGATCCTGAAATATGAAAGCAAAGCAAAAAAGGCCACTGGTGCTCGCAGCGCACGCAGTGTTAAATGTCACGGGTCCATTTTGTACACTAGTCGGGAGTTAAATTGACACCGAGGATTTTGTAGTGCAGGCTGCCTCAAATCCCTCACTCCCTGGTTTCCTCCTCCGCTACATGACGCACTATCGCAAAAGTTGCCAACTGCCGGTCCTCCCGGACGGAGATGATGATGGGTGGGAGGAGGGGAGGGGTCGGTGGCGACCGGGAGCGCGAGGGAGGGAGCAGGAAGCACATGTATAAATCTGAGAGGGGAGCGACCATAAACAAAGTGAGTGGCTAATATGGCTATCTGATGATGGCGCGGCCCAGAGCTGAACCATTTCTTTCACTTCATAAATCTTGTAAGTACTATAGGCCTATATATGCTGCCGTGCATGCACTTTACAGGAGGAGACTGACTAATACATGTGTGCACTGTGCAGACATATAGATGTACATGTGTGTGCACTAAGGCTGTCCCCGAACATTCGGGGTTCGAACCTTCGCTCGTTAGGGTTGGCACTCGAATCTTAATTAATGGACTTTTTTTTATTTTATTATTTCCCCCTTTTTTAACTCGAACATATTTCTCGGCGAGAATGCGATATGCATAATAAGAGTACTATGTTCATGTTGTGTTTACATGTTTAGATGTTATTAATAATCAGGAGGGCACACAACCGATGCGCCAGTGCGCATACGTCGTCAAAATGTTTTCTGCGCGTAGATCAAAGGCATGCAAGGCGCATTTGCGCACCAACAGCTGAGACAGTTATGTAGAGAAATCTGACAGGCATTCAAAAGGAACTCAAATGTGATGTTAATGTCCTGTAAGTAGACTTAAAAATAAAACTAGTGTTGACTAATCATTACATGTGGCTCTTATTTTGAAGAGGAAGTTAGTGCACAGGAAGTCCGTTTCAGTTGTAAACAAGCTACTATGACACTTTCCCAAAGTTACGTGCAAAGTTTGAGTCCTAAAAACAGGGCTAGGGTACAGCTTTAGTGTGCACGCAGTCAGGCAGTCACGCAGTCAGTCGAAGTGTGAAAGTGTCCTTGAGCAAAACACTGAACCCCTAACTTCTCCCGATGAGCCTTGTATGGTTTCCTCCGCGGTCGGTGTGAGAATGTGTGTGTGGGTGAATGTAATGGCACATTGTAAAGGGCCTTGGATAAAGGCGCTTTATAAATGCAATATTTAGTCTAAATACGAATAAACACGGATAGCTGTGTAATCATTCATAATCAATGCCAAATCAGTAGGAAAGAATGTAGAATAGAAATAAAGTTGACACTTTCTTAAAGAAGTTACACACCCATAGAGACTATACTGTAGGTGTTGTGTAACACAGTGGTTCTTCTGTACGGTGCAAAATTGGAACTGGAATATTTATTAAATATACAGCTGATAAATGGGTACCTTCTCCTGATTGGCTGACCTTTTCTCACCTACCTGAAAAAAAATGAATATTTTTCTGTTTATCAAGTAGCTGGAGAGACAGGGAGACTCCTGTCACAACAACTCAGGTCTATAACAATGACGACTATCATTGTGTTTTAACCTTTTTTAACTACTTTTCAACTACTTTTACTGAACAAGCTTTCATTTCAAGTGAAGTAAATATTTGAGCAGGAGTAAAGGGGGTTGTGTACTTTGTCCAATGTCCACAACTGTGTGGCACGAACGCACGCACGCACGCACGCACGCACGCACGCACGCACATCTTTCAGTAATTGACCGATGAAGCAAAACAATTTATCTGGTTAGTTACTCAAAAAACACACACTACACTACAGCATTATGGCCAAGGTTGTTTCACCACCTTTTTCTCACTCGTGTACTCCTCGTTCTGACTCTGCTGATGCAAAACATTTCATTTCCTGTATGAAGCTGAAAATATTAGCTTTTGTTTTTCAGGCCTACTGACTTTGCTGACAGTCAAGTCTTTACTGACTCGGCCCAGAGTCTCTCGGCTTTACTGTATATGTTGTGCAAACCTCTTCTTTTAACCCATTTTGACCTGAGATCAGATTCTAAAAAAATTCTTCTACATCCTGACAGTTTTCCGAAAAAGCTATGTTTCTATGTCGGTCGTTCTTCGATTTTTCAAAAATAGCAGACCTACAAGCTGGTAGCGCGCCACTCGGTGGCGCGCTACGAGCTTGTAGATCTGCTATTTTTCAATAGTTAAAGCATAAACATAATGCTAACACCAAAAGGGGTTCCCGCCCCAAAATGGGTTAATTATGTTTTTGACGTAGATTTTCGATTACCCAACCCAACACACACCGACACTAGGTTTTTATACGCACATCTTCCTGGAAATGATAGAGATGATATAAAACTTGTTTCCTATCCCTGATATGATGGTGTCCAGGATGTGCCATTTATTTGATAATGCGTTGTCAGCCATTTCTCTTACAACGACTCATGACAGCTCATAAAAAATATATTTTAGTGTTTTTCCAAGACTCTAACTTTGGATGAAAGTAACGGAATGGACAACCACAGGCATGTTTCACTCAGTAGTTTCTCTTATGTAATATTTACAACAAAACTGTTTCATTCTGTATTTTTCTTTGGAGTATATCATTCAGTTAGTCATGTACTCCAGTCATTTACTGTAGGGATGCGCAAACATTTTGTGGACATTTTCTAATGTGTATTAATATGCGACTGCAGTTCGCATTTACTATGAAAATCGTGCATTTCCCGTCAGTCAGTTGTTTGGTACCATATATGGTCATGCCTCGTGACATCACATGACATCATCAGGGATGGAGATCCCTGATGTCATCAACATTAAGACCATATATGGAGATCCCTGATGTCATCAACATTAAGACCATATATGGAGATCCCTGATGTCATCAATATTGGCCAGCAACATCTGACCTCAAACCCTTAGATCTCCATAAATGGAGCTGACCTGTTGTGACATTCCATATGTTGATCCGGCGAAAACTAGAGTTCTCAACAGGCCCGAAAATGAAGGCCCGGCCCTATATGGGCCCTCATCAAACCCTGTACACTCAAGACACTGCCCCCGCTGCCACCCTTAGATCTCCATATATGGAGCTGACCTGTTCTGACATTCCATATGTTGATCTGACCTCATATGGAGCTGACCTGTTCTGACATTCCATACAGTATGTTGATCTGACCTCATCAAACCCTGTACACTCAAGACACACTCTCCATATATGGCCAGTACAGAATTCATTCCATATGTTGATCTGATCCATGCCAAAGCGCCAGCGCTCGCCCAGCAGTCTGCTGTCACCCAGGCGGATATGTTGATCTGACCCCCCATTCCAAAGCGCCAGCGCTCGCCCAGCAGTCTGCTGTCACCCAGGCGGATATATTGATCTGACCCTCCCATTCCAAAGCGCCAGCGCTCGCCCAGCAGTCTGCTGTCACCCGGGCGGATATGTTGATCTGACCCCCCCCATTCCAAAGCGCCAGCGCTCGCCCAGCAGTCTGCTGTCACCCAGGCGGATGCGTTGATCTGACCCCCCCATTCCAAAGCGCCAGCGCTCACCCATCAGTCTGCCGTCACCCAGGCGGATGCGTGCACGCGACCTGCTTCTCGCCCTCAGGCGTCTTACTGGTAGTCATTTATGTTAGTGAAGTACGGCCACGAAGATATTACCCAGATTTAAAATAATTTTGACTTTCCCCATTTTTCTGCACCCACCCTCACAGTTTAATGAAACATCTTGCACAAACAACATGTGAAAGCTTCAAAAACCACATACCCACCGCACAAATCCACTGTCAGAATCTTTGGCAAGATTAGCGCTAATGTTGTGAGTCTGTTCACCCTTGCGTGTTATTCGCTCCCTGACATTTCATATATTTAGAATGGGAATGCTGAATGGGAATATAATCCTAATTTACAGAAATGTTAATCTCTTGTCTGGCAGTGTGTTTGTTGTCTGGATGACTCTCTTTTCGGAGCTGGCATCTTAATCCCAGCTGTCTGAAACACTCCTTATCTAAGCCTCAGACCTTCTGTCTTATTGGATGGGATTTTAGTTATTTTCCATCTTCTGAATTAAATGGGAGCTTGCTTGTTCCAGAAACTCAGTTTACTACCCCTGTGAAAAATAGTTTCATTTTGGGGGCTTGTTTTGGCTTTTCTGATCTGCTTGCGGGGCAGATTTTTCCAAGACATTTCAAGACAAGATTAAGACCTCACATATTTAATATTTCTCGGTACTCGTGAGCAATTGATCTCAATTAGGAGAGATGCAGCACGGCACGCTCACTGACAGTTAGGTGAAAGATATTTTCCTGATGGTTTCTGTCTTTCTGTGTTTGTAAATCTGTCATTTAGACTGATCTCATAGATCAGTTTGAGATGCTGGATTAGAAATGCATATTAAATCATTAACCCATTTTGACCTGAGATCAGATTCTAAAAATGTTTTCTACATCCTGACAGTTTTCTGAAAAAGCTGTGTTTCTATGTCAGTCGTTCTTTGATTTTTCAAAAATAGCAGACCTACAAGCTCGTAGCGCGCCACTCGGTGGCGCGCTATGAGCTTGTAGATCTGCTATTTTTCAATAGCTAAAGTATAACATAATGCTAACACCAAAAGGGGTTCCCGCCCAAAATGGGTTTAAGACCGGGAAAACAGATTTGATATATAAGTGTGGGTGTCACGATTCTTTCAAAATAGCAGATATACAAGCACATAGCGTGTCACTTTGTGGGGGCTATGAGCTTGTAGATCTGCTATATTTGAAAAATGTGTGCACATCTTTGAAGATTTAAATGTACTTAAATCTTTGCTTTGGTGGTCCCTGGAATAGAATATTTTGAGATGGGGGGGGGGGGGGGGGGGGGGGTTGAGTAGGCCTACAGAAAATGTACATTGCGGATGAGGATTTAGAAGAAGAACATTTTGTAGAATCAGCCTCAGATCTGTTTTAACTAAGCATTACGTTATACTTTAGCTATTGAAAAATAGCAGATCTACAAGCTCATAGCGCGCCACCGAGTGGCGCGCTACGAGCTTGTAGGTCTGCTATTTTTGAAAAATCGTGAAAATGCGGCACAAATCTTTGAATATATATTCTTTCAGAAGACTTTTTTTTTTTAATTTCGACGTCAGGCCTAAAAGGGTTAAAGCGTGGATTTGATGTGACCCTTGTGTTCCTTCATTAGGTCTGAGCTCTGTGGCTATCAGTAGCTTAACAATGTGTGAACTGAATCTCAGCTGTGTGGCCGATTCTCAACTCCAGCTGATCTTTGTTAGTTCTGCTCCTAAAAAAGGTCTTGTCAGTTTAGTAGAGCCTGACCGATTTATCGGCTTTGGGCCAATATATCGGCCATTATTTCACATTTTTTGACTACGTCGGTATTAACAACTATTGTGCAGCAATATATGTCCTGATTGTGACTGTGAGCTGTTTTTGAACGTGAATAGGGCTTACAGTGTATAAATATTATTAATATTATTAAATGATGTACTATTTACATACCGGTATCCATGTATTCTTTGTACAAAACATAGTCGGGGATCGGCATCTGACCCAAAAAGCTGGCATTGGTCAGGTTCTAATCTAGAGTTTAGGTCGGGTACGTATGGGATATCACTCATAGTTATAAACTCCAGGCTCTAATCTAGAGTTTAGGTCGGGTACGTATGGGATATCACTCATAGTTATAAACTCCAGGCTCTAATCTAGAGTTTAGGTCGGGTACGTATGGGATATCACTCATAGTTATAAACTCCAGGCTCTAATCTAGAGTTTAGGTTGGGTACGTATGGGACATCACTCATAGTTATAAACTCCAGGCTCTAATCTAGAGTTTAGGTTGGGTACGTATGGGACATCACTCATAGTTATAAACTCCAGGCTCTAATCTAGAGTTTAGGTCGGGTACGTATGGGATATCACTCATAGTTATAAACTCCAGGCTCTAATCTAGAGTTTAGGTTGGGTACGTATGGGACATCACTCATAGTTATAAACTCCAGGCTCTAATCTAGAGTTTAGGTTGGGTACGTATGGGACATCACTCATAGTTATAAACTCCAGGCTCTAATCTAGAGTTTAGGTTGGGTACGTATGGGATATCACTCATAGTTATAAACTCCAGGCTCTAATCTAGAGTTTAGGTCGGGTACGTATGGGATATCACTCATAGTTATAAACTCCAGGCTCTAATCTAGAGTTTAGGTTGGGTCCGTATGGGATATCACTCATAGTTATAAACTCTATAATCTAGAGTTTAGGTTGGGTCCGTATGGGATATCACTCATAGTTATAAACTCCAGGCTCTAATCTAGAGTTTAGGTCGGGTACGTATGGGACATCACTCATAGTTATAAACTCCAGGCTCTAATCTAGAGTTTAGGTTGGGTCCGTATGGGATATCACTCATAGTTATAAACTCTATAATCTAGAGTTTAGGTTGGGTCCGTATGGGATATCACTCATAGTTATAAACTCCAGGCTCTAATCTAGAGTTTAGGTCGGGTACGTATGGGATATCACTCATAGTTATAAACTCCAGGCTCTAATCTAGAGTTTAGGTTGGGTACGTATGGGACATCACTCATAGTTATAAACTCCAGGCTCTAATCTAGAGTTTAGGTCGGGTACGTATGGGACATCACTCATAGTTATAAACTCCAGGCTCTAATCTAGAGTTTAGGTTGGGTACGTATGGGACATCACTCATAGTTATAAACTCCAGGCTCTAATCTAGAGTTTAGGTCGGGTACGTATGGGATATCACTCATAGTTATAAACTCCAGCAGGGCATATAGGGCAGTGGTTCCCAAAGTGGGGTCCGGGGACCCCCAGGGGTACTTGAGGGAGTTCCAGGGGGGACCCAGCTAAATGATCATTTGCAACCAAATGGACCCTTATGGGTCTGTAACTCAGAGAGTGTACAAATGGAACCAAATGGACCCGTTGAGTTAAATTAACAGTGGTTTTACAATATGAATTGGGGTACCAGAGATAGAAATTCCATTAAATCAGGGGTCCGTAGCATAATGCGTGTTAAACTGGGGGTCCATGAAATTAACATGTTTCAGAATCACTGCTAGAGCCGTAAAAATCCTCCCTTATCGGGGTCACTGGCATATGTTTTCAAAATGGGGGGTCCGTGGCATAATAAATGTTGATTTGGGGGTCCTTGACACAAAAAAGTTTGGGAACCACTCATATAGGGGACGTCAATAGATCTTGCTCAATCCAATAGGTGCATGATTTGACCATACAGTAGCTTTCATTTATGTTTGGGGGCACAATATTTCACCCATACACCTTGACAAATGAAAAACTAATATAATTTCCTGTTATTCACCTGCTCTGTTCAATGCTTCAATGTCTTCCCAAAGATATAAGTCACTGCCTGAGCTCATACGGTTAAACCTAGAGTAGAGTAGAGAAACGCAGGAGGTTTCCATTGGCTTGCCTCGCATGCCGTAGTCAGAGCTCTAGTGTTTCACGGAGGCAGAGGGCCGCCCTCAGAGCCCAGCTCCAGCCCCTTCATATGGTTCTATTTAAGGCCTCCAGTGTCGACTCATATGATTGGCGTACACAACCCCCTACCCTTCTTCCTGCTCCAGCCCCGACCGAGAAGAAGGAGGCTTTTTAGCAGACTGTTTATTTTCCAGGGGAAACCGACTCTCTCTCTCTCCCACTCCACTGTCCTGTCCACAACTGGCAATAGCTCCTTTGCTCTTTCATCCTATATACTGGTTCTCTCCAATTCTCTCTTATTTTCTTCCTCTTCTATCATCTCCGTTTCCCCCTGAAAACATTAAACCTCTATCTACATACTTTGTTGGACCAGATGGATAAGCACCCCCACCCACGGGCGTAGAATGGACTCTTTTCAGTTGACCGATTGATGCTTGACCTGCTGGAGAGAGACATTTCTCTACACCCCCCCTATGCTTTCAAGCTCTCCACTGCCCTCGCTGCTGGGCTTGGAGAGGGATGCACCTCTATGGCCAGACTCTTAGGAAGATGTACTGAGCCCCGCGTGTATTCCCATTGGCTCAGCTCTGCTGACAAATTGGCCTATGGCACAACGGGTGCCCGGCGGCGGCGGCCGATCTCGCGGGCCCATGGCTGGCAGCTGGCTGACGGCGTGTTTCTTCCCCTCCACCCCAGGTCTGGACGCCTCGGACCCCATGCTCCTGGAGCAGTATGTGGTGGTGGCCAACTATGAGAAACAGGAACCGGCCGAGATCAGCCTGCAAGCTGGCGAGATGGTGGACGTCATCGACAAGAGCGAGACCGGTGAGTGTTCAAAACAAAACACGCGAGCGCCGAAACAAGTGATGTGCGGACGCATGGCACACACACTCTATGCAGTACACACACTACACATGCGCACGCACGCACGCACGCACACACGCACACACACACACACACACACACACACCTCTCCAACATAAACAAACACAGACATTTCCATGAAAACAATCAATGGTTCCTTTCGTTCTTGCATCCCCAAAAGTCCTCCCTCCCTCCTCCTCCTCCTAAACACCCCCATCTCCTCTCTCTGTCCTATCCTCTCTACAATACACTCTACTACAGCATCTCCCTCTCCCTCTCTCTCTCTTTGTCCTCAGCCTGCGAGCTGTGCCTTAGCTCCATCTGGAGGCTCACTTTGGCTTGCAGTCAGGCCTGTTTTTTTCCCCCCATTGTTGGTTTAGGCTGTGGGCCAGAATGTTGCCTTTAGCAGGAGGAATGTCTTCCAGGCTCATATATTAATTATTCTGCCTTACTCTAACGGAAAGAAAAGGCAAGGCAATGCTGGGATTTACAAATGCCATCTGTGGAGAGTCCTTAGTCAGCTGTTTAACCACAGGAGAAGCCTGTAGGAAACAGGGACTACTGTAGGCTGCCTTTTAGGAGCATTATGCCATTTACACTTTAGCAAGTATTGATGATTGTCACTGAGAGAATATGCACATTGTACAATTTAACACTTTGCAGGAATATCTACGGTATGATCCTTGTGTGTGTGTGTGTGTGTGTGTGTGTGTGTGTGTGCACGTGTGTGGGGAGGAGCTTTTGTTCTGCAAACTTGAACTTATTCAACAATCAGTGTGTCAACTGTGAGTCAAACTCCAGTATGTAAACAATTATACTGATTGTCCATTTCATTATTGAGTTATTGAACATAATGATACTAGCCTAGTTCATGTGCTAATTCTGGAAAATAGCCAAAATATTAAAAGAAAAGTACCTTCAAATCATGTACCTTCATCAATCAATATATACATTTTCCCTGTAAACATTACAAATGAAATTGGGGGTGGGTGGGGGGTTCTTAGAGATTAGATCTTGCACCAGTAAGACTGATCAATTATGTTTTGTAATTTAGGCTAATTGTAATGAATGAATGCACCTTTTTTAGACCATACCTCAAATCACCATAGAAAGCAGCTTGAGGATATACCTACTTATATATATTTCTATTTTTAATAGGATATGTCTTCTTCATCAGTGGGGTGAAGAAGGGAGAGGGATGGGGTCCAGTAACAGGCTTTGACGTATGGCTTGAATGGTGTGCTGGGACAGTAAAACGGTAATGGGCCTCATGTGTTCCTCACAGGGTAGAGGAGGGAGGAGAAATGGTGACCATGGAAGCAACTGGACTTGGGGGTTTCACTTTGGGCATGAGTGAAAGCCCAAGGCACAGTGGCCTTAAGGAAGAGAGTCAATAGAGTGGGACTGCTTTGAAGTGTCACGTGTGTCCGTTTTTTGACTGGGCCCTATTTGTTTTCTCTCCGTGGTCTAGAAGGACTTGAACCCACGGGGGAGCCTCCGTGAGGCGGATATTCCCAACACCTTGAAGTCCTTTTTTTTTACCAGGGGCCTTATATGAGGCCCTGCCTCCAGAATCTGCTTGAACTTGGTGTGCATGCATGGGTTTTAGCAGAAAGCTACGCCTCTATGCCACTATTTCAGCTCAACAGTTGTCGTGCCATGTTTGTGTTTTGTGTGGCGATACTACACTACTGAACCTCGTCACTTAGACCCTTAAAGGGACTTTTTGCAAAAAAAATGACGTTTAGAAGCTTTAGAACACTTTCCTGGGAGTCTTTATGTGTGTAATATGTGGTTTTAGATATTTTAGATTGTAGCAGTGAGCCCTGTGTCTCTGATGTCATGGACACTAGTGGGCTCACTTCCTTCCTGGACTACATGTTGTCTCAGTAAGACGGCCCTCCCCCTATCCACAAGGAGGAGCAGTGCACCAAAGTATTATGGGAAGTAATCCAGGAAGGAAGTAAGCCCAGTGTCGATGACATCAGATACACTGGGCTCACTTCTAAAATCTAAAATATCTAAAACCACATATTACACACATAAAGACCCCCAGGAAAGTGTTCTAAAGCTTCTAAACGTCATTAACATATATATTTTTTGCAAAAAGGGTGAAGTGTCCCTTTAAGATCCTGTCTCTTTCTCGATGCAACTGATATTATGACATCATTCTCAAGTTCTGATACAGTAATTTTCCTATCTTGTGTGCTGTTCCAAATCCGTCGCCAGTTTTACACAGAGCAAAACGGTAGTCCACACTGGTCTCTGCTACTTAAAACAGAGCCCAAGGCTATTGGACATTATTATATTAGGCTCAGCTTGATAGTTCCACAGTGGTTTGAAGTAAATGCAAGGTGCTGCGGGGCTGTTTCCATGAGCACAACTAAGGATTCTTAAACTCAAACCTTGATATGCCTCCTGCATTGGAAAGCAAAGCAGGCTAAAGCTCCTCTAGCTGTTATGTTAAGTCAGGGGTTCTCAACCCGTGGGTCGCGACCCCTCGAGGGGTCGCCAAATTATTTTGGGGGGTCCCCAAATTATTTTCAAAAAAAAAAAAAAAAAAGGTTTTTTTTTGCAACTGAATGGCTGTAAAGTGGAAATGAAGAGTTTACATATAGTATACATAGTACATGCATACACCTTCCCTAATGATGATGGTTTCAGTATTTATTTATGGTGTATTGTCTCTATTATTAAGGTTATTGTAGCAGTCAATTTATATTGGGAGGGGGCGGGGCGTGGGTCCCGAGACGTTGCCAAAGCATTTTCGGGGGTCCCCGGCCAAAAAGGTTGAGAACCCCTGTGTTAAGTGACATCATTCTATCCTTCAGCTATTAATGCTAACGAATCCATGTCTCGTTTTGTTTAGCATCCGATGGCCAGCAGCACAATTGTGCACCTTTTTATAGGTCCTGACATACTGATCTGTGAATCACAGAAATAAGTGGTGAATATATGCTCTTTATGAACTTGAGGCACTAAAGTGTCAGATATCATGACAAAAGGTTGGTATTGGGTTTTATGGACGTCTGAGCTGTATCCTACAACATGGACTTTTTCCCGTGTAAAGCAACACCACACATTTAACCCATTTTGGACTGAGGTCAATTAAAAAAGGCTTCTAAATCCATTCTGAAATTCTGAAAAACCTATGTTTCTATGTCAGTTGTGCTCAACCTTTTTCATGTCAAGGACCCCCAGAATTATCTCTATTGGGCCACGGACCCCCATCTGAAAATATGTGAAATGAAATGAAATGAAATCTATATTTACCCAGGGTATCTGGGCTAAGCTCAAGAACTTGTTTCCAGCCAGGCCCTGCTCATAGAACACATTTCATCGTAGTGGTTGATGCCTTGTTCAAGGGCATTTCAGCGGTGGTAATTTTTAACGTGTCGGACGGCTGATTCGAACTGGGAACCTTCCGGTATCTAGACCGCGCCGCTATCCGTTCGGCCACCGCTGCCACAAATGTTCCAGGGACCCCCAGAAGCAAATATTTTAGTTAAAAATGTTCGCTCTGAAATATATATTCAATGATTTGCGCCACATTTTAACGATTTTTCAAAAATAGCAGATACAAGCTCATAGCGGTGGCGCGCTATGAGCTTGTAGATCTGCTATTTTTCAATAGCTAAATTATAACATAATGTTTAAAACACCAAAAGGGGTTCCCGTACAGAATGGATTAAGTCAGCATGGTTCCCCTGCAGAGATTCTGGGATGGCCGTACGGAAAATCTCCTCACATCATGGACATAATTCTCATCTAATTCAATCTCAATGGTCCCCAATTTGTTTTATATGAGCTGTGCAACAAGAGTTGTGAGTGCACAGAGCGGGAATTTTGCCATTATGCCATAGATCTATAGTATTGACATTTCACAGCACCTGAGCTTTTTACTTACTAAAGTTAACCCATTTTAGGCGGGAACCCCTTTTGGTGTTAGCATCATGTTATGCTTTAGCTATTGAAAAATAGCAGATCTACAAGCTCATAGCGCGCCACCGAGTGGCGCGCTACGAGTTTGTAGGTCTGCTATTTTTGAAAAGTTGTGAAAATGTGGCGCAAATCTTTTAATATATATTTCAGAGCGAACATTTTTAACTAAAATATTGGCTTCTGGGAGGGTCCCTGGAACTACATAATTTTGAGATGGAGGTCCGTGGCCCAATAGAGATAATTCTGGGGGTCCTTGACATGAAAAAAGTTGAGCACCACTGACATAGAAACATGGGTTTTTCAGATTTTTTTTATGATTTTGAAGCCTTTTTTTATCGACCTCATTCCAAAATGGGTTAAACTAATAGGAGTTGTCCAACTGTTGTCTCACTCTGGAATAAAGCCATTGTTTCTGTATACTGTGGCTGCGCCCGGCCGTGCAGCCGGCTGTAGTTTCCCTTACCTTGGATTAGATAATATATGCCTTTGACAGGGCACTGAATCTAGGTCAGACCTATAAGCAAGCTCAGCTTTCTCTACTTTTCCAGCCTGTAGTCCCGAGCCAAGGCTGTATTTTCCGTTACCGATGCTGCTGCCCTGTGTGCCTATTGGCCTATATTTTACATGGAGCAGAGCAGTACAGTATAAAGTGTAATAGTTTGTAATGACTAGTTGACCATGTCTGTCGTTGTTGTTACTTGAACGAGGTACAGTATGGTGCTAAATCAGTAGGGAACGGAAGGGCATGGGCATAATAATAATAGTAATAATAGCGCCTTTCATGAACCCAAGGACGCTTTGCAAAATGTACCAACAACAATCACAAACTATATGCCATAAGCCTGAGAGAATAAGTGTCTTTTCAATATAAATGTCTTCTAAATCCTGACAGTTTTCTGTCGTTCTTCGATTTTTCAAAAATAGCAGACCTACAAGCTCGTAGCGCGCCACTCGGTGGCGCGCTATGAGCTTGTAGATCTGCTATTTTTCAATAGCTAAAGCATAACATAATGCTAACACCAAAAGGGGTTCCCGCCCAAAATGGGTTCAAATGGGCATGGGCTGACTAAGTGTAATGCTGATGCCTCCCGTTCTGGGGTGGTGATTCAATCATTTTTAATTTGATTTAATATACACTAGCTGTCTATATTTGAAAAACAAATTCACCCGAGAAAGCTGAAAGACTAGTTTTCTTCGGCAGGGCCCTGAATATGCTGTTAAAGGCATCCTAGAGTACCTTGGTAAAGTATTCAACAAATTTCCCCGACCTCCAATTACATAAAAATAACCCATGACTGTAATTTCAAGACTTTACTGTACCGTAACTACTAAGCGGAAGTATGTTTGACGGTCATATTAGCTTTGTCCTTGCACTAACCGTGTGATTGTGGTCATTTTATTTGTCTATTTTTATGAGAGTTTTGCCAGGGAGAGGCGCTGCATGGCCCGGGAGTAAGAGTGCAGGGATAAGACTCGGAGGGAATATGGAAAAAGCCATTTCCTGCCAAAGTCAGTGGTTCAGAGAGGTTGGTTCATTATAATGGCTTAATGGATCCTCCAGGATGCCTCCTCAGTTTACAGTATGTAGGATAGATGCTAACCAGAGCTAAGCTAAGCGCCACGGCCCCCGCTTGCATTGCAGATCACTCTAAATGCACTGTGGTCAACAGTTTAAACCTCGGCCACTAATGGGAGTCGTGCATGGGAGAGATATAGGAATTTTTGCAGTTTCTTTTCACTGTGGAAGTGCAGTTCTTACTGTATATAGATGCCTCTTGTCTGCTTATAAACATCAAGGGCACTGTTAGGCATGGCGTTGACCAGTCTGACCCAGAAAATATCCCTCTAGTCTACCGGCTGGTCTTGGTTTACCTTGGCCACGCTCCAAGTCTCGATCACCCTCTCTCTGAATTGTAATTTGCCAAATGAACTCCAGGAATGTCTGTCTGTGTTAGAGAGGGGGCCAACCCCACACACCCTAATGTGTGTACATGGTTCTGTCTGCAGGTGACTTCAGGAAGAACCTTGTTTAACCCATTTCGACCGAGACGGATTCTACAAATGTCTTCTAAATCGTGACAGTTTTCTGAAAAACCCATGTTTCTATGTCAGTCGTTCTCAAACATTTTCATGTCAAGGACCACGACTTTTCAAAAATAGCAGACCTACAAGCTCGAGTGGCGTGCTATGCGCTTGTAGATCTGCTATTTTTCAATAGCTAAAGTAGAACAGAATGCTTAAAACATCAAAAGGGGTTCCCACCCAAAATGGATTAAGGATGTAAATGAAGTGATAGTGATCTTGTCTTCAAACGTGAAGAGCAAGGACAACTGGTACTTTATAACGTAATTGATTACGTTATTATGTCGACACAGTGGCTGATGACGTGGAAGACAACATACAAATGCAATTTAAGCATTTAGCAAGCACTCTTATCCAGAGTGTCTTACAAAGAATGGATTGCCAATGAAGGAAGTGCCATGAACACAACAACAACACCACCACCACGTGCCCACTGAGCAATAGCCAGCTATTAGACGAGACGTGCGTCTAAAAATGGGATAAAACGTCTAAAAATGAAAGTTTTTTAGACGTCTATTTTTAGATTAGTCGTTGATTAGCGGTTGTTTAAACGTCTATATATAGACCGTCTATATATAGACCGTCTATATATAGACGTCATTTTTAGATGTTTTTTATCCAATTTTTAGACGGCCCTTTAGACGAATATTATACGTCTATTAGACCAACAAAATGCTCAGTGGGTGGCTGAGAATGAGGTGGAAACAGAGGGAAGTGAGAACCATAGGCAAGAACAACAAGTCCTGAATTTAACAATTAGGCCTCATTTTGGTGCATAGACTGCATACACTGTAGCATCAACATCAAAGTGGACATGGCGGCTGTGTCTCTCTCTCTCTCTCTCTCTCTCTCTCTCTATACAGGTAAACAGCATTTTAAGGAGAAGTGCTGTCAGGGACCAATGTATTTTATGGCTTTCTAACTACTACTGTTGTAGTTCTAGTGCAGACTGTACTGTACTGCAGACCATAGGGGATCCTTTCAGAGATCAGGGAGGGAGAGAGTAGGTTGTTCCTTGGGTCAACATTAGCTCTTGAAAGTCGTTTTGTGCCGTTTTCACCTCCCAGACCCACGCAAATAATTGAAACACAGTGTTTTATGGAAACTGGAACTTATAGTCTGTGCATTGAGCTGAATATGTCCCCCCCCCCCCCCCCCCCCCAACCCCCTGAGCTTTGATACCCCCTGAGCTTTGATGGTGGATATACTGTTAATAAATACAGAAGCTGGACATTTTTGTGGTGTGTGTGTGTGTGTGTGTGTGTGTGTGTGTGTGTGTGTGTGTGTGTGTGTGTGTGTGTGTGTGTGTGTGTGTGTGTTTTGTCTTTACCTCCCTCCTTCCCGTTGTGCACAACAGTGGTGTCAGATGATATCTACAGGATTGCTGAGCCACTGCATTCCTCCTTATTTCAGACCCTGTACAAAAAAAATATTTTGGATTGAAATATAAGTGCAAATGATTCTAGGTCAAATGCATGCTGTGCTGTGTGAGGAGGAGGGATAGATTTTATAGGATCACATCCTGTTGATGTTTTATTATAGAGCAATGTTACATTGTGATCTATTATGCATGCGTTTAACGCATTTTGGGCGGGAACCCCTTTTGGTGTTAGCATCATGTTATGCTTTAGCTATTGAAAAATAGCAGATCTACAAGCTCATAGCGCGCCACCGAGTGGCGCGCTATGAGCTTGTAGGTCTGCTATTTTTGAAAAATCGAAGAACGACTGACATGGAAACATAGCTTTTTCAGAAAACTGTCAGGATGTAGAAGACATTTTTAGAATCTGATCTCAGGTCAGAATGGGTTAACTACCTGGCATGGTACAGCATATAGGCTATTATATATATTGATCTTTGGTCAATACATTCAAGGCAGAAAAAACTAAATCCAACGTGGCAGGCCTCCAATTTTTATGCCTCAGCAGAGAATCTGTTGTTGATTACAGTAAAAATGAGGCATGGCTCTTTAACCTGATAGATATTCCAGATGGCAGGTACAGTATGGGAGACAAATAGAGCTCAGAAGAAGTGAGCTCACCTCTCTTTTGTCTGAGAGCCTTTTTTTTGCTCGCAGAGATACCATAGAATGTAGGACAAATGGGGGTACGACGTACAGCAAAAAGCTTTATTACTTTGATGTCTGGGCCAGGCATCTGTTCTCGTGCTGTTTTCTCCGTTCAGGATTGGAATATACATTTCAAATGGCAAGTTTTCCAACGCCTGCTGCCACATTACAACAATGCAGTCTAGCTTACGTTTTTCATTGTCCAGCTTTGCTTTCTCTCTCTAAATGGTAAATAAAAATGCTGCATTTATATAGCGCCTTTATCCAAGGCGCTTTACAGAGATTGGGCATTACATTCACCCATTCACACACACATTCATACACCGATGGCAGCGGAAACCATGCAAGGCACCAACTAGCACATCGGGAGCAATTAGGGGTTCAGTGTCTTGCTCAAGGACCCTTCGACAGTAACTCTGGGGGAGCCCGGGTTCGAACTGGCGACCTTACGGTTACCATCCAGGCACTCTACCCCTGAGCCACCGCCGCCGCTCTCTCTCTTGTTAGCCGTTTGTTATTGGTCTCTGAAATACAAATTTCAAGCTCTGTCAATTAGGCTGACATGGCCTTTTTTTTTGTCGGTTTGGAATAATTGGCAAGCATCTAGTTTGTGTTTGTACCAGCAGGCCTCACCAAGTTATCAATATCATTAGTTACAAACATATCATGGCTGTCGGGCAGAAACCTTGTCCCCCCCATCCATCCATCCATCCATCCATCCATCCATCCATCTTCAACCGCTTATCCGTAGTCTGGTCGCGGGGGCAACAGCTCCACCAGAGAGCTCCAGACTTCCGTCTCCAGAGCAACATCAGTGACTTCCTCCTGGGGGGATCCCGAGACGTTCCAAGGCCAGTGAGTCGATGTGTTTCCTCCAACTGCGCCTTGGTCTGCCCCGGGGTCTCCTCCCAGTGGGACGTGCGTCGAGGACCTCCCTATAGGGAGACACCCGAGAGGCATCCTAACCAGATGCCCGAACCACCTAAGCTGGCTTCCTTATTCTTTCGGTCATTACCCACACTTCATGACCATAGGTGAGAGTAGGAATGAAGATTGCTCAGTAGACAGAGCTTTGCCTTCTGGCGCAACTCTCTTTTCGTCACCACAGTGCGGTACAGCGACTGCAATACCGCCCCCTGCCGCTCCGATTCTCCGGCTGATCTCCTTCTCCGTCCTCCCCTCACTCGTCGTGAACAAGGCCCCGAGATACTTCAACTCCTTCACCTGGGGTAATGCCCCCCACCCACCCACCCACCCACCCACACACACACACACACACACACACACACACACACACACACACACACACACACACACACACACACACACACACACACACACACACACACACACACACACACACACACACACACACACACACACACACACACACACACACACACACACACACACACACACACACAGTAAGTCTGCCTGTGGGTTTTATATTAAGCAATACAAACTGTCTTTCGCCACGGCAGCAACAATATCTGTCATAAAGGCCAAACAATCTCCTCATAGTCCAGAGCAGCACTGTTGTCAAGACAAACCACTTGGACTTTCCCAGTTTGAGACTGTGACATTTGAGGTTGATGTTTGTGGTCGTGATCGAATGGTCATGTAGCGGTGGCACACGAGATCCGTGCCAGGGGTTTGCGGGTTGTTGACTATTGTCTCTTATCAACCACTGGCCATAACGTGAGGATTGAAATATAATAAACACCGTTTAAATGTTATAAAATACCGAAGCACTATAATCGTGAGACTGATTGTCGTTTAGCAGAGTGCATTGCTATCTGGCACAATTGTTTTTCTTAGTACTGTAATTACTCAACCACTTATATTTGTTGGTTCTTATAGTGCCAACTCTTATACTTGCACTTTGTAAGTCGCTCTGGATAACAGCGTGTTAAATGCCTACATTATAAATCAGTGTTTCTTTGAGGTGAAGTTGGTGAACACCTCTGAACTAATGTTCCGCAGCTCTCTGTGATCCATCTTTCCCTGACACGGATGACAAGGCAGAAGTGATAGAGAAGTGGAGAGTTACTTTATAGAGCTAAAAGACTCGGCTGCATGAGGCCCAGGCAGGCCACAAGATAAGAGATAATATAGACCACAAGCATTCAGCAAGTACACAAAGAGATAATGCAGGGAGATCTCCCTGCTTCGGGACTCGGGAGTCAAGATGGTAAATGCAATGCATCAACATACCGACAGTGCGTGCGTGCGTGCATATAAGTGGTTGAGCACACACACACACACACACACACACACACACACACACACACACACACACACACACACACACACACACACACACACACACACACACACACACACACACACACACACACACACACACACACACACACACACACACACACACACACACACACACACACACACACACACACACCTCCCACATCTGCAGTCTGCACAGGCAATCCACGTGACTCAGAAAAGAGGAAAATATAATGCTTTAGGTCTCCTAATCTCCTTCCCACTGTCTCCCATTTCACCTTCCCACAGTTGGATCTACTGTATACTCACTCCGTTCACTCACCTGTCATAACAGCTTCACTTTCACCCACTACGCTGCTGATGGGGTTCACTGTTGTCTATGTCTCTGTTCTGTAACCCAAATAATGCTGCCGAGCCAAGTTTTTCTTTTTTGTGGGAGCTTGGGTTTCAGTTGATCTTTGAATGGATGCATGTAATGAAAGACACGAAGCAGACTTCTCACTGAAGAGTTTTAGCTGCGTGTGCTCATCATAATTCCCACCCGTATGATATAAAGCTGCGGAAATCAGCAATCGTGTAGTGGGATGTGTGTTTTTTTAAAGTGCTTTTATTGCCTCTTTTGAGGCTGGGTGAACTCAGCCTATAAGCACCTGCTATATGGGATCAGGGTTGAAAAATGCAGGCAAGACGGGCCTATAGCCATCGATAACAGCATATTATTTACTCAGTCCTCTTAACGTGACAGTTTGTCATTGCTCAGAATATATACTCAGATGTTTGCTTAACCCATTTTGGGTGGGAACCCCTCTTGGTGTTAGCATTATGTTATGTTTTAGCTATTGAAAAATAGCAGATCTACAAGCTCGTAGCGCGCCACCGAGTGGCGCGCTACGAACTTGTAGGTCTGCTATTTTTGAAAAATCGTGAAAATGTGCCTCAAATCTTTGAATATATATTCTTTCAGAGTTTCAGTTTTTAACTCAAATATTTGCTTCTGGAGGGTCCCTGGAACAACATATTTTCAGATGGGAGTTGGCGGCATATTACATATAATTTTTGGGGTCCTTGACATGAAATATTGAGAACCACTGATATAGAAACATGAGGTTTTTCCAGAAACCAGGCCTAAATGGGTTAAGTGCTTTCAATGAAGGTGCATTCCCACACACCTCATCGCCACGCTTACTTTTCATTTCTATACTCACGGGTTTGCAGAAGTGAAAATGACATTATTTCCCCAGGTTGTAATGCCAACGTGAGAATGGCAATTTGTCAACTCGAGTCCCTTTATGGACATTAACTTTCTAACCAGGCTCTATAATGACCCATTTTACTTTATTTATCACTGTTTCAGTCGGGTCAATATCAGCATTATGTAAATCTCATGTCAGTTTGTATAATTTGCAATGACCGATGGAAGTAAACAATGACACATCTTGACATCTTGAAAATAACAAATGTGGCTATAATGCTGCTGGGAACACATGAAAATTACCATGTCACCTACTATTAATGTCATGAAGGGAAAATACTGGAATCTTCTGTATATTTCCAATAATCATTCTTTACTCGCCGGCACATGTGTATGAGCTTTCAATATTGACGTGGAAAAGGAAAATGTCACCATTTTATTTCTCTCTCACTCTCTTTTTTTATTTTTTTACCTCACAGCTCTCTGTGTGATATATTGGCATACGCTTTCTCTGAAGCCACAGCTTTGGTGTAAAGATTGAGCACATTACATGGCTTGTTAGGTCCTTGAGCATTGGCCAATGCTAGGCTTAGGGCCAGGAGGACCCAACAAGCACAGGCATTATCATCTGTGTGTGTGTGTGTGTGTGTGTGTGTGTGTGTGTGTGTGTGTGTGTGTGTGTGTGTGTGTGTGTGTGTGTGTGTGGAGCTACCCGAACTCCATATACGCTCAGTCAGTCAGTATAGTAAGCAAAGCAAAGCAAAGTTACTATATTTACCCAGGGTAACTGGACTAAGCATCAGATACTTGTTTACAGCCAGGCCCTGCTCATAGAACATTTCATGGTAGTGGTTCAATGCCTTGCTCAAGGGCACTTCAGCGGTGGTAATTTTAACGTGCCGGTCCGGGGATACGAACTGGCGACCTTCCGGTATCAAGACCGCTCCGCAAACCGTTCGGCCACCGCTGCCACATCGTTCAACTGAGGGTGCGACTTGTGTGGCACAGCCAGATGTACTGTATGTGTGTACGACGTTTCAACAATGGATGGATGAATCTGGAACTCCTGCCAACGTTACTGAAATATCCATTTTACTGCCGATGCCAAAAAACCCTCACCTGTTACAGAATACCCCGTCGCCCCCCTAACAAACAGATAATGGACATGATGAAGTGAGTCATTGAAAATGATTAAAGGTGGAGCCTGCAGCTTGGCTCTCTCACCCTGCACTCTGCTTGCTTGGGGGTTTGTGGCGGAGAGTTCAAACCACTATCAGCCTCCAGTAATTGTCCCTGCACTTATCCCCTTAATCCCAATGGGTCACCAATAGACATTTAATTGCTACCTGTCTTGAGGGTAATGCATTAAGGATGAGAACTGATTGCTGTAGAAGAGCGATTTGCTGAACGTTCACCTTGCAGTTTTCACTAACACTATGTATTGTATTATGACGTTATTATTACCTATTAGTACTGTTATGTATGTACTAGATAGATAGATACTGTAGAATACTTTATTGGCAGTTTAAGAAAATGACAGAAAATGACATCATTTTAAAAAACGCCAAATGGACTTAGACACAAAAACGCCTTTGCTTGTTTCCATTGTGGTCCACTTTGTAACATGAAACTATACACAAACATACTGTACAAACAAAACAACCATGAAACATATAATAAATAATCCTTATGTATAAGGCTGGGAGCTATATACATAGGACAAGAGGTACCCTGAGAGAATAGTCCAGAGCATGGGAGATGGGCTATCCAGGGTCGGAAGCTAACTATGACCAGTTAGTGTGTACTGTTATGTTATGTATTAGCTGGTGCGATAAGCTAACCATTCCAACATTTACGTATGTTCCAGACATTTTCATTTATTGTAGGACAAACTACTACTATCCCTTTGTAGCTAAACAATGCTCAAAAACTCCATTCTACCCTTTGAAAAAAGTGGACACTGGAAGCATTGGGCCAGCTGTGCATACGTGGTGGAACACTCATAGCTTCTTTATGGGTTGTCAAGAGGGCTGGCAGCCATATTGTATTCCGTTACCACAACAAATACTGTGTACGTGGCATTCCATGTCCAGGACTATTTAAGTGATGTCTTTGTCACTTCTGTCTCCTGCAGAGAATATAGGCATGAAATCACGTCAAGTGTTGCGGTGCGGTGTTTTAACCCATTTTGGGCGGGTACCCCTTTTGGTGTTAGCATTAGGTTATGCTTTAGCTATTGAAAAATATCAGATCTACAAGCTCATAGCGCGACTGACATAGAAACAGCTTTTTCAGAAAACTGTCAGGATGTAGAAGACATTTTTAGAATCTGATCTCAGGTCAGAATAGGTTAAATGAATGTCATGGCAGAGCTGCATGGGGTTAGTATTTACGTTAGGCCTAAGTAATATTGAAAGCATTAGGGAACTTTGTTTGTTGTAGCGGGCGATTTATCTTTTCTCTCCTGTTTCAGATCAAATACAGACTCGAATTCACCCAAAAGCCTAATAAAAATGCACCTAATGTAACACAGTATCACTTTACTCCACCCACTCTGCTTGTTTCATTGTCTTCGTAAAAAAGAAATGCAGTGCTGTGTTGTTCACTGTGTTGCATGTCCACCAGCTCTTCAATCACAACATTTGTCACGAAGCAGCTGTCAAATCGATGCTGTCATACCCCAAGGAATCCAATCACATCAAGCTACAACAAGCCTTAATGGAGATCTTGGCCAGTTCATTCCTTTGAAAATTATGATTGATGCTTGTGAAAGAGAGGGACCTCATCACCGGGTGAGATATAGCTAGGCGGTCGGTCCGACTTTCCCCGTCGCCCCCCAAAACCATTATAGAGGCAGTCCGCTGGCAACAGAATCAAGGTTACATGGTCTGCATGCTCAATGTGCATTTCTATGTGATCCCCTATGATCAAAATGAGTGTTTTCAATCATGGCTCTGTTTGACTACAACACACACAACTCCTGCAATGGGGTAAAGGAGTATCATCATCATCATTCAAATCATACATTCACTAGGAATCACGTTGCAAGATGTTCATCTATAGAGCGTCGCAGTCCCGCCTCCTACCCTGGACCAGGAAATGAAACCCAATGCATTATTCTCATAGACATTTCTTAAAGTATTTATTTAAAGACGGTTACGCCGCGGACAAAGCCAACTCGAGTCGTGACAACTCATGACAACACAAACAATATTTTGGACCAAACAAATAATTAGAAAGAAGAAAAAAACGGGAGGTTACAACACTTTTTTTGTTGTTTTTCTTCTTTGTAATTATTTGTTTGGTCCAAAATATTGTTTGTGTTGTCATGAGTTGTCACGACTCGAGTTGGCTTTGTCCGCGGCGTAACCGTCTTTAAATAAATACTTTAAGAAATGTCTATGAGAATAATGCATTGGATTTCATTTCCTGGTCCAGGGTAGGAGGCGGGACTGCGACGCTCTATAGTCACAAAACATGTCAGGGTGCAGTGTAATCTGGTGATGTCATCAATTAGCAATTAGCAATTCTCAGCACCTGAGGTGTATTGTTTTGGAGCTCTTTAAGAGCAAGTTCTTTGTCTTTGAAAATCATATAGCACTGACGAAGGTCTTGGGACCGAAACGTTTGCTTTTTAATTGCACTTTGAGCACAGAGCACTTTATGAGCATGATAAAAGAAAAGAAAAAATATTTTCTTAAGTCTCAGTCTTAAGGAGTTTTACTTCTATTTTCTATACGGTGAGCGAGTCTTTTTCTGTCAAAGTTCCCCTTATGTTTTTGAGACCACCGCTACCGTAGTCAAGTCTGGAAAAAAAGGACGAAGAAAGGTGTTTTCTCAGTGCTTTCAGGGTCAGTGTAATCACATGTTTATGTATGAAAACGGGACACAACACATGCTTTTCCCCTTTTCCCATATTACATTACCATGACTGTGCTGTACTTTATACAGTACATTTCCGATACCTTAACCCATTTTGACCTGAGATCAGATCTAAAAATGTCTTCTACATCCTGACAGTTTTCTGAAAAAGCTATGTTTCTATGTCAGTCGTTCAAAAATAGCAGACCTACAAGCCCGTAGCGCGCCACTCGGTACAACGGATATTGCATAACCCGGGACATGCATTCCCAATTTGCATCGTTCCCGAGTAGGCCGCGGTGCCCCGGGTCTAGTAGTCTACCATGAGCTTGTAGATCTGCTATTTTTCAATAGCTAAAGCATAACATAATGCTAACACCAAAAGGGGTTCCCGCCCAAATTGGGTCAACTTCCTTCCCTCCGGAAGTACACCTGATGGCCTTGTTCTACTTTGCCCTGAACGGACCCTGCTGACCTTATTTTGCTCTACCCCCCCCCCCCCCCCCCCCCCTCGTCCCTCCCTCCCTCCCTTTCAGGCTGGTGGTTTGTCAGCACAGTGGAGGAGCAGGGCTGGGTTCCTGCCACCTATCTGAACTCCCACAGTGCAACGCGAGACGATCTGGAGCTGGGGGCCTCCAAAGCCGAGGAAGGTATGACACGTAAGCTCCTTATTGTAGAAACGTGCATGCCATGCATGTACGCATCTATCAGCTCGCTCACACGCTCACACACACACACGCTCACACACACACACACACACACACACACACACACACACACACACACACACACACACACACACACACACACACACAGTCACACACAGTCACACACACCTCTACCCTCAACACTCGGTCCTCCGTGTCAGACAAAACGCAGCGAACCCACCCAAAGAGCCAGCGCCGCCGACCTACGTTGAAGGTTGACGCCCGGGTCGGCGTGAACAACTCCCTCTGTCCCGCTGCCATCGTAAGCATCCCCAGAAACAGAGCGCGGATTGAGCCTTGAGTAAACACGGAGCAGCCGAGTAGTCGGGGGAGACTAAGCCACAGCCGTGTACTGAGTGATGTGCCATACAGTGAAGCACTGTACAGTAGAGACTAGAGAGAGAGAGAGACACAGTCTAACACTAAAAACCATGTGACCCTCCACAGAGTTACTGAGTAAACTCAGGAAAAGCGTTGGGGGTGTTTATTTCCACTAGTGTTTAGTTCAGTGTGAGGACATGGGATGAGACACCATGATGCACTGGTTCCCAAACGCTGGGTCGAGACCCGAGTTTGGGTCACGGACCAATTTTTATGGGTCCCTTTAATTTGTTTCCTACATTTTTCTTCAAAACATTTTCATTTCAAAACATTTTCAAAAAACAAAAATTTGCTTTTTGTAATTTCGTGAAGAAATCAACAAACAAAATTCCATATATTGGAAAACAATAGAAATTAGAAGCTCACAGCACGCCACAAAGCGATGTGTTGTGAGCTTGTAGATCTGCTATTTTCACTAGTTTGGGTCTCAGGCAAATATAGTTTATCTTTTAGGTGTTGACCTGAAAGGTTTTGGAACCACTGCCATAGTGTACCTTTCTTTTAACACTTACAGCGCTAGCATTTATTGAAAAATTAAGATCTAATTCACGCCAGCATTTTTCGCATTTGAGCTCTTATTTTGAAAAGCCACATTTCCAGTCTACCGGAAGTAGATTATCCTAGGAAGCTCAACGGAGCCCGGACAGGCCTTGTTTACAATATGAATCCAAACCGGGGCACTGGAGAGCTCCACATCGCCGGCTCTGTGCCGTCAAAGAAACGCTGTATTGACCAAAAATGCCATCTGGGACAAGGAATAGGAGATACAGGCGATTGAAAGAAACGGATAGAATGGATTATTATGGCGACGATGATCTAAGATGGACGATCCAGTGCTGTGCTAACAACATAGCTAGCTAACCGGCTAACGTAAGTAGCATTATGGCTCGATCGATCGAATGCACTATAAAAGCGCAATTGCCATTAATCAACGACAATGGCGGTAAGCGTTAGTACTATCAAAATTAGGCTTCAATTGCCATTGATCAACGGCAATGGCGCTGAAAGAATTAACTGCAAAACTGCAGCAAGTTGTGAGGGATTCTGCTAGTTCATACCTCTGCTTATCAAAGTGGACTGTTTGTGAAGTTACAGTAGATGTAAGTCGAATAGTCGATGCATGATAAATGCTCTGAGTTACTGAGCTTTAGTTCAGCGGCCAGTGAAGGATCCAAAACCCTGAAACTAGCTAGGGAACACACCTAATAAAACAGGCAGGTAGGACGCAGTTTGCCAGATGACCATGCTGACATGAGAAGCTGGCAAAGATAGACTTCAGTCACGCAATCATCTTGATTTCTTCTCACAATTGGTCACTTATCAAGCCAGCTTCTGGGCCAATCCAATATCCTTGTTGCATTCTTTAAATATTTTCATTGTAACCTCAGACAAAGTTTCATTGCAATGCAGGGCTGGGTAACATAGACATTTTTTTGTTTATTGTAATCGTATCATGATATTTTTCCAAATATTGTGAATCGAGAAGATTCGAGATACAATTACCGATTACAAAGTCATATTTATTTAGCCTAATACTTAAGAATGCCAGCCAAATACCAAGCAGTCAAGATAATTATAATAACTATACATAATTTGATATGTGATTCTATATCCTGATATTTATCCATTTTCTCTTCTGGTTATTGTGATACTTTTTTCCCCATATCACCCTGCCCTAGCACAATGGAACTCCAACCTTATAATATCACATTCAAATTCAGAAAACGTTATCATTGAGGGCAGTATTATGCGTGTCTTAAAGGAGCATTCAGTGATTTGGGTGATTTGGAAAAAACCCCGGTCCACCCCGGTAACAAGATGTGCACATGCACACGCACTACAGTGGGGGAAGTACAACAGACCAACAGCACGTGTGCACCAAGGCCCGCCCCACTCGATCATGATTGGAGGAAGGCCCCTCTCATCCTGATTGGATGAAGGCTTTGCCACCCAAAGCCCAAACCAAAACTAGGGTTTTTTGACCCCAGGGGCTCACTGGGGACAGGGAGGAACTCCTTATATAAATGGTAAATGGTAAATGGTGCATTTATATAGCGCCTTTATCCAAGGCGCTTTACATAGATGTGCATTACATTCACCCATTCACACACACATTCATACACCGATTGCAGCGGAAGCCATGCAAGGTACCAACCAGCACATCGGGAGCAATTTGGGGTTCAGTGTCTTGCCCAAGGACACTTCGACATGTAGACAGGAGGAGCCGGGATTCGAACCGCCGACCCATGGATCATTGGACGACCTGCTCTACCTCTTGAGCCACAGTCGCCCACACACATATGGTCAGCACACTTTATAGTAGGGAGGATTATCCAAAAAATAAGAAAAAAATAAGTGATATTTGAATTAAGTGAAATCACTGAATATACCTTTAAGTACCAGGTCTTATTACTTAACTTAAGACCTGGAGGCGTGGTCAATGCTGTTTGGCCACTCAGAATAGCCAAATGGCATTGATCACGCCTCCAGGTCTTAAGTTAAGTAATAAGACCTGGTACTTAAGACACGCATAATACTGCCCCTTAATGTTTTATAGTATATTTGTGCGAAAGAACGAAAAAAAAAGTGCAGGCACGGAAATCATTGTATCTTACACTTCCAAACAAACATTCAGATTTTCCAGCACTCTAGCCAAAGAAATCTTTTGTGTACGATTTGTGTATTCCCTAACAATGGGACCCCGGATCCCTTTGGCATTGTATATCTTCTGACTTGAGGAGGGAGGGAGGGAAACAGAATGCATTTGGCTAAATAGCTCTACAGTTTCACAATGTGCTGACTAGCCCTTTCCCTCCCTAGTGGGACGTATAGACTAACGTCTTCATCCCCCTGTTCAATCCAAGATTGATGCATACCACAGAAATATTACCGCACGCGCACGCACACACGCACGCACGCACGCACGCACGCACGCACGCACCTCAGTTGCAGATAGCAGGCTGCCAAAGTGCTTTGGGGGGAGGGGGGGGGGGGGACGTGTCTGTGTAATTAGTGTTTATGTGTCTAGTCAGCCCTGGGACTTGCCCACAGCCCATAAAGCACCATCTTTCTGTCAATCCCCATAGACTGCAGCAGCCTCAGCTGCCACCTCTCTCTGTCACCAAAATGGGGACGTTGTTTCTGGAAAACTGGATCTGGAGCTCATGATAAAGTCTTTCGAGAGCCAAGATATGGACACTTTGATAGCTCAAAACAGTTTGAGTTGTGTGTGCCCCCCCTTCTTATTAAAATAAGTGTTATGATGATGACAGTGTGTATATCTTCTGCCTCCCAGTGGTCATATTTCACACGTAAATAAATTGTAGTCCATTAAATTAATTGGTTTTTGCCTTATCAATGGGTTAGTGATGCGCACGTTCTTTTCATACCGCATTCATTCAGTGGTGGACAGTGACAAAAATAATTTGTTTCAAGTATCTGTATTCTGTACGTTACTTGAGTATTTGTATTTTTGGATACTTACTGTATGAACAACTCATCACATTATGAACAACTTCCTGGGAATGACCTGGGAACGATTCTATAAATGTCTTCTAAATCCTGACAGTTTTCTGAAAAAGCTATGTTTCTATGTCAGTCGTTCTTCAATTTTTCAAAAATAGCAGACCTACAAACTCGTAGTGCGCCACTCGGTGGCGCGCTATGAGCTTGTAGATCTGCTATTTTTCAATAGCTAAAGCATAACATAATGCTTACACCAAAATGGGTTAAGCCCTATTTCAAATACAGCTTTAGATCTGCTATTTTCACTACTAGACCCGGGGCACCGCGGCCTACTCGGGAACGATGCAAAACGGGATTGGATGTCCCGGGTTATGCAATATCCGTTGTACCCGTTGTCAGAGTACCCGTTGTACTCATCGGTCTGTCTGTGACCTACCTCTGTATCTGTCTGTCTGTTTGTGTCACTTTTATATACCCATATATGGAGATCTCTGTATCTGCCTGCCCATGTCCCCTTCTTACGTGTTTGGTGATGTCACGGGTCTCCTCCGCGTAATTTCGTGCCATAGAGTTATGTCTTGCATGTGCAGTAGTGTCACTACTAAAGTTGGCCACCAGGAGGACAGTGCCTATATAGAGCGTCGCAGTCCCGCCCCCTACCAGGGCCCAGGAAATGATTCTCCTGGGGGGGCCCTAGGGCGGTCCGTGGCAGGACAACTGAGTCAGACGGGGCGTCTCGGTCTCGCTCGGCCGGGGTCGGCACGGAGGAGCCCGGAGAAAGGGGAGTCGGTCCATTTTCCTCATAGACATTACAAAAAAGTATTTATTTAAAAGACGTTTACGCCGCAGACAAAGCCAACTCGCGTTGTGGCAAATCATGTCAACAAATAAAAAATGTTGGGCTGAAAAAATAATTAGAAAGAAGAAAAAAACGGCAGGTTACAACAATTTTTTTGTTGTTTGGTCCAAAATATTGTGTTTGTTGTCATGAGTTGTCACGACTCGAGTTGGCGTTGTCCGCGGCGTAACCGTCTTTAAATAAATACTTTTTGAAATGTCTATGGGAAAAATGCATTGGGAATCATTTCCTGGGCCTGGCGTCGTCATGAAAGAGGGCGGGACTGTGACGCTCTATACAGGCATATCCATTGGATCGGCATCTCATTTATTTAAATGTTAATGCAGCAATACAAAATATAAAAGATGTACTTTGTAATTAGTAACAGCAAGTACTCCAGTATAAGTACTCAAGTACAAATGTGACTGAGCAACTTTCACTTGTAGTGGACTAATGTTTGACCAGGAGTATCAATAGTACTCAAGTACTGATGTTGAGTACTTTGTCCACCACTGCCCATTATTAGAGAGCCAATCTGCACCACCCAAATGACAGTGACAACAGTGACAACAGTAGGGATGCCAGAAAGTGACCATCAGCCAAATCGAATAATCGACAGCTCTGCCGATTAATAAATCGATTAATTGAAGGGTGAAAAACACCCTACTCTACAACTGCCTTCATTTCATCTGATTGTCTGTCTGGCAGGCACTTAACAAGCGATCGTTAACTGTGTCTGTTAGAGAGAGGGACAGAGAAGAGTGGCTTTTCTCAACTTGATTTATACTTATATTCTCCACTCTGATGAAGGTACATGTTCGATATATCATGCAGCCTTACTTATTAGCCTATATTTTGGCAAAAAAAAAGAAAAAAATCATTTTTTTATTTATTTTTATTGATTTCGGAGACTCCGACGATTAATCGGAAAATCGATGAATCGGCGGCATCCCTAGACAACAGTGACATTGCAGTGACAACAGACAACTGTTGAGGATCCCTCAAATCCTTACCGGTATCGCCCTCTGCCTTGAACATCGAAAATGTACTATTTTCACATGATGGCCATTTTGCTCTTACTTCACACACACCTCCCTCCCTGCACTGTATGACGGCTCTTACTTCACACACCTCCCTCCCTGCACTGTATGACAAAAAGTGCTAAATGGCTGCCGTGTGAATACGGTCAATGGCATTCACTGATAAAAGTGTTTCCTTAAATGAAGATAATTTAATGTGTACCCTGCAATTTAAAATGTTGGCACATGACAAAAGGTCTTCCCGTTGGTGCTAATCATTCTCAGCTGTGTTTTTACGTATAAGAAAAGGCCATGGAGAATTATAGACGTGTTTTGGGGGCGGCACGCACACACACACACACACACACACACACACACACACACACACACACACACACACACACACACACACACACACACACACACACACACACACACACACACACACACACACACACACACACACACACACACACACACACACACACACACACACACACACACACACACACACACACACACACACACACACACACACACACACACACACCACTCCAACCAGTGGAATTCTCAGCCTCTTTATTAACCCATTTTGAACTGAGGTCGATTAAAAAAAAAGGCTTCTAAATCCTAACAGTTTTCTGAAAAACGTCAGTGGTGCTCAACCTTTTTCATGTCAAGGACCCCCAGAATTATCTCTATTGGGCCACGGACCCCCATCTCAAAATATGTAGTTCCAGGGACCCACCAGAAGCAAAGATTTTAGTTAAAGATGTTCGCTCTAAATGGTAAATAAATGGTAAATGGTGCATTTATATAGCGCCTTTATCCAAGGCGCTTTACATAGATTGTGCATTACATTCACCCATTCACACACACATTCATACACCGATTGCGGCGGAAGCCATGCAAGGTACCAACCAGCACATCAGGAGCAATTTGGGGTTCAGTGTCTTGCCCAAGGACACTTCGACATGTAGACAGGAGGAGCCGGGATTCGAACCGCCGACCCATGGATCATTGGACGACCTGCTCTACGACCTGCTCTACCTCTTGAGCCACAGTCGCCATATATATTCAATGATTTGCGCCACCTTTTAACGATTTTTCAAAAATAGCAGACCTACAAGCTCATAGCGCGCCACTCGGTGGCGCGCTATGAGCTTGTAGATCTGCTATTTTTCAATAGCTAAAGCATAGCACAATGCTAGCACCAAAAGGGGTTCCCGCCCAGAATGGGTTAATGCGATGGCATTCCTGGAACAGCAATGTGTGTCCCAGATGCTCAACCGGGACAGAATGGGGGAAAACCATGCTGATAATTACAAGGCCCAGAGATGATAGCTCTCGGTTTAACACATCCTCTGTATAACATTCACTCAACTCTCCTCACCATCCGCCCGCCTCATCATGTCCCATAACCATTGTGGTCCTGTTCCTTACAATGTCTTCCATCCATGTGACTAATAACGGCGACCCCTGTCAACAATCATGATGTTTGTTTGTGCTTGCTTTTTATGTTTCCCCCCATGTTTGTTTGTGTGTGTGTGTGTGTGTGTGTGTGTGTGTGTGTGTGTGTGTGTGTGTGTGTGTGTGTGTGTCTGGTCGGCATGTGTTGTCCATCAGTCACTAAGCGCCGTAAGGCCCATCTGAAGAGACTGGACCGCAGATGGACGCTAGGGGGCGTCATCAGCAGGCAACAGAGCCGCGGTGAGATGCTGCGGACACCTCCTGACACCCCCCCCCCCTCCACCCCCACTCCCACCCGCCCACCCCCTAACCAACCGTTATCATCATCATCATCGCTCTGTCACTGGTCAACCCAGGAGGTTTAACACATTCTCTGCCGTGTCGTCCTGTTAATGGGTTCTTTCAGAATTCAATATGGAAGAAGAAAACAGAGAGGGCGACATTTTCTTAGCCACTTAAGTGCCTTACATACAATCATGCAATGCCCTATATACTTTATTAACCCATTTAGGCCTGAAATAAAAATCACACCCGTGTGAACCGAGTGGTGCAAATCCCCCCCCCCCCTCTCTGTATCTCTCTCTCTCATTAGCAGGCAACATGCAGTACTATCTCTCTCTCTCCGTTTCTGGCACAACAGCGCCACTTTTGGTACTCATTGGTACTGGTCACAAACACACAAACATAGTTAGTTGAACACGGACATTGCTGTTCGTTGGAGTGGTTGCACCACTCAAAAAAAACGTTCGCTCTGAAAGAATATATACCTAATCAAAGATTTGTGCCGCATTTTTATGATTTTTCAAAAATAGAAGTTCAAGTGGCGCGCTATGAGCTTGTAGATCTGCTATTTTTCAATAGCTAAAGTATAACAGAATGCTTGAAACACCAAAAGGGGTTCCCGCCCAAAATGGGATAAACAATGAATAGGGAAAATAGCCAAAGTTAACGCCACTTGTGAGCTTGTAGATCGGCTCATTTCGACAAATACATTACATGCAATGTACATCATGACTTCATCATACACCTACAGTATGGCATTAAGATACATAGATTCTTGATAGATTCTTAAAATTGTAATTGCATTCTTGTTTTTTTTAAGATTCCACTGGGTGTGTGTGACCTACAGAAGATGTCCAATATTTTAAAAGTAAAAACTCAAAGTTGCCAGGTCTGCAAATGTCAGTGCATGTTCAGTCTTGTTACCTTACTGTCAAGGTCATGATCACGAACCCGAAACCCACAGAAGTAACCACTAACTGATGCAAACGTAAGCAAAGCATGTAAGCAAAGATGGAATCAGCAACTTTATATAGTGATAAAGAGAAGTGAACCAGCATTATATAACAAAATTGCTCCATGTATTGTAAGTGGTTTATTATCCTCAGCAGAACGTGCCAAAACCATCTTTTCTGAATTACAGAAGGGGGAAAAAAAATCCCTTCCTTCTCATTGGCGTAAACGACCTCGATATGCCATGTTATAGCTTGCAATTGCAAGTTTTTATGAGCAAATGAAAAATGTAAATGTATGTAGTCGTTTTCACAGTGCGGTGGAACCTCAACACGTTTATAATCTTGATTGCTATCAACACCACAGCAGATAAAGACTATAAAGACTTTAAAGAGAGAATGTGCTTGCACATAATTCCCTTTACCAAAATACAGAGGGGTATTTTGACAGGATATGTAGTTGGATTACTGACAGAAGTGCAAGGATATAGGCTATTTGAGTTCAAGCCTAACGTCTAGTGCTTGGCAACAGTTTCCACACAAGTGAAAGTTGGTGTCTCTGGAGTGCAGAGGTTGTTCCACCCTAGGAACAAAATCCTGCTTAAAAAGAAAAAAAAGTAATTGAGTACACTTTTTTTTTTAAGAGTAATGCAGGCGATGCATGCTGTGGTTAACATAATATCTGATTCAGAATTTCCCCCACTGACCTGAGATCAGATTCTAAAAATGTCTTCTACATCCTGACAGTTTTCTGAAAAAGCTATGCTTCTATGTCAGTCGTTCTTCGATTTTTCAAAAATAGCAGACCTACAAGCTCGTAGCGCGCCACTCGGTGGCGCGCTATGAGCTTGTAGATCTGCTATTTTTCAATAGCTAAAGCATAACATAATGCTAACACCAAAAGGGGTTCCCACCCAAAATGGATTAAACATCACTAAAGGTTGAGGGGAGCCACATGAACAGGGTTTCCCTGAGTGGGAAGTGTTCTTCTACTACCTCTGAAACAAGGAGACCGGAAGACCCAGAATTCAGAAGAGAGCAGAGCAAAGCATGCAGGATGTGTCCTTTAACCTTCCATTTGCATACCAGTATCTGTATTTGGAGCTTTGTCTTTTAGATCTGCAGTTCAGACGATTAACCATTCTGTATGATCGAAAGTCTATAGACTCCTTGTTAATATACTAACATATTAATATAATAATATGTTAGTATATTAACAATGTAACTACAGTATGGCACATCTGCAGTGGCACATCTGGAAGGTGGTCTACCCACTCTTCCATTGAGAAATGTATACCCTGGTGTTGAGTAGGACAGGGCTGGACTGGGACAAAAATTCGGCCCGGGCATTTTCGCGTGAATTTGGCCCAGACCGGCCCACCACAACCAGCGCGCAGATAGCAGAAACTCTACCACCCACTCCGTCGAGGCACACACACAAACAAGCCCTAATACCACCACTTTTACAGAACAACATAAATGATACAAACAGTAGTGGCCATAAGCAACATAATATTATGTGGCCCCACCCCTGCACTGCACCGCCGGGGGGGTCAGGGGGGGCGCTACCTGGTGGCCTGCCGCCTATTGGCCTGCCTGCCTGTCAAAAAAAAAAAAGTTGTTTTTTTTTTTAATCATGGCGGCCCCCTACGGTCGCGGCCCACCGGGAAAATGCCCGGTATGCCCGGTGGCCAGTCCAGCCCTGGAGTAGGACACCTACTGGTTAACAAGTTGTACTGCCAGAAGTTCATGAGCACAAATATCTCCCCAGGCCAAGTGAGGACTGACTCTTGCCTGAGTGGTAGAAATGTGGTCTCTCGTGTAGGGGATACCATAGGGTTTGAAATGACTCACAGGTAGGATAATCAAAGTTATCCCAAAGCCATTCACCCCTTTTTAGAACTTGCGGAGGAGGAACGACGGTTACAAAATAAATCAAAAAGATTTACAGTCCTCTATTCTGACAGGTTAGCTTACAGGCGGCCATCTCTGTCTCTTCTATTTTTAAATGATCTTTTTTTTCCTGTGCTGTTATATGGTGAGGAGAGACCTCTGCTCTGTAATGGCATGAAAGACTGTCAAGAGTTTGCCCCTTGGCCTCTTGGGAAGTCACAAATCAACATGGTGCCTCTGTTTGCTGCTACCTGCAGAGTTATGAGATGCTAGCTGAAGCTGTCCCAAAGCCAGAAGTCTGTGTTGTGTCACTTATTGTACTTGTGTTTGACACATAGGCCTAAGTGTCAAATAGAGTTTACCATAGAGTTTCACAGTGTAGTTACCCTTGATCAAAGTAAATGTCAGTGACTACCGACTACTATTATTACATACCATTGTGCCATGTATTTGACGAGAAAGAAATATTGCCTGGGATTCTGATGATACCATTATGACATTTTTAGATATGCATCACTTCCTTTTTTTCTTCTCTCTCTCTCAAGATAAAAACCTTTAGATCTTTTTATCTTCTTGAATAATATCCAGACTGACATGCAGCCTTTCTCACAACCTTTTCTCCTCTGACCTTGGCAGAAGAGAAGTATGTAACAGTGCAGCCCTACACCGGCCAGGGGAAGGACGAGATTGCCTTTGAGAAAGGAGTCATTGTGGAGGTGATACAGAAGAACCTAGAAGGCTGGTGGTTCATCAGGTAATGGTCGGGTTTTGATTGATTGATTGAAATATTTATTAACAGTTTGCAGAATTACAGTACATTTCAAAGCACAAACTCAATACAAAGACTGTTAACTGTGAGTGGACAACCCAATTAAGCATTACACTTGTTTACAAGAGGGTCCACCTTGTTCAATTCATCAAATCACGGTTCCAGATAATGTGACGGGGCAGACATGAGACATGTTTGGTTCACTTCCTTTTCATATCTTATATATATACATAATATCACATTATGCATGTCCCTCCCTCTTTTGACCAATTCTGCCTTGGTACCTCCCAGGTACCAAGATAAGGAGGGCTGGGCTCCAGCCTCCTATCTGAAGCAGGCGAAGGATGAGCTCTCCCCCCGTAAGAAGACGGTGACTGGTCCAGTGGAGATCATTGGCAACATCATGGAGATCAGCAACCTGCTCAACAAGAAAGCCCTGAGTGAAAAGGACGTGCAGACTGAAGGCCTCCCGGAGGAGAGCCCCCGTGTGCTTAGGAGGGAGATCAGCCTGCCTATCCCCTGCTGTGACACCAGCCCTGGCAACACACCACAAGAAGCGAAGAGCAAAGCAGAGCCTGCTTCTCCAGCTGTAGCCCGTGTTGCTCCTCACAGAGTTGAGATCGGTACGTTGCATTTGTGTGACTTGTTTGCTCATACTTGGGAGTGTGCCATGGCATCTGCCCGTAAAAGTAGTAATAACAATGACATGCATCTCTGTTGTTTTTGGGAACAGGTTCACCAATTCTCAGGCAAAAACCACCACCCCGAAGAGATGCAACCTTGGTATGTTTTCTTCCTCCTTTTCCACACATGTTCTTTGGTCCACAGCATAGCGTTATAATTAATTGTGCCACTCTCATTTTAGGGATTCCAAATGCCTTCACCTCCAGAGCCCCCTACTGTTGAAGCAGAGTATTACACTATTGCAGAATTCCAGTCGTGTATATCAGATGGTATCAGTTTTAATGGAGGACAGAAAGCCGAGGTAAGCTAAATCAGATATTCAAGATGTTCCTTTACATGATCATCTTGTTCTTGCATAATAATCACACACATATCATCATCATCATACTATAATCATCATACTATAATTCAGTCAATGTCTGAATGTGTCTGTCTGTGTGTCAGAAACACTGCCGTAGCTCCTCACTGCCTGCACCAATCACTCCCACTTTTCACACAGGCATTGACCATAATAATATGGAGGTCTTAACGAAGCTTAACTAACCCTTTAACAAATTATAGATTAATAATGAATTTATTAGTGAATTAAAAACGCACCCAGAGCGCAAGGGGGAGGCAATATCTCACAACGGGTAAGGGCTAGTATTTATAAAGCAGTGGAATCACCTTAGCAATGGCACTAGCTTGTGTTAAAGAACAAGTTGAAGGATATTACACTGGCACCGATATTAAACTGACTCTTTCTTGGGCATGTATCATCAGGTGATTGAGAAGAACTCTGGCGGCTGGTGGTACGTCCAGATAGGAGAGAAGGAGGGCTGGGCTCCCTGCGCCTATATCGACAAACGGAAGAAGCCAAACCTGAACCGGAGAACGAGCACACTGAGCCGACCCAAAGTTCCACCCCCGGCTCCACCCGTTAAGAAGCAGGACTCGGTAGAGACTGCGCCCCCCAGCAGTCCTGGCTCTGAGGCTCCAGAATCCCCCGTGTCTCCTGGCACTAGGCCTGTGTATGAGGAGCCAGAATATGATGTCCCGGCAATCGGCGACCTGGACATGGAGTCCGAGTTTGAATTCCTGCGAGGAGACAGTTCCTTGGTGGACAGCAAGAACGAGGACACCTCGTCAGAGAAGGGTTTTCAGCCCTCTCCCAAGCCCTCGCCAGCTTCGTCGCTTCACAGTGCCTCCTTCAAGATGGGCGAGTCGTTTGAAGAGGGCGAGGCAGAGGAAGAGTGTATTTATGAGAACGACGGCTTCAGGCCCTTCCGAGAGACTCCGGAGAGGCAGTGCAGCGGAGACTCTAATTCCTCCAAGACAAGTGTCGTGTCTGAAAATGGCAGGGCCGCAAATTTAAAGACCACTTTAGGGGGAAGAAGAGCCGGAGGGAACAAGCTCAAGATCAACTTGAATGGGAGCACGTCTTCGACCAAAGCTGGGGAGGCCTCCAGTCATACATCTGCCTCTAATGAATCCACGCCAGACCTGTCCCAGCAGTCCAGACCTAAGAAAGACCAAGAGGAGAACAAAACGCCCTCTTCCACCAAATCTTCTTCTAAACCTAAGCCGGTAGTAAGGCCTAAACCCCAGCTGGCCAAGGCCTCCAGTGCAGAAAAGATGGACATCAGCACCCTAAGAAGACAGCTAAGGCCAACAGGGCAGCTAAAGAATGGCCCCAAGGCCTCCAAAGGAGAGGACTCAGAAACTGCTTCGGTTATCTCCTCCGAGGACTCCTTCTCTTCCCAAAGCACGTCGGACATCTCCATCTATTCCAAGGGCAGCCGGGGAGATTCTGACCTGGAGGGTTGCAGCCTTTATCGCACAACAGACCCTTATGACAAGGTCCAAGAATGTGAGCTCAGCTTCCCTGCAGGGGTGGAGGTGGAAGTCGTGGAGAAGCAGGAGAGTGGCTGGTGGTTCGTCCGTTGGGGCGATAGCGAAGGCTGGGCTCCAACTTACTTCCTGGAGCCCGTCAGGCAGCCGGATGACATGGCTGCTGGGTCAGAGTCCGACGGTACCCCCACCAAACCGGGCAGCTTGAGTAAGTCTAACAGCCTTGAGAAGAATGAACAGAGAGTCCAGGCCCTGAACAACATCAACCAGAACCTGAAGAGAGTCACACCACCCGTACCCTCCAAGCCACCGGGTGGAATCTCCAAACCCACCGGTCTAGTCAACGGATCTCTGAAGCAGAATGCTATCAAACAGCAGCAGGTTGTCAGACCTCAGTCTGTGTTCATATCAGCCCCCATCGTGGACCGGCCCAGTCCCGTCAGTTCTCTCAGGAGGAATGAATCCCTCAACTCCACTGACCACCCACGCTCCAGCCCCACTGTGCGGCGGAATGCCTCCTTCGGCATGGTGCCACGCAACACAGCGGCGGTCATTAACACAGTATTATCCAACAGGAGCAGACCTGGTACTGGTAGCTCAGAGTCTCTCGGCCACGTCTCTCCCAAGAGCGCTCTCCCGGTATCCACAGTGAAGCCAAAGCCCCACATCATCCACAACAACCTCAGAGAGATGTACGTCTCCATAGCAGATTACCACGGTGACGAGGAGACCATGGGATTCCCAGAGGGGACCAGTCTGGAGGTTTTGGAACGAAACCCCAATGGCTGGTGGTACTGCAAAGTTCTAGACAGTGGCAGGCCAAGGAAAGGATGGGTTCCCTCGAATTACCTTGAGAGAAAGCACTAGCGCTCATGTTCGGAGCTGGCAGAACTCTGGACGTGTGTATAAAGACTACTTACACAGGAGGCATTTATTTGTGTGTTTTATAAAAAGGTTAACAATATAATGTCAAGTAAGAATTTAAACCATAATAGGTACCTCTGCCGGCATTAGCTGTGCAGGTCAACTTGTGATATCTCCAAAAGTGAAATTGTGTAAAGGTAATGTGTTTGATACGGCACCTGGGACATGCAATGGGAGCCATACTAAGGCTTGGTGATAACCAAAAAGAACACCAATACGAGCAAGAACTATTTACCTTTTAAGTAGTTTGCTATACCATTTTAAAGAGATTACTGTTAACTTGAAACACCCCAACTGCCTGAAAGTAATTCAGTTCTTCAGTTTTAAATCCTTGAACATTTCTTTCAGTTTATATGGTTATGTTCTTGATTTCACTTTAAAGCACTTAGCTTACAGCATGTCTGAAACGCTTCTATTATAACGACAATGCCTTGGGCTGTTGAAAATAACATTCTTTTCTGTATTTTGTAAGTAAAATAATCTAATATTTCTTTGCCAGAGCTTCTTTGCGTTAGTCTCTCCCTGATATTGTCTTTTTGCATGTATTTACTTTTACCTACATGTGAAATTTAATATTTTGCCTATTTCAATATTTTTTATATTTTGCCTAATGAAACTATTTGTATGCATCTGCTTGTCACGACATTTCCCTATTCCTCAATCTGTTTAGAGCCCATCAAGGATCTGTCAGAAAAGTCCCTGATGATCCTAACATAGATTTGAATTAAAATATCAGTAATTTCTTCTCTTTATTTGCTAGATATTGTCAAAAATGTTACTCCCCTGAGTAACCGATATTTATTCATTACTCAAAAAAAAAACACATTTTGTACATGATGGTCTGGATAATGAAATGTTCTCGTATATCAGCATAATTTCTTTCCTCTATATTATTATTTGATTCACGACTGTTCACGACTACAACAATTATCCCCAAAAGGACTCGATATAAAGCATGTTAACCTACAGTTTCTGCTGGGCAGTACAACTGACACAAAGCTTAAACCTGGAGTAGTGTCAGGAAACTCACTCACTTTTGTTTCATGGTAACTACATTATGTGACCAATGATGATAATGAAGTGCCAAATGAATGAAGTAAATAAATGCACTTTTGCACAATAATATGTGCATCATTTTAATTTGCATTTCTCACAGGTAACGGGTTATTATATGTGATATTCTTTGTGATTGTCTTTGTTAGTCATGCTATGGTTTTAATCATTGTTAGGACAGGGGTTCTCAACCCATGGGTCGCGACCCCTCGGGGGGGGGGGGGGGGGGTCGCCAAATTATTATAAATAAATAAATAAATATATTTTTTTTTGCAACTGAATGGCTGGAAAGTGGAAATGAAGAGTTTACATATAGTACACATAGTACATGCATACACCTTCCCTAATGATTATATCTGGTTTCAGTATTTATTTATGGTGTATTGTGTATTTATGGTGTATTTTATTAAGGATATTGTAGCAGTAAATTTATATTGGGGGTCGGGAGGGGGTGGGGCGGGGGTCCCGAGACATTGCCAAAGCATTTCCGGGGGTCCCCAGCCAAAAACGTTGAGAACCCCTGTGTTAGGACATGAAGCAGCAGGCCAAGGACCGTCAGCTTGTGAATAGCAAGTTGCAGTGCAGCAGCGGCAGTTTCGCTGAACCTTCTCTTTAGTATGTGTTGTAAAGCATCACTTTTTACTACCCTTTTTTTTTTTTAGATTTGATTAAGTGCCCAAAATGCTAAATGATAATGGCATCTATTTGGTATAAAAGATAATGTGCCATAACGTGAACAATTTATGAGCATTTGGGTCTAAAGCCTTTAACCCCTTTTGGTGTTTAGCTATTGAAAAATAGCAGATCTACAAGCTCATAGCGCGCCACCGAGTGGCGCGCTACGAGCTTGTAGGTCTGCTATTTTTGAAAAATCATAAAAATGCGGCACAAATCTTTGAATAGGTATATTCTTTCAGAGCGAACATTTTTTTTATTTCGACGTCAGACCTAAATGGGTTAAGGGCAATGTTTTGGTCACAGGGGATAGTATTACACCTATACTGTACTGCGTATAACGGGTTTGAAAGTAGTGCTGCACAATTAATTGAAAAAAGATGGAGATCTAGATTCAGACATCCATGCAATCTCCTTTCTAAATTTGAGCAAGAATGGTGCAGCACTAGCTGGCTGTCCAATTCATTTGAGTTACTCTTGTGTTTTTGCTACAAGGGAGAGACTTTAAGAGATGTTTAAAGGAGAATTCCATGCTAGAAGGCTTTCTTATCTTGGCTTTATTTGTAGTTGTTACGTCCCTAACAAAGAGGTCCAGGAGTTATTTTGTGCAAAAGTGCATTATTGGCTATTTCCCCTAATATAGGCTAAGCCCTCAATGGGAGTTGGGTTTTTGTGCTAATTCGCTTATTTCCATCGAAATAAATAGTAAAGTGTGCCACTTGGGATACTATTTACATTATGAAAAGAGGATATATACAAAATAAAAGATTTTTGAGCGATGGAAATAAGCGAATTAGCACAACACCCCATAGCCCCATTCAATTCAATGCAATTCATTGAGGGCTTATGGTATAGGGGAAATAGCCAATAATGCACTTTTGCACAAAATAACACCTGGACCTCTTTGGTGGGGACGTAACAACTACAAATAAAGGTAAGAAAGCCTTCTAGTATGGAATTCTCCTTTAAGTCAAGCACTTTGATGTTGTCTGTTTAAAGCCACAGTAGTTGGCTCCATGTGCCACATTTTTAATGTAGTAATGTTCAGCAACTACAGAAATGAAAACCGTGTGAGAATCGTGATCTCAATTCTTGTCGAATCGAGATTCACGTTTGAGCAAGAATCGTGCAGCACTATTGGAATGGTAAAGTGGGCTATAACAAACATTAACATACTGTACTATACTGTAATGTCACTGGTCAGTGAATTTCAGATCAACTGGCCAACTCGCTGAGGAGAAACACGGATGAAGATAGAATTACAGAATGACTTGACTGACAGAACAGATAAAACTAGAGAAAGTGCCCAGGTCTCCACCAGGAGGATAGGAGTGTGTGTGATGTTTGGCAAAATGTTTAGGAGTAATATAAGTGTGTGTGTGTGTGTGTGTGTGTGTGTGTGTGTGTGTGTGCGCGTGACACGGCTTGGCCTGTTGTAGCGCCACCATGAGGCTGAGTAGTTGTGGCGATTTGTACAAAACGGGTACAAAGCGGGCTACTCCTGAAAAGTTTAGAAGCCAATCGTAGGCAATGAAGGTGGATTATGAGAAATCAAACAAACCCGTCTTGATCACATGACTATGGAGAGCATGTGTACCGATTTGCGTGAAATTTGGATAACATCTGAAGGAGTAATATTAGAAAATGTGTTTTACATATGTCGGCCTCCTGGTGGCGCTATAAAGAGCAGATGTGAAAAATTCCAGGCAAAGGTTTTTCCTTGGCCTCTAGGGAGTTGGCATACAAAGTTATCCACAAATCCGTGCAGTTGGAGGTAAAAACACTTTTCGGCCAGTTATAGCGCCACCATGAGGCTGAGTTGAAAATGTTAACGTGGCATTTCTTCCTCGGCCTAGTGGGAATGTGCGTGCGCAATTTCACGGAAATCAGACGATGTGTTCATGATTTGCAGCATTTTGTTTGAAACTGAGCACTCCTGCAAACTTTGGAAGCCAATCTTAGCCAATCAGGATGGAGTCTGAGAAATCTGAAAGACCCGTTTCGTTGAATGGCTCTAGAGAAACTGTGTACCAATTTGCGTGATGTTTGGACAAAATCTGTAGGTGTACTGTCCAAAAACTTGTTTTGCACAAAGCGGCCTCCTGGTGGCGCTATAACAGGCCGTTCTGGAATTTTTGGGGCAGAGGTTCATCGTTGGCATCCAGGGAGTGCGTGTGCAAAATTTGGCATCGACCGGGTTAACGGTGCCGGAGATTAGCTGTTCACAGACGGACGGACACACGGACGGACGGACACACGGACGGACGGACACACGGACGGACGGACGGAGTGCAAAACATACTCTCTCCCCATGCCTTCGGCCTGGTGGAGACAATGAGAATAAAGTTACAGAGTGAAAAATCTCGTTGAGTCTATTCAAAGTAAAGGAAATGTTTGACAAAGGCAGGAATTCATGTTTAAGGTACTTACCTTAAGCATGAATTCCTGCCTTTGTCAAACAACATTTCCCACTTCTCCCAAGAAACACTGTTCTAGTAAAACCTGTATTTTGACTTTGGCTTAGGTGGATTTATTTCAGTGGTCAGTGGCCAGCTTAAGATAGCATCTGACAGAGTCAAGGTTTGAATTATGAACGTGGCATTGCAGGCCCACAGTCAGAAGCTATACAAGTGTATTTTCCAACATTGGAAAACAGCATGGTATGCTGAACCTGAAATGTATGAACCTGAAACATGACAAGATTTACAACCCTGTAGGATTATCATGTCAAATGTGTTGGATGGACTGCTTCATCCACATTCAGTCTAGACACAAGATTTTGCAGCTTAGTGCTACGTAAATTATACGAGTGTCTTAGATATCACCTGTCGTTGGGAATGTTTGTTGCTTAAAATGGAAATGGAAATCCTCAAAATTAGTGATGCACCGAATATTCGTCCGCAGAAAATATTCGGCAGAAAATGGCTAAAAATGCATTTTCGGCCTATTCGGTTTCGAACCGAATAGGCAGAAAATATATCACCGAATAGTGTATGCAATTAATGCATTCAAAAGAGCTGAATAAATGTTTTATGGACCCATAATAGTGATTATTATTTAAGTTAAGTTTTGCCATAACCATTTATTTTGCCATAAATCAGGTAGCTTTAAGGTACGGCCATGACAGCAATGGTAGGAAAAAATATATATAATATTAATCTTAATCGGATATTCGGTTTTCGACCAACTGTTTCCTATATTCAGTTTCGGCCAAGAATTTCCCTAAAGAGAACAATGAGGTGAAAAGGAAGGCACTGGAGTGACTCGGCCTGCTTTGATGCCTTTTTATTAGGTGCAGAGTACAGAGATGGACAACGTTTTGAGGTACAGTATACTACATCTTCCTGATGAAGATGTAGTGTCCTCTCTTGCCATTGTCCTGTTCCTGTGATGCACTCGACCTGCGTAGCTTTACCTGGCTGATGCGGTGGAACTGAAATAAGATAAAGAAACCCTAAGGAAGTACAATATGTCACCTAAAAACGGAGAGCTAGGTTATTAAGATTGTTTAACCAGTTCATATTTATATAATGTACTGTACATATAGGCCCAATAGTAGTGTCCCTGATTTGAATCCAGCTCATAACTGGTGCGACTTGATAACCCTCTCTCTGTACTGCCTTTCCTACTGTACTGCCTAATAAAGCAAGAAATGCTTTCCAAAAATAATCTTTAAAAGACAGGAAAAGTGGCACAAGGTACAAGGCCTGACTACACAATGACGTGAGAAACATGTCCTCTTGAGGCAATTCGACAAAAGGTTGAAGTAAGTTACTTTCTCATGGCTCAGCTAATAGTATGGCAATGTTGGCAGGTTGTGTTCAGTGCTTGTGTTTCTTGTCATGTGAAAGGTCAAAGATTTATATGTTCATTATGTATCAGGGCCGCAAGGCTTTCAAACATTTCACAAATAGGAGCTTACAGTATGATTTTTCTACATAGTTGAAAATAAATCTTTTATATAGGCCTAACAGCCTTAGCTGTTAGGGGCTGAATGGATTGGTCATTTGCAATTAAATTACAATGGCTGACACAACACAAAGCTAATGTATTCTGAAGACATTAAGCCGGTACAACTCTCCATGGCCTCTGGAGGGCAGCAACAACCAACAGCTCACTGAAATTCTCTCTCCCCTCTTTTTATCAACAAACTGAGACAATTGGTGTGTGAGGGAGTCATCGTATCATCATGACTTTGCTTTTTAATCATTTCTCAGCACAAAATGAGAACATTTTGCTCATATTGATATAATTGCACTTGTCAGCAGAGGCTGGCTCTTGACACAGTACATCTCTCTCTTCTCTTTCTCAGTGCTCAAGGAAAGGACTTTCTTGTACAAAGCTTAAAGTCTTAACAGCAGCTGATGCACAAACACAAGCACTCAGCATGTGGTGTCTGATTGAGGGTGGAAATCATTAGTACTCCACCTTTCTGGAATACAAATCCGATATCCTTCCTGAATCCTGACACATCACAAATGCATTTTGACCAAGCGACTGGTGAGAGGAGATATCAGACAAGCCCTTTAAGCCTTTCGAAAAAGGGTGGCCATGGTTCACCGAGAGGTCTGAGTGGAAAGTCTGCGTGTACACACAGACACCAGAGAGATATACTGTATAATAGATATAATGTCACTTTCACAAACCCCGGCTGTGTATGCCCCAACACTCAGCCCCCCCCCCCCCCCCCCCATCCAACATCCATCCCCCTGAGAATACTTGGCCATGAACAATGGCCGCCGCCGCTGCCTGTTTCATATCCAGACGTCACAGGGCAGTATTTGTACGTATCGGAGTGCAGTGTAAAACAGTCCCACATTAGCGCGCCAGGCCCAGCAGAGTAGTAAATAACAGATGATGTTCACTCTGGCCAGGTCTACATACCTCGGCTCTAAACAGTTTCTGTGTGAGTTATGGCTGTTTACTAAAAGCCTCTTGTCGTTGTTATTCATGTGCTGGGATGTAACACGAGGCATATACTACCGTGCAGAATGAGCAGTCCCTTTGAGCATTAGAGAGTCTGAGTGAAACGTGACTGCCTTTTTTATTGGCCATTTTTAATTTCCATGGAAAATCAGTGTAATTCCATCATTAAACACTTGACTGGAACAGCAATGAGGGAAAACAGGGAGCTGTTGGAAATGCTAGTCTCTTCAGATACAGGCACACAAGTATTGGCCTAGGTTAAAGGGACATTTCACCCTTTTTGCAAAAAATGATATGTTAATGACGTTTAGAAGATTTAGAACACTCTCCTGGGGGTCTTTATGTGTGTAATTTGTGGTTTTAGATATTTTAGATTTTAGCAGTGAGCCCAGTGTCTCTGATGTCATGGACACTGGGCTCACTTACTTCCTGGACTACAATTCCCATAATGCTTTGGTGCACTGCTCCTCCTTGTGGATAGGGGTGGGCAGTCTTACTGAGACAACACGTAGTCCTGGAAGTAAGTGGGCCCAGTGTCCATGACATCAGAGACACTGGGCTCACTGCTAAAATCTAAAATATCTAAAACCACAAATTACACACACAAAGACCCCCAGGAAAGTGTTCTAGATCTTCTAAACGCCATTAACATATATTTTTTTGCAAAAAGGGTGAAGTGTCCCTTTAAGGACATTATAAGGGCTTAGTCCAAATTCGCCCAAATCCCCAGGGTACAGGGGCATTATCCACATTAAATGGATTAATAGTACATACGAGTAGTAGAGTAGTAGAGTACACTAGTTTAGTAAACTAACTAAGTGCTTGGTTTAGCTAGAAAAATAAGAAATTATCTGCAAATTACTGTATGAAACAATGTTATCCAACAAATAAGAAATTTGCAGGTATCAAAAGCCAATACCAAGTGTTGTAGACCAGGCACAATTGTGGAAAATGTGCTGTGCTGAAGTCGAATTGATTTGTTTTTTAAGACTATCAAGGGGTTCTGAATTCAAATTTGCTATATGCCCAGCTTAAAAATGGCCAATAATATTGATATATCCACATTTGGTACTACCGAACGAACAACATGGAAAAATGTGACTCCAGTTGAAATCTAGCTATGGGAAAATGAACTGGAACAGGATACACGTCGTACACCTTCTGGAAACCCAGAACTACAGTTATGCACAGAGCCTATCAATGTACTACTAAATGAGTACACCTGGCCATAGGCAACACATTCCTTTGTATGTTTCAGTTTAAATAAGTGACTTTAAACATTTATTGTTAATTACTTTTTTCACACCCCTAGTTGTTCTCAACATCACACCGATCACAGTAGTGTGAGGTTGTGCCCTAGACCAGTGGTTCCCAAACATTTTAGCTCGAGACACCAAAAGAGAAATTTGATGTCTCCTCGGGACCAAAATCTACAAGCTTGTACGACCACTACTTCTTAATTGTTCCCCTTTAATTATTGGAATAAATGAAAAACAAACGTTTTGAAAATCTTTTGAAATAATAATTAAAACAATGGTCCATGACCCAGATATGGGTCCCGACCCACTGTTTGGGAAACAGTGCTGTAGTAGACTAATCTTATACAAAGGTGATGTAATGTCAACTGAAAAAAGTGTTGATGTGACTCATGATGGCACTTTTATATTTGTAAATACATTATGTCGGTTGAGTAACACGGTGCCACAAAGTATAGGCCTACATTTTAAGTGCTTAATTTGTCCACAGGAAAAGCATTTCAAGTTGCTGTCTGTGTTGGTTTATCACAACCGGGCATGAATTCAATATACACAAATATAACAGTCAAATTAACTATTACTAAGTCACAATACTCATTTCCCAGGTAATTCTGTATGTTGTACAATTGTGTAATCTCCATCATACATTAGTCAATCGTAAATACTGACAGTATCAATGTAGCTATACAGCTAACATCATTTAAGGAAAGTCTGTCTGAATGAATATCTGAAACACATATCCTCACTCGCTGCACCAATCGCTCTGAATTTCCACACAGGCACAGACCATTACATTATGGAGTTCTTAAAGGACCACTTCACCACTTTTCAACCCATCTTCATATAATAGGTATACTCACTAATAATCATGATAAAATACTACCATTTTTTTTCTACTCAGTCTGTGCCTCATAGGAGGGCTGTGGGCAGAAACCCGTCCACCAGTGACATCATCGTTAGGCAGATTTTTTTAGACATTTTTTTTAACACAAATGTTTAGATCGTCTGATCGTGAGAACAATGGCTTCCTTTTTTGCATTGCAACTTTTCAGGACTAGAAAGCCTGCAGTTTCTATTAGCCTGGATTCCCCATTGATGATGTCACTGGTGGACGGGTTTGTGAACTGCCCACAGCTCTCCTATGAGACACAGACTGAGTAGAAAATAATTGTGCCAAAGCCCTTTTTTCAACTTAATAAATGTAACACTGTTAATTAAATGTATTAGTGAATACATTTTTCCCCATAGACTTATAATGGGAAAATGCAAAAAGTCACATTCAAGTATTTTTCTCTCAGAAACCGGAAGGTTAATAATTATTAAAATTAATGTAATAAATAATTACATCATGGTGGGGCTATAACAGTCCACTTTACATTTTGCCTTATAACTCTTGAACCATAGGTCATAAAATCTAAATTTCTCTTTCCCTGGATTACTTGGGTAATGACACATCTCCCCATATAGGCCACGCCCATTTGCGTCAGCCGTCAGGATCGATTTCTTTTTGCTCTTCCACCTACAGATTTTGTCCAAATCTCACAAATGAAAACACCACAGGCAGATGTTTAATAGTCCGTATCGTTCGGCCGTAATCGGCTTCCAAATTTTGTGGGAGGGGCCCATTTCACAAAAAATGCCACAAATCACAAACGGAATGTCCAATCCACCCCAAATTTGAATCACATGTCGAGGGCGCCTGTGCGGGTCTCTCCTCCTTCTCTGAATCAGAGAGCCAAAAGCAATTCCATTTTCATCCATAGCCCCCTATGGATGCCGCAAATGCAAACAAATACATTTGTAAAGCCTGTTTACACCTCAAAATACATACATCAATAATATGATTAAATCGCATTGCCCACACTGTACATCATTTGGTGTTCATATATTCGAAAGGGTAAGGACTAGTAGAAATAAATGTATATCACGGATATTTCAAACATGGCCGTTGTCTTTACTACCAGGTGGCAACACTAGCATGGAGCCATTAATGATGGAAAGATGTTTGCATGCTATTAGAATATTTATTTAACCCTTAGAAGAGCAAAGACGCCAATTGGCGTCTTCATCAGAATTCCGTAAATGAGCAATGACGCCAATTGGCGTCTTTCTCTTTTTTGATTAATCTAAACATATTAATATGCTCCGAAGCGCTGTTTAAATTCCTGAGCTTATATTCCAACTACATTACCCAGAAAACCCGTGTCACGTGACACACGTGTACGTGTTGCCATTGGAAGCTGGTCCCACCCCCTGTAAACAGTGGGGGCAGAGGGAGTCTTCATAGTTTTCATTGTTTTGCCTGTTTTGCCGTCTCGCCCGAGCGATTTTCTAGCAGAAAAAGTTGAAAGCAGTACTATTTATTTGAGCGAGTTTTGTGGTAGTAGTATTGATCCATACGCGTCCCAGTCGCCTTCTCCAGGCGGAGTAGCCCTGGTCCAGTGCTTACAGCGAGACTCGCTGCTCCCTCCCTCCTTTTTTCATTGTCTCCCCATCGTCGTCCGATGAGCTATACCGGGAAACCATTGAAGACGATCAACCCGGAATGTTTTGAGGTAATCTTATTGTAGAAAATGCCCTTCTATAGTGATCAGAAATCATAAGATGATCGCTACAAATAGATGCTTGGATAATTACTACTACTAGTCAGATCATGACGCCAGAATGACTCACCACGATGGCCCCCAGCCATTAGCCAGCACCAAAGGTGCTGGCTAATGGGGGGGTTGGTGTCGGTCGGTGCATTGGTGCTGGCTAATGGCTGGAGGGTGGTGTCGATCGGTTGGTCGGTGCAGTACAAATGTATCGTAGCAGGCATGCACGCATGGCAGTACAAGTATTTTATATTGTAGCGTGCCTTATAGGCGATCTGATCTTTAGAGTAATGTTCGCTCCTTTTATTTACTGTCTACAAAGACGGAGAACAAACATGCATCATTTACTGAAGCAACGCGTGGTTATAATGACCTTGCTACAAGGATCGGAGGGGGGACGGGGAGTGAAGCTAACAGTAGCGTATTATATAAGATCTGTATGACGTTTCATTGACGTCTGAGCTTGCATGATAATCGCATTCATTGTATATTGTATACAATCATGATTGTACATTGTTTAGTGTGTCTCCGTGTGATGATGATGATGACGATGATGTCAGATAGCCTACGTCCCCCCCCCCCCCCAACTGGCTATTGGCCGGGCTGACTACAGCTAAATGTTTATTTTTATATATTTAGAACTGGCATCAGATGAGGAGGAGGATGATGATGATGATGATGAAGACGAAGAGTCAAGACTGCGATGGAGTTCTCCGACACTGAACCGGATGCATTCATTCATTTCAGTTGTTGTTTTTTTTTAATTTAGCCTACACACACACACACCGTCAAGAACAACTGGAATGCAGTGGTTTGGGGACACTGGGGAGTTTGGGGACAACTGTTTTGTATGTAGGCCTATTTATTTTCTGTAATATTTATTATAATTGTATTATGTTAGTAGTCATAAAAAATAAAAGACGCTTTTACAATGAGTTAGACCTGTCATGGCTATTTTGTTCACTATTCTGAGGTTTATGGTTTGACTAAGCGAGTTTCAACTGTGATTTACTCTGTAACGGTAGATGGTAAGAACCCAATTTTTTGTTATAATACAGTATACATTCAAGTCTATATTTTGATACATATCATGGGCACAAAGTCATATCAAAACAATGTCCTTGGATGTGTTTTTTATCAAAACTGTTTCTTCACAACAGGTTTTTGAGATACATGCATGAATAGACAAGGTACTGGTAAGACTATGTAAACATGGTATATATCAAAATGTGCGTTAGAATGTCTAATTTTACCCCAAAAAAGAATTGAGTTTATATGATGTTCCATTTCAGAGCTAGGGGGACTTTTAGCTGGATAGGTCAGATTGATCATGACTGACCATGCTATTTATAGATGGCAAAATATCTACAGTGGTACATGTGAGAAACTTTTTATTTTATTTTAATTGAACTAGACAACTCACCCTTTAAAATGAGATATTGCATGGCTATGTACGCCCAGCAGAAAAAAAGTTATTTAGAAAATAAAACTTCAACCGGGCATAACTTTTTTTGTTGTCCTAGAAACACTACCCAGTGTAAATGCAGGCTCTTTTAAATGGCTTCCAACACAAAAACTAAACATTTTATCAACTCAGTTCATTTTTTTCCTGGAAGCAGACAAGCCAAGCTTTCTCTGACGGTCTTTCGTTGTCACACATTCACAACAGAGAATTTTCAATAAATCATTAAAAAACGCCATTCTGCCATAGAGAAGTCCACAAACTATATAGAAATCCTTGAAACTCTCAAAGAGTTAAGGGTTGCTTCACTCTGAATACATTTTTACCATTCCAGCTGCACTTCCAGACTTCTGTGTGGATCACAGGCATACGTTCAAAGATGTGATTAATTGTTGAAAAATATGTAAATAATAGCCTTAGGAATTATTCCCTCAAGCTGAGAATGGCAATGCAACTGTTTATTTCCGCTCCCAGCCTTGATTACTATATTTACCCAGGGTATCTGGGCTAAGCTCAAGAACTTGTTTCCAGCCAGGCCCTGCTCATAGAACACATTTCATCGTAGTGGTTCAATGCCTTGTTCAAGGGCACTTCAGCGGTGGTAATTTTAACGTGTCGGATCGCTGATTCGAACTGGCGACCTTCCGGTATCAAGACCGATCCGCTATCCGTTCGGCCACCGCTGCCACCTTAACAATTTTATTTTGTATTATGTTTGGTTGTATTTTCTGTAATAATAATAAAAACATAATAAAGCATCAAAAACATGTGCATCACAAAACAGCACCCAACATGTATATATCAAAAGTATTTTCAATGTCAACTATAAGTGCAAAGAAGATAACAATTGCTTTTAAAAGAAAGAAAAAAGAGAAAAAAATGTGGACATCAAAACTAGCAATTATGTCTAAACAACATGCTATCCAAATAACATTCTTAACATTTGTGGTAAAGCAAATGAAACACATGAAAACATGAAACATGAATACTGTATATGCATAACTAGCATCTATAGAAAAAGGTGACAATAAAAAATAAAATAAAAAGTTGACTAATTGAATAACGGACACTGTACATCTGAATAGGTGAGTCTTCAGACAGCGATAGAACATTGCGAGTGAGTGACGCAGTGGCGAAAGTACCTGGCAGTGGGCCCGGTGCAAATATTTTGTATGTAGGCCCCCTACAGGGGGGGGGGGGGGGGGGGGGGGGGGGGGTTGCTATGCAGCGCTTAAATGCGTCTTTGAACTGTACCTAAGCGATCTGATGGTAAAATATTCAATCAATTTGCATGTTTCACTTTCAATCAATCTGTATCTGTGTATCTGTAGGGCTGCAGGCTATCAGAAATGACTTTGGACAGATGGAAAAAACTTTAGTTAAACTTGCAGAGTGACAGATTACTTTACCTGGGTTACATCTTCTGATAGTGCTGACATGACATAATAATCCCATCTAGTGTTTCATTAGCGCGACGGAACGTGATAGAATAGGCTACAGCTGAGCTATGTTTTGCTGCTGACAGGCAGCGCATGAACACAGTAAAATGGTGCATTTATATAGCACCTTTATCCAAGGCACTTTACATAGATTGTGCATCAATTCACCCATTCACACACACATTCATACACTGATGGCGGCGGAATCCATGCAAGGCACCAACCAGCACATCAGGAGCAATTAGGGGTTCAGTGTCTTGCTCAAGGACACTTCGACACTAACTCTGGGGGAGCCCGGGTTCAAACTGGCAACCTTGCGGTTGCTATCCAGCCACTCTACCCCTGAGCCACCGCCGCCCATATTCCCAGTATATAGGGATCATGATTAACCTAAACATGCCTACAACCTAGTATTGCTTTTTTTCCTCAAAATAATATATTTAAATTTAACTTAACCTCAAGGACTTTTTATGGAATTCCTGGAATTCGTCTGGGATTTGTATACACTTTACACTCCTAGTTCTGACTACAAGTGGGAGTTTATTCCACATTTTTTGAGCCAGGAGAGAGGACGTGTGGAGCGATGGCCAGGGTGTATTAGGGAAGGCTCAAACAGCCTTCCGGTGGTAGCTGATCTAAGGGTTGGGGGTTTGATCATGTCCTGAACATATTTGGCTGCCATGCCCTTGGCTGCCTTGTAGGGCCTCACCAGTGATTTGTACTGGGTGCGGTCTGATCCTTCCGGATGTTGTGAAATGTAAACCTACAAGACCGAGTGATCGCTGCGATGTCACTATCCAGGTTCTTGGCAGTTGTAAGTCAGCTACAACTCGTGCCACCAGGGAGTTTGACGGAAATTAAAAACTCCTGTAGGGGGCAGGACTTACCTCTGTGATGAAGAGAAGCTCTTGTCATGCAGCATGCACTCTTCAACCTGTGGAACAGAGCGAGAAGGAGAAAGTTGAGTGATGAACCATGAACATACACCTTTATACAATCAATGGCAGCCACACAAATGGAGAGAGGGAGAGAGCAAGTCACAGGAGGACACAAATTATTATAAACCAGCGGCATCAATCATTCTTCCCAGCATAAAACCCAGAAGTCTGTGATGCATGTACAGTCTGTGTGATAAACAGTCCATTGGTGTATATACAGTATACCAGTGTTTATCAAACCTTTTGCGCCCAAGGCACACCACATAGGCAAGTCAAACACTCATGGCACACCTGTTTTAATATACGTGCGCAATTACTTGCCAATTGGCAATTACTTTGAAAGGTGTGACATTCTGGGGAGCACATGTGGCCCCTGGTGCGGCTATTGTCATGGCCTGAACAGTGTTTGTGCCAAGTTTGGTGCGTATTGGAGCAACAGTGCGCCTGTAACACTATTGGCATATGGCAGACCCCTCAACAGTGTTGAAACGGTGCGCCTGTGGCATCCAGGGGCCCCATGTGGACCCTGGGGGCCCGTGACGTGGCCACTGGTGTCACACCCGTGTGAACTGAGTGGTGCAACTCCCCTCTCCCCCTATTCCAACTCCCCTCTCCCAACTATTCCACAATCTCCAAATGCTATATAGTCTGGAACTACGCCTCCCGAAATCCAGGGATTTCCGTTCACGAAAATATATTTTGAAATATCTTTACATTTAAAATGTTTATTTCCTTTTCTGCTAAGCAACAAGCTATATATGCTTAGGTGATTTCGATTTATATTAGGATACATTTGCGCGACTGCAAAGACGAAACGGAAGTGGGGAGGAGGCTCCACTTATATTTTACTCATGAATCATGATAAAGCTTCTGTTGCTCCAGACTGTATGACGGAAGCATTTGCGAGAGCAACAGTCTGGCAACACGAGACCAGTGGTGTAATGGTGATTTTTTTTCCCGGTACCACGGCACGCCGCGCGCACGCGCCTACAGTACATGTGCGCAATCTGCGCACATGTACAGCTGATATCCAGCTGATAGCCTAAGGTCGCATTCACCCCTCTAATTCGGTAGACTCGATGCGAATGGTTGCATCATTTTTGCATATTTAATTTGCTGCGTTTGCCTTCACACATCACACTGCGCTGTCATCCGCAGCAATTGGAAATGCAGCAGGGACCTTTATCAATGTGTTCAATTCATAAATTACACAGTGAAATCTATGGTGCATGTTAAAAATATACTCATATGAGTACTAATAGTTAGGACGTCACGTAAAATTACGGTAACGTGCATGCAGTGTGTCGTCGGGCCTCTCTCTCTCTCTTTCTCTCTTGGCATGGAATTAATCCGACCTCCGACGTTTACAAGTTCGAGATCAAAGTCCCTATTCCCCACACAGTGACTGTGACAGCACTCCATGTTTACGCACCACTACAGACAGACAGAATTTTTTTTTTCTTTCCGCTGCATAAAATATGCCTTCTCCGTTTCCAACTGTGTTTCCTCATCATTCATCTGCCACATTGTTTGCTTCATTTCCTTTATTTGATGCGGGTTGCAGTCACACCTGCAGTGAATCGAAGTGAAGCGAAGCAAAACCCCCGTTTTTTGGCAAAGTAGAATGCGGTTCTTTGATCCGCATCAGACTTCGATTGAGCCTTCACACCTGCCAAATGAAGTGCACTTTCCGACAATACGCAGCAGGATTCGTTTTAATCGCAGTAAAGCTTTCTGGTGTGAATGTGACATTAGCCTAGATATTGTTTAAATAGTGTATGAGTCAGAGAAGTATAGACTTAAAATAATGAGACAAACTTAGGAGGAGGAGGAATTCTTGTTGCGTGGAGAAACCTGTTGTTATGCAAAGTAGTAGCCATTTGATTTGAGCACGGTACACAAAAAAAGAAAGAAAAAGTCCTTGGGCTAAAAAACGGCCATAGCCGTCATCACAAATGTGATGAGGTCAGCACATTTGGGTAAGTGGCTAACTGGCTATTGCCATTTTTAGCCCAAGGAGTGTTTTCTGTGCAAAACTAATGCTAGGAATGGATTCACTCAACCTTCGAGGGATCAGCCTCCCATTTCGACATCCCGCCACTCCGACATTGATTTTTAATTCTTGGAATGGCCGCGGTACTTTACATTTATTTTCAAGGGTCCCGCCATTCCGACACGGGACATCGGGACATATTCGACAGACAACCCCCCCCCCCCCCCCCCTCTCCAGGCTCCCCAAGTGTCCTAAAATCACCTTAATAAATAAACTGAACAGATAATTTAGTGGATCAAATTAAGATTACATTCAAAAGACTGTTTTTATTCTTTGTACATGTCCATCCATCCATCTTCAACCGCTTATCCGTAGTCGGGTGAGGTCGCGGGGGCAACAGCTCCACCAGAGTGCTCCAGACTTCCCTCTCCAGAGCAACATTAGTGACTTCCTCCTGGGGGATTCCGAGACGTTCCAAGGCCAGTGAGTGTTTCCTCCAACTGCGCCTTGGTCTCCCCCGGGGTCTCCTCCCAATGGGACGTGCGTCGAGGTCCTCCCTAGGGAGACGCCCGAGAGGCATCCTAACCAGATGCCCGAACCACCTAAGCTGGCTCCTTTCCAGGCAAAGGAGCAGCGGTTCTACTCCGAGTCTCTCTCGTGTGACTGAACTTCTCACCCTATCTCTAAGGGAGATGCCAGCCACCCGTCAAAGTAAACTCATTCTGTGAAATGTTTATTGTCCGTGTATGTACAAGCTCCAAGTGTTGCGTCCACAATGCGTTGTGACTTGTGAGCTTGCAGATCTTCCATTTTGGTGTGCCCTGCACTCACCATGAATCCAAGGACTCCTCGCAATGGCCATTGGAAAAAGTTGAGATTTAACTCGTCACTCGTGCCATACTCAGGCAATTCACAACCAATTGTTATAATTCCAAGTTGTCTATACTCCAAAACAAACTGGTCAGGCTTCTACTTGGCCTCTCTCCCCGAACCCACCTCACCCCTGCCCACTTTGACAGGCTGGAATAGCTAGGGTTGACGACAGAGTACAGCATCTTGCAATGGGTCTGGTCCACAAGATTCGATACACTACCAAGATACCCATGTACCCATCTAAATACTTCCTTAATGTCAATGAAGTCCACACCCACAACACCAGAGGGAGCGCAACAAACCATGTGCAACCCAGATTCGGCACTAACAAGGGACTAAATTAATTTCGCTCCTATGCCACCAAAATGTGGAACGCCCTACCAACAGTCATTAGGACATGTGAATCCCTTGACTCCTTCAAAACCGCTCTCAAAGGGCACCTACGGACGGCTGCAATTCGAAACTGGCCCCAGTAAAATCTGAATCCCCCCCACCCACTCCCCTTTTCCCCTCACCCTATGTTTTTTCCCTTTTTGCCTCTATGATTTCCTGTTTTTGGCTATATAGAAGTGTATATTTGTATGTCTAAATGTTTTGATGAATTGAAAACGGTGGGCCCAATTGTAAACAAGTGTAATGCTTTTATGGTGTCGTCCACTCACAGTTAACAGTTTTTGTATTGAGTTGTGCTTGAAATGTACTGTAATTCTGCAAACTGTTAATAAATACTTCAATCAATCAATCAATCCATGAAGTATAAATATAAATAAATAAAATTATATAGGCTACCAATTTTCCCACTTTGAACAAAAAAAGCCTGTTGGCTGCCGGACAATAAGGAGAGAGTTATAATAATCAAGTTTTGATATGACTGATGTCTTCCTCATGTCCTGGGTGAGGAAGAGTCACTACCCAACAATAACTGTAACTGTGTTACAAGGGTTTGGATAATGAGGGACTATCACTATAGTCATCATAATCCCTGAAATATTTGCTTGTTTATCCAAAAATGCCTGTGATCTTATATATCGGTACATTAATTCATACAGGCTAGCTAGGGAATTTGAATGTTATCCAAACTCAAAATGAGTGATCCACTGGTCCTTCTTCTATAGGCCCTGTCAGTTCCATCCATTATCATTATCATTCATTTCAGTAACTTATTCAAATAAAATTATAAAACCTCTTGCAATGTAACCTCGCCTCACCAGGCTTTCCACCACCTCGGAGGAAATTGCAATGTAGTCCCCTTAGAAATAGGCAATGTACTGTAACATACATGATGGAGCTTCATGTAGCCATGGTTCACATGACACTATGATGACAGTCATGATTATGACAGTCAACATGTTTCAGGGCTAAGCCCCATATGATGGTGCCAAACAAAAACATCTACTTGGAGCTGTGCTGACTATTTCAGCATAATGTACACAAACACTGCATATATCACCTGAGCTAGCTTTACAATTTGGTTTTTGTTTTAATGCTCCTAGCATTTGGTTCACTTGTCAGCAAGATCCAGTCATCCAAATTAGATATCAAATCAAAACGTAGCTTAATTAGTTTATTTAACACATGACAGTGGCAGTGCCACACACCTTTCAGGGGGCGGGGCGGCCCATCCGAACAGCATGGTTAGTAAATTCAACGTGGCAAATCCCGCAGGTTCCGGTATGCATTTAATCATTAAGAAACGTAATCCTCCTTCCATGCACAAACGATAAACCTTACCTGAACTCCTGAAGTAAATCAAAGTCAGGTGCAGACGTGTTCTTCACCACCCAGCTCCCTTTTGTCCTCGGTCAACAAAACATTGCACATTCGCACAATTTCGCAGGCAATTATTGTCAGCAGCAGTGCAGTGAGTGCACTCCAGCATGTTGTGGTCGTGGACATTGGACCGCGTGTTTTAAATTTTAACACTATTTGAAAAACACAGCTTCGCTTATAAATTATAACATTATATTAGTTAGTGTCTGGTGGTTATAGTGGTGTGGTGAGCTTTCGGTTTTGTTTTGTTGTGTTTGTCTGTCTAGTGGGCTACTAAGAGAACGTGACGTCACCCCATTGAAAGAAATAGAGCACCGAAGTCCTGACGTCACTGTCAGTAGAGGGCGTCAGTCCCCAGGTTTGTGTACTTTTTATTTGCAGTAATCTCCATAGGGGGATTTTAGATCGCCTCATATAAGAACTGAACTGTGTTTGAAAAATAAACCGATCACCCCGGCATTTTCACTCATATGGATATGAAGCATCGACTGAAGGTGGAACTGTACAAATATACCCAAAGAGTAACAAAATAAGCGTTAGAAACGATTCAAACAACCCAGAGACTACATTTCCGGGTAGGCAGGGTGGCTGCATCTGCCCGTCGCACAACAGAAACCGAATGTTAATTACGTTTATTTTTATTTTATTGATATTTAATGTTTCGTAGTTAGTACGAGTCGAGTCACCACCAGTTGAGCTTACGTCAACGAGGAATCTCAGGAACGCAATGTGTTGACAGCTGGGCATGACGTATATTAGCAGCGACATTGCCTTCATATGTAGTTTCAAGGCTTTTGCGGCCACATTAATTCCATTTTCTCCAGAAACTGGCTGTATCAAATATGAATGGACATCATTAACGACGCACAGCCACTCCCCTGACAGAAAGGCCGGGGTGGTCGGTTTATTTTTCAAACACGTAGTTCTTATATGAAGCGACCTAAAATCGCCCTATGGAGATTTCACTGCAAATAAAAGAATACATGAACCTGTGTATAGGCGCCCTCTACTGAAAGTGACGTCAGACTTCGGTGCTCTATAGCGAAAAACTTATAGAGTATATTGAGCTGTCCCTACTCTAAGAGCTGTCCATTGAACTCCATTGAACGATTCCTTTGTCATTATAGTCATTCTTGCTCGATTCAATAAAAAATAATTTGGCGCTTGGACAACATTGGGTGGGCCCCCCACCCCACTGCCTCGAGATGGCGCTGTTGAGTATCAATCTCTCCAGCCTAATCAGTAGGCCCAGCCAGGACTCAAGAGCGCCATCTCGAGGCCGTGGGGCTAGATATTGCAATACGAAATCAAAGATAGTTAGAGTAGACCTTTAAAGCAGTTTTATTCAATGTATGTTGATCTAAGCACACAATCAATGAAAACCAATTCCGATTATCTTTTTCCAAAGGCCATGGGCAATCCTCTTACTTAAGTAGCCCAATGGTTTGGTTTTGGTCACATTTGAGAAACAAAATCAAATCAGAATGTCTACTCTATTGGCATAATTCATACAGTAGACCTACTGCTGTACTTCAACACAGATACTGTAGGATTGCAATATGGTCTTGACATGTGTTTAAGTGGGAAAATATAATTTCAATACAAAAAATATTTAGATTAGGTAAGCAAATGCTTCACTGTATTGTATTCCCATGTGAAAAGCATATTTTATAGTGAAAATCAGCTAAAACAAACATATTTACCTCGGTGGCTATAAAATAAGCAATACTTTAACAGTTTCATCTGACATGAACAAATAGTGAATAACAACATTGACAAAATAAATAAATCTCATAATGTACAGTTACTATATCACCAATATCATTTTTCTCTGTTAAAAAGTTTCATAGCATTTCATGTTTGAAAGGTCTCATTTGGTCAGAAAAACAAAAAGGGCAGAAAAATGAAAAGCTGGGCATTTCTCGAGCACAATAAAATTCCAGTATTATGCAAAGACACAGCTGGGGTCTGGCGATAATTAACGGCACTCAATACAGCAATTTAATACACTGATATTAAGCACACCAAAACATTTTCTCGGAAATCACACCATAACTTTGTACTTGGCTTGTGTGGGTTGTACATAGTTGTAATGTATATGTTGTATACTGCAGATTCGAAAAACTACCTGGATATTCTTCCCAATACACTACTGGTTCCTACAGTGTTGTAACTGACTCATTGCCAAGACTCCTCTTTTAAAGACTCTGTGACACTGATCCTTTAAAGGGAAACTTCACCCTTTTTGCAAAAATATATATGTTAAAGACGTTTAGAAGATTTAGAACACTTTCCTGGGTGTCTTTTTGTGTGTAATATGTGTTTTTAGATATTTTAGATGTTAGCAGTGAACCCAGTGTCTCTGATGTCATGGACACTGGGCTCACTTACTTCCTGGACTACATGTTGTCTCAGTAAGACAGCCCTCCCCCTATCCACAAGGAGGAGCAGTGCACCAAAGCATTATGGTAATTCTAGTCCAGGAAGGAAGTGAGCCCACTTTCGATGACATCAGAGACACTAGGCTCACTGCTAAAATCTAAAATATCTAAAACCACATATTACACACATAAAGACCCCCAGGAAAGTGTTCTAAATCTTCTAAACATCATTAACATATATATTTTTGCAAAAAGGGTGAAGTGTCCCTTTAACAATTTAGCTTCGAGAGTGGCGAGATGACACGAGTAAACACCATGGAGAATCACCACTTAATATCTCACAAATAATTCAATAACAAACAAAACTGGCTTTTTTTTTCTCTCTTTACATTTTCAGAGCAATAATGTATTATCATTATTCATGTGAACATGTCCACAGAGCTTCAAAAACATTTGCCTTAAAGACACGAAGCAGCACTCTGCAATGGATATGCAAATGGAAACCTTATACACACCATCCAACAATAACAAGCTACATCTTTGTCACCGACTGTACACGTGTGTGAATAGTATACGTACATGGTTCCCTCCCTCTTGTAGTCCCTCCAAATGTAAACATGGTGCAGCCAAATCCACTGTAATCATGTTTTGCCTACAGAGCTTATTTTTTTCAATGGTCTTCAAAACAACTATCTCCTGCTCTAATTTCTTTCCACTACTTTTCATTACATTACTACTGTCTGTCCATGTAGTACCGCACAGTTCTAAGAGAGAAATGTGCAATCTGAAGTAAGCAAACCCTTAAACTGGAATAATAAACTCTTTTTATGAGTACCTTATTATAACAGGAAGGTTGATTCATCATCCACGTGCGCTCTTTAAACATGAGCCATAAAAGAAAATACTACACTGTCCTTCAGTTGTTTATATTTTGGATGACTTTTCTCCCATTACACCATCCACCCACCAAAGCTTTCTAAAGCAGCCAGACACGGCAGCAGAGAGAGACTGGACATGCAACGCAGAGCCCCACATTTTTACAAGCCATCAGATGGGAGTTTTGATATATCCGTGGCGTGTCTCTGAGCAAACCGTTTGTCTTGGCGCTCTTGCAGACACGCAGCCAAGGTGCCCCTTCCTCCGCTGTGTCTCGTCTCTCTCTCTCTCTCTCTGTGAGAACACAGCGACATCCTCTCTCCACCTCCTCTCCCTGCTCTTCTATTGATTTACATCCTAGCTCACCGTGTGACCTTCTAAGGCGAGATCGTTCACACGTTTTCTCCTTCACGCAAGTCTGCCGTATCTGATAAAAGGGCACTGGTAAGCACAGTAAGCCGGAAATATACTGTGTGAATTATGCTTTTGTTTGACAAATAATATTATTATCTTCCTTAACCCTTAAATTATAATTACAGTCATTTATAATAGGTTGATTCCACAGCGTTCTCCCATGACCTCTCTCTACTTAAACCAACGGCCATTCCTCTTTGTTCCTCCTCGTTATTCCTGAGAGATTCCTTGCAGGATCCCAGATAAAAGTGTTTAGTGTTGATTTCTTTCCTCGATTTGCCAGGAGACTGACTCTAATGGCTGTCAACAACAACACGACCTCTGAGGAGTGATGAAGGGCAGTGCCTGATGGAATCAGCAAGATGGTTGTCTTCCTCACTGCCTTCACAGCTCAAGACAGCTCCTCCACTTTCAAGGCACCATAGCAGTGGTCAGTGGTGCTACCACCACCAGTGAGTTTATTGTTGTGCATTGAGTTAGAGAGCTTCAGAGTACTGCTCTATGGAAAGGATACAGAGACCATATAGGCATAGACAGTGGTCATAAGTAGACTCTCGGACTGGTCCTGAACAATCTGAAGTCCCCAGTTTGAGCATCGATATAAACCGTTTTATTTTTGTTGACCTGGCCATGTTTCAGATGACATATGTATGATCACCAATCAATGCTGGATCCTTATCAAGACACTACAGGCTGTTACCATGGTAAGACGTCCAAGGCTGACATACTGTAGACATACTGACATGACATACTGTGTAATTGTCATTTAATATAGATCTTGACTTCCAGTACCTGAGCGCAAGACTTCATGCACGAATGGCTTTTGTACTCTTTGGTAGGCCAAACTGCTGTCTTGGGAGTCGGGACAGTGTACCTAAGCCATGATTAGCACACACAGGTCTCAAGTCGATGTGTTGTGTGGCCCCCTGTCTTTCGAATGACTTTGAGGGCCTTTGCCACACTACTACGTACTTCGATAAGTCTTGATAATGTCTTTGATAGTCCTTCTGCAGATGGGGCAGCAAGCATTGGTCATCTTCTTGAGTTTGAGCCCACACTCGTAGCAGAGGCACATGTGTCCGCAGGCGTAGAGCACAGTGTCCACAGCGTTCTCGTAGCAAATGGTGCACTCGTCGCTCCACGAGCTGGAGAAGGGTGGGAAGGAGGGCGACTCCAGGTGGCTGGAGAAGGGAGAGCCAGGCGTCATGCCTGAGATAAACGACAAAACAGGGATACATTAGGGATGTGCAACTGTATGACAAGCAGATTGAGAGTGAGCAGTGAATAGAGAGATGGAGTGTGTGATCCTAAAATACAGTAGGCAAACATTTTGGGGCAGATTTGGGGTAAAACATTGATGTCCCCAATTAGATTTTTACTGCAGTTTCATAAGGTTAGGGTTAGGAAGGCCAATGAGTTATCTATAAGTGCTGTTGGGTGTATAAGCGATATGGGTCTGGGTAGAAATATGATCTAAGTACAACTGCAATCAATTTCTTCATCTTCCCCTGCAATGTGTATTCGCCGGTGAGAGCTGCCTGAAAGTGGCGCCTGAAACAGGTCGAAAACGAACAAACCGGTGGAGCAGCTGTAGGTCATCTGGTAGCTGGTGTTGAGGTTTATGTTCAAGTGTGTGTCAAGGTTGGTCTCCGAGTTGGATGCGTTGGGAGTACAGGACGGGGAGCTGGGTACTGATGGGCCTCGGCTGTCCGGGTGCAGAGATGAGCCTATACATTGGAAACACAAATGTAAGATTTCACTAAAATGGTCAGTAAAATGGACAGTTTCAGACCTCAACATCAAGGGCTAACCCCCATTAAAAGGGGGGGTTATAACTTTTATATCGAGAAAAAGGGGGGGGCTTTACGATTTAGTTCTGTCAGAAAGATGGGGCATTAAAGATAGGACAATTTGAAAAGATTATGTAATGTTACTTTAGACCGGAAGGCACTATTAGCAACCCGTAATGATTGGGAAATGACTTGCTCCAAGTCTATGAATGGATTAATTACATTTTGGCTCAGAAAGTCTAAGATTGGAACCATATTTTTGACAGAAGGAGGGCATTAACTTTCTCTGCATTAAAGGAAAGGAGGCATTAAAACGGTCAGAAAAGATGTAAGTGTTTTTTTCAGCAAGAAAAACATGGTTTCTTTGTCCCTGCATGCATCTGAAGGCTAAGTGCTGAAATACATTCGTATTTCAACTGGAGCTGTGCATCAAAAAGCAATGGAATTGATCCTTGTGAGAGCAGACGCCAGACGATCAAGTGTTTCCAATGTTCTAGTGTCAGCAACCGAACATCTTTTTACAATGTTTTGGCTCAAGCGTGTTGTGCCTAATTGACTCTTCTGTAAGCAGCCGTACAAAGCTCCTGAGCATCGACAGACAACATCTGTAATCTCTTAACGCAGAGCCCCAACGCCATAATGGTGTAACTGGAAACCACTCACTGCACTGACACATCCGCCAGAACAACCGATAATTAGCAAATAACGCATCTCCTCATGTGTCCCAGTCTCTCTCCCTGTCACACATGCACACAGCCATGCACATTACATACACACTCAAACACAAAGTCTGTGTTATCTTTCTGCAGATGGCTCTGTGAGTCAACGGTGTGTGTGGGTGAGTTTACTGTACGCGCCTGTGTGGTAATGCACTCTCACCAGGGACCCCCGCCCCACCTCTAGCCCCCATCATTCCTCTAGCCAGTGTTATTTTTGGCAGCAGATTTTGATTTTAGTTTTAGTCACATTTTAGTCACCCGGAATGTTTTAGTTAGTCTAGTTTTAGTCGACTAAATATCATACGATTTTAGTCGACTAAATCTACAGTTGATTTAGTCGGACAAAATGTATTTTGGCGGGCCTTGGCGCCGTCGACAATTTTTTTCACTTGCTGAAAATAGCTGATCTACAAGCCCACAACGCGTCGCGGGTATTTTCAGCATGCAACTAATTGTAAAATGACTTATACTGGATCTCTTGTCCACTAGTCCCTTCCTAACATTAGTTTCTAGTAGTCTAGTTTTTAATTTGTTGTCGAAATTGTCAGTATATTTAGTCTTAGTTTTAGTCATCATTACATAGCTTAGTTTTCATTTAGTTTCTATTTAGTTTTAGTAGACGAAATCAACACTGCCTCCAGCTGCACTGTAAAGTAGCTGTTGTCTGTCCAACACCCCCCCCATCCTCATCCAGCCCGCCCACCCCTATGGACAGTACCAGACCATGGCCTTTAGCCCATTTTGGAGCGGGGACCCCTTTTGGTGTTAGCATTATGTTATGCTTTAGCTATTGAAAAATAGCAGATTCTGCTATTTTTTGAAAAATCGAAGAACGACTGACATAGAAACATAGCTTTTTCAGAAAACTGTCAGGATGTAGAAGACATTTTTAGAATCTGATCTCAGGTCAAAATGGGTATAAGCTGTCCGTCCAACACCCCCCATCCTCATCCAGCCCACCCACCCCCATGGACCAGACCATGGCCTTTAGGCTGACTTAAATCACCTCATCTCGTCTCACAGGTCTCTATGCCAACTCCAAAACCCACAGATTAGTTTTGCCCTACTGGCGTCCGCCAGGCACAAAACATTGTTATTGTTTACACGTTGTCCTTCAGCTGTCCCTGACAAAAATACTTGGCTGGGCCAGTAACCTGTGGCATGGTATCTTCCATGTGCTAAAGTATTTAACACATTTTGAGCTGAGATCAGATTCTAAAAATGTCTGTTTGAAAATGACATTTTTCTGAAAAAGTTTCTATGTCAGTCGTTCTTCGACTTTTCAAAAATAGCAGACCTACAACCTCTTAGCGTGCCACTCGGTGGCGCGCTATGAGCTTGTAGATCTGCTATTTTTCAATAGCTAAAGCATAACATAATGCTAACACCAAAAGGGGTTCCCGCCCAAAATGGGTTAATGCTGTATTTGCAATCTAGCAGTGCACAAATGTAAATATGCCCATCTCATGACTGTGTGCTCACTTAACCGATCATATTAGATTATAATCAGCATCAATAATTGATAAGAGGGGAGGGGAGGGGTGGAATGGAGGATATTGTGTGATAAAAGACCTACATAAATATGGTCCACAAATGTGCCCATCCTAAGGTCAAAGTGCACTGTGTAGGACACACTATTTCCCTGAGGGCTGGGGTCTTTTGTTGTTGTTGTTTTTTGAGTGGTGTAAACCACTCCTACAACTGGCTTTGTTAGTCTGTCTGTCTGTCTGTCTGTCTGTCTGTGCACAAAAAATGAGCACGGTTGCTATGGTCACCCAGTTCACACGGGTGTGATTTCATTACGTCAGACATTATGTCAGACCACAGCTGATCAGTCTATATGAGACCTTACACCACTCAGTTCACACGGGTGTGATTTTTTAGACCACGCCAGCTGCTGTAGTCTAAAAAGTCTCAACCTGAACCTACACATAAATAAAACTACACATAAATAAACATCATGGGTCATTTGATATGCAGGGCAGTGTTGTTGTTTATCTATTCAAAATGGACAGAGACCTCTCCTGCAATCTTTGGTTGTCTTAATTGTTGTCTAAAAATGTATTATCAAATGTCTTGGATGCAAATAATAAAACCAAGAACCCAACATGTACTGTGCATATAACAACAAAGCAGGCCACTGTTTGTGGCTAATAGCAGATATACTAAATACATTTCTGCGTCATCTGTTTTTCAATCAATTCAACAACTTGTGTAAATAATATACAACAGTTATACCGTGCATATACACCGTGTAGTACAAATGAAAACAACTCCCCTACTAAGACCTTCTAAACATGACCTTTGTGATAGAGCAGCTGTTAACGGATATCCTGGTCGTCCCCTACTAATAAGAGAACAGATGCCATTCATGTCTATTCATACATCCTTTCATCTAGGATAGCTTTCACCTTCTGTCATTATAGTACAAATTCACCCCTAGGACCAGGAATGGGAAGCCTACGAATGTGCGTGGGTATGTGCAGGCAGTATACACTATGAAATACTGAGTGTTAACCCATTTTGACCTGAGATCAGATTCTAAAAATGTCTTCTACCATCCTGACAGTTTTCTGAAAAAGCTGTTTCTATGTCAGTCGTTCTTCGATTTTTCAAAAATAGCAGACCTACAAGCTCGTAGCACGCCACTCGGTGGCGCGCTATGAGCTTGTAGATCTGCTATTTTTCAATAGCTAAAGCATAACATATGAACTGCCAGGATTTTGATGCGTATAAGAGGCTTCTATATAGGGGTTCCCTGTTCCCAGATTAATGTAGCGTGGTTGTAGCACCCCAGGGGGGTCCCCACATGATGGGGGGGGGGGGGGGTAATCAATAAACTACAATAAAAAAGGCCAACATTGTGAAAATAGCCAATCTACAAGCTCACAATGCCTCGCAACGAGAGGCGTTGTGAGCTTGTAGATCTGCTATTTTCACAATGTTTATCTGTGGAAACGAGTCAAACAAAATGTATAATGCCTCAACTTCTACGATTCCAACTTCTACGATTCCACCCCCAACCTGTCAGGGTGTGTGTGTGTGGGGGGGGGTGGTGCCCTGTTAAAATATGATTATTTTAGGGGGTTACGGCCTGAAAAGGTTGAGAACTACTGGTGATAATGTAGCACATTCATGGTGGCTTTCATCACATGCTTATCAAATGCAGGGCTCTCTGCTCTCTGGGTTGTTTTTTTATGTCCAGCTTTTGGTGTGTGTGTGTAAACACAAACTTTGTCCTACACAAACATTAAATTCCATTGACAATTTTGAGTGTTTGTGTAAACACAAACATTGCGTAACAGAAATATTGAAGATGAAGGCGAGGACGCAAATTCTGATTGGCCGGAACGAGATGATGTATGATGATAAGAGCGCCCCTTCTAATTCTGTGTTGGCACTGGATTTAATATTTTGACCAATCTCATGCTAAAAACCACACACAGAGGGGGGGGCCTGCATGGAGGCTCAGCCAGTTAGTGCATGGATAGTTTAGTTATCTCTCTCTTGGTTTCCTCTCTCTCTCTCTGCACTGACCAATCTGAAATAAAGCATAAAAGTACCTTTAACCCATTTTGACCTGGGAACGATTCTATAAATGTCTTCTAAATCCTGACAGTTTTCTGAAAAAGCTATGTTTCTATGTCAGTCGTTCTTCGATTTTTCAAAAATAGCAGACCTACAAGCTCGTAGCGCGCCACTCGGTGGCGCGCTACGAGCTTGTAGATCTGCTATTTTTCAATAGCTAAAGCATAACATAATGCTAACACCAAAAGGGGTTCCCGCCCAAAATGTTCCCCATATAATGGGGAAGCTGAAATGCAGCAACAGCTAAAACTCACTGATCTTTTAAAGTGACGTGAACGATTAGAAGAATCTCAATATATCTAACGTTACTAAATGGCTGCATGGAAAGCGGTCGTCGACTCCAATCTGTTCCATCTCACACACAGCCAGGGACAACCGTGTCACTTTGCTAGGTGGCTGCACGTTTCCATGGCAACCTGTGGCTGAGCGGGTGCAGTGGCTGAGTGGGCGAGCCAGAGAGACATCACAAGTGCACTCCCCCCGCGAGCTGGAGTGGGTAATGGCTTGAGAAGCCGCTCGTACGCACCATATGAAACCTACATGCAATTACATTTTAATAATGCATACGAAGGAATATGTGTGCAGCCGCCTCCGGATGGATGATGCCGGCTGCTAGGGAGCCCACGCAAGATAGAAACCTCAACTCTATCCCAGTCAAACAGACTACAAGGAGAGCCGATGAGAGGGAGAGGAGAGACAGTAGAAACCTCAACTCTATCCCAGTCAAACAGACTACAAGGGAGAGCCGATGAGAGGAGAGGAGAGACAGTAGAGACAGTTACATTTCCCTTTGGCTTTGAAAGTGAGCGAATTGAATATAATGATAAAAAATGAAAATAATCCATTGGATTACTTTTTACTTTTTTTTTTACTTTTACTTTTTTTTTTTTTTACTTTTAAATGTTTTCATAAGAGAGGAGACAGTAGAGACATGCACATTTCCCTTTGGCTTTGAAAGTGAGCGAATTGAATATATAATGATAAAAAATGAAAATAATCCATCGGATTACTTTTTATTTTAGGAAACTTTCCTTTCCCCTTCTACCGTCATTTAGCTTCTGTTTAGAGATCTGCCCAAAACGTTGAGACTCAGGGCCCTATTAAGCAAGTGGAATCTAATTACATATAATTTTACAGTTTTTAAGACGTGGGGGCGTGTGCAATGTCATATTACAATTATGGGCCAGGTAAGAAGCGCTTTCGACACCCCGTGGTGTGAGCAAAACGGCCTTGAATTAGTCATGGGAGTGTTTCAGGGAGTTTTGAGGCTTACCCAATGAACATGTCCGTACTATTCTCTTTACGACACCAGCTGATGTCCTCATGGAATGCGCCCTTTTCGGCAAGTGGTATTACATTTCTGCAGACTGGCACCATAGACATGACATGACTTTGTCACATTTGGGTTAATTATTCCTATTGCACTGCATGCTGTCACCTTTATGCCTCAAAAGAACAGATCCACAAGCTGTCACAGCCATGTTGTGCATAGCTTGAGGCCTATGTCTCTATTTTGTTAAGTAACTTGCAGTGTTCATTGGAAAGTCATTACAGCCGCGCAGCCATATGCTAAGGGAGGGAGATATACGCACATCATCACTTCATTTGTTTCTGTTCTAAGCATGAAAAACAGCTGTAAAAATCTTTATTCTAGTTCATTTGATTCATAAATGAATAACTAAGCCTTTGAAATGGCACCTACCTATACCTTTCAGATCGGAATGGAACTGCGAGTAGATACGCAGCATTGGCTGGCAAATTGGCAATCCATGCGTAATGTTCCCAGAATCGTCTAACCCCCGAACATACAAGTTCGTTTGATATTGTTTAATTCGATAAAAATAGAACCATATACCATACAGCGATTGAAAGCAAGATTCCTAAGGAATGTGGGGATTTTTACATTTTAAAAAACGGCTGAGAAATGAGAGAACCATGAGTGTTTATAATATCAAATATTATAAGAATAATATGAAAGACAAACGGGCTGTGAAGAGCTCAGCTCACCATCCCGACAAGGAGGAAATATAGCCTATAGTGCATGCACGTATATGCACTGACTGTTGCACACACGCTCTTTATTTGTTTCTATTGAAAAACACCAGTAAAATAACGTTTATTTTATTTTATTTCATTCGAGTCACGACGAAGGAATGAGTTGAAATGCCATACGTGCGCCATGCGTATTGCTGCGGCCCCAATGTTATGGTCTTCGCTCGTAGCATTTTATTGAAGAAGAATTGAGTCGGGTGTGATATGGCATATGAAAGCTAACTTCCCAGTGATTATGGAGATGTTTTAATTTTTTTTAAAGGTTGAGAAATGAGCGATATATGACCCTTTACAATCTCAACGTTTGAACGTTTGAGCGAGAAAGCTCGTCTCCTGCTGTTGCCATGTCTCATAGAAACAAGTAAATAGGTCTCTAAACATACTCCCTAAAGAATCGCATATAACAGGGGTCTGCAACCTATTTTAAATGAAGTGCCATGTTTTTATTTTCTAGATAGTGAGTCTGCCATATCAAGATTCATTTTAATGACACCACATTAAAATTTCCAGCATTTTTTGATTGTCCACAAATAAATAATGAATAAAGTTCTTCCTTCTTTTTACATATTTTCTTGCACATTGTTATAATGATCATTATAAATATATATCCCCCTGCAGTCAGAGTTCATAGTTTTAATGAATGAATGTGATGCATTGTGAGCTGGTAGATCTGCTATTTTCAAAAGTAATCTTTGAAAAAAGTGACAATTGTGGAATATTTTTGAAAAATGTTATTGAAACATTTAAAAACACAAATCTGTCATGGGGCTCACTGGCTTAGTTGGGCAAATGCATTCATCTGGGGGTCCTTGACATGGGAATGTCGCTGTGTGAGGATCACTGGTTTAAACAACATTAGGAGAAAAGCCCAAATAAGCACTTTAGAAACAAGAAAAGCAACCACAACTACCAATATTTACAAGCAACTTTGCAGAAAAAGAAGCCGCTTATAATAAACAGCAAACAGACATGGCAACACTCCAGCAGCACTCCAGAGCCGCTCAAGTGTAAAATCAAACAGTGCTTTTTGCTTTTAAGACGTGGTCAGACCCAGGCGGAATCGGTATGCGCTGAGTGTTTTTAGGTCAAGGGGCTTAATAGCAAGTAGCGCAAAGCGAAAATAATTAACATATGGACACTCCCCCAATGCTAAATTATGCAGGAACGTGGTATTCCATATGAGTGAGCGCTCACCACGGCTTCCATAATACGAAAAGGCGCAGAGCGAGGGCGAAATCTGTATTACCGCATGGGTTTTTCGTCTTGCTTAATAGGGCCCAGAATCAGTAACATTAACTTGGAATGCAAAACCAGAAAAGAGCTACAGGGCTTGTAAATAAATGAATAAGCGCACATATTTTTGACTTAAATGCAGGCAGCATGGCTTGATTTGGAAAACAAAATCAGAAGCGTTACATCGTTTCTTAGATTTTGGAGAAAAATATTGGATTCTATTAATTTCTGTACAAAATCAACTTGCAGAGACTTGAAATTAGCTTGAGATGCATGTACAACACTTATGGTATCTTCATTCTTTGTCAAAAGCACCGATTGATTTGGAAAGCTGATTTATGAATGAGTGAAAAGTCAACACTGACATTTCAAATAAGTTTGGTAGTGATTTAACCCATTTTGGGTGGGAACCCCTTTTGGTGTTAGCATTGTGTTATGCTTTAGCTATTGAAAAATAGCAGATCTACAAGCTCATACAAGCTCATACAAGCTCTACAAGCTCTACAAGCTCGTAGCGCGCCACTCGGTGGCGCGCTACGAGCTTGTAGATCTGCTATTTTTGAAAAATCGAAGAACGACTGACATAGAAACATAGCTTTTTCAGAAAACTGTCAGGATGTAGAAGACATTTTTAGAATCTGATCTCAGGTCAAAATGGGTTTTAATGCCCATGGAGAAAATGTAAACAAACACTCATACAGAATACTGTATGACTGAAACTGTAGATGATGTATTGATGGTGGCAGTGATCCTTGGTAATGGCGAGAGGGTTGGTGTGGTCATGAAAGGTGATATGAAGGATTCCACAGTTCATATTGACCCTCCACCCATAAAACGCTGATGCACAGTTGATGTGCTGACTGCTGACTGGGACGCTTTTTTTATATTTTCCACTCAAGGCACTATTTTCAGAGTCAATAAATCAATGAAATGAAATAAAAGCCTTTTGTTGATTTTGCGTCCATATACTGTAGAAGCAAGCCAGCTTTCTATGAGGCAAACGAGACAAATATGATTACTACTGCATAAGCAAAGGCACATCTTCAGCAAATAAAAATGTTTGTTTCACCTCATAAACATCAACAGAACATTTCCTTCAAATCCAAATAATGCATCCATCATTACGATATGCAATTTCGCAAGAGTGATGACATTTAAGCCTTTGTATCAAAGTTAGCAGAAGCCATAGGAAAATGTAGAGATAAAAAGAGTACAGAAAAATGATCTACCATTAATAACATCCCCTTTCCAAGGTCAAGCTAACTAAGGTCAAGCTAACCCCACAATAATCGACTTGGCATCTTAACGCCACATTTGAATCAAGGCATTAATCAAGACCTGTATTCACAGGCTCATGCAGGATTGGTAGAGTATGATGTATGAATGTATGATCATTTTTGTGTTTGTGCAAATGTCTCTGGAACAATGAGCAGCAACAATGCGTGCGTGTACGTGTGCATGTGTGTCCTAGTAATTGAGTGTATAAACAATTCCAGAACTGTTGATTGTTATAAATTATTTCATGATCATGCCATATTAACATTGTATAAAATCTCTCCTGGAATCAAATAACAAGTGAGTTGTCAGACATTCTTGAGTTTCAGTTTATCAAAGTTTGCATTCATTTGCAAACTATATGGGCGGAGTTATAAATGCCAAGAAAGATATACGCGATGATAAAAAGCCAAACACAGAAAGAGATTTCATGTCGTGGGTGAACTGGAATCCAGCCGACCCAGTTCGTTCAAGGTCCAGAGGCTCTACTTCTGAACGGAAGGAATTCAGTGAAACACTCACACAGCAGTGTTATAGCAACATAGGTTAACTACTTCTGTTTGTACAAACTTTAAACGCACGTCGCACACATTATTACATTCTCCAACATAATAAATGTGACAGTGGGCTCTGCAAAACCATTGATTTATTCGCTGCTTTTATGATGCTATAGTATAGTTCATTACACAGTTCATTACACTGCAGAGACTTCTATTGTACTTTGTATTAAGCATAATCTCAATTTCCCTTCTGGGATGAATAAAGCATCTCTCTCTCTCTCTCTTACCTAAGATCCTGAGTTGTGTGATGTTGCCGTGCAGACCGTAGAACATCCACAGAGGCCTGGAGTTATCCACGCACAGCTGCATTCCCGCACTGACGCCATTATGGCTCATCACCACCTCCCCGTCCACGTTCACCACAAAGCCCAAGATGTCCCCGCTTTGGAGCGCCGCCGCCTGCACCCGGCTCACCGCCCAGAACTCCTTGCGGTCGACCAGGGCGTCCGGGTTGTAGGGCAGGTCGCCGGGCCTCAGCACGGCGGGGTCGCACGACGTCACGCCGTAGGAGAGGGACCCGGCGACCCGTGCGGCGGCGGCGGCGGCACCCGCCTTGGACACCTTCACGAACACCGTCTCGGAGCAGCGCAGGGGGCGGCTGGTGAACACCAGGGTCCTCTCCTCGCCGCGCGGCTCCAGCCGAGCCACCGTCTGCTCGTCCAGGGCCGTGAGGTGGGCGCCGCGTACCGGGTGGAAGCGCAGGTCGCTGTCGGACAGGGCGGGCAGCAGGGAGCATTGCTGGGAGTTCTGAGAGTTTTGCGGCACGTGGCAGGAGAATGAGGAGGAGACGCTGAGGGGCCGTAGCCTCTCCTCCTCCTCATCATCGTCGTCATCTGCGTCTTCCTCCTGGAGGTCCTGATGCTGCTGGAGGCTGAGGTCACACAGGCTAATGGACAGGCGAGAGTCGTCTCCGTCCCGACGGATGGAGGTGCGGTGGGCAGCGGTAAATGACCGAGGACGCAGGCAGTCCAGGGGAACCATCTCACTGTCTATGGAAGCACGCACGCACACGCGCACACGCACACACGCACACACACACACACACACACACACACACGTTAACTCAACAATAATTACCGGAGTGCTTGAAGAGCAGAGCATAACCGTGAACAAAAATCGAATCTAAAAGGTTGCACACCTATTTTCATGTTTTTCTATGTGTTCTCATGCAGACCGTTAGCTTGTTGTACATTCATCGTCCAGACGTCCGTACCTTAGAGTATATATTAATAGAGACGGCACCGGATTCCTCCTCCCATCCACTTGCATTAAGTTGCTCAAAAGCACATGAGGCGATTTCACTCCTCCTTCCGGGTAGGAGCAGAGTGCATTCTGGGATGGATTGGACCCAAACACATGAACGCGCTGCCGTTGACTATCATTGCGCCGTTTGCACGCGTTCACGTATGAAACATTCGTTCACGTGTCATGGGCCCAATAACATGAACGTGCGCAATGATAGTCAACGGACCAGCGCTGCAATGACAAATTAGGCCACTATGTCCATTTCGCCTCAGGGTTTCCTCCGGGTGCCGTCTCTATTAATATATACTCTAAGGTCCGCACACCATTAACCGGTCACTGCACACATCAGAGGCACGGCCGTGATCACAGTTGAAGCTAACAGTACAAAAAACATTGTGAAGCTCAGGTGTGTAGTGGACACTCCAGTGATACCCAGTGTCAGAGTCGAGCCTGTCGCAGCTGAACCACATTCAAACAGGGCTGTCACGATTATATGATATGTCACTTTGACGATGAATTGTCACACAGATAATTGCGATTAAACATTCCTCAGGGTTACCATGTGTGCATTATCATGAAAAATCACACCCGTGTGAACTGAGTGGTGCAAATCCCCCCCCCCCCTCTCTCTCTCTCTCTCTCTCTCTCTCTCTCTCTCTCTCTCTCTCTCTCTCTCTCTCTCATTAGCAGGCAACAGTGCAATACTATCTCTCTGTCTCTGTTTCTGGCACAACAGCGCCCCTACTGGTACTCATGAGTCACACATGAGTCACACACAAACATAGGTTAACACAAGTCACAAGTCACACATTGCTGTTCCTTGGAGTGGTTGCACCACTCAAAAAACAAAGCTATGGGGACAGTCAGAGTGAGACTTAGCGGAGTGGTGTCCTGTCCTGTGTGCTTTGTATGTACAGTAGGCATGCCACAACTATTATTGTACAATACATAATCGCCTAATTGAGATAATCGCCATTATTTTTGCATAATTGTCTTTTCCACGTTGACATTTTTATTTTCAATCATTTTCAAAAATAGTGGAAATAGCAGATCTGCAAGATCAGTTATTTAATGTTTCCTTAAAAGTTATTAAATATGTCAGTCATTTCTTTAGGTTATTTGTCAGATCTGCCCTCATGTGCAACTTCAAAGCCTAAAAAGCCAAACAGAAATAGTTTTTTTTTTTCATTATGTTCCGGTGTTCAACAACAAAAACACAATTAAATGTTTAAGGGGCTGGAGTAGGAAATGCAGACAAATTTAATGACATATTATTAAACAGGACCACGTTGGAAATAAGTGTTTCATTACGCTTTTATCATGTGTATGTCGTGGGTTTAAGTTATATTGCGTAATTTGCATTGATAGTTTGTATTTCTTTTACCAAAGTCAAATCAAATCAAACCACGTGGCTGTAATATTATAAAAGGTTGTTTTCTAGTGCAGCCAATATACCCCTTTTTGTTATGACCAAGAGCACGCACACATTCCTAGACCTCAGCTGCATCCACTAAGCCAATACAGTTTCACCTCTTCTATATATTTACACGCAACATGCAAACAAAAGTGATGCATCAGTTGCAACATTGAATGGTGCACGCAGCACCCGGATATTAAAAATCACACCCGTGTGAACTGAGTGGTGCAACTCCCCTCCCCCCCCTCTCTCTCTCTCTCTCTCATTAGCAGGCAACAGTGCAGCACTATCTCTCTCTCTCTGTTTCTGGCACAACAGCGCCACTTTTTCCCCTGCCTGTTTAGCTGACGAAAACGAAAATCTTAAAACGATCATAACTCCCGATCTAAATCATCCCGTCTAATTCTGAAAATATATCCTGTGTTTGACGGCCTTCCGCGGTCCAGTCGCTAGTCGCGATAGATTTAATCGTACCTCCCGTTGTTGTCGATCGACTCTAGAGTGGTGTGGCTATTGTTAGCTGCTACACAGACATGCACAGCAACTTCCGGTGCGCCGGTAAAAGTGGTCCGGGCGCTATAAATGATGGGCACATGGATGAAATGGATTAAATAGTTCCGGGCTACTAAGGTGTTAACACACGGTTAACACGGACATTGCTGTCAAAAATGTCTCACTCCTGTAACTAAGATACTGTATAGCTACTCTGTAATTGTATCACATTTCTATCGGTGCTGTGTAAGAACTCATAAATAGCCTTCACTCGTGCAACCGGTTGAACACAAAACCACGTGGGGAAGATCAACGTTATGTAAATATAACCAACCAGGAAATGTCTTGGTTGTCCTGGTTGGTACAAATGGATCCGCATCGTAGCATGCTTAGGGAAAACACGTTGCCTGGCCCTCCAAACATGGGCTAAAATTAGCCTGATTGGGACATTTGAGAAGACTGGACATACACTGGGCCAAGGAATGACAAACATGATGGCTAAAGCTAGCTGTGTGGCTCTCAACCTCTCTCCCTCTCTCTCTCTCTCTCTCTCTTAGGTATCCCGGGTGGGAAATAGATGGGGAGGGAGTGTGAAAGAGAAAAGGGAGAATGAAAAACAGATAGGGTGAAGTGAGCGAGCCGGCAGACAGAGTCAACCTCACCGCCGCCCCCCTCCTCTTTATCAACACAAAGCAAGCACATCTCCGGCCCCACCACAGATAAACTGCTTGACCTTAATTATTTCCTCAGTCAGAGTGTTCACAAACAACCATGAGGGTCTTATTATTAGCAAGGCTTATCATCTTCAAGGCATGAGTTAGCCCGAGCACTTTGGGGTTCCCAAGAGATTCTCCTACTACTGGAGCTCCAATTCATTATGAGAACTTAGAAACTGTGGTTTAAACTGTGGAAAGGATTGTGACACAGGCTTATACAAGCCGTAAACATTCTGAAAGATATGTGTCAGCGTAAAATATAATGTTTATTCAAGAACCCGTTTGTATTGTATGCACTGCATTGTGTGTGTGTGTGTGTGTGTGTGTGTGTGTGTGCGTGCGTGCGTGTGTGTGTGTGTGCGTGCGTGCGTGCGTGCGTGCGTGGGTATGCAGATATGCCCTCAACCACCTACATCAGCTTCCCCTTGGCGACAGAGTCACCTTAAAGTTTAAAGTGACGCTCTGTTGCCACGGGGAAGTGCTATTTAAAAGATAATTAATGGTTTATACCGTATGTCCGGGAACCCCTTTTGGTGTTAGCACTATGTTATGCTTTAGCTATTTAAAAATAGCAGATCTACAAGCTCATAGCGCGCCACCGAGTGGTGCGCTACGAGCTTGTAGGTCTGCTATTTTTGAAAAATCGAAGAACGACGCTTTTTCAGAAAACTGTCATTTTCAAACAGACATTTTTAGAATCTGATCTCAGGTCAAAATGGGTTAACACAATTAATGGCTTACAATCTTCTATTAAGTTCTGATTTGAGGCAAGAGGTTTTTGTTGTTTTATTACTGTTGACACTAGGCCAAGTACTGTATGAGTACAGCGTGGTAGCGAAGAGCTTAGAACTGGTTCCTCTTTTAGATGGAGTGCCCTGAGTCTTGTTGTTTCCCCTCATTAAAACGTCAATCACACACAGGTGTGGGCCTGCATCCTTTGTCCTCTGAAGATTGTTTGTGGTTTATTGTGCCAGAAAAAATTTAACGCTGGCATTCAGAGACATTCACCATGGCCTCATGTGATGCCCCTTGTCTGTGCCATCCACTTTTACGGCGTACATTGGCAACGTGCCAGTGGTTTTATAATACAATGTATTAAGCATTAAGGGCAATTATATTCTACTTTGAAACTGTAATGTTAGTGAAGTCCTTGAAGTATTCTGAACGGCAGGAGAAAATTGTCATGACAATACATGTTGCAGGCACGGTTAAAGTGCCCTTGTCAAATGGCTTTGAACAGTTCCAGCTACTCAATCTGTGGAATATAAAGCATCATTTACATGAAGACAAACACACAGCTAACTCACCCTGTTCTCAGGGGTCAATGACGTCTTAATATTACCACAGGAGCCGTGAGAAAAACGAAATAGAAAAAGCCTGAGAACTCCCCCAATAATGCATCCTTGTTGACAGTTTGGGAGGTTAGGGAGGAATTCCTTTTCTAGGAGGAGGAAGGAACATGGAGAAATAACCCCTACCTATTCTGAGTTTACTTTCTCTTCAAACAAGGGAAAATCCACCAGAGAGTCTAAACCAGGGGTGGGCAACTTTGACGATGGAGAGGGCCACTATATTTCCACACTCACTCCCTATAAGGCCATATATTGCTGTCGTAGCAAAAATAGCCGATCTACTTTTTTGCTATTTTTGAATTGGAATCCTGAAAATTACATTTTTTACGTCATTTCAAATGCCTTTAATTATACTTGTGTTGAGCATTGAGCTACTCATTTAGACTGAAGTAATTACAGCGGGTCATGTTTGCATGCTGTGGAATTGTAAACAGCTGAAAGCAATAATATATCAGTATTCTGACATTAACCTGAGGGCCGCATTAAGTGAAGGTGGGGCCGCGTGTGGCCCCCGGGCCGCCAGTTGCCCACCCCTGGGCTAAACTCTAAACTCAAACCAGTAAAACAAGTCACTGAATGTAGACACAGAGGGAACGGGGGCCGTAGGTTATCGGACGCGGCATCCTGTTTCTCTTCGCAAACATGAATGCCGTTAGAACGGTTCACTTATCATAGCTGTAAAGGCCTTTTCGATATCGATGTACCGACAGCAAGCCTTACCCTCTTCAACTGTATAGATATGAAATCATGCGTCAATCATCCAAAAACCACCAGCCTGTCAAATCCTTTTGCAGGACGCCAACGCAAAGCTCAACGCATGAGTATCATTCTGGACTGATACTGATCTCAGTGATTCCATACATTCAGTGGCTTTTTTGAGTGGTGCAGCCACTCCCTTACGGAGCTATGTGTGTGGCTGGGTGTCTGGGTGTCTGGGTGGCTGGGTGTCTGGGTGTCTGGGTGTCTGGGTGGCTGGGTGTCTGGGTGTCTGGGTGGCTGGGTGTCTGGGTGTCTGGGTGTCTGGGTGGCTGGGTGTCTGGGTGTCTGGGTGTCTGGGTGGCTGGGTGTCTGGGTGGCTGGGTGTCTGGGTGTCTGGGTGTCTGGGTGTCTGGGTGTCTGGGTGGCTGGGTGTCTGGGTGTCTGGGTGGCTGGGTGTCTGGGTGGCTGGGTGGCTGGGTGTCTGGGTGTCTGGGTGTCTGGGTGGCTGGGTGTCTGGGTGTCTGGGTGTCTGGGTGGCTGGGTGTCTGGGTGTCTGGGTGTCTGGGTGTCTGGGTGGCTGGGTGTCTGGGTGGCTGGGTGTCTGTGTGGCTGGGTGTCTGGGTGTCTGGGTGTCTGTGTGTCTGGGTGTCTGGGTGTCTGTGTGTCTGGGTGTCTGGGTGTCTGGGTGTCTGGGTGTCTGGGTGTCTGGGTGGCTGGGTGTCTGGGTGTCTGGGTGGCTGGGTGTCTGTGTGTCTGTGTGTCTGTGTGTCTGTGTGTCTGGGTGTCTGGGTGTCTGGGTGTCTGGGTGGCTGGGTGTCTGGGTGTCTGGGTGTCTGGGTATGAGCACGAAAACAACATGGTTGTTTTCACCATCTGTGCGCAACCTAACGCACACACAAACACACACGCACGTATTAACTGTATATATGATGCTTTTGGGGGTGCCAGTACATTACAGTGACAGTACAGTGACAGTACAGTACAGTACAGTACAGTACAGTACAGTACAGTACAGTACAGTACAGTACAGTACAGTACAGTACAGTACAGTACAGTAGAGGGACCGACACACGGTAACTCTGTCATTTCCCAACCGTTTCGGACGCAGCGCGGCACGCCGGAACCGGCCCGGCCCCCTGGGCGCGTTCCTGGGGGTTTGGAACTACCCCCCCCCCCCCCCCCCCCCCGGGAACCCCCACACGGAGTTGCACCACTCACTTCACACGGGTGTGATTTTTTTTAACCTTTGACTGCAGCAGCTGTGACTCAGACGTTGCTGTGCAGTTGAACAGGTACTGTATGGTTCAGTGATGGTTCAGTTCATTCCTTGGCCCAGTGGAACTGGATTAGGGAGCTTTTGGGGGGATTTTAGTATAGCTGCACCCTCTACACACAAAGTCAGCTCTTCCAAATGTCTCTCTGTGCGTGTGTGTGTGCGTGCGTGTGCGTGGGTGCGCGAGTGTGCGTGGGTGTGCGAGCGTGCGTGCGTGTGTGTGTGTGTGAGAGTATGTGCTAGCTTACATGTGTGTGCATGTACGTGCGTACGTGCGTGCGTGTGTTGGGGGATTTGCATGCCTAGAGGGCCTATCCCCAGCCTCATCCAGAGAGAGTGAAGTCATCTGTCGTGAGAAGAGGGGGGGGGGGGCTAGGCTTGGAGTGGGGAGTGTCTGTCTGTCTTTCCAGAAAAGGAGAGAGAGGGGATTTTGCTTATCGGGTATGACAAAAAAAAAAAGAAAAACCTCTCAGGGAAGCATCCATGTTGATGAGCTTTTAAGGAGTGTTATCCCCCAGTGCAGATACAGATGTGTGTGTGTGTGTGTGTGTGCGTGTGCGTGTGCGTGTGTGTGTGTGAAGAAGTGGTGGTGGTGGTGGTCTCTGTGCGTGCGTGCGTGCGTGCGTGGGTGGGTGGGGGTAACTAGTTATTGATATGCAGAGTAACTCCATGGGTTTGAATGAACCCTGAATATCTGACATGCCGAATGCAACAGGAGACACACGTAGCGAGACCGAGTCAGATTCTTTGGCCTGGTGCCAGGTGTTTCCACATGTTTTGGGCCGCCATCAAAGAAAGGAAATATAGGGCACACGCTGAATGTGACAGACAGCCGCGAGAGAAAGGCACGCGCGGCACTTCACCGATGTCACTAGAGTACCACGTTTCCAATGTCACTTAAAGCCAGTAAAGTGTGTGAGTTCACCACATGCACGAAACACGGTGCACCTGGATAGATCTCTGATCACAAAACACTGTGCACTTAATTGGACAAATCTCTGGTCGTTCTATCGTGATGGCAGATTTATTTTACACATCGTATCGTCTTTGTCGCCTTGTCGGGTGGAAACCTTGCATGTCCAAAACTGTTACTTTTCAGGATTCAAATTCAAAAATATCGATCGACAAGCTCAAAACGCTTCGCGCTTTGAGCTTGTAGATTTGTTACTTTTCATGTTTTTGTGGGACTCTGTAGAATGATCAAGTATGTCGTAAATGTATGTCAGTCGGACCCACGGTTGTCCAGACCAGAACCGCCACAAAGGCCTCTGCCCCGGGCCAGACTCCATATTTGGGCATGCCTAACAAAGAAGTCCATACTGTATATGAGCATCGCCACGTATACGGGTTCCAGAGCCATGACGGGTTCGTCCCACCGACTTCTGACATCATTCTGACATCTGCATAAATTCGACACGCGTTCCACCACCACCACAGGGGGGTGCAGTGCCCGGTGTTGGGTCGGTCGGACCCACGGTTGTCCAGAACCGACCCAAAAAGGCCTCTGCCTTAGTATTACTAAGGCTGGAGTAAATAAATACATAAGATCTATTCACACAATTTACTTTACTCCATGGGCACACAAGAACCCTTACCCTACTGTATGTAAGCCCTATTTTACACACATGTGGCGGAAATAGCTGATCTACAAGCTCCCCGATGCGACATGTTGTGAGCTCGTAAATCGGTTATCTGTACTTTGGAACAACATGCCATGTTTAATGACATGCCCAAAAGAGAGATTAACATGGTTAGCTTCCGCTTAAAGCAGTATAAGTGGTAGACTTATTCCACACTGAGGCCCCCAGAATATAAAAATTTAAATTTCCCCCATCAGGCAATTTAACATTCTTGTCAAACCCTTCACTTTTTTGCAGTGTCCTCACTGTTTTCATTTCAGCAGATAATTTCGGAGGTCTCTGGTGTTTCAGTCTGTTCTCAAACATTTCTCCAATTACAGTCTCATTTCATTGTTTAGGTCAAGGAAAGATGGGGCAAACCCCCAGTGAAATGTACTGTGTGCACGCACGCACGCACGCACACACACACACGCACACGGCCATCTGAAAGTGATTAACTTCCCCTCGAAGGCTTCCCCCAGTATGACCCGCAGCTCCACAGATCCAAAGCTGACAGGAACTATTATGATATCTATGTTGATTTCTCTCTTAAGACATTTTGGACTGAGGTCGATTTAAAAAAAAGGCTTCTAAATCCTAATAGTTTTCTGAAAAACCCATGTTTCTATGTCAGTTGTGCTCAACCTTTTTCATGTCAAGGACCCCCAGAATTATCTCTATTGGGCCACGGACCCCCATCTGAAAATATGTAGTTCAGGGACCCCCCCCCCCCCCCCCCCCCAGAAGCAAATATTTTAGTAAAAAATGTTCGCTCTGAAATATATATTCAAAGATTTGCACCACATTTTCACGACTTTTCAAAAATAGCAGACCTACAAGCTCGTAGCGCGCTATGAGCTTGTAGATCTGCTATTTTTCAATAGCTAAAGTATAACATAATGCTTAGAACACCAAAAGGGGTTCCCGCCCAAAATGGATTAATCTGTTTGATTCCATTCTGGCCGAACGGGTCATGGATGAGGTGCAAAGACTGTCAGCTGGCCATTACTTTTGTTTGACGATTAAAAACAATAATAAGTTGACCACTGAGGTAATTTGAGACAGAGCTCTTTTAAATTACAAAACCCTTGGTAGCCTATCCTAGATCCTAGACCTGAAAACATTTCAGTTTCTACCAGAATCTCATAGTGAGTAACAGAATGGTGTCACTTCAGTTCAAAAGTACAACAAAACCCAAATAGAAAATATTCTGGCAATATTCTGGTAATATTATCCCAGTGCAGTGTCACATTGAGAGGTATAAACACATGGTATTATGTCCATCTAAAATACAGAAGCAAAAAAAAAGTGTTTACTCGGGCCGAATACTAAAACCAAAAAGAGTGAAATAACAAAAGGATTGTTTTAGCCAAAAATATGACTCTGGAAGGCCCCTTTTCCACCGGTTGGTTCCCAATGGGAACCGGTTCAGTTCTTTTTGGTTTTTGAGCCAGAGCTCCAAATTTAAAACGTTAATTATGAATTGTATGTGCAAAACCATACCTATTAGATTTTCATCACCATGAAACTTCTCCAATTGAGTACTTACACGAAGACAATGATTTATTGTATTACAAATTTTACATTTTGTAATATGCAAAATAATCGAAAATATGAAAAAGCTACTGTGGAAGGGTTATCATAATTTACTTGTATTGAACCTATAAACAATGTAATATAGGTCTAGTTTTCCCACTAATTTTGGAGCTCTGGCTCATGGACTAAGAACCAAAAAGAACTGAACCGGTTCCCATTGGGAACCAACCGGTGGAAAAGGGGTCGAAGTGGAAATGTAAATGAGCATTATAGATTTTGCCTGAGGTATAAAGTGAGATAATGGAAAATGGATAATTAACTATGCTGCTGTCAGGGTATTAATATGTGAGTAATATTTGATCCTTTCCCATTCATAATGTAGAAGTAAAGATCATTTATGTTTGCACCCCAAGTCCCTCCTATCGTGAAAGCATTTTACCCCAGAAAGGCGACCAGCTGGTCTCAAGTAGCGTTTTTGACTTGTATGTTCTCAAAACAAGTGGCAGATTATAGCTATTTCTAAAATTGGGGAACTTGGAGCAGGGTCCCTGTTCTTGCAAAAACCTTAATGTAACTTTAATCGGGTTTAAATCTCCAATCATTAAAACAGGACACATTTTCAGATGATTAATTTGCCCGATCAGCAGACCAAGAAAGAGAATGTTAGTCTACCTCTGGACAAAGAGAGAGAGCGAGAACGAGAGGAAGAGAGAGAGACAAGAGGCCCTGAGTATGATTCATAGTTTTCTCGTAATTCTGGCAAAAGACTTCTGCTGAGAGAAATCGCTAAATGTTTATAATATGGAGACACTTAGCATCTCTCCCCAAACGCTGCCTCGTTCTCCGTCTCTCTCTCCTGTGTCTGCTGTTTGCCTTTGGCTGGAGACACACGTTTGACGGATGACATTGCACATTGTTATTACCATGCTGAATTTCCCAGTTTATTGTTTTTGGAGGGTTTTCTTGCGAGCACCAGACCAGTCATTAGATGCATTTAGTATAGACTCAGTTCACTTGGGTACAGTTTGATCCTTCAGGCTTATCAAATAACTTCATCAATCATAATGAACAAAAGAGCTCATTTTGGTCCCTCATTTGGTATGCAGCCCCATGGACACTATAGAAGGAACACAATGTTCTATGCATGATAGCAAATTTGATGATTAAATACATAATTTAACCCATTTAGGCCTGACCTCAAAATTTCAAAAAAATCTTCTAAATCCTCCACTTTTCTGAAATAAATATTTTCACGATTTTTCAAAAATAGCAGACCTACAAGCTCATAGCGCATCTGCTATTTTTCAATAGCTAAATTATAACATAATGTTTAAAACACCAAAAGGGGTTCCCCGCCCAAAATGGTTTAATATAAAGCATCAACATAAATTCAAACCAAATTTACAAATGTCCCTCCAGTTGTAAGCAAGTATTTAGTATTGCTTTCCCCCACCCTCAGTTTTCTCCACAATTTAGTCGTCGACGTTCTGCTACTGACTCACCTGCCAGTGAGGAGGAGCCTCCACCGGGAGGACATAAAGCCTTCGCCCTACTCCTCCCGCCCAACACTCCCTGCTGACAGGTGGCGCCCAAGCCTGTAGGACTACTGTATGTGCAATGAGAATTAGCCCTTCGCCAAGTCCCTCCCCGACCCGTCCTTAGGCACGTTAGCAGCGAAGAGAAGAGACAGGTCAAGCTGTCCTTGTTCTCACCATAGAGTATAAAGAAGGATAGAGACTGAACTGGCGCGAAATCTATAGTCAACCAGGCCTGCAGTATTTAAATAAACTAGAAATATGAGGAAATGACAGAGGGAGAAATCAACTTTTAATGACTGCCCGACAAGAGTTTTCATGTTGCACGTCAATGCACGGTAAGACATTAGTAGTCATTAGTAATTAGTATTATTGCCATCACCTGGGTGGGTCAGTCTTGTAACTTTCCCGACGTTAAGCAGTGTAAACAACACAGCCATGCAAAATAACATTGACAGCTATGAGGTGGCAAAATCTTGACCTGCATATAGCAACAGTTGCGAAACTATTTGGATTGGCATTGGACAATCGCTTTTTGGGGTGGGATTTAGCGAAGGGCTAATTATCACTCTCCCTGCCCCTCTTCCCTCCCCGAACACCACGGGCCAATTGTGTTCGTATAGACTTTACCACCGAGCGCTTGTACTGTTTTTAAGTTTTAACTATAATACTTTAGGGAAACTTTGACAGGAAAAGACTTGCTCACCGTATGGAAAATAGAAGTAAAACTCCTCCTCTTTATTTTATCATGCTCATAAAGTGCTCTGTGCTCAAAGTGCAATTAAAAAGCAAACGTTTCGGTCCTAGGACCTTCGTCAGTGCTATAATATAAAACTATAATACATTATAATGTTTTTTCTTTATTTGCCTTTTTTCATGTACAAAAATGGGCTGACTGCAACAGTGCCTTGTACTTGACATTCTCTCTATTGCGGCCAGATTGCACCTACTGTATCTGATTTGTGCTGATTGAAAACTATTTCTATCCCTAGATCACAGCCATGTGCACTTGCAGATAGCATCAGTGATGACAAGGCAAACAATGAGCGAGGTCTATAGTGTGTGTGTGTGTGTGTGTGTGTGTGTGTGTGTGTGTGTGTGTGTGTGTGTGTGTGTGTGTGTGTGTGTGTGTGTGCGCGCGTGCGTGCGTGCGTGCGTGCGTGCGTGCGTGCGCTGCGAGGGAACACAGAAATAGACACAAAGCAAGGAAAGTGCAGTACAATCGTGTCCAGACAGCTCTCAACATGTTTGTGCACTTGGGCCTTTTCAACATTTCCAGGTTGTCTCTCGATCAGTTAAGGAAAAGATAAAAAACGTATCAGCTAAAAGGTAAAGTAAATTGTAAACAAGTTTCAAACCATTTGAGTTTATAATTTAGGCTATACCGGCTGTTATTCTACAGCTGAACGTAATCACAGATGACGCACCTGATGCTAGAAGCAACAGAAATCAGTGTACAAGAAAGAATCACACCCGTGTGAACTGAGTGGTGCAAATCCCCCCCCCCCCCCCCCCCCTCTCTCTCTCTCTCTCTCTCTCTCTTTCTCTCTCATTAGCAGGCAACAGTGCAGCACTATCTCTCTCTCTGTTTCTGGCACAACAGCGCCACTTTTGGTACTCATTGGTACTGGTGCTCATTAACGTCACACACAAACATAGTCACACACATAGTTGAACACGGACATTGCTGTTCCTTGGAGTGGTTGCACCACTCAAAAAAGAACAGTGTACAAGCACCACCAAGGCCACAGCCTTTATGTAACAGTTCTTTCCCCCCATTACTAAGCAGCAGACTTAGTAATGGCTCCTGGAGTGTTAGGCAAGGCGTACTGAGCCCATAGTTTTCCCTGCCGTGACGCTCCGTAGGCCTAATGTACTGCAGTGCCATCATCCGCACACAGATGATTGATGTCAATAGCCTCCACTTAATCACCTGAGAGGTACGCAGCTTCCTCAACTCTCTGGCAGCCATTTTGGATTCTTCTCTAATGACTAGTGGGACAGGTTGTAGATGATGTTAGCTCACTGCCGGCCTTGCGGTTCACTACCGTTCTGTCAGTGATTAAGTGACTCATCTGCCTCTAGTAAACAACCCCGCAGCAGGAGAGTCCCTCGTCCATCAAAAGATAACTTCTCTTCGGCGTGCTTATCTGCCTTGTAGGAAATCCATCACACCTGATGTAGTGAAACTGCGGATGCCATGAGATCTCTCGGGATTCACCCCCTATATAAACAAACTCATCCTGTTAAGGCTGTATAGTCATATCTACAGTATGGATAACTGTGATTTCCAGACACCCTTAAGCTGGATCAGGGGGAAGGGTGTATCATTCCCATATGTGTTTTGCTTCTGGGAACTGAAGAGTAAAACACAGCTATAAGTTCCTGATCTTGATTTGTCATGGTCGTTTTCAATAAACCTGGATCCCTTATCAAGGAAACATCAGCAAAGCTGAGAACTCTATTTAAAAACATTTGTATTCAAACACGTTAAACAATTCAGAATCCAAGAAGGTCAAAAAGAGGCAGGGGTTCTCAACCCGTGGGTCGGGGGGTCGGGGGGTCGTCAAATTATTTTGGGGGGTCCCCAAATTATTTTCATCCTGATCCATTGAATAGAGATGACAGGCAAGCACAAAAATATGACTATGCACTCCACAGTGTATCAAAGCTTTGAAAGCAAAACATATCATGTTCATTATTAGAGGAAACCTTTTGTGGGTCTCAGACTGACGTGTCCTGTAGCAGAGTGCCACAGACGCCTAACAGCCCACAATCCAACAGTTTTCTGAAAAACCTATGTTTCTATGTCAGTCGTTAATTTTTCTAAAATAGCAGACCTACAAGCTCATAGCGCGCCACTCGGTGGCGCGCTATGAGCTTGTAGATCTGCTATTTTTCAATAGCTAAAGCATAACACAATGCTAACACCAAAAGGGGTTCCCGCCCAAAATGGGTGAATACAATTCAAAAGCAGGGCTCTTCAGTTTGCGTATATGAGCACAGACAGTGATGCAACAACATATCTGTCTTTATGCGGGGGCAATTATTGTTGGTCTGAACACCCCATGAGGCTCAGTTTGATTACAGCAGATTAATTTAGCCTTCTCCACTTGGCACTTATGCAACACCATCTCAGCTTTCAGGGCACTAACTCCCTGGGCTAGTGGTCACCTTTGACTCTTTGCCTGGGTGGCTAACTAACTACTGAACTGCACTCCCTTGATCCCTGCTTAGAGAAGAAACAACATGACTCTTTAACCCATTCTGACCTGAGATCAGATTCTAAAAATGTCTTCTACATCCCTGACAGTTTTCTGAAAAAGCTATGTTTCTATTATGTCAGTCGTTCTTCGACTTTTCAAAAATAGCAGACCTACAAGCTCGTAGCGCGCCACTCGGTGGCGTGCTATGAGCTTGTAGATCTGCTATTTTTCAATAGCTAAAGCATAACATAATGCTAACACCAAAAGGGGTTCCCACCCAATACTGGCGGCTGTGGCTCAGGGGGTAGAGCAGGTCGTCCAATGATCCCTGGGTCGGCGGTTCGAATCCTGGCTCGAAGTGTCCTTGGGCAAGACAATGAGTCGGTCGGTGTGAGCTCGCCACCATTGGTGTGTGAATGTGGGAAGTGAGGACGCTGGCGTTGACTGTTCGCCGCTTCACCTCCCAATGTATGAATGAATGAACCATTGTAAAGCGCTTTGAGCACTTGGAAAAGCGCTATAAAAATGCAATTCATTATACTGTAGAGATCCTCCTTAGGCATCAGAATGGTCTGATGGCAATACAAATTTGAGAGATTGTGAGGGCCTTTTAGTCAATTCCTTGATATTTTACGTAACGTACAGCAGCAAGAGTCCATGTGAAGCATGTGCTCAATGCAATTACCCCCCCTTAGACAAACTTTCAGGAATTCAGTGAAAGCAGTAGTCGTGTGTCAGTTTCAATAGGCCCGGGGACATACATCTTGCTCCACATGTGAATGATCACTTATTTCTGCATGTAATGCAATGAGTGTTAGGAGGTCTTTTTCACCATGACAGCAGCAATATTTCATGTTCCTTAAACTCCCTTCAATATACCTAGATTTGAGCATCACACATTCCCACTGGATCATTTGATTATTCCATCGTAACAAATATCAAGGGGCATCGAGTGTTCATTTTTAGCATAGAGCCCTGGCACGACATGGTGGCATTGCTGCGGTTATACTAATATGCCCTGACACGTGATCAGGGACACTTTGGAAATCAATCCATCATGCCGTACATGAAAGGCCAGGCAGCCATTCAGAGAAGGGATGTTATCAACTACAGTTAAGTTCTTAAGACTCTGAAATAGGAAGAGAATTAAGTTTAGTTGGATAGGAAATGGTTGTAGGCTATTTCAACTTGAGAATGAAGTCACAAGAGCCATGACATCAAGGGTTAATAGGAAATCGAATAATTATTAATACTTGCATTTTCATTCGTTATTAAGAATAAAACACGCGCGCACACACGCACGCACGCACGCACGCACGCACGCACGTACACACATACATAGTACAGTATATATAGTATATATTGCCTTCTGTTATTTATCTTTCCATTCCCACAACAATATACAGAAAAGGCATATTTTGGACATAGTTCGAATGGTGATTCATTTTTAAGCTGTGATTAATCTGATTTAAAAAATAATCGTTTGACATTATAATTAATCTTAAAAAAAAGGAAAAAAAACATTCTGGCTTTTTAATGCTGCTTTACTCGACTTCTCTAACTACCATTTGTTTTGCACGTTTAGTGCGAGAGCCAAATCAAGGTCATCTATTCTAACCAATTCCATCCCTTACACAGTCTGTACAAGTCGTGTTTGTTCAGTGTAGCAGCACCCTCCATTTGACCCCCAGAAGAAAACATCTGCTCCGACCAGACCTGGTGTAATCCCTCATGGACTGATTGTATGATGAACGACTTTGCCCATTAACAGGTGAAATTTGGCAGAATTGTTCATGTGATAATACGTGAACGCAAGTGCCAGCGTAAGTGCCAGCCCACATTATAAGCATCATTAAGTCTTAACGACATGGCCCTGTGTTAAAGGCAACTAGGCGCATGTGCCGCTTTGCCGCGAGAGACTTTGATGTGTCCACCCATATTTTCAGGCCAGTAAGTGCTTGTTGAACTGCAGCCAACCGCCGGGGCAATACTGGGACTTTGAGATATACCATGCTCTTGACTACTGACGTTCTCTCGGGCTATAGAGGCAGGCCTGATAGCGATGTGACCCTTATGTTGACTGAGGGATGAGGGGCTCATCTGCTCAGGACAGAGGTCTATGTGGGAACAATGACGTAAGGGTATAGAATATAGGCTAATGAAGAATCAAAGCCCAGAGTTTTACTGAAGTCTGCCAGTTACTGGAACTCATTTGGATGAAAGAAATCACACCTGTGTGAACTGAGTGGTGCAACTCCCCTCTCCCCTCTCCCCTCTCTCTCTCTCTCTCTCTCTCTCTCTCTCTCTCTCTCTCTCTCTCTCTCTCTCTCTCTCTCTCTCTCTCTCTCTCTCTCTCTCTCTCTCTCTCTCTCTCTCTCTCTCTCTCTCTCTCTCTCTCTCTCTCTCTCTCTCTCTCTCTCTCTCTCTCTCTCTGTAATTAGCACTAGGCAACAGTGCAACACTATCTCTCTCTCTCTGTTTCTGGCACAACATCGCCACTTTTGCCCCTACTGGTACTCATAGTCACATAGCCACACACATAGCCACACGTCACATATGTAGGTTAACACGGACATTGCTGTTCCTTGGAGTGGTTGCACCACTCAAAAATAATAATAATCTAAATTCTTTGTCATTGTCTTTTTTTTTAAATGGGGACATAATGTGGAAAAGGTTATAGGTTTTCACCTATAATAATAATATGCCCAAAATAGGAACCCCAGGTTAAAAGTGGTTAAAGCATCCAGTTGGCAGAATTTAGTACATGTTCTCCAACTATAGTAAACTACACAAGTTCATGTCCTGCCTGTACTTGCACAGCCAGAATATACAGTAGGATCGTGTGTGGACTCTAGAAAGTGGAACATTCAAAATGTCCCAAAATGTGTTATTTCCTGACATAATTTCTCCTTATGTCCGTCATAGAATTAGAGTCGTAAGCTCCAGCGGCCTGGTGTCTTGCCACCGCCAACGCCACTGGACTCCAGATAGTCACACTCAGGCGCTGGATACCAAACAGCCCAAAGCAAGATAAGACAGTCGCTCGTTGTCAGCCAACACCACAAGAAATGAGGTTAAATGGCACTATCTACACAATACAGGAGCCTCTTCTATTTTTATTGATAAGTGTTGACAGCTTCCTTTTGGCTTCCAGCATATTTTTTTGGAAACAGCTTAATATGCAGACTTCCAGAGACTTTTGCCTGGATTCCATCATTTCAATTCTCATATGATGAGTTTAAAGGACCACTTCACCACTTTTCAACTTCTCTTCCTATAATTGGTCCTAACTAATGTTCTTGATAAAATACCACCATTTTTTCCTACTCAGTCTGTGTCTCATAGGAAGGCTGTGGGCAGTTCAGAAACCCGTCCACCAGTGACATCATCGATTGTGAATCCAAGCTAATAGAAACTGCAGGCTTTCTTTTCCTGAAAAGTTGCAATGCAAAAGTTGAAGCCATCGTTCTCACGATAACAAAAATCTAAATATATTTTAAAACAAATCTTGTTTTTTTAAAAGAAATCTGCCTAATGATGATGTCACTGGTGGACGGGTGTCCGAACTGCCCAAAGCCCTCCTATGAGACACAGACTGAGTAGGAAAAGATGGTGGTATTTTATCATGAACATTAGTGAGGACCAATTATATAAAGAGATGTTGAAAAGGGGTGAAGTGGTCCTTTAACAAAGCTGCGTTGAACGTAAAAGATTGAACATACCAAAAACAGCTCTTTTTACTGTAAAGGGAAAGAAGTGAATTTATTTTGTCCTAATGTGTGGAAAATTCTTTCACCTAATATAACCCTTCAAACACAAAGGTGAACTTTTCAAAATGGATTTCAGCCATTTTCAAATTCCGCCTTTAAGACATTTCTTTGGTTCTAATGATGGTGGTTATTATGCAGCCTCTCTAATCTCTCACCATCTTTTTCCACTAGCCTAGTGGGACGTGGGAAAAGTAGAGCAGCTGTACAGTATGTAAAAGTCAAACTCACAATCATTATCACTCAAAACTCGAATCTGATAAAACATTTCCATTTCAAACGCAGGACTCTTGTTTCAACCCATTTTGACCTGAGATCAGATTCTAAAAATGTCTTCTACATCCTGACAGTTATCTGAAAAAGCTATGTTTCTATGTCAGTCGTTCTTCTATTTTTCAAAAATAGCAGACCTACAAGCTCATAGCGCGCCACTCGGTGGCGCGCTATGAGCTTGTAGATCTGCTATTTTTCAATAGCTAAAGCATAATGCTAACACCAAAAGGGGTTCCCGCCCAAAATGGGTTAAGGACGGTAAACTGAAGCATTGCAGCCAATAACAACTTAGCGCAGAATTTTCTCTTACTTCCATGCCTCTACTACTCAAATTTCTCGTCGGTGCAAAGATTCCAAAGTTTGGAGCCAAAACTGTTGCTGTGGAAGTGGCAGGTGTGTCGGCAATATTCCACTGATGTTCAAGTTTGACAAATGACTTCCATCTCTAATGCTCCGGCAACCTTTTATTTGGAGAAATCATATGCATTCGATGTGGTTTCTCAATTGGGATGTGGTGAGTTGTCTGTTTTCATTAGGATCGTCGTTCCATTAGCAACAGCTGTGCTGGTTCCACTGCCATGTACCAAATTGCAAACCGATCAGTTGCGCTGCCAATATACACACTGCCTTACCGCCCTAAAACTACAGACCTCAGTGTGGTAAATAGATACATCTTTGAAAGTGTCCCTTTCAAAGAATAAAATGTAAAACCAATTTTCAGCTGATTGCCCATTCCCTCACAACTCTGTCCTTTACTTGCACTATTACGACTGAACTGCCCCTACCAAAATCTGCTGTACTGTGTATAATGAATTACATTTTTATAGCGCTTTTCCAAGTGCTCAAAGCGCTTTACAATGGTTCATTCATTCATACATTGGGAGGTGAAGCGGCGAACAGTCGACACCAGCGTCCTCACTTCCCACATTCACACACCAATGGTGGAAAGCTCACACCGACCAACTCATTGGAGGCAATGTAGGGTTCAGTGTCTTGCCCAAGGACACTTCGACATGTGGACAGGAGGAGCTGGGATTCGAACCGCCGACCCAGGGATCATTGGACGACCTGCTCTACCTCCTGAGCCACAGCCGCCCTTATACTGTGAACTTATTAAGAGAAGCTGTTATTGCCACCACTTATTATTTCTCAACTCCAGTATTTAAATAATGCTTCTGTGAAAAAAACCAATAAACAAAGTTAAAAAAAGTATATATATATACTGTGAACTTTAAGTTGTTTACACAAGGTTAGGTTACAGCTTGTTATTGTTGTTATTATCTATGATGCTGCATTGTCTGAAGGAAGCCAAACCAAAATAAGTTTTACAGTCTTATGTACCTGTACGTAAGATGTAACAATAAAGCACAACCATGAACCTTGAGATTCACCATTGCTCCAACGAGACCACTTAACCCATTCTGGACGGGAACCCCTTTTGGTGTTTGCATTATGTTATGCTTTAGCTATTGAAAAATAGCAGATCTACAAGCTCATAGCCCGCCACCGAGTGGCGCGCTACGAGCTTGTAGGTCTGCTATTTTTGAAAAATCATGAAAATATGGCACAAATCTTTGACCAATTACATATCATTTTTGGGGTTCTTGACATGAAATATGGAGCACCACCGATACAGAAACATCTTTCAGAAAAATGTCAGAATTTAGAAGACATTTAAAAAAATTCTACATCAGGCCTAAATGGGTTTTAAGCACATATTGAGAAAAGGAAAGGCACGAGTCGTTCTACAAGGGGGGACTCACCTAGTAGCTGGACCCCTCGCGTGAGGCCATAGACGTCTATAATAGCCCAGAGAGGTTCAGAAGCGTGAACCCCGCTGAAGAACAGCATGGGGCTCGACTCGTTGAGACGGTAGAACACCCGGCCCTTCTTGTCCACCCAGAAGGAGATGACAGTCCCTTCGTTGGAGAGCTCCTCGGGGAGGGCCTTGGCCCAGAAGCCGCTCTGCGAGACCAGGTCGGGGCAGGCGTACTTGGGCAGGTTGTCCGGATTGATCCTGGACGGATCCTTGGACGTGAAGCCAAGGCGTAGCGCTCCGCTCCAACAACACTGCTTTTTAGTGATCTGGGGGGGACAGAGTTTGAGCAACGTTGAGCAAGGTAACTCACTGTGAACATTTGGGAATTACCTCATAATGGAGTGATACATGTTTTTCTCTAGTATGCTGCTATTGAACAAATGGTGAAAACAACATATCTTTACTAAACAACAACTAAGATTAGGTACTTTGGTATGTTTATTGCCTGTAGAGGAGCTATTTCTGTCTCATTGAAAGTCCCCATTTGCATTGCATTTGTCATGCAAGATAACACTGCTCCTCACATGGCAATGCTTGCCCCTGTTCTCTCACTTTAGAGACATAGATGGGCCTGATAGGTGAAGTGGAAACTTGCACTAAGCTGCTGCTTTGGCCCACACAGGAGCAGGGAAAAACTGACCAAAATTACACCGGGGTTGAGACAGAGGGAGGAATAAAGAGACACAGGTGGTAAGGAGTGAGACACTAGAGTGGTAAAAAAATCACACCCGTGTGAAGTGAGTGGTGCAACTCCGTGTAGGGGTTCCCGGGGGGGGGGGGCGAGTTCCAGACCCACAGGAACGCACCCAGGGTGCCGGCCCGGTTCCGGCGTGCTGTGCCGCGTCCGAAACGGTTGAGAAATGACAGAGTTACCATGTGGCGGTCCCTCTACTGTACCCTCTACTCTGTACTGTACTGTACTGTCACTGTAATGTACTGGCACCCCCGAAAGCATCATATATACAGTTAATACGTTCGTGTGTGTTTGTGTGTGCGTTAGGTTGCGCACAGGTGGTGAAAAACAACCATGCTGTTTTCGTGCTCATACCCAGACACCCAGACACCCACCCACACACATAGCTCCGTAAGGGAGTGGTTGCACCACTCAAAAAGAGGGAGGAAAAAAAGAATTGCCCACTGCAAAGCGCTTGTCAGGTTCCGTTTGTTTTACCTTCAGTCGAACTTGCTCATACAGAGCGATGGGTCTGTTGCTGAAGGTGATGGCGTTGCAGAAGCTGGCTTGTCTCTTGACCGTCCTTTGGGACATGTCCATGACTATCTGTGATCCCTTGGCGCTGGGGTGGAAGAGGAGGGGGAAGGGCGCCATGCTGCCACACTGCTGGATGGCCAGGCAGCGCTTAGGCTTGTGGTGGCATCGGTGGCTCGTGGCGGGGAAGGGCCCACCCAGAGAGTCTAGGTGGAAACACAAAGATGGAGAGAGTTATTATCAGCTTGGGCCCATTATCCACTTTCAACCTGGAGTTACAGTACATTAGATACACTGTAGTAGTACATATACTGCACTTTAATTGTCATGAGATTGGGTACAGGTTTTGACCTGTTACTTGTCACATAACATTTGCCTTACTCATGTCCTATACCTGTTACTGTCTGATTCAATAGCACCGTAGGCCTACAAGAAATGTGTTCCGTGAGAATAATCTCTCAGGCCACGCTTCAAGATTCTAAAACGTTGCACCTTATAACCACCAAGTATGCAGAGTAGGTTACATTGGACTATTTTCAGGAATCCACTTGAAAGTTGTGGTTAAATTAAACAATGGTTGTTTCGACTTTCTACTTGGATGAGAAAATATAGAGCCGCGTTCGTTGTTCACGAGGAGGCTGTGCAGCTGTGAGGTAATTCCAGTAATTGGTAATCTCCTGTAATACCCGTCTGTTTTTCTTCATCTTTGCCAACTTTAAACTTGCCTGTTTGTTTCCCCCTGTGACCGAGGACCATTTATGTTACTACTAATAACCTGTGAATATGAAAAGGGAGGAGAAAAATGCAATGTTTGGAAAGGTTGAAAGGTAACATAATCCAAGGTAAACGCGGCCCCATACAATGAACCAGAGTATTAGTGTAGCATTAAGAGACCTTAACCCATGTTGGGCGGGAACCCCTTTTGGGGTTTTAAAGCATTATGTTATACTTTTAGCTATTGAAAAATAGCAGATCTACAAGCTCATGTGGCGCGCTACGAATTTGTAGGTCTGCTATTTTTGAAAAATCGTGAAAATGTGCCTTTTGAATAATCGTGAAAATGTGCCTCAAATCTTTGAATATATATTATATGCGGAGGCATATTACATACAATTTTTGGGGTCCTTGACATGAAATATTGAGCACCACTGATACAGAAACATAAGGTTTTTCCGAAAACTGAAAACTGTCAGTCCAAAATGGGTTAAGAGGACAATTATGTACAACAGTACAGAGTGAGTGTCGGTCTTGACATGTGCAGTAGTAGATGCTTACAGCAACCCCCATCATGACGCGTAACCCTAGATGTGGGCCATGTTTAATTGATTGCATTGAACCTGTGTGAATCTCTATTTTCATACACGAGACACGATGAGAGTAAAGCAGGTGGCTGGCAGAAACAGTTTGTCTATTCTGTCATAGAATGATGAATTCAGAATAAATTACTTTTTGTGCAGAAATTAAATGCAGTTGTTTGGGGGAAAAATATATCTAATTGGTTATTCAGATGCTGACAACGTTATTTATCCCAAAAGGGCAATTCATTTTCAACTTACAACTGCTGTATACACAGCAGTTAGTACAAGTAAGACGCGTGAACGCGGGAAGCGAACGCAGCTGTTGTGGCAGTCTGACACACACACACATACACACACTGAGCTTTATTTTATTTTATTTTTAAGATTTTTTTTTAAAGTTTTCTTTTTTTAAAGTTTTTTTTAATTTATTTATTTTTAAGTTTTTATTTTATTTTTTTATTTTATTTTTGCGTGCACGTGCGTGCATGCGTGCGTGTGTGCGTGCATGTGTGTGTTTTTTATGTGTGATAAAGCTGCAAACTGTAAACTGAGGTGGTATGGACACATCACCAGATCCTCAGGCCTTGCAAAGACCATCCTGCAAGGCACCGTACGAGGTGGCAGGAGAAGAGGGAGACAAAAGAAAAGATGGGAAGATAACATCGGAGAAACTCAGCGAGGCAATGAGAGCTGCCGAGGACAGAGAGGGATGGGTCAACAGATCGTCTGTGGTGCCCCAACGACCCTCCAGGGTTACGGGATAGGTGAGGTCTGTGGCGGAGGGGCGGCGTATACCAAACTTGAGCCACGATGGAGACACCAGTATTGCAGAGTCGAACGTTGCTAAGTCCGGTAGAGCCGACTCAGCCCAGTACGAGTTGTAACCCAATAGCACAGAATCGCAAATAATATCAAACCTGATCTCACCCAAACACGGTGAAATAACACGGATTGGCAATTCTGTACATACAATACTATAGTGAAAGCCATGCCTCCGTCCTGGTCAAAACAGTAGTATTATATGTACGTATAGATTTTGGGGTTTTCGAGGCGTGTATGTACGGAATTGCCAATCCGTGCTATTTCACCGTGTTTGGGTGAGATCGGGCCGATATCAGAAGTTATCCAAGTATATAAGGAATGTAACAGTCATTTAAAATGACTGCTGTCGGTGTATGGAAGGAATTATAAGAACTTAGTGTAGCGGTTTGTTCTCCTAAGAGGCACATTATAATGGTGGCCTCGCATTACAGTGAATAAATGCACTGGACAGAATGTTAGGTCAGGTTATACACTCAATTCACTCGACAGAAAGTGGTCAGGTCAATTTATTCCAATGCACTGAATTCGCTGGACAGAATGTGGTCAGTTTATTCTAGTACATTGAATTCACTGGACGAAACATGACAGTGAATGCACTGGTCAGGACATGGATAAGTTAACATTACAGTGAATGCACTGAACAGAACATGGACAGATTGGCTGATTAGTCCTTTTATTTTCTGCGCCACCTGTCTCCCAAAGAGAGCACAAGTCTCTTTGATGGGACGTTTATCTTAAGCCCATTTTGACCTGAGATCAGATTCTAAAAATGTCTTCTACATCCTGACAGTTTTCTGAAAAAGCTATGATTCTATGTCAGTGGTTTTTCAAAAATAGCAGACCTACAAGCTCATAGCGCGCCACCGAGTGGCGCGCTATGAGCTTGTAGATCTGCTATTTTTCAATAGCTAAAGCATAACATAATGCTAACACCAAAAGGGGTTCCCGCCCAAAATGGGTTAGAGCAGACTTTTTACAGTACCATTAGCTATAACTTTCCTTCACAGACAAGCCAATAAACCATCAAATTAATAAACCGAGAGAGTTAAAAGACTTTCAATTAATGTTTGATAAAAAAATGAAATACCCCTATTGGCCTAATAATATAAGACTACGTTTTCTTTCCAATGGAAATATCCTAAAAGAACGGCGTCGTATTATAATCGGATTGACTCAAATGATTGAGTCTTGAAAAATGGGGGTCATCTTATAATCAGAGTACAAGTATCTCACGACACGAACACAAAAAAAGAGTAAACCCCCCCACTGGGTCATACTAAAGACTCTAAAAATGGGACCTCCCTGACTGTCACTCAGCATCAAGGGTTGGATTGGGGTAAGTCGCTGTGACATAGTGTCATGTCCAGGGGGTGTACTTGTACGTCAAGCTGCCTCACGCTACAGAAACATGAGACAGGCTCCTGACCTATGGGCCTCAAGGCCTGTCATTAAGTAAGTAATTTTTTGTAAAATATGATGTAAGCACATCGTTGTTTGTCAAATGTGGGATTGACAATGAATCATCAATCAATCAATCATCTATGTTTACGTACCTTGTGAAGAAGAGACAATAGGACAGTATCATTGTGATCATTTCACACGATAAGATGGTCTTATCAAGAAAAACTGGTCTCACTGTCTAGCCACATTCTTATACAGCTACCTGCCAACAACAAATGCACATAATAATCATGAATGAACAAGTTCCATTTATGATTCGGTCTACTTTACTTGTAAAACAACTAAAATACTTATTTTTGTTTCCACATCTGGCTTTTTTTTTCTTTTTACACCGATAAGGACATGGCTGGGAGCCATTGTGAGCTCTAACTTCACTCGTCGCTCCCTTTGGTTGAGCTAAAGTCCAGACTCCACATTCACATTTTCACATGATTCAAGCATTATTACAAGGCCAATGGTACTGTTATCCCTGAGGCATTTCTTTGAAATCCTCCCAAGTAGTTTGTTCTCATCTATGGCATGATTGCTTAGTAGTATTATGCGGAAGGTTCAAGAAAAGTGTTGACAACACAGCAACAGTTATGTAAGGGTCTTGAAGTATCATGCAGATCATAACAATTAGCTATACCTTTGGGCATGACAAATAACCTGTATTATGTGTTGCTGACCCAATTATTCCGGTCAGTTTGGCAAGGTTTTAATGACTTTGAAGTAAATGTAAATAAATGCTAAATCTAAAAATAAATGCATTAAAAGGAAAAAATATCCTTTTTGACGAATGATAAAAATGGGCGAATAAATGCATACAGTACATTAATGGCAGTAAGGTTCATTAACCACTTAAATACTACCTTGGAGTCCCCAGGGCTCAATACTAGGCCCGTCCGTGTTTTCACTCAGCATAAAGATCCTTGCCGAAATTATAGCCGATCTACAAGCTTGTAGATCTTATAGATCGTCTGTTTGCCATATATTCGCCCCACTGAAGAGGGACGCTATACGGTTCTGAAGACAAAGACTCATTATGTGGCTTCTGAGAGCAGACCTCAGGCACGGTACAAATGCAGAGCAAAAAGAGCTTTTTTTCTTTCTCAAATTCAGTGGGCCTTTGCCAAGTGTTAAAGCATACAGTATTTGTTTACACAATACATGGGGTGCCTTGAGGCCCTCACACGGCGTCTGAACACTGTCGAATGTTGCTCCATGCACAATGCCTTTAAATGAAGTCATAACAAGTCTGTTCACCATATTGTACGCCTGATGTCATGTTATACGTGATGTCTTTGAGGAAACAATGCCAGTGTATTGTACTCAATCAATGACAAACCACTCAACACAGAATTCCCATTCAATGGCCAAAAACAGCTCTAAAGAAACAATCTTGCCTTTTTCAATATGCCAATTTCAACTCTTGTGGCTGCAAAAATGCTAAAGGCACACTTGGACTTTTGAGAACCACTGGCCCTACAGTTCATACCCACAATGGCTGGTTCAATTAAAAACACCAAAACGGGAGGTAAACAGCATACCAGAGTTGTAGACTTGAGACTTAATTAAGGGCCGTTCACAACAAGCACTCCAACCATGATAACTATAACTATATCGTTCACATTTCCTTTGTTTATAGTGGTGGTGTGGACTCCGCTATCCACCTGAGATAGAATTATTTTTTATCTTCATAGCTGCATGGTGTGAATGTCCCTTTAGAGTAGACTTGAGTCAGGTTGCAGGACTTGGGTGCAAGTCCAAGTCAAGTCTTGGTGCAAGTCCAAGTCAAGCCAAGTCAAGTCAAGACTTACAAAAAGAAAAGAAGAAAAAACAGCTCTGGTTAGTGCTAGCTACCTCACTGGTGGCACAGTGACAGGCCGAGCATGTGTCTAACCAAGCCATGTAACCTGACAGACGACAGAGATGTCAAGCGTGACACTGAGCAGACCCCCGCCATGATAAAGAGAGGTGCCACGGCAGACTTCAGACGTGCAGGTTAAGGAAGGATAATATTACTTAGTGCACCACCGCCGCCGCACACATTAGGACTGTGGTTGGCTGTCATTAACTGTAGAGGAAAAACACTGGAGAGAGACGACGTCTGGCCAGCTGTCACATGGCCTCCTACGTCCTCTGTGTTCTGTCCTGGTTTTAATAACAAGCCAAGTATATACAGTAGGCCCTTAATGTGATTTATCATTGATATTAATAAGACATGGTTGGTGGCTCTCAAACACGGGAGCAGCACCCCCAGGGCAGGGCATCATCCTAAAGAACTGGTGAACATTTATGTGATTAGTCGGTGACGTGACATGACTTGTAGAGTTTTAATGATGATCAAACCATATAATGACCCTTGCACGTCACTTTTAAAAGGTTCATTTTAGCAGTTTTGACTTTTTAGGATATTTGTGCACTTTCGTTCAATTGGTGTGTATGGTTATGATTCAACTGCTGGGAGAGACAATATTGGTAACCTGTGGAAGACTTTAATTAAATGAAGTGATATTTTTTGTTAAAGCAATATATTCTGATAACCATATCAGTTTGTTCAGTAACAGGGCTCTCCCTGTCTCTCCAGGTCTCATTTTGGGGCGGGAACCCCTTTTGGTGTTAGCATTATGTTATGCTTTAGCTATTGAAAAATAGCAGATCTACAAGCTCATAGCGCGCCACCCAGTGGCGTGCTACGAGCTTGTAGGTCTGCTATTTTTGAAAAATCGAAGAGCGACTGACATAGAAACATAGCTTTTTCAGAAAACTGTCAGGATGTAGAAGACATTTATAGAATCTGATCTCAGGTCAACATGGGTTAAAGAGTCGTGTTGTTTCTTCTCTAAAGCAAGGATCAAGGGAGTGCAGTTCAGTAGTTAGCCACCCATGCAAAGAGTAAAAGGTGATCACTAGCCCAGTGAATCTGATCTCAGGTCAAAATGGGTTAAATAAACAGAAAATACATTTTCAAGTAGCTGAGAATTTTTCAGCCAATCAGGAGAGAGCATATCTATTTATCAGCTTCATTGTTATAGTGTGTTCCAGTTCCAATTGTGTCTGCTTATCTCTTTCTGTCATCACATCAATTTCACTTCTTTAATCTGTATTCCGACTGCAGAGTTCTCTATTGAATAAAATTAGTATACAGTCCTGAAAATGCATTTTCTGTAGAGATGAGAATCCAGCTGTTACTGAACAAACACTCTATACAGCAATATAGAGCTATTTAACACTTATTTTAACCAAAGAAAATCACTTTACCCTACTTTTAAAATTATAATAATGTAGAGACAATAAAAATATATTTGACTATAGAAAATAACATGTTTGTGAAAACAAATGTGCTTTTCTAGAGTCTACTTCTAAAGACAATTATAGTGTCATTTGTTTTGGAGGTAATTCAACTTATAAGGAACAATAACACTTTTCTTATACGATAAATAAGCCTATACTTGACCTGTGAGAAAAGAAGTGGGCCTATTCAGAAGTTCAGATAGCCACCTAATTTGCCCCTACAGAAAGTGACTTCAATGTATGAGACAGAGTAGGCTACATACTGTATAGCCTATACAACAGGCACTTTCATAGCAGTTTCACCTTCAATTCCATTTGTCAACAAAAATACACATGTTCCAAACAATTCGAAATTATTTCAAACTCAACAAATGTACACTGACTACTAGTTCAGGTATTTTGAGATAAACTGGGGACTTATCTTAAATGCATGATGTTATATTATTTCAAGAAATACAAGAAGGCTATCAAACTTCATAATAATCAGACTCTTGGCGAATGGCAGAGGCTGATCCCTGAATAAGCATGTACAACGTACTATCCGCGTCTAAAATGTCAAATATTCTTACCGTAAAAGGAATTCCTGGTTATCTGACCTCCCATGGTTTGATGCAAGGTGGTTTTGCAGGATCCAGGGAATAGACGGGGAACTGCACTGTTTGCGTCTCTACATAATATCGGCGCGGTCACGTTTTGGCTGTTTGCGCTCATAAAGGTCCCGGACGCACCTTCTCTGACTGTAGCGGCAGGTTGTGTGTGTGCGTGTGTGACTGTGTGTGTGTGACTGTGTGTGTGATGCAGGCTCATCGACAGCCTCATGGATCCAGCTCTTCTCTCACACAGTCACACACACACGCTGCAAGATCACATTGAAATTAACATAAGGGGCGGGGTTTCACCGGACTCCGCAAAGATCATCGATAAATAGTCTCCTTACTCTCTTACCTGAGACTGCATGAGTCACACAGCCCTTTAGGCGCTTCGACTCGAGAGTCGAGACTATTATTTTTATTTTTATTAATTCTGAACGTGAACTGCTTTTGTTTCTCCAGGCCTACGCGTGCGCAGCTCAATTTCAAACTCCACTAAAACAAGGTCTCCGTTCTCTAAACGGGGGAAAAAAAGTTTGCTCAAATCGGACTTTTTCCCCATGCACAGTGTAGGCTATTAATGTATTAATTTGACTGGTTGTTTGAAGATGAATGCGATCCATTTTGAGTCTCTGCAGGAGCCCCAGGCCCCCCACGGATCACCATACCAACAAGCAGAGGACACCGCCGCGGGGCTTAGCAAGACAGAACAAATAGTAGGCAGGTGTTATGGCATAACACCTGCCTAAAAACGTTGTAGATCGACCCCTGCATGGTTTAGATTCTAAACCATGCAGGGGTCGGTCTCCAACGTTTTTCAAGCTAAGGAGAGAGATGAAGCAGGGAGTATAGGACACCCCCCCCACTTATAGCCTGTTATATTGTATAAAATGATAAATGAAGTTGTAGAATGTAGATTAAACATTGTCATGCATTTCATATACCGGTAGATAGATTCATAGACTTGTTTGACAGCACTTGGCACTAGCGTCTGTGTTGTGTTTTTTCTTTTTACAGCACTGTGGATTCGTGTTAATTTCAGACATTTAACATTTAAAGCCTCAATTGTAGGCATGTAACGATACACTCAACTCACGATACGTATCACGATATGAGGTTCGCGATACGATTTTTCACGATATTTTCAACAAAATTATTTTCCAGACAAATGACCGAAAAATCTTCTGCCTCTGATTTGTTTTTAATGATTTATCTTCCCCCCAAGCTTTTTTCACAATTTGTATTTAACTACATTGCAAAAGTAGCATTACTTTTCATGTAAAATTACTTAATTTCTGTGCAACAACTGTAAACATGCTTTCATGTTTAAACCTAGCTCGAGTTAACATTTCTTCTTTTCTTTGATGGCATCTTAGGATAGATGTAGACCTATTTGACAGTGCAGAAACATAATTGCCTTCCTTGATGTATTAATGAGCATCAATAACGACCATCACCTGTGTCACAGACACATACAGCTCCCCTCTGCAGGCCTCTACTACTGAAAGTGACTGCATGGAGTCTGTCTCATTTCTCTCCAAAAGCACGTGAATATGATGGAATATGATGGAATACAGCTTTTTTTTCGAAAATCGATATTAATTTTTAATAAATCGATACATATCGTCGGGATATAATATCGATATATATCGATATACGATATATCGTTACATGCCTACTCAATAGTCAATAGTATTGACTAACGGTCAAGTAACCTTGACCGTTGGCGCCTACTACACCTATAACCTCTTTGCTGAAAATAGACGATCTACAAGCTCGCTGCGAGGCGTTGTGTGCTTGTAGATCTGCTATTTTTGCAGGCTAATGTTCCCCTTAGAATAGGGATGCTATAGGGTTCAAATGGTTAATGTAAACAAAGACAGAAAAAAGATTCCTATCACACAAAGATTTGCCGGCTCCCCTTTAGTATAACCCCCTAGGGTCCCGGACTCCCAGTTGAAGACCACAATGCCTAAACATTTGATCATGAGAAGCAACTTGTTATGGCTACTCTGGTGTCTGGTTCCTGCAAGGTGCCAACTTGGCATCACTGCTAGCTTCTGATCCCCATTGTGGGCATCTCTCAGAATCTGCCTCCTCACCTCAGTGTTTACACAACGCTCATTGGCAGCCAGCACTATGAGATATTGTACTGTACCGACTTGCTGGCAGCGTATGGAGCATTCTCATGCTGTTTATATAAATTATAATGCTGGTAAACTTGTCTCGAAAAATTCTGAATGCAATCCCCGGAGAGGGAAGTCGCTAAGAGCAAACAACATGCATAAGAATTCCAGATGGTTAATGAAAGAGATGACCAAACCAGCATTTCGGCAAACTGGAAATGGTTAAGAAGAAAATAATACAAATGTGAATAGACCACCTTGGAGGTTACTTGCAAGGGCCCCTATCTATGGCTTGTACATTCTTGGGTTTGACATGCCTGCACCTGATCCCTGGGCTGTCAAATCTGATCAGCAAATGAAAGCACAAGTGACAAGTGCAATGTAGTCCTAATGATACAAGAAGATGGCTTGTGTTACAAAAAATGTCTCAAAAGAACTATCACATTGCATTGAATTTGACGGCTAAATAGACAGACTCAATGATTATTGCTGTTTCGCCTCAATGTCTTAAATATACAATTGTTATGCCATTGTGTAGGCCTAGTGGCCTACTACCATTTTGTGGGAGACTTGATAGCACACATTATTCACATTATTCACAACTTGTCCAGAAAACAAATCTATAACAATTTAAGCATTATATGGGCCTGGGCCGCGGATGAGCGGTCCAGGGGGCACCTATAGACTGGTAATCCAGCCTGACAGCGTGTCACAGGTTCGAGTCCCGAGCCCGTTGGCCTTTGCCGCATGTCTTCCCCCCTCCTCTCCTGTCTAATTACTGTACCCTATATCAATAAAGGCAAAAATGCAAAAATCCCACCAAACTCAGCAGGATTGTCAAAGCTAATTCTCGAAACCTTTAACACACAATAGTCAGATATGGTTTGCATATATCTACTACTGTACTAGCCTACCATATATGCCTGGCAGTAGTGACTGACACCATCCTCCCACGGTAGATTATTTGTAGACGGATGCCTGCAGGCAGGCAGCAGCTGTGTGGTGGTGTATCTGCTGCTTGGCGTGCATGGGGCCTCCTGCGGACATCTCGACAGCCACGTTTGAGTCTGCTATGTGCACAGTTTCTACTCCTCTGGAGGATCTGTGTCGAACAAAAACACCATTCAGCCGAGATTTGGATTTGGACCCTAGCTCGCCCCACGGCCATGTGCAAAACATTACAAAGCAATACACAAGAGCATCATCTGATCCTGGACCGGGGCTGGTGCAGCGGGAGGGGGCAGTCAAATATCAGCCCAGTCCGCCAGGCAAATTAGGAGGTGATAAATGACTGTAGGGAAATCAGTACGACACACAACCTGGTAGTAATACCAGACTAAGATAATAGTGCCAACAGAGACCGTCACAAGCTCTCATAAGAGTGCAGTAGCAGTGCAGGGGTAAAGTAACTAGTAAGTACATGTACTGTAGCCTATATCGGCTATTTTCAAATAGCCAAAGTTTAAAAAGGGCTGCTGTATGTTTTGTAATAATAATAATCAAAATCTACAAAGTAACTACCGGTAGCAGTAACTAAAGTTTTCAAATAACTGTAGTGGAGTAAAAGTACTACATTTGTGTCTGCTAGGATGTAGTGCATGGAGTAAAAAGTATTGCAAATTGGAAATACTCCAGTAAATTAAACATACCTCAAAATTGTACTTACTGTAAGTATGCTTAAGTAATACATTAACCACTTCAGCAGCCCTATTTAAACTTTAGCTACCGGTATTTGAAAATAGCCGATCTACGTACAAGCTCACAACATACCGCAATGCGACGTGTTAGGCTATTTTCAAAAGATTTGTATACATTTTAAACATATGATAACTTGTGAAACGGGGCCTAATGAGTACTTTCTACTTTTGTCACTTTAAGTATTTTGGTACCAATACTTTTGTACTTTTACTCAAGTGAATGTTGAATTCCGGACTTTTGTACTTGTAACTGAGTATTTCTACATTGCAGTATTGATACTTTTTACTACAAGTAAAACGTGTGAGTACATTTTCTACCACTGTGCAGTACCAAGGGAACGTTTCCTGAACATGGGATGTTCCTCGGGCACAGTGCAGATCTGAGAGCAGACACTTGACAAATCGTTCTCACCAATGCCTGTGATTAATCTGTGCTCATTGCATTCTCCCTGCAGTCCATTTCACTGCCTTTCACAGAACAAGTGGGTCTCTCCAGAATTTGCATCACATGGATCCAATTTGTCCTCCTTCTTTGATTCCCAGTTGTCCGAGTGCCTCTGATATTCTGGCGCTATGGATTATGTGTATAACCCAAGGACCCATAATAGCTTTATTAGCTCGGTTTTAGACTTTATCTTGCCTGGCATTCAGTGGCGTGGACTCGTCCAGAGAATGTGGGACTAGAGGATCATTGCTGGAATGATGATATGTTTAATGAACCGAGAGACTAATGGTGACTCACTGGGATGCGAACGTCTCTCCACATCCCGTCCCGACTGTGGCTATATTGAAGAGGAGTGGTAGGCTTGACTGTTTTGCAGAGGACCTGCTGCTGCTGCATGGGAACTCATTTTAAGAATAGTTTATTTATCTATGTGTGTATCCCCATCATAACCAAGATAATGGCACCCTATAGGTTTCCTGCTTTACTATGCTAGCTGACAAGTGAGCAGGCTGGAGAGATGCACTGTACGTATAGCAAACAGGGCTTAATTCTGCCCTCGGGCCACAGGACAAATTCACTCCATGAAGGGTAACTGGGAACCGGGACTACAGTTGCAGTGTCAAATATTTAACTGTATTTGATTAGTCAACTCTTGTTACAGTGAAATTGGTTACTAGGCGCTGTAAGTCTGTGTAAAGGTCAGTGCAGGGATAAATGCAATGCATATAAGAGTAGAATACTTTACAGGAAAGGCAGAAACTACCTTTATAAAGGCCATAGCATTTATAAAAACAGGACAATAATTTGTTATTATATGCTGCCTAACAACTATACATACAGATCCTAATTCAAACAATCATCACCTATTGGTGTTCATAGTATTCAGTGAATCACAAATACCCTTATCACTTACTAAGAGTAAATCAGTTAACTATAAAATTGTTATTGACCATATGGCATTTTGCTATTATGTCATAACTGGGTCTCCGGACCCCACGTATGACATAAGATCAGCAGCCATGTGCATTTGAACAATTGATCTATGGCTCTGCCATGTGAGATGCTTGCTTGAGTGGCTGTCAGCACCTCAGAGACCACTAGATTATTTACAGCAGGTCTGCTGTACATTCTAACTTGTTACCAGTCTGGCCATTCTGTCCCCTCCTCAAAATACAAATACTTGTTTGGCTGTTATTTGATGCCGTAGTGGCACTAAAAACATAACTGAATGAACTACAGTATAGAAGAGTGTTGAAACCTGTGGTTGACAACATAGGTTTATATGGTGGTTATATACACTTTGAGACTTTTGTATCTGTATCCATTCATGTAGTCATATTCATGGGACCGATTCTTAGATATTACTACTGTATATGGATGATATACTATGAATCTCACGTTATCACACTTTCAGGTAAGTGGAGTTTTAGGTGCACAGTGCACACTAGAGGTGAGTTGTTATACTTTGAAAAAATGGAATAAAGTTAAATGCATCTCTGGACAGTAGAGTTCAGGTGGTTGTATTAAAGGTCTAGGAAATGGATGTGTTGATATCAGATAGTGAGTATAATGTGTTTATAGCCTTGCAAATTCTCACAAGGAACACCAGCAGGGACACAAGAAAACCATTTGAATGCTTTGCTAAGTTTTTTCAAATGCTCAGGCTGGCCCACAGTCATGACAAATTCATGAAAAAAGTAAATGAAAAACTGTGAATGTTTGTTTAACGCACGCACGCACGCACGCACGCACGCACGCACGCACGCACGCACGCACGCACGCACGCACGCACGCACACACACACACAATACAGTATTCTACTACATCTAAGCTTGTTCGTTCGTGTAGGCTGTAGGGCTACACCGGCAATTTGGACTTCAGCCAAGAAGTGGTATCATCGTCCAGTTCAATTAGCCCTGTCATGAGAAAAAAACAACTTTATTAGAAAACAAGTAAAATAAGTGTAAAAAGTGAGTGGGTATCCCGGATCTGTTTGGGGGCGGCCACCGAAAAGGCCCTGTCGCCCCAGGTTTTGAGCCTGATCTTCTTGGGGATCATTATGTATTACTAGACTGTACCCGGCGAGCACCGGCCTGCTTGGGAACGATGCAAGTTTGGAACAATGAAAAGCTCCACCATTATGCAATATAGGTTACTCGTTGTACCCGTTGTCATAGCACCCGTTTTAACTGTCTGTCTGTGTCCCTTTTGTGCCCATATATGGAAATCTCTGTATCTGTCTGTCTGCCGTATCCCTTTTTATTATACAGTATGGTTGTCAGTCCATCATCAAACCCTCTAGACGCAAGACATGCTATATATGGCCATGAACCCTGGCCATGGCCATGAACCCTGGTCATACTGTACCTGTTCTTCATTGTTTTTCAAAGTTGATCCCATGCCAATTAAAGCACTCGCCCAGGCGGATGCGTGTGTGAGCCGATCTGCCCCAGCAGCGCGACCTTGACATCATCAGGGATCTCCATATACAGTATGGGCATATATGTGTCGCGACGTAGACAACATCGCCACTCCATGGGAATGTCAATATATGGCCATATCACGCCTCCATATATGGTCATGCCTTGTGACATCACGTGACATAATGGAGACCCTTAGATCTTGTGCATTTTTTGGTCAAAGACTCTGACCTCATATAACCCTGGATGTGGAGAAGAAGGGATCATCACCTAGATCTGCATATATGGAGCCAGCCAGCAACTCTACATCTGACCCCAAACCTCAAACCCTTACATCTCCATATATGGAGCTGACCTGTTCTGACATTCCATATGTTGATCCTTCCCCTATACCCGTCCTTCCTGTTCTGAAATTCCATATGTTGATCTGACCTCATCAAACGCTGTACACTCAAGACACGCTCCATATGGCCATTACAGAATTCATTCCCAGTGTTGCTGCACCGTCCCGTCCCTTTCATTTGGTATATATAGGTCGTGCCTCTAGGCCGCCTCTACGAAACGGTATCAAGCGAAAATGAAATTTCGGGAAATCAGATTAAACCCCATTTGCTGCGCTATGGGGTGATGAAACTGAAGGAGCAAATGGAATCGCTCACAATGGCTGGCAGCCTGGCACAAGTCAAATAACTTATTTGACTAGACAATTATATAAACAAAAAAAAAGAGATATATAATATAATATATAATATAGGAGAATAAGGAGAGATGATTCAGATGAAGCAGCCTGACTCCGGACATCTCCATTGCAGGCGCGCGGTGGGCACCGCTCTATACCAAACTAATTTGGCATACGGCTTACGGGTGCTTTTAAACTCCACTATGCGCCTTCCCAAATGTGTGTGACCAAAATAGCAATTTAGGGGAAAGCATGCCAACACGCCCATGAACACACCTCTATAGGCGCAAATACCGGTGTCGGCAAAATAGATAGCTGGACCAAAATACCATTAAGGGACAGAGCAAGCTCCTATACTCGTCATTTTCGGGCAGAGGCTGACTTGCAGGCCGCGTCGTGGGTAACGGCGGGGGCGAAAATCGAACCCCTAGACTCTAGAGCGGATACGGAAACGATGCACACTCGTCTGTACGTGTTAACTATCGGATGCAGAAGGGCGGGCTTTAAACCGTCCGGAGCGCGGACTGCAAGATACGTAAACAAATTAAACATGGAGGTGGAGGAGACACCGGCACCACAAAGAGTTTAATTCTCTACTTGGAAGTATTCTCATTATTTTGAGTAGTATGTCCGTGAAAAAGACAAGATGAACATTATTGTCCACTGCAAGTTGTGTATAGGGAAGAAGGAACTTTCCACGTCGACAGATTGATTGATTTCTCACAAAAACATGCAGTAATCCTGGTCTCTATAAAACTACCTCCCCCTGGCCAGCCGGGGCGACTGATGGAGGGGAAAGGAACTGGTCGGAATAACGTGTTCCTTCCACAATCCACACGCTACGTCCGGCCAGGGAAATTCCGCCCTGTCAGGTGAAAAGAAGCAGCTTGGACTCCTCATGCATAGAAGGAGGCATGAGGTCAGTCCGCTGCCCCCCCAGGTTCATGGCAGAGGAAGTGTAGCGCCCAGGATTACATTAGATAATTGGCACTGGGTGAAAAAAACTGTGTTGCAAAATCGTGGGATACAAATGATATATATAAATAAGTAAAAATGAGTGTACAAATGGAACCAAATGGACCCATCATCATGTGTACATTATATAGTACACTTTGCAGAGTTAAATAAACAATGCAGAATAGGGGGTGTGGGGAGGGGGGGCTGCTAATGTTGAAAATGCAAAGTAAGACTTTTGGGGACAAAAGTAACTTTGACAACACTGTTCATTCCATATGTTGATCTGACCCCCATGCCAAAGCTATCATAAAGTTATCAGTATATGGGCATATAATGGGCCTGACCATAGAATTTGCCAAATCAAGCTATTGCCATGGCAATCAATTGTCTCATTTGGGCCACAGCCAGAGCCATTTCCGGTGGTTCTGGCCTATATATCTGACTGACCCGACACTGGGCACTGCACTCCCCCGGATCATCTGCGTGTGTCAAATTTGAAGTCAGTGGGGCGAACGGTTCTCGAGTTACATTATGTACATACTGTATGTACATATTCAGTGCATTTATTGTAAGATGTATTATGAATTATAATTTACTAACTACCAACAGCATTGCAATGCAAATTGCCAAAGCAATACATAAAGAATAATGGCAGGACAGAGTTGGTAAAAAATAAAATGGTAAATGGTGCATTTATAGATTTGGGGTTCAGTGTCTTGCCCAAGGACACTTCGACATGTAGACAAGAGGAGCCGGGATTCGAACCGCCGACCCATGGATCATTGGACGACCTGCTCTACCTCCTGAGCCACAGCCGCCCGAGTTGTAGGCCTATAACTTGTTATGACGCACAATAATAGGGTAAGCATTCATGCATAAAGCTGGGGTAAGATTATTTAAATTCATTGTGAATTTACAATAATTATGTATAACAGCAAAGAAATGTAATACAAATATGGCCTCCATTCCACAAATGTTCCAATCTGCTCTGATGTTTGATTTATCAACATATCATGTAGTGAGCTTGTAGATCCGTTATATTCTCACAGCCGTGTGACAAGTACCACAGACGAATAACAGTCTAAGTCCACACTATTGATCCATAATATATAAATGATAGATAAGGGTTCAGGACAACAAGGCCTTTTCGTGGAGGGGTCAGTCTGAAATTTGGACTTAGACTGTTTTTCGTCTGTGGTACTCAAATAATGAATCAGGCAGGCTTAAGAATGTTGCAGTGAAACCCATACCAGATGGATTTATCACCGTACATCTTCTATCAAACAGCAGCCACATACTCTCAGCTCCACAGGAAGTGAATGAACATGAATTTCAATTGACTGAACGCCAGAAAACTGTCCTCTCTAATAAGACTAAACAAAAGGCATGTTTCAATTTCTACTAAAAACCTTGGCCAAACGCACCACATGTGGCTGCAGCTGCATTATTTAAGGGGCTAACATTAGCCAGTGTGTGTATTTTGTGGTCATTTTAAAATGGTGCATCTTGTCTTTGCGTGGCAAATTTGAGGGTGATGGAATGTCATTTTCCGCAAGTATTGACATCCAGGCACAAAGAGACACTTCCGTAAAAGTGTCTCTTTGGTAGGCTACATTGTTGAGTGGTGCAACCATAGATGTGCAACCACTCCAACGAACAGCAATGTCCGTGTTCATCTATGTGTGTTTGTGTGTGACTATGTGTGTGACCAGTACCAATGAGCACCAAAAGTGGCGCTGTTGTGCCAGAAACAGAGAGAGAGAGATCGTGTTAGAACCAATAGGAACTGAAATTGGAACGATACAGAGAAGAAATTGGAACGATACAAATTGGAACGATACAGAGAAGAAATTGGAACGATACAAATTGGAACGATACAGAGAACTAATAGGAACTGAAATTGGAACAATACAGAGAAGAAATTGGAACGATACAGAGAAGAAATTGGAATGATACAGAGAAGAAATTGGAACGATACAAATTGGAACGATACAGAGAACTAATAGGAACTGAAATTGGAACAATACAGAGAAGAAATTGGAACGATACAGAGAAGAAATTAGAACGATACAAATTGGAACGATACAGAGAACCAATAGAGGGGAGTTGCACCACTCAGTTCACACGGGTGTGATTTTTGATGGAATCCTTTAAACCTGTGAACCCCACTGTGTAGAAGAAACAGGAATATGTGGGAGAACGTAGCCCTCCTGTTTACAATCTTTCTGTTCTTGTTAGCGCTGTGTTATAAACTGTTTAAAACCAGGCCAATATAGACCCTGTAAAGCATTGCTGAACCAGAGACTAACTGCAAACCTGTCAGAATGTTAACTGAAGCTCAGAGTAAACCAACCATGAAGGAAGAGTGTTTACAATGAAATATGACATTTACAGTCAATAAATATTTAAGGTGGTCCTGGCAGCCCTTAGAGGCTAATGCATAATTAAAGCAGTCTATGTAAACGTATAATGTTATAGCATGGATAAAGCACATAAAACAAACTTAAGTGACCATTTTGTTCAATAGAGAGGTAACAAATGAATTACTTCATTCCTCCTTAATAGCACTAAGTTATGCATTATTTCAATAGTCCATGTGATGTTAGAAATTATCTATAGAGCTTATTGTGCAACTAAAAGTGCCCATACATCATTGCAGTATGATGGCAGATTCGGGCGGCTGTGGCTCAGGAGGTAGAGCAGGTCGTCCAATGATCCCTGGGTCGGCGGTTCGAATCCTGGCTCCTCCTGTCTACATGTCGAAGTGTCCTTGGTCAAGACACTGTACCCAACCTTGCCTCCAGTGGTTGCCACCATTGGTGTGTGAATGTGGGATGTGAGGACGCTGGCGTCGACTGTTCGCCGCTTCACCTCCCAATGTATGAATAAATGAACCATTGTAAAGCGCTTTGAGCACTTGAAAGCGCTATAAAAATGCAATTCATTATTATTATTATTCCTACTGGCTCTCATTGTTTTGTTTAACTGAAGATATTTTCTCTGTCAAGCTGACTGGCTGACTTTGGTCTGGTCTGGCAGAGCAAAACTGTTGAACACCAATCCACGTGTTCAAGTTTGGAGTTTAGGTGCTCTGGGTTGGCTTTTGTTAAGGCCTGGTATATGGAGCACATGAAAGCATCATTTTTGATCCGCTGGATAAACTCTAGTTCTCAATTTCAACAAAATGACAATCATTTTTCTCTCATGTCCAATTGTGGGAAAAGTACTCAAATGTTTTACTTAAGTAAAAGTATCAATACATTGTAAAAGGTACTCTGTTACAAGTAAAAGTCTGTTTTTCACAATTCACATGAGTTAAAGTCCACAAATGTTCTGGCATCAAAATATGCTCAATGAACCAAAGTAAAAAAGTAGTTTTCAAAATGCATACAAATCTTTTGAAAATAGCAGATCTACAAGCTATTTGTAAATCTGATATTTTCAAATGTTAATTATGTTTTGTAATAATAATAATCAAAATCTAGTAAGATAACTAGTAACTCAAGTTTTCAAATAATTGTAGTGTAGTAATATTTGCCTCTGAGATGTATAGTGGAATAAAAGTAAGTATTGAAATATGATATGAATATTCCAGTAAAGTAAAAGTACCTCAGAATTGTACTTAAGTAGAGTAGTTGAGTACATTAATCATAATTATTAGACGTCAGCTTCACATAATGTACTTCCCAGTCCCAGATAATGTACTGTACCACCGACCTTAGGCCATAGACAAATCAATATTATATTGATTAGCTGACTAATATATATAGCTAAAAGACATTTGGCCTACATTTCAGCATGTTGCTAAGTTCAGTTTGCAAAACACTCATCTAACGGTATACAGTCTGCATCTGAATATGCTCATAAAGGAGTAGAGGGGTATAGTAGGGGTAGAGAGAGAGAAAGATGCACCTTACCGTGTTCACACAGAAAGGAGTAGAGGGCTATAGTAGGGGTAGAGAGAGAGAGAAAGATGCACCATACCGTGTTCACACAGCAGAGAGGGGTATATAGTAGGGGTAGAGAGAGAGAAAGATGCACCATACCGTGTTCACACAGCAGAGAGGGGTATAGTAGGGGTAGAGAGAGAGAAAGATGCACCTTACCGTGTTCACACAGCAGAGAGGGGTATATAGTAGGGGTAGAGAGAGAGAAAGATGCACCTTACCGTGTTCACACAGCAGAGAGGGGTATAGTAGGGGTAGAGAGAGAGAAAGATGCACCTTACCGTGTTCACACAGCAGAGAGGGGTATATAGTAGGGATAGAGAGAGAGGAAGATGCACCTTACCGTGTTCACACAGCAGAGAGGGGTATAGTAGGGGTAGAGAGAGAGAAGGATGCACCTTATACCGTGTTCACACAGCAGAGAGGGGTATATAGTAGGGATAGAGAGAGAGAAAGATGCACCTTATACCGTGTTCACACAGCAGAGAGGGGTATATAGTAGGGGTAGAGAGAGAGAAGGATGCACCTTATACCGTGTTCACACAGCAGAGAGGGGTATATAGTAGGGATAGAGAGAGAGAAGGATGCACCTTATACCGTGTTCACACAGCAGAGAGGGGTATATAGTAGGGGTAGAGAGAGAGAAGGATGCACCTTATACCGTGTTCACACAGCAGAGAGGGGTATATAGTAGGGGTAGAGAGAGAGAAGGATGCACCTTACCGTGTTCACACAGCAGAGAGGGGTATAGTAGGGGTAGAGAGAGAGAAAGATGCACCTTACCGTGTTCACACAGCAGAGAGGGGTATATAGTAGGGATAGAGAGAGAGGAAGATGCACCTTACCGTGTTCACACAGCAGAGAGGGGTATAGTAGGGGTAGAGAGAGAGAAAGATGCACCATACCGTGTTCACACAGCAGAGAGGGGTATAGTAGGGGTAGAGAGAGAGAAAGATGCACCTTACCGTGTTCACACAGCAGAGAGGGGTATAGTAGGGGTAGAGAGAGAGAAAGATGCACCATACCGTGTTCACACAGCAGAGAGGGGTATAGTAGGGGTAGAGAGAGAGAAAGATGCACCATACCGTGTTCACACAGCAGAGAGGGGTATAGTAGGGGTAGAGAGAGAGAAAGATGCACCTTACCGTGTTCACACAGCAGAGAGGGCTTCGGCTTCTAGTTGCATGCATCACTTAAGTTACAGTAGCCCTTTTCGGCATACATTTGGCAGAAATGGTCAAATTATTTTGGGGTGTTTTTGTTTTGACCCTAGCGTCTGTGCTTCTCCTTACACTCCTTACACGCCTATTAGATTCTTTTTTTTGGTGAAAAGTCAATGCTTTGGCCTGAGTTTGGCACTAGGGGCTCCAATTTCGACGCCGCCTTTACCCGCAACACGGCCCGCAATTCAGCCGCTGCCCGAAAATTACGAATATAGGAGTTTTCTCTGTCCCTTAATGGTATTTTCGTCTAGCATCACCCGCTATCTTTTTTGCCGACACCAGTATTTGCGCCTAGAGGTGTGGTCATGGGCGTGCTGCCACGCGATTTTAAAAGCACCCGTAAACCGTATGCCAAATTAGTTTGGTAAAGAGCGGCGCGAACCGCGCCTCAATGGAGATGTCCGCGTAGTGCAGGCTGCGTCATCTCTCCTTATTCTCCTATGCATCTCTTTGTAATTTTCATATAATCAGCAGAAGTGAGTGCCTGCCACTTCATTGTGTTTATATAATTGTATAGTCAAAGAAGTTATTTGTGCCAGGGTTATTTGTGCAGCGTACACTGAGTACACTTGAGGTAGTATAAGGAACATTATGTAATATCCACGTATGCCAAACCGTATAACAATGCCACTTTTGAGAGCTAATCATTTGGTCCCATAAGCCTGTAATGGATAAACAGGATGTACATTGAGCACAAAATCCTTCTCCTCTATAATGTGTATGGTTTGAAACAAATGGCAAATGGAAGAGATATTCTGCATGTCAAAAACATAATTATACAGTATTGCTACTCATTCTGTTATATATTGATACAACAAGTAGTCTGTGTAAACACACTGGGTAAATAACTGCTTTTTAAAGTGAAGCCATTACTATCTGCTTTTACAGGCCGATTTCATGCATGCTAGTCCTCAGGTGACATGCACAGAGAACGCAATTACGACATTGCAATCTTTCCATTCCTACATAAATCACGGGCAGGGAAGACATAGCAAGGAGAGAGAGGCTTGAAACGACTAGAGCAAGTAATGCAACCTGTCATGCTCTGACATCACTGGAATAAGAGGTGGCCAATAAAATAAAATATACTTTCTAAAACTTTTTGGAGACTCTTACAGGAGCAGATCCATTGACAATACATTGGAAGCTGGCTTGAGGGACTTTGTTGTTTGTCCTTGTTGACGATCAGTAAAAGGGTTTAATTTAGAGTTGTGGGCCAGAAAATAAGTTAATGCAGTAAAATCACTCCCTGGTAACTGTGAAATTGTTCCTCCTTTCTTCCAAATGATTGCAGATGAGAGTGCTCTGGTGTTAATGTCCTTGCCTTTGGCAACTCATGTTCGTGTTTATGATAGAAACATTGAGGAATTTCCATTCCATTTAAAGGAGAATTCCATGCTAGAAGGCTTTCTTACCTTTATTTGTAGTTGTTACGTCCCCACCAAAGAGGTCCAGGTGTTATTTTGTGCAAAAGCGCATTTTTGGCTATTTCCCCTACCATAAGTCCTCAATTAATTGAATTGAATTGCATTGAATTGAATGGGGCTATGGGGTGTTCGCTTGTTTCCATCGCTCAAAAATATTGTTTTTGTATATATCATCTCTTCATAATGTAAATTAATGAATAGTTTATTTCGGTGCTCTACATTTACATGTTAAGTTTCATCATTTGCGGTGGCACCGAAAAGGTGGCACCGAAAAGGTCTAGGCTGAAGCCGAAGCTTATTTTGCCTAGCCTTTTTTAAGAAAATAAACAAAATACAAAGTTAATACAAAGAAAAGAAACAAAATACAAAGGAAACTGGATTTTTTTAGAACATAGTCTTTTTAGAACTTAATATATAATTAATAATCTTATGTTAATGTTTAATAATGATAATAATAATGATCTTATGATATTTAATACCCTACTTTTAAATAGCTTTTTAAATTGAATAAGTGATGTGCATAGCTTTAGTTAATTATCCAGGCTATTCAACAAGTCTACCCCTATTTTAGATATACATCTACCATTTGTGTTTGTCCTTGCCCCTTTTTGTTTTAATACACATGTCCCCCTGAGGTTGTACTGGGATTCTCTCATTTCAAACAGCTCCTGTATGGATAATGGTAGTATTTTCTAATTATTTTGTACATGAATATTGCAGTGTTAAGGTTGACTATATCTTCGAATTTTAGTGTGTGTTTGCAGATGAATAGTGGGTTTGTAGCTGCAAGATATTCAGTTTTATTTATGATTCTTATGGCCTTTTTTGTAACATGAAAATTGGTTTTGTTATAGTTTTATGTGTTCCCCCATACCTCCACACAATACGTTAAGTATGGAAGTATGAGGGAACAATAAAACGTGTATAGTGAATCTTTATTTACTAGGTCATTTATTTTATATAATATAGCTATTGTTTTTGAAATTTTTGATTGTACGTTTACTACATGTGATTTCCAATTTAATTTACTATCTACTATGACACCTAAGAATTTATTTTCATGTACTTGTTCAATTTCCATGTAATTTATTATTAATTTAACCGAGTTATCTATTATTTTATTACTAAAGATCATATATTTTGTTCAGCGATAGTTTGTTTGTGTCAAACCACTTCTTAAGTGCTTCTAGCTCTCTTTTTACTGTGCACATAAGCTGTTTCGGGTCTTTTCCTGAGCTGTATAAGCTTGTGTCATCCGCAAATAGGACACACTTAAGTGATGTCAGTGCTGCACATATATCATTTATATACATAATAAATAGTTTGGGGGCAAGTACAGAACCCTGGGGGACTCCATGTGTGATTTTATTTGTGTGTCTGAATCTACATTTTTGAAATGAACATATTGTTGCCTTTCATGGATAACTTTTTAGCCAATTATTTGCAACTCCTCTAATTCCATATTTCGTCAATTTTTTAAGAAGCATTTTATGATCTATGGTGTCGAAGGCTTTTTTTAGGTCTATGAAGACCCCTACTGCGTATTCCCTCCGGTCTATACTGCTTGAAATGGCTTCTACTACCTCCATCACTGCCATCGAGGTGGACATGCCTGCTCTAAAACCATACTGATGATGACTTAGTAATTGGTGTTTATCTATAAAACAGTCCAGTCTTGTCACAAATAGTTTCTCGAGTATTTTGGAAAATTGTGGGAGCAGGGAGATGGGTCTGTCACCGTCGGTGATGCTTGTCACCGGATTTATGGATAGGAATGATTTTAGGGGAAATGCCTGTCAGAAATGATAGATTACAGATATGTGTGAATGGTGTTACTATGGTGTCTATTATGCTCTTAATAATTATTATTGCCATGTTTGTACTGTCAGTAGACTTCTTATTTTTAAAGTTATTGACAATACTTATTATCTCAGTTTCAGTTACACTATTTATAAAGATAAAATGTGTTTTGCTGGACAGTTTTATCCTCCAAGCCTCTCTATCTCTATTTTCTGGTATTTCATTTGCAAGGCTAGTTCCAATATTGACAAAAAAGTTATTGAATTAATTTGCGATTGACTTTGTTGTGTTTATCACTGTGTTATCTTTGATGAAATAATTTGGTAGATCCCCTTTGCCTTTGACTTTTTTAATTATACTATTTAGAATTCGCCATGTGGCTTGGATATTACCTCTATATTGTTCAAGTTGTTTGTGATGATAATTATTTTTATTTAATCTTGTAATATTTATTAGTTTATTTTTATACATCTTATATCTGGCTTCAGCTTTATTAGTTCTGTTTTTTTTTTAAGAAATTTCTTGTAGAGAATATTCTTCTTTTTACAGGCATTTGCTTATCTTCTTACAGGCTTTGGTTATCCAAGGTTTTTATTTGGAGACTTTCTTAAGGGACAATGTTTATTGTAAGACTCTAGGATTGTTGACAGAAATACCTCATATGACTTATTAGGGTCATTGACTTCATAGACATCATGCCATGTTTGTCTGTTAAGGTCCTCCTTGAGGGCAGTGATGGCTTCAGGAGTTCTAAGTCGAGTTAGCAGATATGTTTTGTTTGTTGAGGAGTCCGTCTTTGGAAAATGCCGAAAAGTGGCAAAAACTGGGAGATGGTCAGTTATGTCATTGATAAGTATTCCAGCTGTTACTTCACGTTCTGTTGTATTTATGAAAATGTTCTATCAATGTGGCTGTGTTTTTTGTTATTCTGGTGGGTTTAGTGATCACAGGGAATAGGCTGTCAATTGAGTCAATGAAGGTTGTTGTTCTTTTGCTCTTACACACGGTAAGAGCAAAAGAACAACAACCTTCATTGACTCAATTGTTAATAAATCAATTAAATAAATCAGCATTAAAGTCGCCACATATGATGTGTACTTTGTTGTTGTTTATGCTGCTAAGCATGGTGTCTAGTTTGTTGGTAAAGGTGTTTAAGCAGGATCCGGGATTTCTGTACACACAACAATATTTTTGGATTTTTCTAGATTGAGTTCAATTGTGAGACATTCCATTATATCCTCAATATTGTTAGTCGTACATTTCACTCCATTATAGTTTAGATCTGTGTTCACATACAGTGCAACCCTGCTGTTTTGTTGTGTCTGTTTGATGTGAAAAGTTCGTATCCGTCTATGTCTACATTGAGCTCTGTCTTATCGCTCAGCCAGGTCTCAGAGAGGGCTATGATGCAGAATTTATTAAACTTGGCTAAGTAGTCTTTCATTTCGTCCAAATTCTTCTTGAGGCTCCTGCTGTTAAAATGTATAATTGAGAATGCATCATCCATTTTTAAATGTTTATATTGATCCACAGTGTAATACTCACAGTTATTTGTTATGTTGTTATAATAATTATTTTCTGGATCAATGTCATAACCAATTTCATAATGTTTATGCTCTGTATGTTTACAAATTTGAAATGTTGTAATAATAGTAATAATATTATCCAAAGCGGCACACTTTACTACTTATTTTGATGGAAATAAGCGAATTAGCATAAAAACCCAACCCACATTGAGGGCTTATATTAGGGGAAATAGCCAATAATGCACTTTTGCACAAAATAACACTTTGGTGGTGACGTAACAACTACAAATAAAGGTAAGAAAGCCTTCTAGCATGGAATTCTCCTTTAAAGTTATTTCCACACAGATCTGCATAGCGTGACATGCTCTGGTCTTATTAGTTCAAATCTTTTGAACTAATTCAGTAGATTCAGTATTAAATTTGCATTGAATAGTAGTAGATTATAAATGCATAATTGTTCACACATGGTTACAATTTACAAAGCAAATAATATTTTACTGTGTATGGATTTCTTATTATTATTTTTAAGCTATACACAAAACCCTCACTGGACATTTTTTTTTATTTTATTTTATTTTATGGAGGGACAGACAGTAGGCTGACAGGAAATGGGGAGAGAGATGGGGGGAAGACATGCACTAAAGGCCATAGGGATCGGGAGTCAAACCCGCGGCACACTGCCAGACTGGATTGCCAGCCAAGGTGCCTGGACCACTGAGCCATGGCCCAGGCCCTCACTGGACATTTGATTAGCCAGGACTGCATTGATAAATTAATTAAGGAAGAGAAACGACTATCAATTGTAACCTAATTTATAATTTCCCTGAAGACAAGTGATTTTTTTCCCCTGCCATTTGAGCGCCACACTGGTTATGCAACTTATAAAGCATTTATCATTGAGTTGTTTTACTATTTATTTTAGAACACATACAATTACTAGTTTATCATTAGTTAGAATTTCATATGCAGTTGATATTTGAGTCTTGCTTTATTCCCCTACACTTAATAATTTGCTAGCTGCCTTGGGCATTGTGATTAATTATCTCAAAGCACAGAGATAATTGCTTCTAATGAAAAATTCATAACTTTAATTGTCTGAAATATATGAATGTTTTCTCTCTCGCCTTGACCATGAAACAATATTGAACACGTCCGTAGTCAAATGCATTCGGGAGGCTATGCTTATAGAAAGATGACAATGGAAATAATATCAGTATTTTCCCTGGATAGAATTAGCAGTGGTTGAGATGACGGTTCTACAGTACTCAAGTATTCATGCATTGAATATCTCAGGACAGACTATTGTTATTATTGTTGACGTTTCTCAATGGGCAGGATGAGACAAATTTCTTATTTTCAAAGTCAGCATATAATAAGATGAAGTATACGTTTCACTCAATGGTATTGATTTCTCTGTGTCCGTAAGAGATGCTTTGTCATTGAAGGTGCCCCGCAATTAAATTATCCTGGCAACAAGGTGAAGGCCATGCTATGGTGGCTTGACAGCTGCACACTGCAAAATACAAATGAGTTTACATTGGTTAAATTACTCTTTGCTTCCTTCACGCCCATCTTTCATCTTCCTGTCTCTCTCTCTCACTCGAACATGCATGCACGCACGCACAGTTAAACTTCCTCTTTCCTCCAGTCTCTAGCTACTCTACTGTCTCACCTTCATAACATCCTCAACCAACTACCACTAGAACTACCATGGAGCCTATTTCTGAAGCAGCTGGCGCACATATTATGCTCTTAAATGGCTTCACTTTGTTCCTTCTAATTCTACAATATAAGTCTCCTGTTTGCTTTAGTCTAATTTTCCACTGTTATGATTATTATGGTATAACGTCTATGTGCATGCCAGCGTTCAGACTGTCGAGTCCAGATTTCCACTCCGGTTCCCTCCTGTTGCTCCAGCGCTCTCCAAACAGATGTTCCATCAAACCTCTCCATGCTTGGCTGGGCAATGGACGTCCAGAGTTATGTGCCGTCACTCACAGTCCTCTGGTGCAAAGAAGTTCAACATATTGACTGTCATTCAGCGAAGCCGTGGGCGCTAGTCACGAGTACGAATGCATGGTTGTATGTCGTCGCTGTTGGCAGGATCTGTAACTTTTCAGGGAATGTAAAAAAAGAACCTGTGTTCCAATGGATCCAATGTTGATATTATTTAGTCACAAGCTCTTGTTAATACTTTTCATTGGTTTAATATTTGGCCTAAAGCCCACAGACAGATAGCAGATCTACAGTACAAGCTCTTGTGACACTGTACTATGAGTAAGGCATCAATTTACCATCAATTTAGTGTGTGTGTGTGTGTGCGTGCGTGCGTGCGTGCGTGCGTGCGTGCGTGCGTGCGTGCGTGCGTGCGTGCGTGCGTGCGCGTGCACCCGCAAGCAACTGCATGTTTACTTGTTACATGTCCCCATGACGCAACTCTCTTTTGGGAAGTGTGCTGCACATTCTCTGAGTTCCGGGCTGTCAGTGCATAGAAGAAGATGCTTATTCACATTTTGTTCGTGGTCCACGACAGGCTTACATAACGCTAACCACATTATGCATTCCTTCAACCTTCACCTCCTCTATAGGTTTTGCAGTACAAGCGCGATGCTTTCTATCATCGTCAAGCATCAGAGCTGAAAACAGTGTGGTTTCACCTTGACCCATAGCCTCCCTATTTGGGGGGGGGGGCATTCATTCACCAAAAATAGCAAGCTCACAACAACAAGTCACGACGCAATGTTTTGAGTTTATGGATCGGCTATTTTCGGTGAAGACATTTTAATCCTATAAAGCAGGGGTGCCCACACTTTTTTGACTAGAGAGCTACTTTCAAAATGACCAGCTCAACAAGATCTATACCCACCGAAAAAATAATTTTGGTGGGTTGCTCAAAATAGTTTAAATATGTACCTGAGGGGGCTTTGGAATAGCGGAGCTGGCGTTACATATAAGACCAATGCACTTGGAATGGGAAATAGAGGGGGAGAGTTTTTTGTATTTGATTTGTAATGCTACAAACGTTTTTGTGCACAGCAACCTACAACCTCAAAATATTGCATTGTGGGTTTGAGCTGACAGGCCCTTTTGATGTCAATAAATATTTAAATTCAATATTCTTTAGGGGCATATCATGTGATCTACCTGCACATCCTTTGTGATCTACTGGTAGATCGTGATCTACCTTTTGGGCACCCCTGCTATAAAGGGTGTAAGTGGATAACGATGGATGGCGATCCGTCGGTCTATCTTTCCACTACACGTCTGTCCCAAACAGAAGATCTTCAACACTACTGACTGGAAACACATGGAATTTATTGTGCACCTTCATGCTCCCTGAAGCCCCTACTACTGGTTTTGGTGACTATACACATCCATTTCAACGATACCCTCAAGCTAAAATATCAACGTTTCACACAAGATATCTGATATTGTAATAGATTGCAGCATCACCCTTACTTAATTTTAGTGACCTTTCCTTTAGAGCTACCGTACCGGTCAAGTGTTAGAAGCAGCACAGTCTCCAGAGCCTTTAAACAAGGCTTTTAAAGGTATACTATTCTAGGAAAACTCAGGGGGGTAGAGCGAGGGGATGACATCATGGGACCCAGGACAGTCAACTCATTGCCTGTGTGTGTGTGTGTGTGTGTGTGTGTGTGTGTGTGTGTGTGTGTGTGTGTGGACAGTCAACTCATTGCCTGTATTTTGTGTGTGTGTGTGTGTGTGTGTGTGTGTGTGTGTGTGTGTGTGTGTGGGTGTGTGTGTGTGTGTGTGTGTGTGTGTGTGTGACGTGACGTTTGTGTACAGTGTATACGTACAGTACAGTGTGTATACACAGTATATACATGCTGTATACTGTCCGAAAAAGCCAAAGTGAAAGTGCAGTAACTATGGGGGACAAATTGACCGATTTTGGGTTTAAAAGTGTTTCAACTGCATCGTCAGCCAAATGAGATATCGTCAAATAAGTGATATTACTGTACACTAATTGTAAATATGTTCTTGAGGTAATCCAAAATCAACCAAAATCACGAAGTCAGCGTGTCCAAAAGCGCAGTTACTGCACTTTGGCGTAGGGCAGTATACTACAGACAGACACATACAAAGAGTCTAGAAGAGAGTCTAGAGTCTAGAAGAATCCAGAGTAGTATAAAAGAGAGTAATGACACTCCCGTTGACTCTCATTGTAACAATGGAATGCGGAAGTGCTCATTCTATCTCAATGGAATAGTTCCAGCCATAGGAGCAATGTTTGGAACTATCGCCCATAGGCACCCGCTTTGCGGCGAGATCAAAGCTTGTCACCACTCTCTTACTACATTACTCTGGAAGAATCTATGAAATCATTGTCGTTATAAGGAAGGGCACTGTGGAAGGGCACTGTGGATCGAGGAATCTTTCAAAGAGACTTCTTTATAGACCACACAGAAATGAGACGTGGTGGTCAGCAGCTGACGTTACTGATGAGGCTCACCTTTGATGTTCCAGGCTGTCCTGTGTGTCGACACGTTGGCCCTGACATGACCTGTTCATGGGGGTTGGACAAATGTTAATCATCGGCTTTCTTGGCAAGGTTGTGATCCCCCGGGTTGGAGGTTGCGCGGGGCTAGTGTATCCCCATTTCACCTGCTGAGTGTTGTCCAAGACACATCAACACGCCTCTTTACTCCGATACTTTGATGAATTGAACAAGGTGGACCCTCTTGTAAACAAGTGTAATGCTTAATTGGGTCGTCCACGCAGTTAACAGTCTTTGTATTGAGTTTGTGCTCGAAATGTACTGTAATTCTGCAAACTGTTAATAAATATTTCAATCAATCAATCAAAGCCGTTTGGTCCGTGCAATTCTGTCTGAGAAAGGAGACAGCGGAAGCGGCAGAACGACCTTTATTGTTTGGATTTCATTTAGTAGAAGAGTTCACGGTTACTGTGTAAGTACTTGAAAAGTTTTTTGGGGGGAAAGTTCCACTCTATTATGAATGACGGATGTTTAAAGGGCAAAATTAATTTGTGCAATTTTGACTGGGATTCAGTCATAAACGCACGGAAAGCCCCGCAAAACACATCCGATTATAGATGCGCATCATGGCATTTTGAAGTGTATGGGTATTGGAAGGATATGCAAATTGTGAATTGCCAATGCAAAGGAGGGAGGCATTCAGCGGTGCCTCCCAATATGACTGTCCACATTCACTACAGACCTTAGCATCTGTCTTCACTCACACTGCAAAACTGACATCATCTCCCTGTACACACACACACACACACACACACACACACACATGCGCGCGCACACACACACACACACACACACACACACACACACACACACACACACACACACACACACACACACACACACACACACACACACACACACACACACACACACACACACACACACACACGGCTTCCCAAGACACTTCTAGTGAGGGGGGGGGGGGGGGGGTAAATAAATCAAAATCAACAACAGACATCTGTTTGAGGCGTCTGACAGAAACCAGGATGCAGCCCTGAAGCTGCCACACTGTCTAATGAAGGTCAATGGAAAATAGAAATAAAAACACAAGTAAAGTCCTAACTGAGAGTGCACAAATCAAATGTTACATTTTGGGCACTCTCAAGAGTTGCAAATTGATAAATTAACACTTTTTTTTTTTTTACTGTGCAGCAGCGTTGCTTCTCCTTCATTGTTTTTTCAAGCACTCACACATCACACAAATAGCCCGTAAGACATAATCACCAAGGATACAGTTGAGGAGAGCGTTGAAGGTGCCATGCTTTGGTTGTCAAGGAAACTGGAATGAATCAGCCCTGGTGGCCTTGGGTGGAATGTTCACTGTGAACCTCTGACCAAAATCCACACAGTGGTTAAATATTCCATATTTAACCACTTGAACCCCAGCATTCATACTTTGTGTGGAGGGGGGGGGACATTAGCCCCAAACAGCAGATCTACAAGTCACAACTCACATTAGAACATTGTTGTAGCCAACTAGCCATAGTTGGCTAGTTGGCTACAACTAGGGGGGGGGGGGGGGGGGTTATCAAATCTTTGTGTGATAGGAACCTTTTTTTTGTACATCATTAAACCACTTGAACCCTAGCATATCCCTATTCTGAGGGGAACATTAGCCAAAAATAGCAGATCTATACAAGCTCACTATAATCGTCTGTTTTGGGCAAAACTAAATTAAATTGTTTATAGGGTCAATATAAGTAAAACAATATAGCCTTTAGTATCTTTTTATATTTTTCCAAAAATAATACAAACAGCCAATAGCATTACAAGTTATGAATCTTGAACTTATAAGGCAACTAAAACAATTGTAGGTTGTTATAGGAAGTGTGTTTGAATCTGCATACAGGACTCTCGCCCCACCCTCCCTCCCTCACTGGGGAGAAATCAGGTAGGAAAAACGGGGACACTGCATGGCCACTCACCACACTTTAACCAATTTGTAAGCATTAGCATAATGCTCTGCTTCAATGAAAAGGTGTAAATTCATAATTGCATTAGCGAAGAAGCGCTATTCATTCATCATTGAAAAATATTTGAAAAGTCTTATTAATTTATTATGTCATTGGCATTGCAGTGGTTAAGGATGCTAATAATTGTGTGTGTGTGTGTGTGTGTGTGTGTGTGTGTGTGTGTGTGTGTGTGTGTGTGTGTGTGTGTGTGTGTGTGTGCGCGCGTGTTTGTGTGTGTGTATGCGTGCGTGTGTGCGTGCGCGCCCCACGCGTGCGTGGCTGTGGACGACAGTGTCGCCAAAGATCAAGGAAGATGGAGTCGCTGTCCTTCAGTACCATTCACTACCACAATGCCTGCTTTTCCTGCTGTTTCAAGAGTATAAGAGCTGTCAAGTTTGGAGTTGGAACAATAAAGAAATAATGTCCCACATTTAATAATGGAAATCCTGCGACACAGTCTCTCTGACAGAGAAAAGAATAGTGTGAACGGAGTCAAAATGACAGGCCAATCAAATGCAATTGGCATTTAAATACAATGCCATGCTTCTTTAAATAGATTTTGAATGCATGCATGGCATGATGTCATAGCCTATACAATTCCTACAATAAACCTGTACACAATTCCCTAGAATGTGTGATTAAATATGGATTTCATTATGCCATCGCCTTCCACTTTAATAATTACTAAAACTTTTCTCTCCGCCGAGGGCAGTCAAATAACTCTAGACGTGTGTGTTGCTGGCTGCACCTGCCAATACTCTGATGATTTTCCCCAATCAAAATTATAACAATCTACCGGTAATACCAATTAGTTTCTGTCTTTTGAGAAATTAATGCGAATTAAAGATGCAGCAAATAACAGACTGAGCCTTACCCACTAATCCCAAGCATTCGAAGTTGTGGACCTCAGTTTATAGCTAGCACAATCATACTTTTCTCATGGTCTCGTCTCATATTGCCCCCAGGGTAGGGGAAAGGAATTAAATTACTTGAATAGCGACCTATTCAAGTAATACATTATACCTATACATAATCTTGTGACCCTGTACTGTAGGCTACTGTAACAGTTTAGTATTTGACCATGAGTCAATGCAAACATCTCACTATAGGCCTACTCACCATACTGTCTGAGGAATACATCAGCTTCTTGAATTAGAGCGTATACACTATACAGCAGTCAGAACTAGAAGAGCATTATGAGAGAGAGAGAGAGACTGTAAAATCACTTTGTGGTTTGCTTCCAATGATCTAGCCCCCCCTAGTGTGAAATTGAATTAAGATCCACATCGATCTCGTCAAACGCCGGGCTTTCGTTTCAGCATATTCAATTAATTCAAATATTACTCTAAACTTACTTTGACAGCTGTAGTTTACTGGCGTCGAAGCGTCATGTTTCCCCAGCGGGAGTCATAGAGACAGACGGTCCAGGTCACCATTTCTAATCACTGGGCAATGCATTGTTGTTTCGTTGTAGTGAACACGTCTCCATTTGCCTTTCAGAGCAACCTGTTTCGCCACTGACAAAGTAGTGAACCACTTTGCGCCACTAGGGGGCACTGTGAAACAACACAGCCATTCACATGGGAGCTCTAGGCCTATGGGGGACAGTAAACGCTTGGTGCAGTTAATCTGAATTAATTTAAAAACAAATAGGTCTTTTGGATAAGTTTCCCCCTCACGCTGCTAAAACCTTCTATTCCCATCACACTCACTCACTCACTCACTCACTCACTCACTCACTCACTCACTCACTCACTCACTCACACACACACACACACACACACACACACACACACACACACACACACACACACACACACACACACACACACACACACACACACACACACACACATATAGGCAATGAGTATTCTGTATCCTGGGTTCTAATCCGGCTCCTGACCTGTGTTCCATGTCATCCCCTCTCTCTACCCCCTGAGTTTTCCTAGAATAGTTCATTTAAAAGCCTTGTTCAACAGCCCTGGAGGCTGTGCTGCTCCTTACACTGACCTGAACGGTAGCTTAAAGGAAAGGTCACCAAAATCAGTAAGGATAATGCTGCAATCTGCCTATATACAGATATTCCGTAAATGTGCGCGCGTGCGTGCGTGCGTGCGGGGAGATGATGTCAGTTGATGTTACGTCACTCACTCACACACACACACACACACACACACACACATACACACACACACACACACACACACACACACACACACACACACACACACACACACACACACACACACACACACACACACACACACACACATTTATTTATTTACTTGTCTTTTTTATTTTATTTATTACTAACCAATGGTTATGTTGTCTGGGATATGCTAATCTTCCGTGCATGCACCGACAACTCCCTGGGTGCAGATCACTTATTAAAAGCATATTTGGGAGGGTTTATGCAAATTCTGATAAATCAAAGCAAGCTTCCCTCGGCTGGTTCCCCTTTTGCACACAATGTGGATTTCAGATTTCAGACGGTTATTTTTCCTGATATCGTGCGACTTATACTGCACTCACATTTAACACACATGTCATATTATTATTTTATTAACGTAAACCTGAATATTGTTTTTATTCTTCTTCGGTGTTGTTTCAGACAAACAGTCTGCAAACGTGTCTGCAAAATGTGAAGTTTCATTTCCCTCTTGCGTGGATTGACAGATTTGTTAGAGGGAAAAGATGGATAATATCCGCTGTGGCCAAAGGCTGCGGTGAAGTAGTCTGACACAGACACTGATTAAGCCTCTTGAGATTCTGAAGGGATTGCAGGTCTTAGCTGCAGATATATATTTTAAAAAAAAGAGAGAGAGAGAGAGGGAAAAAAACGGAAACACAAAGAAAGAACTGAACAGGCAATAGAACAAGATTGCAAATTGGATGAGATGAGATGCAAGTGCCCTCTGGGTGTGCTGATTTGTGTGGTGGGTGATCAGGTCTGTTCGAGTGTCAGTTATGTTCCCCTAACCTCTCACTGTTAGATATGTGAGACAGAGGTGGTAACGCTGGTCTTGGATCATCCAGGGGAGTTACAGCCACTAATGACCTGCTATAGATTGTTTTGGGGAGGCTGCTCCAATGTTTTGACAAAGGAACGCTCTTTGACTATGGGAGCCACCTTTGTACACAGTAAATAGTAGACTATCCGGTAACACTTTATATTACGGTCGTCTTTATAATGCATTATAGCGCATTTATAATGCATTATAATGTGCTTATAAGGCATTATAACACTCGTTATAAATGTTTATAATCGTGTATAACAACTTATAACCACGTTTATAACATATTATAAGTGCTGGTCATAATGCATTATTATGCTCAGTGGAACAACACATTATAACTATTATAACTTAGGTGGTTATAAAGGCACATAGAGAAGTACTGTAATGTCTGTGTCATAATGCATTATAACCAATGTGTATTAAATGGAATAATGTCTAAACATCAATAATATGCTATAGCAGGACTGTGAGACCTTTAAGTAAAGTGGCAACATTCTTTAATGGTTATTGGCAGTTGTATCGTTTTATAATACCCTATAGCATGACTTTGTGACCTTTAAGTAAAGTGACAAAACTTTGTATAATATGCTATAGCATATTATTGATGTTTATAAGACATTATTCCATTTAATAAACACATTATAATGCATCATGACACCGACATTACAGCACTTCTCTATGTGCCTTTATAACCAACCTAAGTTATAATAGTAATAATGTGCTGTTCCACTGAGCATAATAATGCATTACGACCAGCACTTATAATATGTTATAAACGTGGTTATAAGTTGTTATACATGATTACAAACATCTTCAACGAGTGTTATAATGCCTTATAAGCACATTATAATGCATTATAAATGAGCTTATAATGCATTATAAAGGCGACCTTAATATAAAGTGTTACCGACTAGACTATTCTAATGCAGGACTTAATTAGATCTCTCGACACATAGGGCTGTGTTTATATAATTTTAATGCAAACATGTCTGACTTCTTAAATCACCCTTGGCCTCTAGCTCACCCCTTGCTGTGCCAATTGAGAGCACAAAGGTGAGTCCTCTGTGTTCCATATTAATATTTTGACAGCAAATGAAGTGAAAAGAGCAGAGGTCATTACTCTATGTGCCATGAAGAAAACAAAACATGCAGACAGTGCAGTCTTGTGTTTCGTGCTAAATATCAGCAAAATATCATGCTGTCCGCACTTGAATTTGACCGAAAACCAGAAGAGAATTGTTGCATCAAAACAACAGTGAATACATACTAACAAGCACAAGTATAGGCTATTCCCAATGGTACTGATTTAATGGTCATTTCTAGCATACTGTGCCAATATAGATGAAATGATCTTTCAACAAAGATCTCAGCTGTGCCAGTATAACATATAGCTATGCATGCATGCATATTGCATGTGAGTTGAGTTGGCATGGGAGCTTGTTAAATATATTTCTCTCCTCCCTTTTTCATTATGTATGAACTCTATGTTGAACATAACTTGAGGCACTGCATCTGCTGGTTTGCCATTGTAAAAAAATGTTTATGGAATTGTGACTTGATGTGGTGCGTCAGTGTCACTGTGACCTTGTATGACTATACACCACATCACCATATAGTGACAACAGTAACATGCTCCCTATGGAGCATTTTTTTTAAACAAATGATTAACTCTTAACCCATTTTGGGCGGGAATCCCTTTTGGTGTTAGCATTATGTTATGCTTTAGCTATTGAAAAATACCAGATCTACAAGCTCATAGCGTGCCACCGAGTGGCGCGCTACGAGCTTGTAGCGCGCCACTGACATAGAAACATAGCTTTTTCAGAAAACTGTCAGGATGTAGACATTTTTAGAATCTGATCTCATGTCAAAATGGGTTAAAATAGACCACAATGAATATACCATGGATTTGACAGTATATCTAAAGCATATGTGCCAACACTGTATGCCAATTTTCGCCAAACTGAAATCTACATCCATCTCTTTAGATGTGTTCTGGTCTAGAAGCTTATACTGCAAGCGATATACTGCAGGCTACACTAGTAACTGGCACTAGTGACATGTCTTCAAGCAAGAGCAGTTTTTGTCTAGACATATTCATTTCGACAGTTGCGTTCCCCCCATGTCTGTGTGGGCTTGGTTCACTATAAGGTCTGGACTTTAAGGGAATCACTTGAGCTCATTTCAGCGTTTAACCCAAGCTAAAACCCCATCAATGCAATAGCGGCAGCTGCGGATGAGACCTTAATCCAAACAGACGCTGAGAATGAATTCATGAAGGCTGACAGGCTTCCACTGCAGCATCCATCCCATTGCAACGCAGACTGGCTTAAGCCATTTTGGGCGGGAACCCCTTTTGGTGTTTTAAACATTATGTTATAATTTAGCTATTGAAAAATAGCAGATCTTCAAGCTCATAGCGCGCCACCGAGTGGAGCGCTACGAGCTTGTAGGTCTGCTATTTTTTTTAAATCGTGAAAATGTGTCACAAATTTGGAATATATATTTTTTCAACTCGTTTTTAACTCAAATCTTTGCTTCTGGGGAGATCCCTGGAACAACATATTTTTAGATGGGGTTCAGCGGCCTCTTACATACATTTGTTGGGTTCCTTGACATGAAATATTGAGCACCACTGATACAGAAACATGAGGTATTTCAGAAAACTGTCAGGATTTAGACATTTTCTTAATTTCGACGTCAGGCCTAAGTGGCTTAAGCTCCCTAATGTGAATGCAGAAGGGTTTTCCAATTGGAAATGTCTAATTGCATTGTTAATCAATTACAGGGAATGACAAGTTCATTTTTACGGCTGTGTGCCCATGCTACGTTGATTTCCTGTAACCTGTATTCATACCGGATCACTTGAGCTTTGTCCAATAAGTATGGAAGTGCCCTTCAAGAAAGTGAGGTATAGTAGTATAGTAGTTAAATAAATAATTTCTTTTTTTTCTTTTTACTTAATTTTTATCCCACGATTTTGCAACCCAGTTTTTTCACCCAGTGCCAATTATCTAATGTAATCCTGGGCGCTACACTTCCTCTGCCAACCTGGGGGGGCAGCGGACTGACCTCATGCCTCCTTCTATGCAGGTGATCCCCCCTGTCAGGTGATCCTTTTCACCTGACAGGGGGGAGTTTCCCTGGCCGGACATAGCGTGTGGAAGGAACACGTTATTCCGACGAGTTCCTTTCCCCTCCATCAGGCGCCCCGGCTGGCCAGGGGGAGGTAGTTTAGAGGCCAGGATTACTGCATGTTTTTGTGAGGGTACCTACCCTAGGGGACACGGGGAGAACATGCAAACTCCACACAGAAAGGCCCTTTCGCCAACCCCGCCTCGGGTATGGGCACTGATGACACAGAGGAGGGAACACGCCCCCAGCGCCCACAGCGTCCCCAGCGGGAATCGAACCCAGGACCTTCTAGCTGTGAGGCGACAGCACTACCAACTGTGCCACCGTGCCCCTTACAAATACAATAAATAATTTCACACAAATTGCAATATATGCAAATTTTACACATTTGCATATAGGCCTATATACGCCTTGTGACAGGCTCAAAGGTAGGTCAGACAACATCCAAGGTTCTTAGCTCAAAGTTCTTTATTTCCAACTACCAATATAGTACTATGCGTCCTCACATTTTATCTTACAACGTAAGGTGGCATGTGGTCGATATACGGTAAATACAGTGAGGACTTACGTCGTCATTTAATTAGTACCCTAAACAAAGGGTCCATAGACTTGGTCATAAAGTGCTCTCGAAAGTGCTCTAAACAAACATTGACAAATTCCAGTAACTTTTGCACTGTTCACCTGGCAGAGAAACTCGGCCTAAGTGACAGGCCAGCCAGCATTTCATTACAGACAAAAGAAGATTGTGAGCACCACCTTATTGTCTGACTTGAAATTGTCTGGCATGGACACAAATGATTTCATTGAACTGCCTAACGTTTTAACTCAACAGACTATGCCAGTGTCGAGGGTGAACATTCCACGGCAAGAGGATGTTGAAAAATGGTCCTACTTGAGGAAAGTAAAACTTCATGACGTGGATGCAGATGTTGATTTGCTCATTGGATCAAATGCAGCAAAAGTGATTGAACCTGTGGAGCTGATCAACAGTCAAGGTCAAGGACCATATGCAGTCCGAACAAGAGTCGGCTGGGTAATTAATGGACCTCTTCGTAGGTGGAGACAACGCAGTGAAGACTGGCTGCTCTGTTGTCACAAATAATAGGGTTTCTTTGGAACATCTGGAAGACATGTGCATTGATGTGCCCTTCATAGAACCTGTACAGCATCCCCAAGGCCAGAAGAGGAAAGTGAAGTTTAAGGAATACTCTAAAAGACACTCCACTGTGTGCACACATCCTAAATATACCTGCAGCAAAGATCCCTCTGATGTTGGAGGCCACAGTGTAGAGCCATGGACAATTATTATTTTTTCTTTCTATATGCTGTCTTTCTGTCTGTTTCTCTTTCAGTGGCCACAGAGTACAAGATGGAGAAGTTGAATAGCTCCTTTATGAAATTAGTGTAACTAGCCCTTACCCGTTGTGAGATATTGCCCCCGGTCGTGGGGGGTACTGCGCCCTGGGTGCGTTTTAGCATTTTTAATTCACTAATACATTCATTATTAATCTATAATTTGTTAAATTGAAAAAAGGGCTTCGTTAAGACCTCCATATTATTATGGTCAATGCCTGTGTGGAAAGTGGGAGTGATTGGTGCAGGCAGTGAGGAGCTACGACGGTGTTTCTGACACACATTCAGACACACATTCAGACATTTGGTTAATTATATATATATATATATATATATATAGTATGGTGATTGTGACGTGTACACTTTTCCCAATTAGGGGCCGGAATGTTGGAGCTATTCACTATTTTGTATTTCACATTTATTTGTTGGATTTGTTTGGTATAATTATTGTATGCATTATTAAAGGCTTTTATTTTGAAGGTATTGGGAAATTGGGTGTGCACAGGTGAATTTATTTAACTGTCATCAGACAGGCACTCATTCAGATTTCAGTTTGGCACTGGTATGGGAAGGTGCACACGTTTTTACCAGGGTGACAGCCGGGTCAAAGCAAACTAGCAAAGCAGTTATTTCCATCACGTTTGCCATATTTGTCTGTGAAGGAAATGGAATAAAATATCACCAACCTGCAAGAGCTGTTTGGACATCGACTCATTTATCCCTGCGTATAAAGATCCACTATACCCGGTGCCTCAGTGGCCTTTTGAGTTGTATTGTTGTTGACAAATAGCCACTACAGTAACTAAGGTACGTTTCAAGGTTGGTATAAGGTCAATGCCAGTGGTGAGCGCACTGAGCGCACCTCATGGCACGCATTGCTTGCGCACAATAGGCCATACATGGCCTACTTGTGCGTAAGGCGCAAGTTGGCATCTCGACAGAGTGCATTTCTAGTATTCAAATATGTCTTCCCTGTGTATTTTTGGTTTCTTCCTGAAAGCTGAGTGAAAAGGCAATTTCAGCCCTCTATATGTCTGCACATATATTGGATTGACAATATAGCTGACCTTGACTTTGACCTTGACCTGAAAATACACCACTTTAGTGACATCATAACCCTAATAACCTCCATCTTTAACTCTTTGAGAGTTTCAAGGATTTCTATATAGTTTTTAGACTTCTCTATGGCAGAATGGCGTTTTTGAATGATTTATTGAAAATTCTCTGCTGTGAATGTGTGACAACGAAAGACCTTCAGAGAAAGCTTGGCTTGTCTGCTTCCAGGAAAAAAATGAACTGAGTTGATAGAATGTTTAGTTGTGGTGTTGGAAGCCATTTAAAAGAGCCTGCATTTACACTGGGTAGTGTTTCTAGGACAACAAAAAAAGTTATGACCGGTTGAAGTTTTATTTTCTAAATAACTTTTTTTCTGCTGGGCGTACATAGCCATGCAATATCTCATTTTAAAGGGTGAGTTGTCTAGTTCAATTAAAATAAAATAAAAAGTTTCTCACATGTACCACTGTAGATATTTTGCCATCTATAAATAGCATGGTCAGTCATGATCAATCTGACCTATGCAGCTAAAAGTCCCCCTAGCTCTGAAATGGAACATCATATAAACTCAATTCTTTTTGGGGGTAAAATTAGACATTCTAACGCACATTTTGATATATACCATGTTTACATAGTCTTACCAGTACCGTGTCTATTCATGCATGTATCTCAAAAACCTGTTGTGAAGAAACAGTTTTGATAAAAAACTCATCCAAGGACATTGTTTTGATATGACTTTGTGCCCATGATGTATCAAAATATAGACTTGAATGTATACTGTATTATAACAAAAAAATTGGGTTCTTACCATCTACCGTTACAGAGTAAATCACAGTTGAAACTCGCTTAGTCAAACCATAAACCTCAGACTAGTGAACAAAATAGCCATGACAGGTCTAACTCATTGTAAAAGCTTGTCTTTTATTTTTTATGACTACTAACATAATACAATTATAATAAATATTACAGAAAATAAATAGGCCTACATACAAAACAGTTGTCCCCAAACTCCCCAGTGTCCCCAAAACACTGCATTCCAGTTGTTCTTGACGGTGTGTGTGTGTGTAGGCTAAATTAAAAAACAACAACAACTGAAATGAATGAATGCATCCGGTTCAGTGTCGGAGAACTCCATCGCAGTCTTGACTCTTCGTCTTCATCATCATCATCATCATCATCATCCTCCTCCTCCGATGCCAGTTCTAAATATATAAAAATAAACATTTAGCTGTAGTCAGCCCGGCCAATAGCCAGTTGGGGGGGGGGGACGTAGGCTATCTGACATCATCGTCATCATCATCATCACACGGAGACACACTAAACAATGTACAATCATGATTGTATACAATATACAATGAATGCAATTATCATGCAAGCTCAGACGTCAATGAAACGTCATACAGATCTTATATAATACGCTACTGTTAGCTTCACTCCCCGTCCCCCCTCCGATCCTTGTAGCAACGTCATCATAACCACGCGTTGCTTCAGTAAACGATGCATGTTTGTTCTCCGTCTTTGTAGACAGTAAATAAAAGGAGCGAACATTACTCTAAAGATCAGATCGCCTATAAGGCACGCTACAATATAAAATACTTGTACTGCCATGCGTGCATGCCTGCTACGATACATTTGTACTGCACCAACCAACCGATCGACACCAACCCCCCCCTCCAGCCCTTAGCCAGCACCAATGCACCGACCAACACCATTAGCCAGCACCGGGGCCATCGTGGTGAGTCATTCTGGCGTCATGATCTGACTAGTAGTAGTAATTATCCAAGCATCTATTTGTAGCGATCATCTTATGATTTCTGATCACTATAGAAGGGCATTTTCTACAATAAGATTACCTCAAAACATTCCGGGTTGATCGTCTTCTTCAATGGTTTCCCGGTATAGCTCATCGGACGACGATGGGGAGACAATGAAAAAAGGAGGGAGGGAGCAGCGAGTCTCGCTGTAAGCACTGGACCAGGGCTACTCCGCCTGGAGAAGGCGACTGGGACGCGTATGGATCAATACTACTACCACAAAACTAGCTCAAATAAATAGTACTGCTTTCAACTTTTTCTGCTAGAAAATCGCTCGGGCGAGACGGCAAACAGGCAAAACAATGAAAACTATGAAGACTCCCTCTGCCCCCACTGTTTACAGGGGGTGGGACCAGCTTCCAATGGCAACACGTACACGTGTGTCACGTGACACGGGTTTTCTGGGTAATGTAGTTGGAATATAAGCTCAGGAATTTAAACAGCGCTTCGGAGCATATTAATATGTTTAGATTCATCAAAAACTGTGAAGACGCCAATTGGCGTCATTGATCATTTACGGAATTCTGATGAAGACGCCAATTGGCGTCTTTCATCTTCTAAGGGTTAAAGGCCATGCATTGGAGGGGCTATGAAATAGGGTTCATTATATTAAGAGGGTCTGCTAATTCAGCGTAGCGTTAGTTCATTGCGGCACGGAGGGCAGATGGTTTATATGTATGTACACGGTTCCCCCTCATTCATTCCCCCTAGTGATCTATACTGCTTCTTTAAATCCGCTGCCTCTTTAGGCCACGCCCTCATTCCCACAGTGCAATTCAGGCGGCTACTTAAGCAGCCTCAGCTCACTTCTTTCTCCATGTTGATCTGTCAAGCAGCTCGTGCGGCGTCTGCGTGAAAATTTCCCCCACCTCCCCGGCCTCCTCCCTGTAGTTCTTAGTCCAGGGGTTATGGGATATTATTGTATTGTTTGCGATCGTGTATAGATCCATTGTGTTGAATCATGTGTTGATGTGTTGAATCATGTGTTGAAGTGTTATTTCTGTGTATTGTTCATGGATTATTGTATGTTTGGCTCTGCTCTGGGGGGTTGTTGATATCAGAGCTGTGTCTTGGTGCACAGATAATCGGAGATATCAAATGTGATATCAGACATGTGCACAGATGGCAGGAGCTTCAATCACAAAGACAGCTGAAATGGCTATAGTTTCAATAGGAACAGTACGTGCGACTAAAGTGACACCAACAATTCCATCTATGGGAATTCAATGCTATCAGTAAATAAGTATGGAATTGTGTTGGAAAGCGTGTACATTCTGTGACCGTGATGCTTGTGCATTATTGCGATATGTAAGAAAGAACTCAAAGAGCTGAGCGACACTTCCTCATGTGAATGAGAATGTCCAGTGGTGGAAAAAGTACTCAATTGTTTTACTTAAGTAAAAGTACCAATACTGCCATTTAGAACTACTTCGTTACAAGTAAAAGTACGGAATTGAAAATGTACTTGAGTAAAAGTACAAAAGTATCGGCATCAAAATGTACTTAAAGTACTAAAAGTGAAAGTATTCATATTGCAGAATGTCCCATTTCACAAGTTCAAAATGTGTAGAAAATCTATTGAAAAGAGCCGATCTACAAGCTCACAATGCGTCGCAACGCGACGCATTGTGAGCTTGTAGATCGGCTCTTTTCAAATGGCCAAAATGTATAGGGTTGAAGTGGTTAATGAACTTAATGTATGTTTAAATTAAGAGTAACTAGTAACTCAAGTTTTCAAATAATTGTAGTGGAGTAAAAGTAAAAATTTTGGCTCCGAGATGTAGTGAAGTACAAGTAAAAGTATTGGAAATTGGAAATACTCAAGTAAAGTACAAATACCTCAAAATTGTACTTAAGTACAGTACTTAAGTAAAAGTACTTAATTACTTTCCACCACGGAGAATGTCAATGCGGGATGTGAGACTGTCATCAACAACGGTCCGTCGACAACTACATACAGGTCTAGTAGAGTCGCAGTGCATAAACTCCTCGTTACAAAGACAAATAGATGCATATTTTGAGTTCAGTGGTGCAAAAAAAGCACTGGTCTACAGAAATGTGGGGAAATGTGTTGTTTTCGTCGACTAAAACTATGATGAAAAATGTTCGTTGACTACCTTTTTTCACTGACAAAAACTACATAAAAACTAAATGAAAACTAAGCCATAATGACTAAAACTATGACTAAATATACTGACAATTTCGTCAACAAATACAAACTAGACTAAAATGTTGGACAAGAGATCCAGTATGATTCATTTTACACTTGGTTTGAATGCTGAAAATAGCCGATCTACAAGCTCACAACGCGTCGCGCTGCGACGCGTTGTGAGCTTGTAGATCTGCTATTTTTTTGCAAGTGTAAAATCAGCCATTACGACGGCATCAAGGCCTGCCAAAATACATTTTAGTCGACTAAATCAACTGTAGATTTAGTCGACTAAAATCTTATGACATTTAGTTAACTAAAACTAGACAAACACTAAAGCATTCCAGGTGACTAAAACGTAACTAAAACTAAATGAAGTTTCATTCCAAAGACTATATGACTAGACTAAAATAGAAATTTGCTGCCAAAAACAACGCTGGTGTACACCAAGAGAACGGTACAGGCATGATGACCCCTTCAGGGATGTGGTCTGGTGGCTCTGTTAAGCTATGGGGGGGCATTCTCCTGGCATGGTTTTCCAATTTTCCCCTAAGACGGTTTAGAGGGAAGGGTCACTGCGAATCAATACAAAGTTATTCCGAGTGGTCATCTTTATGATGAAACATTTCTATCCTGATGGGGAGGCAGGGGGGAGTGATCTTTTATAAGATGACAATAATGCCCCCATCCACAGGGCCAATGAGAGGAGTCACTGAATAGTTTGATGAGTATGAAAATGATGAATCATAATGCTATATGGCCTATGCCAGGGGTGGGAAACTTTGACGATGGAGAGGGCCACTATTATTTCCACACTCACTCCCTAGGGCCATTACTGTCTTTTGAGCTTGTAGATCGGTTATTTTTGCTATATTCGAATTGAAATGTTGCATTATTTTTTGCTATTTTTGAATTGGAATCCTGAAAATTAACATTTTTATGTAATTTCAAATGCCTTTATTTATACTTGTTGAGCAATGAGCTACTAATTTAGACTGAAGTAATTAAAGCGGGTCATGTTTGCATGTTGTGGAATTGTAAACAGCTGAAATCAATATTATATCAGTATCCTGACATTAACCTGAGGGCCACATTAAGTGAAGGTGGGGGCCGCATGTGGCCCCCGGGCCGCCAGTTGCCCACCCCTGGCCTATGCAGTCACCAGCACTCAACCCAACACTTATTGGAGAATTTGTACTTACAGTAAGCTTTTCACTCATGCCAGATACCAGCAGTAACAACAAACAACATATGCAGTAGTGGCCGGCAGTCATTATTTTCCAACTGGGCTATGCTGAGTAACAAAACGTTGAGCTGCCTGGCAACAAAATGGCTGTCAAGATAGTCAAGCGATGGCTAATTAGAAGGCAGATGTGTTCGACTTTTGCTGTGAAACATTTTCTTAATCTTTAGTTCCTGAATTAGCATTTTAGTTCCCATTGCCAACATGGATGGAGGAATAACTGAGTGCAGCTGTTGCTGCATGCTTTCCTGTCCTTTATGATTCATATCCCTGTCCAGGGACGCTAATCTAAAAATTATGCATGGAAGCAGATCTCCGAGATTGTCAGGATAATTGGTTGCTAAGCAGTAGTCAATGATGCTAGCTCAAATTCCTGATCAACAGTGCATAATTATGTGAATTGGCTCCTTGGCATCGTATAGCAACCATTAGATTAGAACAAGTAAGACACGTAAACGCGGGTAGCGAACGAAGCTGTTGTGGCAGTCTGACACACACACACACACACACACACACACACACACACACACACACACACACACACACACACACACACACACACACACACACACACACACACACACAAGCACGCACACAGACCTAAGCCCTCGGGCGGGTGGTGTTACAGGGTGACACACACACACACAGACAGACAGACAGACAGACAGACAGACAGACAGACAGACAGACAGACAGACAGACAGACAGACAGACAGACAGACAGACAGACAGACAGACAGACAGACAGACAGACAGACAGACAGACAGACAGACAGACAGACAGACAGACAGACAGACAGACAGACAGACAGACAGACAGACAAGCTAGGCCGGCTTCTATAGTAATTGCTCACTTCGTTCGCAATCACTTTGTTCGCAATAACAAAAGAAAGTAGTGAGATACAAATAACTAAATGTGTAATAATGTGTATGGTAATACAGGATGGTAATAGCACAGTCTGCCTTTTAAGGTGTATGTATAATTACAAAAGTACATTTATCTGTGCTGCAAGTATGTATACAGTATGTTTACATGACTTGATAATATAAAGTAGACCTTTAAAGGAGTTACCAGTACTTATAAGAGTGTGCACCCTAGCTGTGCTTAGCAAGGTCACAGAGAGACAGGAAGATTTCTATATATATAGTGTCTGAAAGAGAACAGACACATCAGAGCTCTCCAGGACAGACGACACCTCTGGCCTGCGCTTCAAGGGGCGCCCTGACCAACGGATTGATATGGATCGGATAATAGATTCGTGATATAACAGGTCGTATCTGCTTTTATCTATATTCATTTGCTGTTCATATCATATCATGCGGTGGACCCATTCATTTTGGGATACTGTATCCCAGTAGCCTAATCATTAAAATATGCCAGTTCTTAACCCATTTAGCGCTATCATTTATTGAAAAATTAGGACCTAATTCACACCAGCACTTTTTCCAGTCGAGCTCTTATTTTGAAAAGCCACATTTTCAGTCGACCGGAAGTGGATTATCTCAGCAAGCTTGACGGAGCCGAGACAGCCTTTGTTTACATCATATATGTCAAACTCAAGGGGGCCAAATCAGGCCCGTGGATGAATTATCTTTGGCCCGTGGGATGATATTTAATTAGTATTAGAACTGGCCCTCTGGTATATTGCACGGACCACCATAATACTACAAGTCCGACAATTCACTGCGAGTGCATTGGCACATATCACATACTATGAAATCAGTGCTTGGTGAGGATCATAGAACAGGAAACTGAGCTTAATAATAATGCATTTTCAGTTTTAAATGCATTTACTTTTTTGCTGTTTGCCTGGGACGTCCTCATGACCGCGGTGCCCGTGTGTTGAAACACAGTCCGGCCCTCGACCTCGACCGATTTCTTTATTTTGGCCCACTGTGTATTTGAGTTTGACATCCCTGGTTTACATGATCGATCTATGCCGGTGCACTGGAGAGCTCCACATCGCCGTCTCTGTGCCGTCAAAGAAACGCTGTTTTGACCAAAATGCCATCTGGGACAAGGAATAGGAGATACAGGCGATTGAAAGAAACGGATAGAATGGATTATTATGGCGACGATCCAGTGCTGTGCTAACAACATTGCTAGCTAACCGGCTAACGTAAGTAGCATTATGGCTCGATCCATCGAATGCACTATAAAGGCGCAATTGACAAAGGTCTTCGGCAATGGCGTTAAGCGTCAGTATCAAAATTAGGCTTCAATTGTCAAAGGACTTCGGCAATGGCGGTATAAGTGTTAAGGTCCCTTTGACTTATGTTTACAGCCTGTTTATTGGACTTTAGATAACCTTTTGAACTCAGACGCATCAGACTGTACAATAATATTATATAAATTGTCAGGTGTCTGTGTCTGATGTGTTTAAATTGTAGCCATTAGTGTCTATTGTTAGCAAGCCTAATTGTCTGGTGGAAGTAGTTGTCTTATTGTGCCTGTTGTTCTGGGATTTCAGGCTGCGGAACTGCAGACAATTCTTGAGAAGCCATTTGGATACCCCACTCGTTTCATTTGGGTTAGCGCCATTGCTTTGAAGCACCTCATTTGTAAATACACCCAACAAAACGAAACTGAACTTCAAGGACGCTGCTATACCGAGCGATGACACCCTTACAGAGAGCTGACCAGGCTGTCCAGAACATGAAACTGTTGTAAGATTATGAGCTGGTCCAAGTTGGATTATGTGTAGAAGGAGAGAGAGAGAGAACAGTGATAGAGAGAAGGGAGAGAGATGGGGGAGGGAGAGAGGGGGGGGCAGGTAGAGGGGAGAGAAGAGAGGGGAGGGAGACGTAGAGGGGGGAGAAGAGAGGGGAGGGAGGGAGGGAGGGGTAGAGGGGGGAGAAGAGGAGGGAGGGAGAGAGAGAGGGGGGAGAAGAGGAGGGGGGGAAAGAGAGAGAGGGGGAGAGAAGTAGCCTGGCTAATAAGCCAGACTCAAATCACACTGTCGTGTGGTATTTGAGTCTGGAGATGCTGTGTATGGATCTTGTTTCCCGGGGGGCGGGTTCAAACATTTTCTCTTTGACGCAATTGGTCAGAGCTACTGTCAGTCAAAGGTCTCAAGCATTGAACGTCACTGTACCAAAGCCCGCCCATATTGCATACCGTGTCCCGATTGGCCACACCAGTTCTCTGGTGTAGGAAATGGGCGTACAATTGAGCCTCTCCAGACCGTAATCCGCCGGCAGGCAATTTTTTTTTTGCCAACGGCTGATTCGGTCTGGCTTATTAGCCAGGCTAGGAGAGAAGGGGAAGAGAGAGGGGGAGGGAGAGAGGGGAGATAGAGAGGGGAGAGAGAAAGGGGAGAGAGAGAGGTTACATTTTGTACTGAACCTCTAGTTCAGTACAAAATGTTTATTTTGTCATATAACATACTGTACATGGGTGACAAATTTAAATAAGACAAACTGACATAAAGTGACTTAGTAGGGGTGCTGGGAGTGGGACACTAATACACTATACAAGCTCCCAGAACAGCTTCACTGCACCTTGCCATAGATTGTGGAAGGGATGGAACACCTTGATGTTTTGATGATGGAGCTCTGTCTAACTCTAACATGTCGGTTCGAAGGTGTTATAAGTTCATAGCAGCATACGATTCACATCATTTTCATATACTCAAAGTGATTCTGGGGGCATTGCTATCGTGGAAGGGACCACTCGGAACAGGTTAGAAATGTTTCGTCATAGGTTAAGGGTAAATCACTCAGAAGTAGTATTGATTTATGGTGACCCTTCCCTCTAAGAGGGGACAAGTGGATACCTCTGACAGCATAACAGAGTCAACTGACGATGTCATGCATTCAGGCCGGTATTGGACCATTCATTCTCTTGTTGTACGCCACACATGCACTTTCCAACACATTATTCCCACAGGAGAGTAATGGTGAAGGTTGACTCGTGTGACCATATCACTTTTCATTTTTGCACCACTGAACTCTTACATGTACATGTGTCTTTGTACTGAGGGGTTTATGCACTGTAACCCAACCATAACAGCCTGATCAGGTCCTGCATTGACATTCTCATTTCTCACTTTCTCGGTCACCTGAGGAAGAGTTGCTGTTCCGTTCTATACCTTACATAAAGCACTAATGAATGGACATCACGGTCATTGGATGTGTGTGCATTGAACCACAATTTCCAACCCTATTAGCTCTGGTGTCTTTTCCATAGATCGAAATCCAAATGTCACTTTTTACTTTTTAGTCACTGTTTCAAATGAACCACTAGTAAGATGAGATTGAAGCTCATGCCATCTGTGCCTCAATCCTAAACCCTATAATCTTATCCCATTTTGGGCGGGAATCCCTTTTGGTGTTAGCATTATGTTATGTTTTAGCTATTGAAAAATAGCAGATCTACAAGCTCATAGCGCGCCACCGAGTGGCGCGCTACGAGCTTGTAGGTCTGCTATTTTTGAAAAATCGAAGAACGACTGACACAGAAACAGCTTTTTCAGAAAACTGTCAGGATGTAGAAGACATTTTTAGAATCTGATCTCAGGTCAAAATGGGATAATTATACTACACAATAACTGCATAGTCTTGTATGTTGAATGTTTGTTTGCGCTCCTCCTGTTGATATAGTAGTTACCTTGAATCAGCCCGGGCATTAATAGTGAACGCAGTTCAATAATGTCTTAGTCTGGATGAAAGCAGCCCCCCCATAAAAACCATCAGAGGGCAATCGATGTGCTTTCATCCCCAGGACGGAAATTGCACTCATGCGGCTCAGAGTCTCTGAAGGTCCCCCATCGGAAAGAGTCTCTGAAGGTCCCCCATCGGAAAGGTCCCCCACTCAGAGTCTCTGAAGGTCCCCCATCGGAAAGGTCCCCCACTCAGAGTCTCTGAAGGTCCCCCATCGGAAAGAGTCTCTGAAGGTCCCCCATCGGAAAGGTCCCCCACTCAGAGTCTCTGAAGGTCCCCCATCGGAAAGGTCCCCCACTCAGAGTCTCTGAAGGTCCCCCATCGGAAAGGTCCCCCACTCAGAGTCTCTGAAGGTCCCCCATCGGAAAGAGTCTCTGAAGGTCCCCCATCGGCTCAGAGTCTCTGAAGGTCCCCCATCGGAAAGAGTCTCTGAAGGTCCCCCATCGGCTCAGAGTCTCTGAAGGTCCCCCATCGGAAAGAGTCTCTGAAGGTCCCCCATCGGAAAGAGTCTCTGAAGGTCCCCCATCGGAAAGAGGCTCAGAGTCTCTGAAGGTCCCCCATCGGAAAGAGGCTCAGAGTCTCTGAAGGTCCCCCATCGGAAAGAGGCTCAGAGTCTCTGAAGGTCCCCCATCGGAAAGAGGCTCAGAGTCTCTGAAGGTCCCCCATCGGAAAGAGGCTCAGAGTCTCTGAAGGTCCCCCATCGGAAAGGTCCCCCACTCAGAGTCTCTGAAGGTCCCCCATCGGAAAGAGTCTCTGAAGGTCCCCCATCGGAAAGCCAAATCATTAATATGAAACGTGGGGGGGATCAAAATGTCACTGTGCTCTACAATCTGTGTGTGTTACTCCGTTCATTTTTGTACTTTTCTCTGATGTAACCAGAATAGTCTACTGTGTAGGCTTGTTTCCTGAAACATGGCAGAACCATATACAGCAGGGGTGGGCAACTTTGACGATGGAGAGGGCCACTATATTTCCACACTCACTCCCTATAGGGCCATATATTGCTATCGTAGCAAAAATAGCCGATCTACAAGCTCAAAACGCGTCGCGCTGCGACGCGTTTTGAGCTTGTAGATCGGCTATTTTTGCTATGTTCGAATTGAAATCTTGAATTTTTGCTATTTTTGAGTTGGAATCCTGAAAATTTACATTTTTATGTCATTTAAAATAATAATAATAATAAACTTTATTTGTATAGCACCTTTCATACATAAATGCAGCTCAAAGTGCTTCACAGGGCAGGACACAAAAATAGAATACAATAAAACACAGTCAAGTAGTTAAAATGATAGAACAATGGCAAAGAACAAAATAAAAGTATAAAAACATAGAGAAAAAATAAATAAAAACACAACATGCAGCAAATCAGTCAGGACAGAGTAGGAACGCAGATATTAAAACTCAATTAAAAGCAAGAGTGAAGAGGTGAGTCTTGAGTTGAGATTTAAAAATGTCTACAGAGCTGCCTTTAATTATACTTGTGTTGAGCATTGAGCTACTAATTTAGACTGAAGTAATTACAGCGGGTCATGTTTGCATGCTGTGGAATTGTAAACAGCTGAAACCAATAATATATCAGTATTCTGACATTAACCTGAGGGCCGCATTAAGTGAAGGTGGGGGCCGCGTGTGGCCCCCGGGCCGCCAGTTGCCCACCCCTGATATACAGGTATGTAGCTTGGATCTGTGGGGAAAGTCGCAATATTTGTTGTGCACTGCAAACATGGAAGTAGTTGAAGTAGTTGAATGTGCACGCACACTTACATTATTATATATTTTTTTACAATTTTTAAAACAATACAAAAATAGTACACAAAATATAAGAGGGAAGTGTGCCATGGAGGAGGCAAGAATCCCAAACAAAGGGCTTATATGAGGCATCTAACTAAGTACAACACGATAATAAACATTAATAGGACAGGTAAGGTGTTGGTGCCAAATATGTAGGCCTAATTGTCAAATATCATGAATGCATTGCATACTAACATTTGACCACTTCATGTAAAATCATGATAACTTAACTATACATACCTGCAAACTCTCTATTCCTTCCTCCTCCCTCTGCATTTACAATGCTCATCAAAATTTAAAATTTTAAGATTTAAATCACTGAAACTCACTTCAGTGCATGGGTGCTTTTAGAGCAGGGGTTCTCAACCTGGGGGTCGCGACCCCTCGGGGGGGGGGGGGGGGGGTCGCCAATTGGCAACTGAATGGCTGGAAAATGGAAATTAAACTTTCCTTAATGATTATATCTGGTTTCAGTATTTATTTATGATGTATTTTCTCTATTATTACGGTTATTGTAGCAGTATTGGGGGTGGGGAGGGGGCGGGGGTCGCGAGAGATGGCCAAAGCATTTCCGGGGGTCCCCAGCCAAAAACATTGAGAACCCCTGTTTTACTTTTGTTTTTTAGAGGATATACTGTTTAAAAAGCAGATCAATCAATGGGGTAGTTCAAACAAAAGGTAGAAGTAGTACTTTGGAGGGGCTGACTGGAACTAATCAGAAATAACAAAGGTCCAAGGCAATCACACCCGTGTGAAGTGAGTGGTGCAACTCCATGTGGGGGTCCCCAGGGGGTCCCCGGAAGTTCCAGACCCACAGGAACGCGGCCAAGGTGCCGGCCCTGTTCCGGCGAGCCGCCCCACGTCCGAAACGGTCGAGAAATGACAGAGTTACCGTGTGGGGGTCCCCGGGGGATCCCCGGAAGTTCCAGACCCCATGGGGGCGGCCCGGGTTCCGGAGAGCCGCCCCGCGTCCGAAATGGTTAAGAAATGACAGAGTTACCGTGTGGGGGTCCCCAGGGGGTCCCTCTACTGTACTATACTGTACTGTAATGTACTGTCACTGTACACCCAAAATCATCATATATACAGTTAATATGTATGTGTGTTAGGCTGCGCAACAGTGACACTTGGTGGTGAAAACCAACCAAACGCTACTTTCGTGGACACAACCAGCCAGGGACCCAGGGACACAGCCAGGCATGCAGGGACACACATAGCTGTATATAGGAGTGGTTGCACCACTCAAAAAATCCCTCCAGGAATCAATGAAGGTTTAACTATCTTCCTATCCTATTGACTGATTGATGTTTCAGCTACACACTGTACTTCTGAAAGGCATCAAAGTCAACAAAATAAGATAAGCTATATAGAGAACAAGCATCAAATAACTGAAAGATCACCAATGAACTTGATCCAGTCCATAAATTCAGGAACTTCCAAAGCAAGAAAACCAAACAAAATCAGTTAATTAAATATTATAAAACTGTTACAATGTGGTTTGGGAGGTGTACAGGACAGAAGGTATAGACGGAGCAGTAAATGTCACTGGTGTAGTGTCCATTGGGCCACGCGGGCCGTGGCCCAGTCAGCTTAGAGCTGGCCCAGTCTAACTTTGAAGAGAGGGGGCGAAAAAACAAGAAAAACAACAAAAGATAGCCTACTTTGGCAGCCCTTGTGCATGCAAATTTCTGTTTAGTATAGCAAACAACAGCATGCAAGCCGCCTTTGTTTTAAATGGTCCCCCAAGCCGTTCACACTTCACACCTATCGGCCGGGGATGTGCTACCCCCCCCGCAATGCTAATTTGCCCAGTCAATCATTTGACTGGGATATTCACCAGGCGCTATGCGCCTGGTGAATATAATGGTAAATGGTGCAATTATATAAATGGTAAATGGTGCATTTATATAGCGCCTTTATCCAAGGCGCTTTACACAGATTGTGCATTACATTCACCCATTCACACACACACATTCATACACCGATTGCGGCGGAAGCCATGCAAGGTACCAACCAGCACATCGGGAGCAATTTGGGGTTCAGTGTCTTGCCCAAGGACACTTCGACATTTAGACAGGAGCCGGGATTCGAACCGCCGACCCATGGATCATTGGACGACCTGCTCTACCTCCTGAGCCACAGCCACCCCTATATAGTGCCTTTATCCAAGGCGCTTTACATAGATTGTGTATTACATTCACCCATTCACACATTCATAATGGCGGCGGAAACCATGCAAGGCACCAACTAGCACATCAGGAGTAATTAGGGGTTCAGTGTCTTGCTCAAGGACACTTCGACACTAATCATATCTTAACACCATACACAGTTGCTCCATAAACTCCAGACATCAATTGATCCAATTTAAGGTAATCCACAGGCTGCATTATTCCTGCACTAAACTATACACTCATTTCATCCCTCTGTTTCTCCACTATGCTCAAAGTGTAACACGACAGAGGGCTCTCTAGGACATCTTTTTGGTCGTGCCCCAAACTAACAACATTTTGGAGTGACATCTTTACGTTTTTCTCAGACGTGTTTGACTGTGTTATCACCCCAGACCCCCTACTGTGCTATTCTGGGTGGATTTCAAGACCTGTCATTTCTAACTCATTACCAACATAAAGCCATACAATATGGCATGGTTATCGCAAAAAGGAATATTCTGACCCATTGGAAAGGAGTGGAAGTACCCTCTTTTAATGTATGGCTAGCAGAATTGACCAACCCGTTTCTCTTAAAACGAAAGTATTCGACAGAATACTTTCCGCTCAAGGTTTTATTCCCAAAAACGCACACTGGGAAGTCACAAGAAACTTCAGAATCACTAGAAGATACAAACTTGATGAACACAAGGAACTGACCCCAAAAAGTACAGAACAGAAAAGAAAATTTGTATTTGTATTTTGACTGTTCCACAATAATAATAAACTTTATTTGTATAGCACCTTTCATGACATGCAGCTCTACAGAGTGCTTTACAGAGCAATAAAGGAAAAAAGAAAAACAAAAGCATAAAACATTAAAAAAAATACCCAAAAAAAGGCAGTGAATCAGGCAAAACAGTAAGGACATGAATAACAACAAAGATAATTAAAATCAAGCTATAAGCAAGAGTGAAACAGGTCTTGAGCTGTGTTTTAAAGGCTGCCTGACTTAGGTTGGAAGAAGAAAGCTGCTTCACCGTGTTTTGTATACTAGTCCTTACCCGTTCTGAATATATGAACAGCAAATGATGTTCAGTGTGGGTAATGTGATGTAATAGATCACATTACTGATAGGGGGGAATTGTTTACAGATGGTCTTGGGAAGTTGGGTTGGACAGTAGGCTAATAATTAGTAGGCTAGTTTATTTTGCAAGAAAATGCTGCAGTACAATCATAAGTACAACATTGATGTGTGATGTAAATTTGGTGGTGATATTCTGCCCGGAATGTGTCGTTCGTGAGCTACTGAGCCAGCGTTGGTCATTGCATCCGTCTATGTAATTTTTGTCGTTGTGTTGTTCCGACGGCACAGGTTCTGTCTTCCCCGGATTATAGTATTCATATGTTATGGTTGTTAGAATGTTTGGCGTGTGTAATGCAGGGCAGATTGAGGTTGGAGGACAGGGCTGTGCGGCGCTAGGTTCCGTGAGGCTGTCCGTGCGTTGTGAGGAGGCGCTTTGCTCTATGCAGATGTGGACAGAAACACACACACACAGCGGTGCTTGAATTTAATAATGATGCCATAGGCACTTCAAGAAGGTCAGCAGTAGAAGACCTGATCTAGGCAGGCAGTCATAGGAAGGTGCCAGAGCATTGGCAAAATCAATCCTAAAAATAACCGGGAGCCAATACAGTGAAACTAAAACTGGAGTTATATGTTGTCTCATCTAATAGTTTTAGTTAAAACTCTGACTGCCGCATTTTGAAAATCCCACCTTTTCAGACTCCACCATGGCCCGTAGCACTTGCCCTAGCGGCCTAGCCCCTTAGATAGCACTTTGTGTAGACTTAGATAGCATTTTAAACAGACTTATAGCATGTTACGTAGACAGCACTAGAATTGCATTTTATGTAGTCATAGCACTTTATAGTACACATGTATAATATATAATATAGTATAGTATGTATAGTTTACATACTGTAGGCTATATAGTTTCATGATATAGATACTCCACTGCTACGTTCTTAGCTTACGCATGTTTCATGATAACTATTTTTTATATATGTGATGTATGCCATGCTTTTTTGTTATTGCTTAATGTAAATCGCTCTGGATTAAGAGCATCTGCTAAAAAGAGTTGCAATCTGTCAGTTGTTTTCTATATGGCAGGCCAGAAAAAGTGCCAAGAGAAAACCAACAATAAAACTACTGTAGCTATAGTGAATGAGGGATTTTTAATTGTTTTAGTATTGTGGACTTTAGTTTTCTCTGATTTGACAACTATTAATTATTTCCATGTATTGCCATATTATGTATTTCTTTGGCAGCTGTTTTAAAACATTATATTCTTATAAAATATTTCACATTTGAAAGGACAACTTTGTCCTGAAGTGTGAAATAATGAAATGCAGACATGATCTAATTGGCATAATTACACATAATGACGGTTTATGTAATTATACTGTTATGCATTTTTATCAATATGTGTCATGATTGACATATCCCATTATCTAAAGAAACTATAGTTAATAGTTTAATCTGTGGTATACACAAAATCCCTGACATGAAATTACTACTTGTTAAACCCCAAGTTATTATTACTCGTCAAGTGACAAAGGTTAGGTTATTTGTGTGGCACATACTATATCTAATTGTTTAAATGGAATTTTCGTGTTAGAACATTTTAATAGCTACTGTATTATATATTTGGGAACATGTCACAATAGTCACCTCCACAGTTTCGCAGTTGTATTCTGCCCATACAATATAACTGAAAGTTTTTCACCATTTGGGAAGATTTTCAAGTAGGATCCAAAAGGATAGTTGGGCGTCGTCATGTATTTACTGTAGGTATGACTTCATTCTTCAGGAGTATGCTATTTGGTTCCTAATTTAAATTAACTGGCTGAGACACAACATAATGGACAGCCACATTGCACATGCTGCATGCATCCACGCACACGTTTCACCCTCTCCCCTCTTCACTCACACAAATGCAATAGCTTGTTGAGATGAATCTGTGTTGACGTGTTCTCCTGTCTAGAACTGAGTGAACGGAGAATGCTGTAGTGTCTGTGCAGGGTACAGGTGACACGCTGCCTCGGTCGCTAGGCGGGAGATGACCGCGGATGCCGCTGCAAGGCACATAGGAACAGACAGGAGGTCTGACAGGGCTGCATCAAACAGCAGGATCTTTAAAGGCTCAGACACCAGACACAAATTGACTGGGGTGCAGTGGGAGAGTGCTCTGCTCTTCCCCGGTCAGGTAACTTGCACAGTTCATGGAGAGGAGGGTGGGATGGGGGGGCATCTCTGGAACGACGCCAGGGTCATTAAATCCTGGCTTCTTTTGTATTCACATCTGGTGGAGATCGGTCGCCGCGGTCCTGACAACATGGGAGCTGGAAGCACCTTCAAACCCAAATTCCAATCCATATCACTCATGCGCGCGCAAGCACGCGCGCACACACACACATGCACACACACACACACACACACACACACACACACACACACACACACACACACACACACACACACACACACACACACACACACACACACACACACACACACACACACACACACACACACACACACACACACACACACACACAGCGGCAGTGGCTCATGGGTAGAATGGCCGGATGGTAACCGCAAGGTTGCCAGTTCGACCCCGGGCTCCCCCAGAGATAGTGTCGAAGTGTCCTTGAGCAATACACTGAACCCCTAATTGCTCCTGATGTGCTGGTTGGTGCCTTGTATCAGTTGCATGGTTTCCACCGCCATCGGTGTATGAACGTGTGTGTGAATGGGTGAATGTAAAGTGCCTTGGATAAAGGCGCTATGTACTGTAAATGCATAATTTACACACACACACACACACACACACACACACACACACACACACACACACACACACACACACACACACACACACACACACACACACACACACACACACACACACACACACACACACACACACACACACACTCCCAATTCCCTCCAATGTTGGGTGAGATCACAAATTGATGATGTCAGCGCAAGTGGGCATGGCCGTTTTAAGCGTAATGAGTGTTTTTTTGCAAAACTAATGCTTGGAATGGATTCAGCATCATGAAAACCCCCTAGTTTGACACATCACATGCTAGATAAAGCATGATGAAATTTTGAATATTTTGCCTTCTATAGGTTGTTAATGGTATGGTCACATATTATGCCAATTATGAAAATTGCTCAAAAGTTAGCATCCGGCAGTTTCTACATGCTGGGGACCCATACTAAACATTTCTAACATAAAACGTTGGTGTACTCAACATGTCCGGGTTCACTTTTTGGCTACTAGACTAATGTAGATATATAGACGTTGAATAGAGGAAGGGAGCGCTGCCGTGGTCCTTTGTTTGTTGAACTGAATACAGGTGCTCGTTGGCGAGGTTAAATCATAACATAAAAGAAGAGGATCCATTCCAAGGCACTCTGTTCCAGTGAGGTGAAAAAAAGCCTTTTTTATTTAAGAGTTAAGGCATGGCAAAGAACATTACAAAAAAGAAGGACCAATGCGTTTCGGCACTCAGCCTTCGTCAGGGTCCCATAGTTGTCTCCACCAGGCCGAAGGCATGGGGAGAGAGTATGTTTTGCACTCCGTCCGTGTGTGTGTGTGTGTGTGTGTGTGTGTGTGTGTCTCCGTGTGTGTGTGTGTGTGTGTGTCCGTGTGTGCGTGTGTGCGTCCGTCCTTCCTTCCGTCCGTCTGTTACCAGCTAATCTCCGGCACCGTTAACCCGGTCGATGCCAAACTTTGCACACACGCTCCCTGGATGCCAACGATGAACCTCTGCCCCACATTTTCCAGAACGGCCTGTTATAGCGCCACCATGAGGCAGCTTTTCACATTTTTTACCTAAAACTGCACCGATCTGCGTGAAACGTTGCATGCACACTCCCTAGTGGCCAAGGACAAACCGTTGACCTGCATTTTCCGCATCTGCCTTTTATAGCGCCACCAGGAGGCCGACTTTTGTAAAACACATTTTTTGATATTACTCCTCCAGATTCTGTCCAAAAATCTCACAAATCGTTACACACTATCTCTCTGGTCATGTGCTCAAGTCGGATCTGTCCGATATTTCATATTCCATCCTAATTGGCTATAATTAGCTTTCACACTTTGCAAGATTGCCCCGTTTTGAACAAAAGCCTCAAATCATGAACGCAGCATGCAATTTACGTGAAATCTTTCACACATTTTCTTACTAGGCTGAGGAATATATCCCACCCTTTTCACATTGGCCTGTTATAGCGCCACCAACAGGTTGATTTTTGCAAAACACATTTTTGGAACAAAATGCCTCAAAAACATGTTTATATTAATCCTAAACATTTTGCCAAACATCTCACACAGTCCTATCCTCCTGGTGGAGACCTGTGCCCAGAAGGGCACTCTAGTTATGACATGCAGCAGGACGTCATTATATAGCGACCATCATGATTGAAAACACCTGACAGCAATCAGTGTCACTGTCAGTCTAATACATGTCAGCACAATAAATGATAGAACATCAATGTCCGCACATTATACATCATAACAGTTAAGTCCATATGGTTTCAGATGGGTATAGAAACGACTGGGAGGTTTTGTAAGAGAATACAATAAATAAATAAAAAGACAGAACCCCCGAAACAAATACCAGAAAAAGGTTGTGAACAGTGTGTGAGGAGGAGGAAACCTTTAGAGAAAAGGGGACAAAAATCGATTTCGTCATTAAGACCAGGGAAGTTCGTAGCTTTCAGGGTGACAATCCAGAACGTTTCTCTCTGCAGCAACTGCTGCCAACCAGTCTGCTTGGCTACAGCGTCCAGAGGGCAATTTCAAGTGTGGTAACTGCAACCACTGCTCCAACGTAATTAAGTATTATGCGTGTCTTAAGTACCAGGTCTTATTACTTAACTTAAGACCTGGAGGCGTGGTCAATGCTGTTTGGCCACTCAGAATAGCCAAATGGCATTGATCACGCCTCCAGGTCTTAAGTTAAGTAATAAGACCTGGTACTTAAGACACGCATAATACTGCCCTTAAGAGTTTTGAGGATGTCTTCAGTCAGATTAGAGGCTTTGCCAACTGCAACACTACTGTTGTGGTCTATAGATTAGAATGTGACTGTGGTTGCTTCTATATAGGACGAACTAAGCGGAGACTAAAAGATACACTAGCAGAACACAAGTATGCAATACGGACTGAAAACCCTGATTATCCCATGGCGGTACATTACAAAGAGGCTCATCATGCCAACCCAAGCTCTTTAAAAATCATTGCTATAGAAATCATCCCTAAAACTGTGAGAGGCGGTGATAGATTAAAGCAGTTGCTGCAGAGAGAAACGTTCTGGATTGTCACCCTGAAAGCTATATATACGAACTTCCCTGGTCTTAATGACGAAATCGATTTTTTTCCCCTTTTCTCTAAAGGTTTCCTCCTCCTCACACACTGTTCACAACCTTTTTCTGGTATTTGTTTTTGTATTATTATTGTATTATTTATTTATTGTATTCTCTTACAAAACCTCCCAGTCGTTTCTATACCCATGTATCTGAAACCATATATGGACTTAACTGTTATGATGTATAATGTGCGGATAATGATGTTCTAACATTTATTGTGCTGACATGTATTAGACTGATAGTGACACTGATTGCTGTCAGGTGTTTTCAATCATGATGGTCGCTATATAATGACGTCCTGCTGCATGTCATAACTATGGGACCCTGACGAAGGCCGAGTGCCGAAACGCATTCTTTTTGTAATGTTCTTTGCCATGCCTTAACTCTTAAATAAAAAAGGCTTTTTTTCACCTCACTGGATCCTGCCTTGGATCCTCTTCTTTAATATATATATATAGACTTTATATGTTAAAGTCTGTCTATATATATATATAATATATATATATATATATATATATATATATATAAGTGCTAATAAATAAGTTGTTGCAGTAAGTTGTCCGTCTTTGTTCCCTGGAGTGTGCAGTCCCTTCCTTGGAAGGTTATTCCCTTTTTGATGTCTATGCCTGCTAACTAGACTTGCACCTCCCACGGGTCTTGTTGGATGTGCAGGAGTCCCTTTTTTGTCTCATATATATATATATATATATATATATATATATACACACACACACACACACACACACACACAGTCACACACACACAGTCACACACACACACACACACACACACACACACACACACACACACACACACACACACACACACACACACACACACACACACACACACACACATATATATAATTATTTCTTTATTTTATGGTAAAGTATACATGATGTGAACATTCATGATACATCATTATCAGAATTAATTATGGTTCAACACGTTATTCCGACCAGTTCCTTTTCCTTTCAGGCACCCCGTTTGATTGATTGATTGTTTATGCCCCAAAATGGGGCTTTTGGGATATATAGGTTTTTGTAAACCTTAATTGTCAAATGTTTAAGCATGTAATGACGACCATGTGTACTTTTCATGTAATGACCTGCATGCATGTACTTTATTACTTTACTTAAGACCATTTTTTCTTTTAACATTTTGGACAAAATAGCCAATTTGACATCGAGGTGCCCAGATGTCCAAGGTGCCCACTTGACCTGTTACCAAGTAAAACGTGAGTACTTTTTCCCACCACATGGGCACACAGAACGATGCATTTCACATGAAAAGGCGTAGGCTATAGCAGTGGTTCCCAAAGTGGGGTCCGGGGACCCCCAGAGGTACTTGAGGGAGTTCCAGGGGGGACCCAGCTAGATGATAGTTTGTAACCAAATGGACCCTTATGGGTCTGTAACTCAGAGAGTGTACAAATGGAACCAAATGGACCCGTTATTGGTTCCATTTGTACGCTCTCTGAGTTAAATTAGCAATGATTTTACAATAAAATTGGGGGTCCCAGAGATAGAAATGCTATTAAATAGGGATCCGTAGACTAATGCATGTCAAACTGGGGGGTCCTTGAAATTAAACGGGTTGAGAATCACTGCTAGAGACATAAAAATCTTCTCTTATTGGGGTCCCTGGCATATCTTTTCAAATGGGGGTCCACGGGCTAATTAGTGTCAATTTGGGGGTCCTTGACATGAAAAAGTTTGGGAACCACTGGGCTATAGTATAGCTATCCTCCAACCTCCCCAAACCACATATGAAGAACAAGACAGTTTTCCATGCACGATTAACATCGCAAATGCTAATGATTCATAATCAGCGTCCGTCAACGGTGGCAGTTTGATGCAGTATCATGAACACACACCTCTAAATACTTCAAAATAGAGTTGTTGTTTACACATGTACCCACAAATTGCCAATATATTCGCTTGAAATGAAAATTGGAGCCACTCGCAGCCTGGAATCTTAAACACGCATCAGCGAGACACGGATCTGGCGGCCACTCTAGTGCTACAAAGTGTTCCTAATGTCTTGAGAGACGGTAAATAAAGAGCCTAATGTGTTCTACTGCACACAGTTGAATAGGACTTGTCAAGAGAACATAATCTCCTCTTCCCATGATGCTGTGTATGGTAATGCCGTGGCTTGTTTGTTTTGTGTTCAAGGGACTGCTTTGAAAAGGGAAATGATAGTGATATTTTCTTGTCAGATGTAATGACTTACCCATTAGGCCATCTCAAAAGTCTACTGCGGAGCAATACTGTGCATCCAGATGAGCTTCATGGCCTGCATGGACTGAGATTGGATTCACATGCTCAAAGTAATGGCATTACAGTAATGCTGTTCATGATCAAAGAATAATATGAGAGGATGTGAGATGCTTTGAAACAGTGACTTAACCCATTCAGGCCTGATGTCGAAATAAAATAAAAAAGTTTTCTAAATCATGACAATTTTCGGAAAGATTTGAGGCACATTTTAACGATTTTTCAAAAATAGCAGACCTACAAGTTGAAAAATAGTAGATCTACAAGCTCATAGCGCGCCACCGAGTGGCGCGCTATGAGCTTGTAGATCTACTATTTCAATAGCTAAATTATAACATAATGTATGTAACACCAAAAGGGGTTCCCGCCCAAAATGTGTTAAGAATGCAGCAACATTTTTATAAACTGCGGAACTTAGTGATGTAGGCTAGTTCAAGCATAAATAAGTCTTCAAGAGGTCAGGGACGTTTTGGACAAAATGTGTAGGAGTAATATAAACATGTGCCTCCTGGTGGCGCTGTAATAGGGCAATGTTAAAATGGTTCCTCTGCCTAGTGGGAAATGTGCGTGCAAAATTCCACAGAAATTGCACGCTGCGTTCGTGATTTGAGGCATTTTGTTCAAAACCAATCCTGCAAACTCTGGAAGGCAACCTTAGCCAATTGGGAGGGAATATGTAGCCTGCATGGGTTCCAGCCTGAATCGCTGCGTTTCGTGAATCTGTATTGTCACTTGCTATAGAGCGTCGCAGTCCCGCCTCCTACCCTGGACCAGGAAATGAAACCCAATGCATTATTCTCATAGACATTTCTTAAAGTATTTATTTAAAGACGGTTACGCCGCGGACAAAGCCAACTCGAGTCGTGACAACTCATGACAACACAAACAATATTTTGGACCAAACAAATAATTACAAAGAAGAAAAACAACAAAAAAAGTGTTGTAACCTTCCGTTTTTTTCTTCTTTCTAATTATTTGTTTGGTCCAAAATATTGTTTGTGTTGTCATGAGTTGTCACGACTCGAGTTGGCTTTGTCCGCGGCGTAACCGTCTTTAAATAAATACTTTAAGAAATGTCTATGAGAATAATGCATTGGGTTTCATTTCCTGGTCCAGAGTAGGAGGCGGGACTGCGACGCTCTATACTCAGTCAGGAAAGGGTCTTATCTCCAAAGTAGGCGGGACATGTAAACGCTAAAAACGACCTGGTGCTTCTGATTGTTCTGCGATGCGGGTTGGGAAAAAAACACCAGTTTGACGTGGTATCAACGCGCACTGCGTAGCTACTGCACTGCAGAGGCGTATCTACAATAAGGCGAGGGCAGGCGTCCGCCTGTCCAAATCCATTTCTGGCCTGGCCAAAATCCATACAATGAGGGAAAAAAGGACAAAAACAAGACCTGAGAACTATGAATGGACAGCTGATTGGCCGTTGCGGTAGAGCGCGACCCTCAATCACCCATTGGAATGTAAATGCATGCCTTTCAGCCTTTGTATCCTACTCGTCTGGCAGGTATATCTCTTTGAAAACCTTTAGTGCTACGATTGTGCACGGGGAGACGACATTTAACACATATCTTGCCTGCCCAAAACGTAATTCCTGGATACGCCACTGCTGCACTGCACTGCTATACTGCACCGCTGTTGCCCTGCAATATGTATCATTCACTAAACTCACCGCACACAGCCGGCAGTTTTTTTGTACTACTGAATCTGACACAGTGGACGAGTCAAATTAGGGTTTACTTTTTACCGTAGGTTTTAGTTTTACTCTCGAGTCTCGAGTGAGAAGAAAAGCATGGACAGAGTGCCGCTGGCTGATGATGTATCAGCAACAACGTGGCTACGTAACACTCTCACTGAGTAGTGAGAGTGACAAAACAGATTCACAGAATGCAGGGATTCAGGCTGGAACACAGGCTATGGAATATGGACAATCGGACAGTCAGATCCGTGTTGATCACATGACTATATAGTGTATTTGTGTGATGTATGGATAATGGATAAAATCTGTAGGAGTAATATTAAAAAAAGTGTTTTGCAATAATCAGCCTCATGGCGCTATAACAGGCAGTTCTGGAAAATTTGGGGCAGAGGTTCGGAATTGGCATGCACAGTTTGGCATCGACCTGAACAACAGTGCCGGAGATTAGCTGTGATTAGCTGTACGCAGACAGACAGACGGACGGACAGAGTGCAAAATATTCTCCCCAAGCCTTCAGCCTGATGGAGACAATAAGATAATGAATCTAACACGGATGGATGGATTTAATTGAATCTTGTCATTGAACAATAATGTACAACAACATTCTTAATCGGTAGTTAGACATACAACAACTAAAATAATCATCTTTATGTTAAGGACAGAAAGATGATTAGAAATATTTGAATCCTGCAAATGCATATTCTAATAGTTTTTTCATATATTGTGTGATATACATATGTACTGCAGCTTAATGTTCTTACTTTCAAATGACATTACTTGATACTTGGTCAATATGTAGTGCTTTGTGAACGCAAAATAGGCCATTTCCATATACAGTAAAAAGTAAGAAATAAAATACAGAGTATCCTCTGTTGGGTAGAAACCTTGTATCTCCATGTTATGTTATGAGTTGTCCATGTACATCTAAGTCTGTGTATTTGAACTTGAGATACTACACTGTATCTCAAGTTGATATGTATTGTGTACTGCCTACTAGCATACTTTATAGCAGGGGTTCTCAACCCGTGGGTCGCGACCCATCCGGGGGTCGCCAAATTATTTGGGGGGGGGTCCCCAAATAATTTTCAACCCCCCCCCCCCCCCCCCCCCCCCCCCCTTTTTTTTTTTTTTTTTTTTGCAACTGAATGGCTGGAAAATGGAAATTAAGAGTTTACATATAGTACACATAGTACATGCATACACCTTCCCTAATGATTATATCTGGTTTCAGTATTTATTTATGGTATATTGTCTATTATTAAAGTTATTGTAGCAGTCAATTTATATTGGGGGTCGGGAGGGGGCGGGGCGGGGGTCCCGAGACGTTGCCAAAGCATTTTCGGGGGTCCCCGGCCAAAAACGTTGAGAACCCCTGCTTTATAGCATACACTGTAGCATACTTTATAGATAGGATATGAGAGACATCTCAGCGCCAGCAAGGTCAGCCTTGCTGCATTAGTCACGGTACTTTGTCTCATATCTTATTGTCACGTCATTATGATCCAGCACTATATATGTTCCTATTTGTGTAATAAACTTTGTGAACCTTTAGCGTGATACTGTCTCGTGTCGCGTTATTGTTCTCCCGGGCCCGCCGCCGCAGTCGCCGTACCAAAGGAATAACCTCGCCCACCAGGCTTTCCACCACCTTACCAAAGGAATACTTCAACCGGATTATCACACACCACCCAGCCTGCACACACTACCAGTCTGTCAGAACCAGACGAGGGTCCAGTTTAGAAAATACAACACTCCATACTTTTTGAGTGGTGTAAACCACTCCTACAACTGGCTTTGTTAGTTTGTCTGTCTGTCTGTTCGTACCAAAAAATGAGCATGGTTGCTATGGTCACCCAGTTCACACAGGTGTGATTTCATTACGTCAGACATTACGTCAGACCACAGCTGATCAGTCTATATAAGACCTTACACCACTCAGTTCACACGGGTGTGATTTCTATGTTATAAATAAAAAAGTTATATTTTTTCATACAGCGTTGCACAATAGTGAAAATAGCCAATATAAAAGCGTACTCGTCACGATGTGATGCATTGTGAGATTGTTGATTTTCTATTTTCACTATACTTTTGAGATATCTTGAATGAATGTAATTTATTCTCCAAACCACTTGATGGTGCCAAAGTGCTTCCAGTCCTATCTTGGCATGTGCCAAAACTGACCCAATAGGCATTGACAGCATTCCTTTTCTACCCAGCCGTCGTTAAGGGGTTAAGTCTGACTTTAAAAAATATATATTATAACCATTTCATGTAACCAGTTAAAAACCGGGGCACGGTGGCACAGTCGGTAGGCCTAGTGCTGTCGCCTCACAGCTAGAAGGTCCTAGGTTCGATTCTCGCTGGGAATGCTGTGGGCGCGTTCCCTCCTCCGCGTCATCAGTGCCCATACCTGAGGTGGGGTTGGCGAAAGGGCCTTTCTGTGTGGAGTTTGCATGTTCTCCCTGTGTCTCCTAAAACTACCTCCCCCTGGCCAGCTGATGGAGGGGAAAGGCACTGGTTGGAATAACGTGTTCCTTCCACGTGCTACGTCCGGCCAGGGAAATTCCCCCCTGTCAGGTGAAAAGAAGCAGCTTGGACTCCTCATGCATAGAAGGAGGCATGAGGTCAGTCCGCTGCCCCCCCAGGTTGGCAGAGGAAGTGTAGCGCCCAGGATTACATTAGATAATTGGCACTGGGTGAAAAAACTGGGTTTCAAAATCGTGGGATAAAAATGTAAGTAAAAAAAAAATGTAACCAGTTAAATGAATGGTTAAGTGTGTCCGCGACCCACTAATGTTTGGGAAACTGCATTGGAATGCAGGTTCTTTTTCCCCCAGTTTTAGTGCATACAAGGTTTCCACCGGACTCTAAGCATTTTCTTCCTGAAGAATTAGCCACTCAACTTTGGTGGTTCAGTGTGTCTACTTTGGATCAAAGCAAGGAAATCAATTAAATTAATTGGTGAGGTAATTATGAAATATGTATGAGAAGCATTTTGCATCAAATGTGATGAAAGTCTGTCATTGTCTGCTGGTTCGCGACTTGACATTTTAATTGGTGATTTGCAGCTCTTATTCTGCACCAAAAATACGCTCACAGAAGAGAAAGTTTCTAGGACACGTTATGAAGAATGTTCGTCTAGCGGTCTAGCCGGTGTCTCACACACGCACGCACACACACACACACACACACACACACACACACACACACACACACACACACACACACACACACACACACACACACACACACACACGCACACGCACACGCACACACGCACACACACACACACACGGACACACGTGCACATGCACAGTCCCACATATACACGCGTGCACGCAGGCAGACACAAACACAGTGGACTCAATCGACTCATTGAAATAGAGTAGCATGACTGAGGCCTGCGTGGGCCGCGGTGACAGGGTTGATTAAACATTAAGGAAGAGATATAATGCCATTTTACCATTGTGAGTTATTCCACCTCTTTTGCACTATCATTTCATCTTTGCCCTTGAACTCAAAAGCATCGCCAAGTGACAAGATAGAAAGAAGGATGATAATGAATTATGCATATATCCGAGAAGTTTAATTCATCTTTATCCAACTTGGAGAAGTTGGTGCGCCCGAGGACCCCCGAGTGGTATTTGTCATGCCGCTGACAGGCAAACGCAGCAGTTGGTTCTTAAAAAATTGCACCAGCGTCGGTGAAAAAAATGCTGAGCGTTAATTTAACTCTGGGAGTGCATAACATGGATCCGTGAGGTCCATCTGTACACTCCCAAAGATAAATGAACACTCAGGACTTTGCAGTGTGCTTATAGTCAACTGGAACGGCATCTGTGACCATGATCCTGCAGTCTTGGGCGGCCATGAGACGCACGAAGGCAAGAGAAGAAATGATTTGTCCCCCCCCTCCCCGCTCTGATTTGATGTGGCGTGGACCTCCCATGAGAGAAGGTGATATCCATTCTGAGCTCTCCCTGCAAAGACTCTAGCTGTAATGCTGCTGGCGAAAGAAAGAAAGAAAGAAAGAAAGAAAGAAAGAAAGAAAGAAAGAAAGAAAGAAAGAAAGAAAGAAAGAATCAATCAATAACCCATTCAGGCCTGACGTCAAAATAAAAAAATTAAGGTTTTCTAAATCATGACAGTTTTCTGAAAGATTTGAGGCACATTTTAACGATTTTTCAAAAATAGCAGACCTATCAAGTTCATAGCGCGCCACTCGGTGGCGCGCTATGAGCTTGTAGATCTGCTATTTTTCAATAGCTAAATTATAACATAATGTTTAAAACACCAAAAGGGGTTCCCGCCTAGAATGGGATAAATAATCTCTGTGTTGTCTGTCTGTGTGGCAAAATGAACACCTTGGGAATCGCAAGCATAATGCTACCTCAGAATTTATCTTCACTTTTAAGGGTATCTCCAATCACTTGTACTATGGTCCAAAAAGGCGCAGAGTAACATAGATGAAATGTCTACAGAGATATCACATCCATGAAGAGGCTTAAGACTGGCCCTACTTTACGGTATTGATGTCTTCTTGTCTCACTGATTGCTGCTCCGTATCTCAAGCTGCTCTGATTCACCACTCGTGCCATATTTGGTAAATAAGGTCACAGTCGCCTTATTCTACCCATATCAATAATGTATGAAGCTCAAGCTCCGAATCCATTTGAACAATCGTAAAAATTGTCACCTAACACGCTGATATATTCATAGCTTTATTCTCACCTAGTACAGACTTATCACTTTCATTTTGGCCGCGATATTGCTGTCTAGATATGTGTAATTTTCTCCCCAGGCCTTGGAATTTTCTGGCGATCTTATCATCAGCCGGGGTCCTTTTGATGTTATGAACCTTGGGTGTGGTATGAAATGTTTCATATTCCCTCTACAGTGGTGTGATAGGTGGTTCTTAGTGGGTTTTCACCGTTTTCATGATATGTCTGTTATGGAAAATTCAGACCTCTGCTTAGCTTATTAGATGCATGTGAGATATCTAAAATTCATGTGCTGACCATAACCCATTTTGGGCGGGAACCCCTTTTGGTGTTTTTAAGCATTGTTATACTTTAGCTATTGAAAAATAGCAGATCTACAAGCTCTGAACTTGTAGGTCTGCTATTTTTGAAAAATCGTGAAAATGTGCCTCAAATCTTTGAATATATAGTATTACAGAGTGAATATTTTAACTCAAATCTTTGCTTCTGGGGAGGTCCCTGGAACAATATATTTTCAGATGGGGGGGGCGGAGGCATGTTACATATAATTTTTGGGGTTCTTGAAATGAAATATTGAGCACCACTGATACAGAAACATAATGTTTTTCAGAAAAGTGTCAGGACATTTTTTAAATTTTGACGTCAGGCCAAAATGGGATAAACAAAGTATTTTCGGCGGTGCTGGATTCTATGCCACATCCACTTGCTCATCACACAGTAATTATGCATAACCTTCTGCGTCCATTGCCTGGGCCCGCGCTCACAAAACTCCCAACTGCACATCATTAGTACACGCTAACTTTCTGAGATGGGGAATTACCATTCTGTTGCAGTAGGTTTAGCGTTTGGAACAATAGATTGGTTTATACTACTGCCTCATTTTCTCATGAAAGTCCTAGAAGTTTCACATTAGTATTCCGTCTCCGTCTAAACGAGTTTGATCTAATGGTCAGTGCTGGGAAAGAGAATCTCCTTACTTTGTAAAAAAAATACCCAAATGTCATCTAGTCCATTTTGGGCGGGAACCCCTTTTGGTGTTTTAAACATTATGTTATAATTTAGCTATTGAAAAATAGCAGACCTACAAGCTCGTAGCGCGCCACCGAGTGGCGCGCTACGAGCTTGTAGGTCTGCTATTTTTTAAAAATCGGGAAAATGTAGTGCAAATCATTGAATATATATTCTTTAAGAGCGAACATTTTTAACTCAAATCTTTGCTTCTGGGGGAGGTCCCTGGAACAACATATTTTCAGATGGGGGGCGGTGGCCAATTACATTACATTTTTGGGGTCCTTGACATGAAATATTGAGAACCACTGATATAGAAACATGAGGTTTTTCAGAAAAAAATACATTTTAAAAAGGCATTTTTTAAATTTCGACGTCAGGCCTAAATGGGCTATAGTCTATGACAAACATAGAGCTTCATCCTTCAAACCATAATATGCTGACCACTTTCAGAGGGAGAGGACATTTTACTACTGCAATTATACCAGTACCTGCATGGGCCAATGTTACAAATTCCAAGTTTCCATAACCCATTAGGGCAAATGCTCTGTGGGCCTTTGATGTCTAGAATACTATCCAAGCCATAAAGTTGGGGATCATTTAACCCATTTTGGACGATTACCATGGGAGAGACCCAATGACAATTGTAAGTCGATTAAAAAAAAGGCTTCAAAATCCTAACATTTTTCTGAAAAACCCATGTTTCTATGTCAGTGGTGCTCAACCCTTTTCATGTCAAGGACCCCCAGAATTATCTCTATTGGGCCACGGGACCCCCATCTCAATATATTTAGTTCCAGGAACCCCCCTGAAGCAAATATTTTAGTTAAAAATGTTCGCTCTGAAATCTATATTCAAAGATTTGCGCCACATTTTCACGCTTGTAGTTCTGCTATTTTTCAATAGCTAAAGTATAACATTACACTTAAAACACCAAAAGGGGATCCCGCCCAAAATGGGTTAATAGAGAAGCGAATAGTTTGCCCCTTCCCAACCTTGGGAGTGATTATTCACATAAGCATAAAACTGCAGTGCATGACAATGCTGGCGCGCACAGCTATTTTAATTTAGTGGTGCAAAGGGAGCTCCTATTGAACCAGGCTGTGTTTGATGAAGGTGCTATCACCCTCAATGAGAGGAATAATTATCACAACAACACATTCATAAGCCCTCTATTAGATTAAGGCCCGTTTTAATAGACTTCCAGCCAGAGTGGGAGTGGTAGCTTAATGTAATTGGTTACAAGACGACACGCCGAGGATAGCAGTGAGAAAAATGAACCAGATTTATAGGCAGGAGCTTCACTTTCTCTCTTTTTTCCCCTTCTCCCGCACTGAAGCTTTGCCTGACCATTCAAATCTCCTGTGTCTTGTGATCTCACAAGTGTGTCATATAAATGGCTTGTGCATCCTGTTTACGTTTCCCATCCATAAAACATGGGGCATACAAGTTATGGTTATGAATGCATTAAAACAGCACGCACACATGCGTGTGTGTGTGTGTGTGTGTGTGTGTGTGTGTGTGTGTGTGTGTGTGAGTGAGTGAGTGAGTGAGAGAGAGAGAGAGAGAGAGAGAGAGAGAGAGAGAGAGAGAGAGAGAGAGAGAGAGATGTCTTGCCAGTGCTGTGAGGCATACTCAGTAAAGTAGTGGTAGAAAATATCTAAGGCAAGAAGAGAGAGATATGAAACTACTCAATGTGTAATTCTGTTATTCTGATGGCTCAGCAGGGGTGGTTTGAGAGCTCCAAAAACTATTTTTTTGGCAGCAGCCGTAAAATATTAGATCACACCCGTGTGAAGTGCGTGGTGCAACTCGGTGTGGGGGTCCCCGGGGGGGGGGGGGGGTCCCGGAAGTTCCAAGCCCACAGGAACGCACCCAGGGTGCCGGGCCGGTTCCGGCAAGCCGGCCCGCGTCCGAAACGGTTGAGAAATGACAGTTACCGTGTACTACTACTGTACCCTCTACTGTACAGTACTGTACTGTCACTGTACTGTACTGGCACACCCGAAATCAACACAGTTAATATGTGCATGTGTGTTTGTGTGTGTGTTAGGTTGCGCACAGGTGGTGAAAAACAACCTGTTTTCGTAGACCCAGCCAGCCACACACATAGCTCCGTAAGGGAGTGGTTGTACCACTCAAAAATAAAAAAAATCACACCCGTGTGAAGTGAGTGGTGCAACTCCGTATGTTTGTGGAGGGGGGGGTTGGGGGGTGGGGGGCGGAACGCACCCAGGGTGCCGGCCCAGTTCCGGCGAGCCGCCCCGCGTCCGAAACGGTTGAGAAATGACAGAGTTACCGTGTGGAGGTCCCTCTACTGTACCCTCTACTGTACTGTACTGTACTGTACTGTCACTGTACTGTACTGGGACACCCAAAATCATCATATATACAATTAATTCATATGTGCGTGTGTGTTTGTGTGTGTGTTAGGTTGCGTGCTCACAGGTGGTGAAAAACAACCATGCTGTTTTCGTGCTCAGACGCACCCAGCCAGCCAGCTATACCCAGCCAGCCACCCACACACATAGCTCCGTAAGGGAGTGGTTGCACCACTCAAAAATATGGTGCCTAACTATTGACGTGCTGCTCAGTGCTCACCTTTACAAATATATGTATTGGCATTTTATGCACAACATGTTGTAAGTTATCATGAGAAGAGGTTTATATAGTCAAAGCTCACCACCCTAGCCACAATGACCACGGCCAAGCAAGGAGGCCTACTGTATCAAGGGCAACTGGTTACCATTAACCCATTTTGGACGGGAACCCCTTTTGGTGTTAGCTATTGAAAAATAGCAGATCTACAAGCTCATAGCTACGAGCTTGTAGGTCTGCTATTTTTTTTAAATCGAAGAACGACTGACATAGAAACAGAGCTTTTTCAGAAAACTGTCAGGATGTAGAAGATATTTTTACAAGACATGATCACCACCTGTCGTCAGGCTGAACGTACTATGCGGTCGAACCTGACACTCCTTACACCTGACACCTAAATCCCATGTACAACGATATGATATGAATAATGATATTTATCATTCTTGCACCTTAACTAATATCCCTAATATGATCATCTGCTGCTATGCTTACGCGTCTTTATTGTGTTGCACATTATTAAACCTTTTCATAGCTTCATAGACTTGTTTAACAGCACTGTCATTTTTGTACTCATTAGCTTCTCTATTAATTCATGTTAATGTGTATTTTCAGACATTATTTTACTGCATTTTTGGGCTAATGTTCCCTTCCGAATAGGGATGCTAGGGTTGAAGTGGTGGTTAATGTAACAAATAAATAAAAACATTCAAAAGCTCTGAGCTCTGAGCACCCCCTAGGGGTCCCGAACCCCCTGTGGAAGACCCCTGGTGTGAGTGGTTGAAGCTCAGCAGCACCTTTTCTATACTCGTGTATATTCCCTTGAGCAGAAAAACATCACAGGACGCCGATGTTAAAAGTGTGTGTGTGTGTGTGTGTGTGTGTGTGTGTGTGTGTGTGTGTGCGTGCGTGCGTGCGTGTGAGAGTGAGGTGGGAGCAGATGTGACTCTGCGAGGTGCGACTCTCCCAGAGGAAACTGTCCACATTGGAGAAGTTGCTCTTTATTATTGGCTTTCCATGCTTTGCTTAGTTATATTTGTGGTTCTTTGTGTCGTAAAATCGGGGCGTTTGGAGAATATTTAAGGCTGTGTTATTTAAATGACGGTCAGCTTCAGCCCATAAGATTTATCAAGCCTCAGACTTGTACGCTGAGATCGGCTATAAGATTGTTTGATAAATCACACGTGGACGTGGTCTTAAGATGAGGGCTCAAATTTAAGCTGGTTTCTATGTTTCCTTGATAAATGAGTGCCACTGTCTCCAGTAGAGTGTACAGCTTCAAGGTCAATGCTTGTTGTTGCTCTTGGTGTGACACTTACAGGGCGGCAGTTGTCATTGGGTCTCTCCCATGGTAATACCCTTACCGGGTGCAGACGCATAGGGAGAGGTGACCATGCCACAGCGTGCCAGGGTCACAGGTCCACTAGTCAGCCATGTTGTGTCCAGTGCAGTGGGGACATTCCCGCAGGGAATGGCGCATGCATCCTGCATGCTTTGCCTGGGGCTTGCCCATGCAGAGGAAGCGGTGAGGCGCCCTAATGGCTGCCTGTTCTGCTCAGTTTTTTCGGAACCTTTAAAATGCAGTGATGCTCCTCCATGCGTATACCTGCAGAGCTTCATTGCCTCAGGTCAGGGGAGGGAGAACCTCTCACTCATGGGAAAGCCTTGGCCCAAGTCGTGACTGCGAGGCGCCACCTTTGGCTGGTACAGAGCAAGCTATACCTTAGTATACCTTCCTCTATGCCAGGGGTGGGCAACTTTGACGATGGAGAGGGCCACTATATTTCCACACTCACTCCCTAGGGCCGTATATTACAGTTAACAGTCGTGGCAAAAAATAGCCGATCTACAAGCTCAAAACGCGTCGCGCTGCGACACGTTTTGAGCTTGTAGATCGGCTATTTTTGCTATATTCGAATAATTGAAATCTTGAATTATTTTTTGCTATTTTTGAATTGGAATCCTGAAAATTAACATTTTCATGTAATTTCAAATGCCTTTAGTTATACTTGTGTTGAAGCAATGAGCTACTAATTTAGACTGACGTAATTAAAGCGGGTCATGTTTGCATGTTGTGGAATTGTAAACAGCTGAAATCAATATTATAGCAGTATTCTGACATTAACCTGAGGGCCACATTAAGTGAAGGTGGGGGCCCCCGGGCCGCCAGTTGCCCATGAATGCTCTATGCAGAGCACCATTTGCTGACGTTTCCCTGGCCCCCTGTGTTACCTTAATTTGGGCCCGGGGGTCGATGACAACTTGCGGCAGACAGACATGGTCAGGAAGGATCAGGAAACCCTGAAACATTTCATGCCACCGCCTTGGGTTCCTTTCAGGGCAGGACAACAGGACTAACCCAAAGTCTGCTATTGTAGAACACTAGAAGTTTACGCAGCGCGTAAAAAAAAAACCATGACAAAAAACTCGGCTTCCCATCATGCACCTGTAAACGCGCGTGTCAAGTGATCGGTCGTAGCCAGTCCAGTTTCAGCTCCGTTTTAAAACACTCTTTTCTCTGAATCTATATATAGGCTGCTTCCGCGGTGAATGAACAGAACACGGACGTTCTGGGCTCATTACCGACTTTATGCTGCATTGCGGTTACAATATTAACCCTTCTGATACATTTTTGTAGACATACCTCTATGGTCTATGACTTGGCGAGCTGAACTGGCGCACATTGTGTGCGCTTCCGCCAATTGTAATATATAAGCTAGTCTAAAGCAAATCTCACACACCACCACAGTGCTAGTTTGCAGCTGACTCCACCCATGGATAGGTTATGACTATACACTCTCTCAGCAGAATCTGCCCTTAGTACATTACATACATGGACGTCTTTACGGTATATAACCCACTGAGCATTTTTGTAGTCTAATAGACGTCTAAATGGCAAAAAAAAAGTCTAAAAACGGGGGTAAAAATAGTCTAAAAATGAAAGTTTTTTAGCAGTCTAGGCTTAGATTAGACGTCTAATCTAATTAAACAACGTCGTTTCAACGTCTATATATAGACGGTCTACATTTAGCCTGGCTAATTAAGGTCTAAATGTAGACCGTCTATATATAGACGTTGAAACGACGTTGTTTCAACTAGCCTAGACTGCTAACAAAACTTTCATTTTTAGACTATTTTGACCCCATTTTTTTTATTTAAACGTCTAAAAGCCGAAAATTGCTCAGTGGGAACTTACTGGTAACCAGTCAGCATCATCTTTCTTGTCCTTATATGACCATTTTGGTTAGGATAAAATCTCTGTGAATATAAGTATCCATGATGACAACTCAGGACGCTTCTGCATGCCAGACGGGCTGTTAAGCAGGCCAGGAGGTCTGCGGGCTATAGCCTATCCTACTGTAAATGCTGTACGTGTCTCTGCTCAAATATTCTTCAGTAAATTGTCAACACTTCACCCTGTCTGGATATTATTAATATTTTCATCACACCTAACTTTTGAGTGCAGTAGCTAGAGTTACAATATATACTTATATCCAGTAAGCATATATGCTACATGTCACATCACACTTAAGAAGCTTAAGAATTAAACCTAAAAAATGTGTTGTTGTTTCTTTCTTCTTTAGCAGCATTGAAATACTTTCTGGTTTGCAAATTAACATATTCTTTTGCCTTTGAACATCATAGATTATGTCAGAAAACTATAACATTCATAACCCCGCCTCCTCAGTCATTTCAACATACACGATATGAAACAGCTACAGTACCACATACAGTATCTAGCTAATACAGGTTCAAAAGGATTATTTGATTATTTTTAATAAAATGTAGGAAATGTCCCCATACTTCACGAAAGATGTCATGTTTTCCTTTGTCAATTTATCTAGAGCAGGACCAGTCCCTGAACCAATTGTATGCTAAGTTTATCTGGGTTTTTTCAAAAAGAGATTTATTTAGCTTAGTGAAGACAACATTCTCCCCTTGTTCTTATTAATATTTAGGCCCTCAGGGAACAGACCTGCAAGGTGCACAGCTGTGGACATAGTTGGTATACTGGTAGTTATATCGGACATTTCAGAATTTCTGATAGTAGATCATACATCATTTAAAATGTTAAAGGACCACTTCACCACTTTTCAACTTATCTTCATATAATTGGTCCTCACTAATGTTATGATAAAATACCACAATTTTTCTTCCTACTCAGTCTGTGTCTCATATGAGGGCTGTGGATAGTTCAGAAACCCGTCCACCAGTGACATCATCGATGGGGAATCCAAGCTAATAGAAACTGCAGGCTTTCTTTTCCTGAAAAGTTGCAATGTAAAAATGGAAGCCATAGTTCTCAAGATAATACAAATCTAAATATATTTTAAAACAAATCTTGTTTAAAAAAAAATCTGTCTAACGATGATGTCACTGGTGGACGGGTGTCTGAACTGCCCACAGCCCTCCTATGAGACCACAGACCGAGTAGAAAAAAATGGTGGTGTTTTATCATGAACATTAGTGAGGACCAATTATATGAAGAGATGTTGAAAAGTGGTGAAGTGGTCCTTTAATGATTCTCTGGCATTTCCATCTTGCTGCTTGTGTATGTCTGAGGCAAGGTAATCCTTGTTCAGTCAGACAACTCACGAATAGATTTACCAATATTTATTACAGAATGAGTAACAAGTGTGCATATGATATTTGACTTGGCGTTCGTCTCTGCTGGATTTCTCCCTGCTCGGCAAGATTAAGCAACAACATGAAACATTAAGAGCAGGGAGATAGATATACAATAACCCCCCCATGGGGAACATAAATAGCAGAGCCCACCGGTGGTGCTGGGGTGGTGGTGGGAAAAAAACATCACATACAACCAGGGACCATATGCAGAGGAAGGCAGGAAGAGCATGCAGACTGGTGAGCTTAAGTAGCCCGCCCAATTGGTCAGCTGACTGCCGCATCGGCGAATGACGTGAGGGACTTGCACACACTGAATACACCCACATAGTAATGCAGCATGTTAACCCCTTGAGTATAGTATGCGCCTTTGAGCATGGCATGAACCCCCTCGAGTATGTCTGACTGAACTAACTCCGCACGCTACGTCTCATTCCTGTGAGTGATGTACCTGTGGTCAGATGGATAAAACATCAACCACGGATGTCTCACTCATGTACGTAGTTTGTTTTACGGATTACTTCGAGTAAAAGAGGTCACTATCTCTCTGGTAGTGGTGCCTTTGCAGCTGGGGGCCTGCTAACCTGTTTCTTTCTTTCTTTATTTGTATTATTATTATTTTTTTATGTAGAGATGAAGAATGCCAGCACTCATTGTATGTCCTTTTACATGATTTTATTTACCTCTGAGACTGAAAAACGGACGCGTTTCGGCCTGTATGGCCTTCCTCAGCGTTTGTGACAAGATAACAGGAAGTGTGGTATTTATGCATGGGTATGAGATACAATCAACAGTAATTGAACACAGGTGTCAACCGTTATCATCTTACACAGTATCAATAAGAAGTCTCTATTTATGGTACCAAGACAGGATAAATATCATGTAAGCGCAATAGAATAAATAGTAACATAAGAATACATCACAATGAGCTATCATAATGAATGTGGGGCCGGCCCCTAAAGTGCCTGGAAATTATTATTATTCTTTTTTTATTCATATGCAATGCACAAATGCTAGATGAATATTTCAGCGTTGTTACCCAGAGCATGATAATATCAGCAGAACCAAGAGTGTCATCTATTTGAGAGATAGAAATACAATTATGCCATGTGCCAACAGAATGTCTCACGGTAAACACATTGTTTTTTAATTAGCCTGTTTTGAGTGTTCTTTTTAAATTTATTTGTAGCTAATAATGGTGTCTACTGTCTAGAAGCTCACATCTGCTCAAATTGCCACATCAAGGCTCTGAAAACAGATAGGCCTACCTGTTGCATGTTTTCCCGAGTGACTTAAATTAATCATAGTATTGCGCTAGACGAAGCAACAGAAAAGCCAAGAACAACAAAAGATATGCAACGCCTCCGCACATTCCTTTCAAGCGTTGAATACAGGTTTTGTCTCGAGTTCTTCTATTTGATACTGTCAGCTTTGTGCAAAGGCGATATCTTAAATTGAAAGAGCTGTCAACAGTGACATGAAAAGGTATAGGTGATGATGCCGGATCATAGAGGAACGCTCTATCTGGTTCAAAGTGGTTATAGAACATTCAGAGAGGCCATGTTATGCGATTTGAAACCTGGTACCAATAGCGGGAATTGAGCAATTATACCTGTCACAAGGTATTTAACGCATTTAGGCCTGCCGTCGGGAAAAAAAAAACGTTTGCTCTGAAAGAATATATACCTATTCAAAGATTTGTGCCGCATTTTTACGATTTTTCAAAAATAGCAGACCTACAAGTTCATAGCGCGCCACTCGGTGGCGCGCTATGAGCTTGTAGATCTCCTATTTTTCAATAGCTAAAGTATAACAGAATGCTTGAAACACCAAAAGGGGTATAACTTCCCGCCCAAAATGGGTTAAAATTGGATTACTTTCCCCTCTCTCATCATGACAAACCAAATCTAGACGGCTTGAATGACACACTTTCAAATGCTCTGGAAAGTAGGGAGAAGAAACAAACGATGGTAACTGAAACCGGAATAGAAGTGTCACGGTGGGAAGACGGATTCCTCTGCTCTCAGCGGAGGGCTGTCATAACAGTCCTCAGCAGCTGTTCTGGGAGCAGCCAGAAGTCGCTGGAAATGTGTCACATATAACACACCTAGTTCTCCTTCCACACAGGCCCAGGCATGGAGCCCTGCGATAACTGTGTCACATTTCCATCTCGTCGTGGAGTACGACTCCCCAGCAGTGAGGCAGAAGCAGCTCAGAGGAGTCGGGGCACAGGAGGACCCTTTAAACCATTTAGGCCTGACGTCGAAATTTCAAAAATGTTTTCAAAATCAAAATTTTCTGAAAAACCTTATGTTTCTGTATCAGTGGTTCTCAATATTTCATGTGAAGAACCCCAAAAATTATATAGTAATATGCCCCCGCCCCCCATCTGAAAATATGTTCTTCCAGGGACCCCCCCAGAAGCAAAGATTTGAGTTAAAATGTTCACTCTGTAAGTCTGTAATAATAATATATATTCAAAGATTTGAGTTAAAATGTTCACTCTGTAAGTCTGTAATAATATATATTCAAAGATTTGAGGCGCATTTTCACGATTTTTCAAAAATAGCAGACCTACAAGTTCATAGCGCGGCACTCGGTGCCGCGCTATGAGCTTGTAGATCTGCTATTTTTCAATAGTTAAAACACCAAAAGGGGTTCCCGCCCAAAATGGGTTAATACAGTCTCGGAGGAGAGGCTTAAGCCTTACCAGGGAAGGAGAGCATGCAGCGTGAACCGGAGTCTGCCATTGCAGCCCATGCGTTTGCCCTTTCCCGCCATCTACTGTAACAGTACCCCCATCAAACTATTTTTTTTTTTTTGATAGGTTGAAAGTAATCTGACAGGAAATGGGGAGAGAGAGATGGGGGAAGACACGTGGCAAAGGCCGTCGGGATCGGGAGTCGAACCCGCGGCACGCCGTCAGGCTGGCTCAGCAGCCTATAGGTGCATGCCCAGACGGTTGAGCTAAACGTCCGGGCCACATCAAACTACATTTGCTTGCATTTATTGTGATGAGTTACTGCTATAGTGGCTGAAGATCGAACATGCATGCACACAACCAAAACCACCCCGTTTCCTTTCCTAAAAACTACTGCATTAACAACGGTAGTCAAGATATCTAAGGACATTGACAATTGTGTCATCTGAGATAAACTCAGCCTCCGGCTTTTACAGGAGACCATTTAAGCGTTTGAAAATATTGAGTGCATGATTGCCTACCACACAGTGCACACACCACAGCCATGTTCATTTCAGGTATTATTAGCTCAGATAGGAAATGTCAGTACTGATGTTTTAGATGCTACATGGCTATATGCTCAATGCATAAAAAAATAAAAAAAAGGTCTCTAAATCGAGTTGCCTTTTATGCTCAAGGTTGAACAAGGTGTTGGCAAATGGCATTTTGTCACGTTTATTCAAATGCATACTACAACAGGATGCTGACTGCTGCGGGCCCGGTGTGGGTTAGCCCCTCCCACTCCTCACTGGTGCGAAACTGGGTAGGAAAAACAGGGTCGCGTCCAAAATACAGACATTTATTGCGCACACAGCACACAGGGCCTATAGACATGTAATGTGCAGAGATGGCCGAGTGATTTTCTGCCAGGGAGCATTTATAGTTTGGTGCCTTGCTCAAGGGACAGAATTGGAACCTCAGTCTCCAGTGTTGTGATGTTTTAGTCATAGTTTTAGTCTTATCTACAGTTGATTTTGTCGACCAAAATGTGTTTTGGCGGGACTTGATTGAGTCGTAATCCCTGATTTTACACATGGTTCTCTTCTCCACTGGTCCCTCCCTAACATTTTAGTCTAGTTTTTATTTGTGTTCAGTCTTAGTTTTAGTCATCATAGCTTAGTTTTTATTTTGTTTTCATCAATGAAAAAAGGTAGTCGACGAACATTTCAACACTGGCTGCAAATCCACACTACTATGTGGTCAGTGCTGGACTTGATCCGGTCACTCCCCAGTTCCCAAGCTAAGTCCCTACGGACTGAGCTACATACTCTAACTACATACACCCCACATGCTGCCACTATAGATTTATATATCCATTAGTGGCATCTCTCACCTCTCCACCTGTCACTCTAGCTCTCCTGACTCTTACCATTCTTGAACCAATAATCAACCAGCAGGTTATGCAATGTGCTGCGGGATTTTCTGGTAATAGTGAATGACTTCAGTATAGGCCTACTTTTTATCTGTAGCTACTGCTCTATTATGAGATTTGATGTATGCAACTATGCATGCATGAGAGAATAAAACAGACTCTGGAGCGGTGTAAATGCTGTAGAATACGAGTGCTATGAATGACAGCTGAGGTCATACTGTATAGGTGATATAGCTACTGTCAAGTGTCAATTCCTATGACAGTGCTGCCTTAAATTGTTACTCCTATATTGGTCTTAGGGCTGGAGCCAGTGGCGTATCCAGGAATTACGTTTTGGGCAGGCAAGATAAGTGTTAATTGTCGTCTCCCCGCGCACAACCGTAGCACTAAAGGTTTTCAAAGAGTTATACCTGCCAGACGAGTAGGATACAAAGGCTGAAAGGCATACATTTACATTACAATGGGTGATTGAGGGTCGCGTTCTACCGCAACGGCCAATCAGATGTCCATTAATAGTTCTCAGGTCTTGTTTTTGTCGTCTTTCTTTCTCATTGTATGGATTTTGGCCAGGCCAGAAATGGATTTGGACAGGCGGATGCCTGCCCTCGCCTTATTGTAGATACGCCTCTGGCTGGAGCTACTCAGTGGCTGGCCTATTCTGCCCTCCTCTGCTCTAAATCGTGGATTAGTTGCAGAAGACCAATTCCAAATTACTGAGAAAAAAACCCCGATATGCAAAATATATTGTACACGCTTTTGAAAATGTTTTAAAGAGACTGTGTGATCTCTGCTAATTCCCCCATGTAGTCCCACTCCCTGTCACTGCCAACCCTTATGTTTTGGTATTGGGGATAGTCTAGACAACCTCCTCTTGAATAAGCACATGAAGTCGAAAGACGCTTTTCTTTCAACCCGACCGTGATGTTTCATCACCATGCATTTTAATTTCATCATGTGTAGAGAAACATGTTTATGCCTCCCAGTTCTTCTCCTTGCTGAACAGGTGCCTTAACCTGTAGGAGCTGCTGCATGGTGCAGTGACAGAAAATGGCCTCCCTTTCCAGCTTTCCAACCGCCTGTGGGTGTACGTTTTGGGGCCTTTTTTAAAGCTAGCCGCTCCTAGGCTATGCCCATGCAGCTTTGTGTGTTTCTACCACGGAAATGATATGGCTGAGTGTGATGTATGATGAATCGATGATGTGTGATGATGATACAAGCGCCCCTCACTTCAAACAAGTATGATTTTTTTTAATGTTATAGAACTTCACACCGAAAATGTATACATTAGCCTACATGTCTTTAAGCTATAGTGCCAGTGGGAGCAAGAAGTTCCACAATAACGTGGCCCTGTTGTTAAGTAACTGATACTCTTTTCACATTGTTGCCTCGTCAATATTATGTGAAAATGGTGTTATTCTCTATTGTCTTCATTGTTGTACGACTGTAGTACCAGTCCATATGATTCAGTTTACAGGACATTAGAAGAAGACAGATAGAATTCAGCTTAGTTTAGCTTACCGGTAGTTTTACTGTTATATTTAACTTCATCCTCTTACAGTCAGTGGTGGAAAAAGTACTCAATTGTTTTACTTAAGTAAAAGTACCAATACTGCAATTTAAAACGACTTTGTTACAAGTAAAAGTACGGAATTGAAAATGTACTTGAGTAAAAGTACAAAAGTATCGCCATCAAAATGTACTTAAAGTACTAAAAGTAAAAGTACTCATTGTGCAGAATGTGCCATTTCACAAGTTCAAAATGTGCCCCGGGCACTTGCTGGGAATGAGTGCTCCGCCAATATTGGAGCCTACCGGTATTCGTTGGAATGCCCAGCCAACCTGAAAGCGGAGGTACACAAACCTCGATATTCATGACGGTGGGCAGGAACCTTAACCCATGCATCAGCAGAGGCGTGTGTTCTTTGTCATTGCAACACCTGCAGGTTGATTAGGGCGCCTGTTCAATCAGGTAGAAGAACTGGGAGGCATAATGCGTATGTGTTACTCCACATGCATTACACTCTGCTGGTGCAGCTCCTCCTCACTGTTGTGGGAAAAGCAGCAGCTGGTGTCTCCATGTGTATCGTTAGGAGACATGTTTGCACCCTCCACGGGACAACAAGAAGGACTTATAGCAGCAACTAGGGGCCAAGTTGAAGTTCATTGTTGAAGGGGATTTTACAACTCATTTTCGACTTAACCCATTCTGACCTCAGATCAGATTCTAAAAATGTCTGTTTGAAAATGAAAGTTTTCAAACAGACATTTTTCTATGTCAGTGGTTCTTCGATTTTTCAAAAATAGCAGACCTACAAGCGCGTAGCGATCTGCTATTTTCCAATAGCTAAAGCATAACATAATGCTAACACCAAAAGGGGTTCCCGCCCAAAATGGGTTAAGAAAAGCAATATCGCACGCGTTTGTGACGATAACTGAAATATAGAAATTAAATTATGGAACATTCCAGCCACACATACCATATCTATATCTACTACATCCACATTACAGGTCCCAGACTGTAGTCCCAGACTACACAATGTTTATCTGCAATAAACAGCGGGAGCAGCTGAAATGTGCACACCAGTAATCATTTTTCCTCACAAGCACATGTACTCACGCATGCATGCACACGCAAAATAAAAATAGGATGGAAATGTTGATCTGCATTTAACAGTGGGAGTGTGTACTGTGGACTCTATTTTTATTTTTATGCTGATCTTCCGTTTGTCTGCACCTGATCATCAAAGTGGATATGCATGCTCTACGCCCCCCCACCCCCCTCCCTCTCTCTCAGTTCATATAGCACTGATCGTGTTCCTTGCATTTTCCTAATGCATGTACTTGGTAACCTGCTAACGGCAGCATGAAAGCATAAGGAAATATGTTATAATAAGATGGGCAATTTATGTAGTCCTAAAGACTTATTTTTTTTATGGAGGGACAGACAGTAGGCTGACAGGAAATGGGGAGAGAGATGGGGGAAGACATGCAGTAAAGGCCGTCGGGATCGGGAGTCGAACCCGTGGCACACTGCCAGACTGGGTTACAATTTACAATTTACAATTTAGGCATTTAGCAGACGCTCTTAATCCAGAGCGATTTACATTAAGCTGTTGCCAGCCAAGGTGCCTGGACCACTGAGCCATGGCCCAGGCCTAAAGACTTTTCATTCACCTCATTTTGTGGAGAGGTGTATGTGACCATATACTATATCTTCATACTGTAGACATTGTGTGTGTATATAACATAGCCTGCGACAGATTGAAACCTAAGTCATTTTTTTCCACGTCACACTGTACCAGCCAGGAGCTCTAGATTTTTGATTAAGTGCTGCAATCAAAGTTGAGCCTGCTCTCTGAACCATTTCCCCTAAAGTGACTCAGTTTAAAAGCTGTCGTTCACTTCAAAGACACATGACATGTAGGGAATGAGGAAAGAGAACAAAACGGCACTGACATACACAACCTTTGGCCCAGTTCTAAAGCTTTTCATTTAAGAAAAGAAAGCTCAGAAAAAGTTTGAGACTTTTTCTTGGCATGGACGGCCTTAAGGAATAAGGCTCCTGACAATTTTAGTTAGTTACTCCTAACCATGCAGTAAATAAGGAACAAAACCCGTAACAAAAAATACCCCCCGCCCCCCCCACCCTCCCCCCACACAAGCTATATTCTCTTGTCACCATAAAATATGGCACAATAGTAAACTGATATAACCATTACTTGTTTATGATGTTGATGGTAGCGAGATGGGAGCTAGTGGGCTTTTTTTATTAATTATCTCCTTCTCATTCCAAACACGTACTGGTGCTTTTTACAGTATAATTTGCCATGCTATAACTGTTGTAAATCAGTCCCCAACAACGTCACACACCACAAACGCGAACAATGAAAGAGGCCATTGGCAATTTGAGTTAAACAATGGTGTTGGTTGATCCATGCCTCATGATGTGTACAGACAAATTGGATATGAATGGCACCAAATTAAACAATTATAATAATTAAAAAAGGGGGGAAAAAAAGGGATAGTTCACTCAATATTTGGGAAGATAAGCAAATTCCCCTAAGGCAGAGACCAAATACTTGTATATGATTATCATTTGATGCCATCCACGACATTGTGCTGTTTTGGACAAACAAGACCATGCTTGTGGACATAATTAGTTTTCATATGAGGAATCTGCCTCAAAGAGGTTGGTGCAGTGCCGTCTCAACAGGGGGGCATTGGGGGGCATTGCCCCCCCAGATTGGATTTTGTGCCCCTCCAGTCCAGATTGGCCAGTAGTAGCCTATGCCTACGGCTACCCTACTGTACCAATATTGTAATGTTTTACAAATGTTAAATCTATAAGTTCATGATTATTGTAAACATATACATGTTCAAATTAATTGAATAGTTAATAGAAATACAAGGTAATATATGCATGCAGAAGACATTATAATGCTCATCATATTTGTATTTCTTTGTTTGTTGTTGGTGCTGCTGCATAATTGTAGCCTACTTGTAGCCTTTTTCAAGCATCACTTTATTAATAGGCGACTATTTGTTATACATAGGGGGGTTTGAAAAATGAAGTGCCCCTTTTTGAAAAAAGTATGCCCCCCTGCTGATTTGTGCCTGGAGACGGCACTGGGTTGGTGCATTCTGGCCAGCCATTACAAATTATGAACAGTTTCCAATGCTCGTCCACACCCACTCCGGCACAACCACTACTACTCACCCACCCACCCTTTAGCTGTAATACCAACATGGGCAATTTCAAATAAGCTCTTGGCCATGCATTAAGCCTGTAGTGACACAGATGGAGTCTCTAACAACCATTTACAAATCCAGTGATATATAGACCCATCTGTTTTGAATACACTCAATTTGATTATAAAGCACAAAAGGAGAAGTCAGTTATTTCAAAACACAGAGAACATGTGTCTTTCATATTAGACTGGCAGTTATATCATCATTATATATATATATATACACATCATTTTACCTTAAAACGAAAGGAGAGACAAAAATGCCCCCATACGAATGAGTGGTTGGAGAACATTTAAACCAACAATATCAAATTACTGCAAGGCATTAAATAAGATTGAATTATGAGTGAACAAATAAAAGTGCTCTTCATCTATCAAATTCAATATTGAGGGCTGCAAAACTGAAATACTGTATATAGGGTATATTATGGCTGTCAAACGAATGATTGATGATGATGCTGTATTGCAACATCTTTGCACCTGTATCCTATTACGTGTGATGTGCTGCTGACTAGTGTTTTGGTCCAAATGTCCCAAATGTCGCAAATTTCTTGCAACAAAGTCTCTGATGATAATGTCCTGGGAGTCCAGTCTTTGGACTAGTTTTCTCGCAATGGAGGGGATGGCATGAAGTCCAGTGAGTCTTTCCTGGCTCACGGTGAAGTGCATCTAGTTTTTAATGAGTTTCATTTTGCTGAATGTGCGCTCACCTCCAGCCAGTACTTCTCTCTCTCTCTCTCTCTCTCTCTCTCTCGGTGGACCTGCTCTGTGTGGGACACAAGTGTCTGATGTTGAGGACGATATCATGGGGACAGTCTAAACATTTTCTTGCTGACTTTAGGTCTAACAATTTGCTAATTGCAAGCATTAGTAATACCAGCAGGTTGCAACTTGCAATATAAATGGTAAATGGTGCATTTATATAGCACCTTTATCCAAGGCGCTTTACATAGATTGTGCATTACATTCACCCATTCATACACCGATTGCGGCGGAAGCCAAGCAAGGTACCAACCAGCACATCGGGAGCAATTTGGGGTTCAGTGTCTTGCTCAAGGACACTTCGACATGTAGACAGGAGGAGCCGGGATTCGAACCACCGACCCATGGATCATTGGACGACCTGCTCTACCTCTTGAGCCACAGTCGCCCAATATAATATATATATCAATATAATAGTCTTCATTTATGAAGTGAAACAGTGTTTTTCCATTAAGAAATCTAGTTAAAGTGAGTATGCTAATGTTACATAAAGATTAACCACTTAAACGCAAATATATTTACAGTAGCTGTATGGGGTCCTTCATGGGCTCTATATACTACTGTACAGTTAGTTGAATGTTCAGCCCAAAATAGGGACACTATAGCATTCTTGTGGTTAATCTAGAGATAAAGATTAATTTGCTAGGCTTAAGGCTCCCCCCTAGCTCCTCTCCTTTGTGACATTCAGTTTCACTTGGTGTTTCTTCACACTTTTTCTGACCAGACATGGCCACTGCCTCTCTGCTCCTTTGATTTTCTCGCGTGTACTTCCCCGTCTTCTCTATTTTGAGCCCGTGATTTTTGGTGAGGCATGTTGACTAAGGCCCGACTCACACGTGCACAACAGATTGATGTATGTTGTATGAGATGTATAGCTGATGCAAGCTCGCAATGCATTTCCAATGGGAGTCACATGGTTTGACACAACATTTGTGTTGTATGAGGGGGAGGGGGGCAGTCGAAACACAGCCGAAAGCCATACAACACAAATGTTGTGTCAAACCATGTGACTCCCATTGGAAATGCATTGCGAGCTTGCATCAGCTATACATCTCATACAACAAGCATACATCAATGTTGTATGCTAGATGTAAAGGTGTGAGTCGGGCCTTAGCTAGTCAGGTAAAGCTAGTGGTGTAAAGTAAAGTACATGTACGCAAGTACTGTACTTATTACAATCTTTAGGTATTTGTAGTTTAGTGTTATATTATGAGTTGCCCATGAGTCTGTGTACTTGAACTTGAGATACAGTGTACTTGATATGTATTGTGTACTGCCTGTACTGTAGCATACTTTATAGATAGGCCGCTGAGAGACATCTCAGCGGCAGCAAGGTCAGGGTGCATGTGTTTGCATGGTCCGACTAGTCATTGGTCCGAAAAACGACAACCCACCTCAAACCCTAACCTAACCATAACCGCAAGCACGGGAGTAGGTGCTAGTCCGAGGTGCGGATGCATGTCGAACCAATGCTCCGTCGGACCATAGTATGCCTCCCGCAAGGTCAGCCTTGCTGCATTAGTCACGGTACTTTGTCTCATATCTTATTGTCACGTCATTATGATCCAGCACTATATATGTTCCTATTGTGTAATAAACTTTGTGAACCTTTAGCGTGATACTGTCTCGTGTCGCGTTATTGTTCTCCCGGGCCCGCCGCCGCAGTCGCCGTACCAAAGGAATAACCTCGCCCACCAGGCTTTCCACCACCTTACCAAAGGAATACTTCAACCGGATTATCACACACCACCCAGCCTGCACACTACCACCCAGCCTGCACACTACCAGTCTGTCAGAACCAGAAGAAGGTCCAATTAGAGATTACAACATTTAGTATTTCTAATACTTTCACTTTCACTACTCCACTACATCTCAGATACAAATATTGTACTTTTACTCCACTCTACATTTATTTAAAATAGTTAGTTAGTTACTAGTTACTTTATTATTATTACAAAACATACATTAACCACTTCAGCCATAAATACATTTCGGCCATTTGAAAATAGCCGATCTACTGTACAATGCGACGCATTGTGAGATTTGTATACATTTGAAAACTTTGAGACATTCTGCATAATGAGTACTTTTAGTTTTCGTACTTTTACATTTTGATGTCAATTATTTTTGTACATTTTGAATTCTGGACTTCTGCAGTATTGGTACTTTTACTTAAGTAAAACATGTGAGTACTTTATCGACCACTGACTTTACAATGGCAGAACATAATAACATAAATAAAATATTGTTCTGACTGGCCTGTAGACTGAAAAAAATAAGACTTATGCCCCAATAATAGAGCACCGAAGTCTGACGTCACTTTCAGTAGAGGGCACCAACACACAGGTTCATGTATTTTTTTATTTGCATTGAAATCTCCACAGGGGGATTTTAGGTTGCTTCATATAAGAACTGTGTTTGAAAAATAAACCGACCACCCCGGCCTTTCTGTCAGGGGAGTGGCTGTGCGTCGTTAATGATGTCCATTCATATTTGATACAGCCAGTTTCTGGAGAAAATGGAATTAATGTGGCCGCAAAAGCCTTGAAACTACATATGAAGGCAATGTCGCTGCTAATATACGTCACACCCAGCTGTCAACACATTGCGTTCCTGAGATTCCTCGTTGACGTAAGCTCAGCTGGTGGTGACTCGACTCGTACTAACCACGAAACATTAAATATCAATAAAATAAAATTAAAAATAAACGTAATTGACATTCAGTTTCTGTTGTGCGACGGGCAGATGCAGCCACCCCGCCTACCCGGAAATGTAGTATCTGGGTTGTTTGACTCGTTTCTAACGCTTATTTTGTTACTCTTTGGGTATATTTGTACACCTTCAGTCGATGCTTCATATCCATATGAGTGAAAAGGCCGGGGTGATCGGTTTATTTTTCAAACACAGTTCTTATATGAGGCGATCTAAAATCCCCCTATGGAGATTACAATGCAAATAAAAAGTACATGAACCTGTGGACTGACGCCCTCTACTGACAGTGACGTCAGGACTTCGGTGCTCTATTATTCTTACATTGTTTAACATCTCTCTCTATCTCCCCAAAAGCCCCCTACATTCTACCATCTACTGGCTAAACGTCGTTCCAATGGGTTAGGAGGGTAACCGGAAAGCTTGCCACGTTCGCTCTATTTTTTTCCCCCGATGACCGCTTGGTGTTTTTGTTTTAAATATAATATAAAAATGGATAAGGTTAGAAATAAGTTTAGGGTTAGGCACAGTTTTACTGAGGTATTCGTTTAGGAATAGGCGTAGGTTTTGGCACCGTTTTACTGAGGTTAAGTTTAGGAATACGGTTAGGTTTAGCCGTTTAGGCATAGTTTACTGAGGTTATGTTTAGGAAATTAATTCCAGAGACCGTTCTACCGCTCCGCCAGATTAACAACCAAGGCTGTTTTGAGGCCAGTGTTCTGGTATTCGTTAAGAGTTGATAGCTACATCAATCTGGGCGGTCTCATAACTTCTCACCTTCTCACCACACACCTGTCTTTACATGTCTTTACTAACTGACATTTGTTTTAATTTCCGCATTCAGACCAAGTGTTAGACCAGAGCCCAATCAGAGAGAGAGAGAGAGAGAGAGAGAGAGAGAGAGAGAGAGAGAGAGAGAGAGTGATGATCGACACGTTACAAAGTGTTGCAGTGTTAGTGCAAGTAGTCTTGTGTGGCCAGATCGTTTCAGATTGTTATGTCTCACTGACAGCTGTTTGATTGTGCTGCGCTCGTTGCACATTCCTGTGTTGGCAACACAGGAATGTGTTCAAATCATGGTTCATCATCTCAACAATGCCATATGTAATTCACAGGATCCATTCCAATTTGCTTACAAGCAAGGTCACAGTACAGAGGATGCAGTTGTCATTGACAACTGCATTGGTTCACCTCATCTCCAAACATCTCGATAAACCAAAATCCTATGCTAGAGGACTAGATCTTTCTTCTGCATTCAACACAATACAGCCAGACTTGCTCCTCACTAAAATGGTTCAGTTACACATTAATCCTTTTGTTTTTCAGTTTTGTCACACGTTCCTCACTGACAGAATTCAGCATGTAACGGTAAATAAGACACTCTCCACCACAAGGATTAGCTCACCTGTACTGTTTACTCTTTACACGGCTGACTGTATACACCTGCGAGTCAAACCAGGTTCTTCTGAAATACTCAGATGATTCTATACTCTAATATCTCTGATGACTGACAGTGATGACCCAAAACAGTACCAGTGTCGCGTTGACCGGCTTGTAGAATGGTGTGACAGAAAGTATTTGTTTGTCAACACTGAAAACTGAGGAAATTATCTTTGGTCCTGCTCCCGGTGATAAGACACCACCGGTGACAATCCATGGTACAGCTATTGAACAAGTTCCATCTTACAAATATCTGGGGGTGATGATAGACGCCACCTTATCATGGTCCTCTCATATTGAATATATCTGTAAGAGGATACAGCAGCGTATGTACTCCTTACGCCGACTTAGATCGTTTGGTCAGTTCTTGTCTCTTTTCTATACGTCTGTTGTTCAAACTGTGATGTTGTACTGTAGCACGGCCTGGTTTAACAGCCTATCTATAGTATATAAGAACAAACTCTATAGACAAATTAAGATCTGCACTAAAATTGTTGGTAGGCCTGTAGAAGCCCAGACCAAGAGCATGCTTAGACTGGCGAAGAGTATCTCCTCTGACCCCTTACATGGTTTAAATAATGAATATCAACTGTTGCCCTCCAAGGGGTGGTTTAGAGTCCCTAAATATAAGAAAAACAGGCTAAAGAACTCTTTTGTACACCAGTCTGTTCTGCTTTTAAACCAAAATCGTTAAATCAAGAGGATATGTTCTATTGTTATTGTTCCTGTCTGCTTCTGTGATTTGTGTACTGTAATGTATCTTTTGTAATTTATTGTGTATGTCTTGTCTGTATCTTGAACGGTGACGTCATGGACGCAAAACAAATTTCAGTGCAAGCTGACAATAAAGTTGTATCGTATTGTATCGTATATGCCCAAATATGGTAGAGTCTAGTGTCTCTCGGGCAGAGACGATGTACTCCGGACCAAATCAGACTGGAGCGATATTCAACCGTTTGCGGCCGCTAGAGGCGGGATCAACGCGAGACTGATGACATATTGAAGCTGTGCCACAGCACAAATGTAAACACAACCTAACAAGACTACAACTTGAAATTACTATGGAGATATCAGATTGTTGTCCCGCTGCTTCCGGTTCATCGTTTCTGCTTGAGAGCGCCCAGAAATATCGAGGAATGATGTCATATATAGTCAATTGGCCAATCAGATTGTGTGAAATCATTAGCTATCCTACAATATGACGTATATGCAATGACATCACAGCCATATAATTGTTCTTTAAAAATAATTGTCCAATACATTAAACATCAGTTAGCAACTTGCAACAAGGAAATATAGCTCTCTTCATCCTAAGTTCATTTGTAAATTAGTTGTCAACGCTCATTAACTGTGGTGCTGCCGTGTGAAATGTTTCACTGGACAATACGTCTGGAAGCAGAACATGTGAACCACCACGCTGGTGTGGTGGTCGGACACGAGATCTACTGCTTTGGAGGACTAGAAAGAGATCACATTGAACTACACGTCTTCAACACAGTGTCTTTATGCTGGAGAAAGTTGACCCCAGTGACACCCGGAACAGGAGAACCCCACCTTGAGGTTCTCTCCACGCGCTTCGGCCATACAGCTGTGCTGATAGAATATACTGTCTACCTCTGGGGAGGCTATACTACACACAAATATTGCTGCAACGTGCTTTATGCCTTTGATGTCAATTCCCACACATGGTTCAAACCGCAGGTTTCTGGGACTGTTCCAGGGAAGAGGAGAAGCCACTCAGCCTGTGTCTTGGGGAAGGTCATGTTTATCTATGGAGGAACCAGCCAGACTAAATCCATTTACAATAATGACATCTACAAATTGGACACCTCCATAATGGTCTGGTCTTTAATTAACACCAGAGGAACTCAACCTCCTGCTACATGTTGTCACTCTGCCACCATTATTGGGACAAATATGTTTATATTTGGGGGCTGTGGGATGGATCTTCAAGTTCAACACAACGGCATCACAGTGTTTGACACAGATACCAACTGCCTGATCACACCTTCTGCACAGATCCTTCCAAAAGACCTCTGTGACCATTCAGCCTTCACCTACAATGGAGAGCTGTACATATGTGGTGGCAGGGGAACCCACTTATTCAATGATCTGTGGAAATTCAGTCCAGAAACCTCCTCCTGGAAGGAGGTTGAGCCCAAAGGGAAAGGCCCGTTTGAGATTATGTTGAGGGTGTGCAGTTGTGTGGTGGGAGATCGTGTCATCCTCTTTACAGGGGAGCACAAATCCACTGTCCTGTATGTCTTGGACTTCAGTCCTAGCCTCAAGACATTATGCAAACTAGCAGTTATTCAGTACGGTCTGGATCAGTCTGTACTCCCACACAACATCAGGTGGGAACTGGCAGCCATGACTAGCAACAGCAGATGAGAAAATAAACATAGTCCTCCCAACAAAAACTACCACTGAACAAAAACAGTGAGCCCACAAAAATAAATAAAACGGTAAATAAATAACTTAAGTAAAATATAATGCCTACAGTATAATAGCTTTGCACAAACTGAAGGTGTTTTAAAACACTGGTGGTTAATGTTATGTCTCACTGACAGCTGTTTGATTGTGCTGCGCTCATTGCATATTCCTGTGTTGCCTGTGTGATGATTGGGGGGATTATCTGGGATCGACTACTTCAGTCTTGATACACAACATGATGTGTGATGTTGCTGCTTTGCCGTTGTTATGTTTTACTCTGAGTTTGAAAGTAAAGAAGAGTTGTGTTTAAACTGTGTCATGGTCCACTGATTGACAAACACAATACAGATGATATGAAATTATCTTCTGGTACTTAGGACAAGTGCCAGATTCCTCCCAAGATCAGTATAGGACCCATAGGACCTATTGTATGAGAAGTATTTCTCACTGTTAGGCCCAGTTCATAATAAGCCAAATAATCATGCCCGGCCCTTCCTACAGGCCATGAGAGGGGGGGGGGGGGGGGGGGGGGGGGGGTCTGCCCAGGGCCTCCCTAGTGACTCCCCAGTGCCTCCCCAGTGTCTCCGTGGTGCCCCCTGCCCAGTGTCCCCCCAGTGCCTCCCCAGTGCTTCCCCAGTGTCCCCCCAGTGCCTCTGGGGGGACACTGCATAAACTATGCAGATAGATGAACACAAGCTGACTGCTGCGCCGACCTTGCTGGATGTGGGTGTGCTTTGGGTCCGCTACATGTCCACGTGGACGCAAAACGGACCCTGAGCAGATGTCTGCCAAGGAGATCACAGCAGTAACTTCTTTGTGTCCATGCGTCTGTCTGTATTACTTAAGTTGTCCTTGACAAGACTTATCTATAAAATTGAGTTGTATCTGCTCTGAGTGCTTCACATAAGCTGGACTATGATATATAAACCGTCCATCGCTCCCAATTTAAGTTTTAAACATTGCGTAGGCACCTAAAAAAATGGTTCAATGATGTTTGGCCATGAACCAAACAGAGCTGGCAGTATACAGTATCTAAATTAGTTGACCAATCAGTCAGTATTTTATAAAGGAGACACCGATATGGATATTCAACACTAGCTCTGGTCCATAGCTCTAATGCGTTGCATTTAGAGCTATGTTACTCTCGTCTCGTCTCGACTTCCGCCGCTCGCATGAATGCAGACCAGCCTCTCGTCTTTAGTGTAAATAAAAAGAACGTTTTCGCTACTCACCAAAACAAAGGCGGGTTGTGTCATTAGAAAGCCTACTTTCCTTAGTGGACGCAGCCCCCCCCCCCCACCACACGTATAAACGTATTTTAAAAAAATCACCGGAGGAAAATTTTTCTCTATGAGGCAATTCTCTGGGCAATATCGGTAGAAGGCGCAGTGGAGTAACTAAAATTATTTATTTTTCCCGGTGGAAAAAAATCCCCTTTTGGCCAAAAAGTACCGTTTATACGTGTGGTGGGGGGCTCGGAGTGCTCCCACTAAGGAAAGTAGGCTTTCTAATGACACAACCCACCTTTGTTTTGGTGAGTAGCAAAAACGTTCTTTTTATTTACGCTAAAGACGAGAGGCTGGTCTGCATTCATGCGAGCGGTGGAAGTCGAGAGTAACATAGCTCTAAATGCAACGCATTAGAGCTATGGACCAGCGCTAATTCAACACTAAGTAGGAAAACACAAAAAAGTTTTTTTTGGTCTCTAGAAATTGTCAGCTGCATGCATGCCTAAGGTCAAACAGGGCCCTCTAAAAGCTTTGTTTGGCTTCCTTCAGACAGCTATAGCATAGATAGATAGCAGCATAGATAGCAAATTCAAAACAACAAAAACACAGCAAACAAAGAATAAAGAGTGCTAGCAACTTTTGAATATATATGGGGCCCTGTTACTGCTCACCTTGACTCCGCTGTGTAACTGCTGGCCTGTTTTATATATTATATTATATATTTATGTTCTGAAGGAAGGAAAGGGGCGCGGTTCTGCTGCTGACCCAGTGTCTCATCTGTCTGTCTCGTCTGCTGTCATTTCATGTATTTTATGTCGTCTTAAGTAATCACACCCCAATTATCTTTGTGGCAAAATTAATTTTAACGTCGGCATGATACTGAGTCAGAGTCTGTGTGCCTTCTCAGTTGTTTAATCACTGAAGTATGGAGTTTACACGGAAAAGTCGGCGTCCTCGCCTATACTCGCGATCAGCTGTTATCGCTCAGGCACCCAGACAAACCAGGAGACGCTGTTTTGGATTCACTGGACAAGTATCCACAACTTAAAAACACTGGGACGCGAAAATGGAATAAAGATAAGAAACGAGGATCAAGAGGAGTGAAAGCCGGATTAAGGATCCTTTGCCGGTAATAACTTTTTCTAATGTCCGCTCTTTGAGCAACAAAATGAATGAACTGGTCGCTAAAGTTAAATACGACAACAAATTCAGACAGAGCAACCTCAACTGTTTTACAGAGAGTTGGTTGAAGGAGGAGATGTCACACCCAAATCTGCCGGGTTACACAATAATACGGGCTGACAGAGACACCAATACGTCACGGAAATCTATTGGTGGTGGCTTGTGTGTCTATATTGACACACGTTGGGCTACCCAGTATACGGTCCGGGAACGCGTATGCACACATGACTATGAAATCCTGGTGGTCTCATTTCGTCCATTCTACCTCCCAAGATAATTTGGCCAGATTACAATCATACTGTCCTATGTACCTGGGCCGGATTTTGTGGGGGCTGCGGCCAGTACAGCCGAGTGCTACAACAACGCTCTGTCCCGCGCAGTTAACCAACCCGTTCTGCTGCTAGGGGACTGAACTGTCCGATCACCTGCCCACTCTACACCAGTACGTGGACTGTCCGACCCGCCTGGACAAGTGTTATGGAAACATACCAGACGCCTACAAATCCACCTGCAGGCCTGCCTTGGGGAAGTCTGACCATAATGTCATACACCTACTCCCAGCTCAATTTACAGAACAATGGAGGGGGTTGAGCCATTCATTATCCATCCATCATTTGACCAACAACAACTAAATGTTGGTTCTAAATGTTCTAATATGAGAAATAAGGTAAAATAAACATGAAATAAACATGGGGCGAGATATCCACGCTGTGGGGCGAGATATCCACGCTTTGGGGGCGAGCTATCCACGGCTTGGGGCGAGCCGTCTTCACTTTTTGAAATTCCGGGGCGAGCCGTCACTTTTCGCGGGAGCGAGTTGGAAAAGGGGCGAGCGGAACTGTTACCCTCCCACGCTACAGGGCTAAACTGAGACGGGAAAAAACAGTGACCAAGGAAATAGTGACCTGGACAGAGGACTGTAAGGAGGAAATGAGATGCGAGTTGGAAACGACTGACTGGCTATTTCTTAACTCATGTGACACCCCTCACGAACTGATTGACACGTTTACATCCTATCTGTTGTTTAATGAAAGTAAAATCATGCGAACTAAATCTGTCAAAATATTCCCAAATAACAACTTATGGATGTCTAGTGATCTGAAGGGTTGCATTCGTGAGAAAAAACGTGCTTTTAAAAATGGTAATGTTGAGTTAGTATGTCCATTCCGGAGTATGTCCCTATCACACTCAGTGAAAATGAAATTGTAGCTAGCCTTTCCTGTATTAAGCCCAGCCCCTGGGCCTGATGGCCTTAGAGGTAGAGTGTTGAAAGAAAATGTTCATGAACTTAAAGGTATTGTGTTGATGCTATTCCAGTATTTGCTTGACTCTCTAACAATGCCCAATTTATGGAAAATGTCTTGTATTGTGCCTCTCCCCAAAAAGCCTGGAGCCACTGAACTAAAAGACTTACATTTACAATGTTTTGAAAGAGTTATAAGCAGACAAATCACAGCGATGGTTTCTAACAGCTTCATCTCCAATTTGCTTATAAAAGTCAGAGAGGAACTGATGATGCAACTATCAGCCTGTTTAACACCCTATCAAAGCATCTCCAAGTCCCCTCCCACTTTGCCAGGGTCCTTTTTATTGATTTTACCTCTGCTTTCAACAGCATGCAGATACACACCCTTCTGCAGAGACTCATTGACATAGGGGTAAATGGAGGTATTATCCATCTTGTCAGAGACTTCCTCTCTGACCGTCCTCAACAGGTCCGTGTTAATGATACTCTGTCCGACATCACTGTGCTTAACACCGGTGCTCCACAGGGGACTATCTTATCCCCCTTACTTTTCTCCTTATATACAAATGAATTCCAGTTAGACCAGGATATGTTTCATTTGTTCAAATATGCGGATGATATGGCCCTGGTTGCCTTACTGAAGAAGGGGGACACAGCGGGGGAGGAAGCATACAGAGTACATGTGTCATCTCTTCAGAACTGGTGCGATAAAAGCTCCTTAGGGATCAATGTGACAAAAACAAAATAACTCATGAAAAGGAACCTGTGCAGTCCATTACAAGTGGTGGATAAATAGAGTAGGTAGTAGACAATTTTAAATACTTAGGCACAGATATTAACAGCAAACTCAATTTCAGTGAAAATACTGACCAGATTTTTAAAACTTGTAGCAACGCCTCCACCTACTACGCAAGCTCAACTACTTTAGAGTGAGCAAGCATATCATGGAAACAGTCTATAAAAACCTGATAGAGGGAATCTTGACTTTTAACATGGCAATGTAAAAGGAAGAAGCAAGCTGCAGTGAATAGTGAACCTAGCCTCAAAAATCATTGGGAAGAGACAGAAACAATTAGGCTGTATCTACAAGGAGGTACTTCGTAAAAAAGCTGTCAAGATAGCAAACGACCCCTCTCATCCACTCTGCAGGGAGTTCGAACTACTTCCCTCTGGTAGACGGTACAAAGTACCAATTAAGCTAACCGTAACATTTTTTAAAATTCCTTCATACCAAATGCCATTAAGGCACTAAATGATACCATGTCTCGCTAGATTTGTTGTTTTTCCAATGTATTTGCCACTGTTGTCCTGCACTTTCTTGCCATGAGAAAATAATTGTGAAAGTGTTGTTGCAACTGTTTGTTTTTTACTGTTGAGACCGAAGACAAATTTCCACACGTGGACAATAAATGAAACTAACTAACTAACTATAACTAACTAACTATGACTACTGCTATCCATGCGCTCCTGCTCTACTCTTTTGATGTCTCATGATGGTTGTGTTCATCTTATATCTTAACAGGATAGGCCCGCCACTCGTTTTATATACATTGCCCAGTCTGGTGTATATGTGTCATTGTTACGTATGCCTTTTTTGTCATGTCTATACAAACCTAATAAAAACTAATATAATAAGAAGGTGCAATTGCTGTACATTGTGTTTTCCCTGTGATGATACTGAATTTTGTCGTTATTCTTCATGTCATGTCTATGAATTGATTGCATAGGGCCTAAATGGAAACAAGGATTTTTTTTTGTGCCATCCCTTTTGGAATAAATGTTCTACTGTTTCTGTTTTTTACATCGCTGTCTAATTCACTATTTCAATCAATCAAATATATACATTTGTATTAGCGTGAAAACAATACCTTCCACAATGACATGCATGTTAACTTTCCATGAATAGAGGGTATGCACGTGACATCATCATACCTGGAAGTTATGCGGGAACGCCCACTGAGTGGCAAAAAACTACTTTCTGGCCTTGACAGCCCATTCAAGTTCTGTCTGAGTGCATTAAACAATGTTAAACTCACTCGCTTGAATTATCCTCTTTCTATCTGCAAAGTTTTTGTTTCATAAAAATCCACCATAGAAACGTTATGAGCTACTTTCTGTCAAGAAATGCCCTGCATTTGTCAGAGTTTGGAAGTGCTTGTTTTCAATAACACAACATTTTGCTGCCTCCTGCATTATGTGACATTTAGAAACAGGTGGTACGCAGGACGGTTGAGTGATTTCCAACAAGCGCTTCCAAACTCCAACACTCCATGCTGCTCAATGTTTTGCCACACAGTCTAGATGAGGGGGGCGTGTCCTGATGGGAAAATCATGCATGTGCATATGTCACTGGTAGGCGGACATCTGAACTGTCCACAGCAACCTCCTATGGTTGAGTGGGGAACATAGAGTGGGGGCTGGTATTGCCAGGGGTTGTTGAGGTGGGGGGGGCTGATTTTCTCTGCTCCTCAAATCTGTAGTAAAAATGGTTTAACTCATCGGGAAGTGAGGGGGATAAAGTCTTTGGTGGAGGGGGTGGGTTTAAAGTCAGTGAGGTGGTGGTGACCTGGTGGTTGGTGAAGAAATGTGCTTCAACACGCAAGGGGGTTGCTTCTCCTATGGTCAATGGCGAGGGCCGATAATCCTGTGGATCATGTGGTAACTGTCTGGCACCCACATCAAGTTTATTTTCATAATGCAGATCCCAGAGTTCCATTCCAGTATAGCCACCGGCTAACAAGCTACAAAAACACTACCACTGGATTATGTTCTAAATAAAACAATCTGGCCCAGATTTATGTACAGTATACTTCAAAGCCACAGCCCAAATTGCCCTGCACCTTTGAACTTTTTCAGTGTGTTCAGTAACGCTGAAATCGATAAATTAAACAACAGAATACCAAGACAGTTTGGACTGATGCAATGCAACTCCAACTGAGAGAAATTCATTTTGGGTGACTATTGTTCATAAAATAAATGAATCTTTGTGCTGTCAGAACAAGGAATTTGCTGCATTGTTTTTGCATTGACAGCTTGGAAATCCATTGTGTTTCCCGTTTCTGGAAATACCTTTTAGATTGTCATCGTTGGATGTGTCTTTGTGAGCACTAAAACAGTGCATTCACCTGGGACAGGCATGACAGTGTGGGCTGTGATATTTAACATGTGGTTCTATTTATCTACTGTAGATGACATATTGTGTAGGCTAGAGTTGCAAGGAGCTTGCCATTGTGTGGGAGCTTCAAGGTCATCTTTGATGTCTATTGGAGTAAATATTGTGGAGCTGCATAGGGCCATATTATGGCACAGAGAAGGCACATTGATGTGAGGCGCGCAGCGGACGGACGAATAATGGACAATTTCCCAAGGTGCAGTGGTGAGTTTGATATTTTGGGGGACTCACCATGCAACAATATGGGAGGAGAGGTGCAGTAGGGGGGGGGGGGGGGGGGGGATTATCAAGATGAAGGATCTGTTTTTAAAATGGATCAATCTGGTGTTCTCCATCGAGTTACATATCCTCCACCTGAGCGACCATAGAACTGGAGTGACTAGATTGTTATAGAAGTGCATGCTAAAAAGAAAAAACGTAAGTATTCAAAAGAGTACTCAAGTAAATGTACTTTAGTTACCGTCTACCACTGCCAATTCCTGACAGTCCCGTCTGTTTACAGGAAATTGGACACGGTGGGATTGGACGGGGCCAGTTCGAGGGTACTATTTGCTCTTTGGCAAAGAGACACTAATGGAATATTCCCTTCCTTTATGCTTTCTTTTGTGTTTTTGGGGCTCCCATATGTGTTTTCTATCCCCACAAATAACCAATTTTGAACAATCAGGCTTTCATATCATAGAGGTGCTTTAATGGAAATTGCTCTCAGGAACAGCTCAACTGATTTTGGCCTCATCGCGATGTCATCAATGTCACCCTACTTTGTATAATTCCTCCTCTTCTTTAGTCTTCAGTTCCAAATTTGCATTTCCACTTTGTTTACGATGTCCACCATTGTTGATTCTCCAAGCTGGCATGGAATGGAAACAAGCCTGGTTTTATCTAGCATCAGTATTATAATGACTCAAATATTAAATAATCTGCATATCAGCACCCCCACCACCTCAGGACATTGTGGTACTGCAGCTAAAACTGCTTTCAAAGTCCAGAAAGAAATGACAAGGACTGGTTATATCAGAGTGGTGATTGAGGCTCAAACCATTAGAAATATGACAATATGATATTAAATATTAAAAGCAGTTTTAAAATGCATGTTATTTGCGCTTTAAACCAATTAGATTATCAAGATCCTGTAAAGGAATCTTGTTCTTTGAAACGGAAAGTTTAGCCTCCAGGATGGAACCTAGGTAGGTAATTTCATCTTTTCGTGTGATAATATTGTCACCCACTCTAACCAAGAAGCCATCTGCCTTGCTGAGATTACTATTTGATCCGAAGAGAATGGATTCAGTTTTTCCCAGGTGTAAGGATAGTTTATCAGCGAGCCAGGTACAGATTCTACCGAGTTCGGAGCTGAGGGTCTTTTCAACCTGCAGTTTGTTCCTGTCTGAGACCAGCAGTTCTGAGTCATCTGCGAACAGGAACAAGTTGCAGTCACAAGCTGATGTCATGTCGTTTACATATACTGTATTAGGAACAGTAAAGGCCCTAGTATGCTTCCTTGTGGAACGCCACAGCTCACTGGGAGGGGGGGGGACAGTGTTCCGTTCACCTCCACCATCTATTCTCTCCCCTCCAGGTAGGATTGCTCACTGATGTGCTATCAAAACCAATTGCTTTTAGCTTGTTAACCAGTATGGAGTGGTTCACGGTGTCAAAAGCCTTTTGGAGGTCCAGCATGACCATGCCATATTTGCCAGCATCCACGATCGTGTTTGATGTGGTCGCTCAAATAGAGGAGGCATGTGTCAGTGGAGTGGGATGTTCTGAAACCAGATTGGAACTCGTACATTAATTTATTAGTGGCAAGATACTTTTCAACCTGTTCATAGACTATTTTTTCCATCACTTTCGAGATGGAGCTTAGAATAGAAATAGGGCAGTAGTTGCCGGGTTCTAATTTACTCCTTTTCTTGTGCAGGGGCAGGGGGTTACTTTGGCCAGTTTAGAATCTTGGGGGACCTGTCCCTGTTTGATGGAGAGGTTTACTATGTGGGTGATGATTGGAGCTATGGAAATGGCTGAGTCTCTGAGAAATTTGGAGGGAATATTGTAATGGCCAGTGGCCTTGTGGGGTTGGAGGGCACTCAGTTTTTTTAAGTACCTCCTCAGTTGTTACCATTGCCATTTTAAAATCATCTTTACAAACACCTAGGTTTTTGTAGAAGGCTTTGATGTGCTCCAGCTACACCAAAGCGCCCAGAGTGGGAGGGCAGTTTGTTAACCAGCGTTGTTGCAATTGATGAATCTGGAATTCATAATTCTTAGTAATGTGTGCTACTGTGCTCATCTTGGACTTTCATTTGGAGGTGTCTGTAGGGTGTCTGACTGTCTTCCACTCCAAGCTCACACACCCAGTCCCATGTGGTGAGGGCCGGGCCATTTGCTATGTGCCTTCCTGTGGCTATTTGTGTGACAAAGGAGTTTGTTGACATGAAGGAACAGACTGATTGATCAAAGGACTTGTCACTAAAATGTCTGTTGACACCCTACACTCATGTAAACTGCTTAAAAGGTTGACCAAGATGGGACTCTTTGTCAGTCGGGCGTCAGCCCATGTGTGGAGCACGTCAGGCCACTCTGGCTGGCGTGAGCATTTAACCTGTATGCATTGCTGCGCTGTGTACTTGCGAAATAAACAACCTCATCTCTGATCTGCTGTCTGCCGTGTGTCACAACTTTTCTCCGGGGCTCTCATGGTTCAGATACATCAGATGGTGTCCGAAATCCGTTGTCATTGGACATTTTTTATGTGCCAGACAAACAGAACCGGCGGCTTTTTTATTCAGTCTAATTCGAGGTGGGGAGTTTTTGTGAGCGACGACGGAGGCGCGTGATCCAGCGTTCGGTGCGTCTACATGGAGATGGAGGCCTTCACCGGCTACAGGCTGCCTCACGACCCTGCCCTGCGGGAGGATGGACAGGAGCGGTCGCATCGACGGCGGGGAGACGGTGAGCGGCTGCGGTTGGCGGGGACCATCGTCTTTGCATCAGCGCGCTGGCGGTGGACGACGAGGTGATGGGACGCAGCGCGGCGCGGCGGCGGGGACCCCATGGTTCCCCGGGGGAGAGGCGACCACTCGACGCATGGCGTGGCGGTGGTTTTCACTTTCCTTGGCCGACTGACCAACACAAGCTGAGGGCCTTGCAGTCGTCGTACGCGGCGTCTGTGATGAAGTTACGCAACGGCCTTTTTCTTCCCAACTCTGATGAGTTCTGAGTTGGGAGGGGGGAGATGAGATGATGATGAGGACAGCGAAAACAGTGTGAACTTTTTCACAACTTGATCCGTGGCCTGGCGAACATTGAGGTAACGGAATGCAGCATACAGACGATTTTCCTTTGTCCATATATCAGAGGCGAAGATGAACTTCCCTTCTCTCTGATTACAAATCGTGTGTCGCGTTTGTTTTCAACATGAATTAATAGGCATTATGTTGGTGTATGTTTTTGTCGTATAATTAGATAAGTTGAGTCATGAGTAGCCTACTTATGAAACAATTAGGTAATTTCCTCGAGACGTGTAGAGAATATTAGTTAAATATTGCTTAAACTCTGGCCTGTTAATGTATTTTTATCTTTTCTTATTACTGTTTAGCTGGGGTCCAGACTGTTTAGCTGGGGTCCAGCGTCATTTATTATGTACTACCCTAGTAGAGCAGAGTTTTATCTAAAGCATTATAAACGTATATGTTATTGCACGTCCTAAATTTCCTGAAAGCGGCAACGTCTGTTAAATGTCAGTTATTATTTGTACTAATCATTTGACCATTATTCTTTGTTTGGGATTAGGTATTTGTCAGAAAAATGATTTGAATTACAGACAGCTGAGTTATCGAGGTGTAAAGGGGATTTTTACTGTGGTTTTTAGGCTAAAATGTAGTTTTTTATATGTTGTTTCCGTGGGTGTGAATCACAAAGAGGTGGTCAGGTCTCGACGATGGTCCGTTCATGACCTAAGGGGTCATGAAGTGAATGTTGTAAGTGTTTATTTTTTTATGTTTTAGCCTAAGATTAAAGTAACACAGAGAGAGTCCTAAAAGCACATCGAGGATGAAATGTAATGTAATGTAATCATTTATGACAAGCTGTAATCTTAAATGTCTGTAAACCATTTTGGGGAAAGTCCTACTGTAATGCTGCTGTTTCTGATGTCTTGAATGTACCGTCCAGCTGAGGATCAAGGGGGGTGGTAAGAATTATGATTCCATATTTTAGTATGACAGTCTTTTGGACGGTCATAAGGGGGGTTATGATGAATCTGGAATTCATAATTCTTAGTAATGTGTGCTACTGTGCTCATCTTGGACTTTCATTTGGAGGTGTCTGTAGGGTGTCTGACTGTCTTCCACTCCAAGCTCACACACCCAGTCCCATGTGGTGAGGGCCGGGCCATTTGCTATGTGCCTTCCTGTGGCTATTTGTGTGACAAAGGAGTTTGTTGACATGAAGGAACAGACTGATTGATCAAAGGACTTGTCACTAAAATGTCTGTTGACACCCTACACTCATGTAAACTGCTTAAAAGGTTGACCAAGATGGGACTCTTTGTCAGTCGGGCGTCAGCCCATGTGTGGAGCACGTCAGGCCACTCTGGCTGGCGTGAGCATTTAACCTGTATGCATTGCTGCGCTGTGTACTTGCGAAATAAACAACCTCATCTCTGATCTGCTGTCTGCCGTGTGTCACAACTTTTCTCCGGGGCTCTCATGGTTCAGATACATCACAATGTTTGTAAAGAAGATGTTTAAGTAGTTGGCTACATCAAGCTTGTCAGTGATGAGGGTGTCATTCGATTTGATGTTTATGTTTGTAAACCTGTTTTTTTGTTTCTGACCACAGCCTAGTTGGTTGTTTAGTAGCTTCCAGAGCTCCCGAGGATTGTTTTTGTTTTCCTCAGCTTTATCATTGATAAAGTTTCTTTTAGCTGATTTGGTCATGGCAGTTACACTGTTTCTTAGCTTGTTTCGTTGTGTTTTTAGGATGCCCAGTTGGGTTTGGAGACCACTGTCGAAGCGCTTGGCTAGCTTGGACTTGCATTTAAGAAGTTCAGAGCATTTTGTCTATGAGATTTTCTCTTGGCAATATCGGTAGAGGGCGCAGTGGAGTAACTAAAAGTATTTATTTTCCGGTGGGAAAAAGTGTTCCGCGGCTGATGCCGTTGCTGGAAAATGTACTCGCTCTCTCTCAAAAAATCCTTTCTGGCCAAAAAGTGCATTTTATACTCAGAGTGGCTCAGAGTGCATCCACTAAGGAAATTAGACTTTCTAATCACACAAGCCGCCTTTGTATTGGTGAGTAGTTAAAACGTATCAACGTTCATGGGACCCTGACGAAGGCTGAGTGCCGAAACGCGTTGGTCCTCTTTGTAATGTTCTTTGCCATGCCTTAAACCCAATAAAAAAGGCTTTTTTTCTCCACCTCACTGGAACAGAGTGCCTTGGATCCTCTTCTTTTATGATATTATCTAACCTCGCCAACGAGCACCTGTATTCAGTTCAACAAACAACGGACCACGGCATGACGGCAGCGCTCCCCTCTTCTTCTATTCAACATAGTTAAAACGTATATTCCCGCTACAGAAGAGAGGCGCGCGTCTGCATTTTATGCAGTAAGCAAAGAGTGGCAGAGCCTTAACGCAACGACAGCAAAGCGCATTAGTGCTATGGACCAGAGCTAGATAAAATGTAGAGGACCAAGAAATGTGTTTTATATAAGTCAGCCTCCTATAAAAGGCACATTTGAAAAATGCAGTGCAGATGTTTTTCCTTGGCCTCTAGGGAGTGTGCATACAAACTTTTACACAGATACACGACTGGGACTGTTATAGCACCACCATGAGGCTGAATTGAAAAATATCGAGTATAATTTCTTCCGCAGCCTAGTGGAAATGTACGTGCACAGTTTCACCACAATCGGACGATGTGTTCATGATTTGCTGCATTTTGTTCAAAACGGACCAATCCTGCAAACTTTGGAAGGCAATCATGATGAAATATGGGAAATTGTACACATCCGTGTTGACTATAGAGATACTGTGTACCGATTTGCATAATGTATGGATAAAATATAGTAGGACTAATATTACTAAAAATCAGTCTCATGGTGGTGCAGTGCTATAACAGGCCTATCTGGAAAATTTGGGGCTGCAGAGGTTCGGACTTGGGACCCAGGGAGTGTGTGTGTTTCACAGTTTCACAACATAGGCCTACTCTCCCCCCATGCCTTCAGCCTGGTGGACACAATTACATCTTTACACGATTACAGTACATGATGACAGACATGACATTCACATAGACATGACAAACATTATCGTTCAGAACACTAATTGCCCGCCTTGCCATTTGGGAGAGTGAAAACCATAACATGAATGAATAGCCTACATGAGAACTGTTCCTAAATCATTGCGAGTCATAGTCATTCTTTGTTTACAGTTCTAACAGAGCCTTTAACCCATTTAGTCCTGAGGCTGATACTGATACTGTTTCTATGTCAGTGGAGCTCAACCTTTTTCATGTCAAGGACCCCCAGAATTATCTGTATTTGGTTGCGGACCCCCATCTGAAAATATGTTGTTCCAGGGACCTTCACAATTTTTTAAAAATAAAGATAAAAGATAAAAATCTACAAGCTCGCTATGAGCTTGTAGATCTGCTATTTTTCAATAATAATAATGCATTTTATTTATAAAGCGCTTTACATTCTTACGAATCTCAAAGTGCTACAAGGTTAAAAGCATGGCAAAAGAAATAAAATAAAATACAACAAAAGAAGCGTAAGCAACATCATAAGCAGTAAAACATGTTTAGGGAAAAGCTTTCTTAAAAAGGTGGGTCTTAAGTCCATTCTTAAAAGAGTCAGTGGACTGTGGTGCTCTCAGGTGAATAGGGAGAGAGTTCCACAGACAAGGGGCTGTGTGGCAGAAGGCCCGGTCGCCCATGGTGCGGAGGTTGGTGTGGATGGGTGTTGGAGGAGCGGAGGCTTCGAGTGGCGGATTTAGGGGCGATGAGTTATTTGAGGTAGGGGGGGGCATTTCCGTAGATGCACTGGTGTGTAAGAAGGGAGATCTTGTATTCAGTCCTGAAGGTGATGGGGAGCCAGTGGAGAGAACGGAGGGTGGGTGTAATATGGTCATATTTCCGCACTCTCATCAGGATCCTAGCTGCGCTTTTTTTTTATGTACTAGAGCCTCTTGCTAGGGATCCCGATGAGTAGTGCGTTGCAGTAATCCAGCCTGGAGGAGATGAAGGCGTGGACGAGTTTCTCAGCATCTGGCTGGGTGAGTAGGGAGGGTGAGTGTGGAGCGCTCCAGTCACTGGCTCACACTAAAGGTCCCAAATGGAAATTCAGATGTGGGGAAAACAGCCTTTTGTTTTAGTGCCCCAACCACGTGGAATGACCTACAGCTTCAATTAAAGATCTGTTCTTACCATACCATACGGTAAAATTAAATCTTTGATTGCAGACTTACCCCCAAGTGTCTGCAACTGTTTTTAAACATAGCCTACAGTAAGTGCTACGTCACGCGATGAGGAAATGTTCTGTTCTGTTCTGTTTTTGTTTATTGCTTTGAAATGTTGTATTGACGACACTGCAAATGAGGGTGACCTCAATGTCTTTCGAGAATAAACTAAGGGTTGAAATTTTAAATGTTTTGTTGTGGCTTTCGCCTTTATTTTATATTTTTTATGGAGGGACAGGCTGACATGAAATGGGGAGAGAGATGGGGGGATGACATGCAGTAAAGGCCGTCGGGATCGAGAGTCGAACCCACGGCACACTGCCAAACTGGATTGCCAGCCAAGGTGCCTGGACCGCTGAGCCACGGCCCAGGCCAAAAGGTTTGAAATTAAATGAAAATAATGCTTAAACCAAAAGGGGTTCCCGTCCAGTATGGGTTAAAGGGACACTCCACCCCTTTTTCAACCAGATCTTATTTTAATGATGTTTGGGAAACAAGAAACACTTTCCTGGGGTTTTTATGTGGGTAATATGTGTTTTTAGATATTTTAGTATTTCAAAGTGTCCATGATGTCATGGACACTGGGCTCACTTCCTTCCTGGACTACATGTTGTCTCGGTAAGACAACCCTCCCCTATCCGCAAGGAGGAGATGTGCACCAAAGCATTATGGGAATTGTAGTCCAGGCCATCATGGACACTTTGAAATACTAAAATATCTATAAACATGTTACCCACATAAAACCCCCAGGAAAGTGTTTCTTGTCTCCCAAACATCATTAACAAAATATGTCCTGCTTCTGACGGAAAGTTCCGCCAGTTGGAATCCAACCGGCAACTGCTTCTGGCGTAACGTTCCATCTGATAAGCTTTATTATTGATATCAAACCGGATCGCTGATTTTTTTTTTTTTTTTTTTTTTGCTTGGCCTTTCCTTCTTTAGCGATCCTAGACCGGATTGCACAACCGCGCTGCCGTTCACCTCCCTTTATACAGGCTAACTAAAAAGCTGAATACCTCGAAATCTACGGAGCTCTCCATGGTGATCTTTGCTGATTATCCGGTGATCTATATGGGAACATTGTTGCTTTCTAGAGCAGGGATGGCTTCATTTTAGCTCGCTAGCATTGACGCTATTTATTTAGCATCTAAGATAGCCGCCCAAACAGGATATGAGTCCAGCGTGTGTTACACTACAAACGGCTCGGCAGTCTGCTGTGTCCACCAGGTGGCAGCAGGTGGGTTTTAAAATAAGATCTGGTTGCAAAAGGGGTGAAGTGTCCATTTAACAATGTAAACCTTATCGCAAATTATATCAACTAGTGTGGTGCTCGTTGGGCACTGGCCTACTTGGAACAATGCAAGTTGGAAATGCATGCCTCACCCAGTTATTATGTCCGTGTCCCTTTTATGCCCATGTATGGAGTTCTTTATCAGGCATGCCGCCTGCCCAAATGTGGAGTCTATGCAGATGTCAGAACACCATTGTGATGTCAGAACAGGCCAGCTCCATATATGGAGTTTAGGGGTGATCAGGTATGATCAATTGGCTCATTTGGGCCCTGACCAGAGACTGGGCAGGGGCCTGTCCAGAGCAAGCCCCCAGTAAGGCTATCCAACGTTGAAGCTGCCACTACCTACTGGCGAAAAGAGGAACTGCAGCACTTTCATGGAGGTGGACGGACGTTCGGACCTCAAACGTCATGAGGTCCCGGCTTTGAGGTCCGGGCTTAACTTCCGCTCACTCGAGCCATTGAGTTATAATTGTACTTCCGGCAGTCTTCCGGGTGCTTCAAAACGCCACTGAGCAACTTCCAACGAAATTAATAGCGGGGGGGGTGGGGCTAACGCTCCGGTCTCTATCCTTGTATTACTCTATGGTCCAGAGCCTCTAGATCGGTGCCCGTTGGGCACTGGCCTACTTGGAATAATGCAAGTTGGAAATTGGAAATGCATGACCCACCCAGTTATATGTCTGTGTCCCATTTATGCCCATATATGGAGTTCTTTCTCAGGGAGTTCCAGACCCACAGGAACGTACCCCGGCCTGATTCCGGCGAGCCACCCCGCGTCCGGAACGGTTGTGAAATGACAGAGTTACCGTGTGGGGGTCCCTCTACTGTACCCTCCACTGTACTGTACTGTACTGGCACACCCGAAATCACCATATATACACAGTTAATATGTGCATGTGTGTGTGTGTGTGTGTGTTAGGTTGCACACAGGTGGTGAAAAACAACCATGCTGTTTTCGTGCTCAGACGCACCCAGCCAGCCAGCCAGCCACCCACCCAGCCAGCCACCCACCCACACACATAGTCACTTAAGGAAGTGGTTGCACCACTTAACACCCACCCACACACATAGTCACTTAAGGAAGTGGTTGCACCACTTAAAAATGTTTTGTAGGGAGGTCTGTTGCCTTACTCATATTAGCTAAAGGCTGGCGAGGTCCAACTAGGAGATGTTTTTGTACTCGCAAGTCGCAACCGGACGAGACGATTGCTGAACTACGCTGTATTGCCAAGCCAAATCTTATTATAGCCTACTCTTAATTACTGTATGGTATAAGAGCATCCTCAATTTCTGTTCAACCAACACTCTGATGGCACTATTAAGATGATCGATGGGCCGTGCTGGGCACAGAACACAGAGTGCAATTGCGTTGGGGGTGCTTCTCTGCCAATTTTGCTAGTTAGATGGTGCTTATCTGGTCACTAAGGTGGCACATGCAGGCGCTAAGTCGGCTAAGAGGTTGTATTTAGATTCTGAATTAGTGCTGGGTGTGTTTTAGGCATTACATCAAATAAACTGTTAAATAAACCTTTAACACACATTTCAGAAAACTGCATTCCCACTCCCAGGGTGCTGAGGGATTAGGTTCGAAGAAGGACTTTTTCCAAGGCCCACAGCAAACGTCGTCTTGTAGCGAGAAATTGAATCACACCACTTACCTCAAAAGAAAACTTATGTTGTCGGCTCTAATAAAAAAAATCATCCATTCTGGAGTTATTGACCTTTATATAACACCTGCTTTTGTCTAAAAGTGGTGTTTTGGAACAGAAAGCTGAGATATTCACAGTTTTGTGTCACAGACATTGACAGGCAGATATCAAATTGAACACAAAATATATCCTATACATACTATACACCGAATGAAAGCCCTGAATGTCTACTTTCATGAGGAAAAAAGAACACATCTACCGCTCGTCAGTAATTGGCTTTTTTATTCAGTTTGCAACGCGTTGTCGAACACCCCTGTAACATATATAAACCGTTTAGGATGCGGAAAAGTTCATTAGAACCGGGTCGATGTCCCCGACGCGTCCATTGCGGTCTTATCACGGCTAATTATGATGAATAATAAAGTTTTACAATCACTATAGTCTGGTTGCTCTCCTTCACACGAACACGTGCGTACAACGAGACACTCTGGAGTCCCAGTGCCTTCCATCCATCCAACCGCTGGCGGCAGCCCGACCCGGCCAGGGCCGGCCACCGCTGCTGGTGACGGCCCCTCGATACAATCCGTGAAGTTGTGATCTCGTTTGTTAGTTATCTTGTTTGTTCGTAGTAGTATGAAGAAGGAAAGGAGACATGAATCTGACCGCCTTCTGTCCATGGGTCTGTTATTCAAGGCTGCTCCGATGGTGATAGCGTCTGTGGACGCTGCCATTTCGATCCGAAAATACACACAAGACCCCCTCCCCTCCCCTCATCCCCTCCCCTGAAACAGGAGGGGAGGGGGGGAGGAGAGCTGATCCTGGGTGTTCATGCAGTGTGACGTGTGATTCAGGCTGACTAGAGTTTTACGATCGTATACAGGGCATAGAGTAGACGCCGCCATTAGGGATACTCTAAACACAAAGCGCCCCTCCCGTCCTGTTTCTGGAGGGGAGGGGGAGAGGCATACTGAAGTTGATCACGTGACCGGTGGTCTTGTGGCTTGATATATTGTCCGGGTGGGTAGAAAGGTGATTGAAAGTAATCAATAAAAACGCTAAACGTAAATCTGCGTGGCCCGCACGCCACGAAAGTGTGTTGAAATCGGATGAACTTTGATTGCAATCAGTGTGCGAGCATTGTGAACCTATCTAGGCTCATCTTAATCTCAATAATGTGCTCTCTAAATAGTAAATATCTGCATTAACAGGTTCACACAAAGTTTTATAACAATCAGAACCATAAAATTAAACCGTTATATTAAAGACCTAAAATAAATCAAGGTCCTGTACCTGCATCAGTAATTATTTATACTGTAACCACACTGTATTGCAGACCAAAAGGAAAACACAGAACTTTTGCTTTTGAAGTTAAATTGCAATATTTTTTATCTGACTTAAACTTGATCAACAAAAATAATTCAATTGAACAATGAAGATTTCAAAATACAAATGTTCAATGTTTTGTCCCGCAACGCAAAGTTCCTTATGTCGAATGAGTCAAGTGTCCAAAAGTAATCCAAAAGTAATCTAGGCCCTATAACCAAACATTGTAGATCTTCTATTTTACAAAAATCAAGTCATCCGTAAATTCATCAAATAAAAAGGCTCAAAAAGAGAAAAAAAATAATCCTCGCCCAACCTTCAAGTCAGGAGGACACAGCAGGTTTCCCTTTGTCCAAAAGCCATGAAGGGATTCAGAGCTAAACCCTCAGAAATGTTCTGTGACCACCACTTTTCTTCTTCCAGATCTCAAACCCCCAGCCCCACTACTCTGTGGGTTATCAATTTCTGATTGTGGTTTAGTATTCTTTCTTTCACAAACCACCACAAACACTCTTGATAAATGGAACGCCTGGTTGCCTCACTTCCTGCATACACTTTTATAGATGTTCCTGGTTGCCTCACTTCCTGCATACTTTTATAGATGTTCCTGGTTGCCTCACTTCCTGCATACTTTTATAGATGTTCCTGGTTCCTCACATCCTGGAACTATTGCTCACATGCTTTTTCCCCACAGCTCCGCCTATATGATCAACCCTTGTTAACTGTTATATGCTTGCATATATATATGCACACCTCACTGTCAATAATGAATGACCAAGATTTAACTACACAAAACCAAACATATTCAATACTTAAGTTGTATGTGTCATGGATCACCACTTGTATGTGGTTTCCAAAGCCAGTCAAACACCATCAATGTTTTCCTTTTTTTTCTCTTTCTTTTGTGACATTCAAAATCAGGATAAATCGTTTTCACTGCACTGCACAACATTCAGAATGTCACAGATGGGCTACTTCCTTTATTGAACCTTTCAGTTTATTACCACCCATTAATTGGGAGAGCAGAGGAGCCTCTAAATTAGTCAAATTATATAAATTGTACTTCTTGGTATTGCATGATGTGGCCCGTGGAAGACTTGCAATAATAATAATAATAATAATCTTTTTTTTATTTTATTCTGGGAATAAGAGGGCTAATGAAAGTTACAGGTATGGTGTGTGCTATGTGAAGTGTTTACCATAATGACAGTATAATCATATTCAAGGGCTATTGGAGCACTGCAGAGGGCAGGTGTGTGTGTGTGTGTGTGTGTGTGTGTGTGTGTGTGTGTGTGTGGTTTCTGCTGCCATCGGTGTATGAATGTGTGTGTGTGTGTATGGGTGAATGTAATGCACAATCTCTGCTATATAAATGCACCATTTAGCATTTACCATACTTGTATAGACATAGGGCTCCATTTTCGTCACGGCTAAACCTCTTATCCCTAAACTTCTTTGCCTTTTTTTACTACTTTGAAAAACATTTTTGAATAGTTCAACTAGCCAATCTACATTGTCACGTTGTGAGCTTGTAGACTGGCCATTTTAACTATTCAAAAATGTTTTTCAGAGGTGTTAATCCGGCCCTGCAAAACAAACAACTCACTGGCTTCCTTCGAGACAGGCCTAAAAATCCACCTGTCAGCAGGTCAAAGGGAGAGGAGGTGATCGCCCCAGCCTCTTTATGCTAATAATCCCCTTCCGATTAACTTCGGCCCCAACCTGTGCATACTGTATATTTCATGTTTAGAGGAAATGTATATGCTGTTTTAAATTATTATTGCTATATCAATTGTTGTTAATGTGTTAAATTATTATTCATGTCATGTGTGAGTGGATGGGACCCGAATGGAAACAAGGCTGCAAGGTCTTTCTTCGGTGAAATCTTTTTTTTTTGGACAAAAAAAAATTCTAGACTATGATAGACTAGACTATGTAGCTTTAAACATATTTTGTGTACATATCATTGTGCCGGGACTTTATTATCTGATCTTACTTTGTGCAGCATTTACATGCCATATGTTTACCAACATGCTAAACATATTACTAGATTGTTTGCACTGTAGTGAAATGTTGGATCTACTTATCTCTCTTATCTTATCTTATGCTTATCATTCTGGACATGTCATAACAGGCAAACATTCAGCTACATTCAGAAGAGATTTGGTGTAGAGGGACCCCTGGAGGTCCCCTGTCAAATGACGTATATGGGGTTCAAGTGGTGTGTATGCAATGACGTGACGTCATTGCATTTGTCATTGTATACACACTACACACTACACGTCAATGACGTGTAGTGTGTAGTGTGTATACAATGACAAATGCAATGACGTGTAGTGTGTAGTGTGTATACAATGACAAATGCATACTGCATATGTCATTCCATCGTCATGTGTACCTGGTTTCCTGTGGGCTTTCTTTGTTCTGGGGAACAGCTTGGCTCTCAGAACCTCACCCATTGGTGGCAATATAATACATATCAATGGGAGCATGATCCAGTGCTTCTGTTTTGACACCTTCTTCCTTTCAGCACACATTTTATTGTTGTGCAAATGTGTGTTTTTGGAAACTTTGGCACCATTTCATTTATTCATCAGGCCATGGATGGCTGAACCGTCAGCAAATTGGACAACGCCGTTTTATATGTGCGCTGCTCGGTGCTCACACATTCATATATGTACAGGGTGAATAGAATAGGACAGCTTAGACAACCCTGGGGAGCGCCTGTACTGATGTTCTGTGTGCCTGAGGAGATCTTGTTAACCCATTTTGATCTGAGATCAGATTCTAAAAATGTCTACATCCTGACAGTTTTCTGAAAAAGCTACGTTTCTATGTCAGTCGTTCTTCGATTTTTCAAAAATAGCAGACCTACAAGCTCATAGCGCGCCACTCGGTGGCGCGCTATGAGCTTGTAGATCTGCTATTTTTCAATAGCTAAAGCATAACATAATGCTAACACCAAAAGGGGTTCTCGCCCAAAATGGGTTAATTGTACTTGCTGTATGCGGTGTGTCAAAAATGAATCATACTGTACCGTCTAATGATGTAGAAGTTGACTAATATCTTTTTTTAGCTTGCTGATCAAACGGTATGGCTGTAGGGGTGCCCAGTGGCTCAGGAAGTTTAGTGCAAAAAGACCATATAGTATTCTCCTTGTGATTGTGAAGACCTGGGTTCGAATACGACTCCAATCTTGTCTGGCATGTCTGTCCCCCCCTCTCTCTCTCTCTCTCTCTCTCTGCATTTGGTTTCCTTGGTTTCCTACACTGGCCATCTGTTGAAGCATAGCCAAAATCAATATTATACTAGCCTGTCTGTTTCACTTTCATCTCTCTTTGATATGAATTCTCAAAGCAAATACAAATGTTTTTATAGTCTCTGCCAGGAGATTCATGTTTTCGCCCCTGTGTGTATGTATTAGCTAATACAGCTGATCTAAAGTGTGCGAGAAGCGGTAATAGTGGTGGATCATGGGTAAACAAAGAACTTTGCTTTTGCCTCCTAGTCCATCACCAGTGCTTTGTATTGGATGCAGATAGCAACTGGAAGTGAGTGAAAGGAACGCAGAAGGGAGAACATGTGAAGAATTGGGGATGACGAAGACCAGGTGATCCAGCATTCTGGATCACTTAAGCCCAGTATCAGCTTAAGCCCAGTAAGGAGGGAGTTGCAGACGAGCCTGGAGATCACTGAGGCTTTGATAATGAGCTGGACAGACTCGTTGGTGTACACGTGTTTAAGTTTTCAGTTTTGGCGACTGTTAAGGTTAATGGCTATGTCCCGACTAACGGCCGTAAACTCACGCAGTGCTAAATTGACAATCTAAGTGTTTGCTTCAATGTTACTTAAACAGCGGGTGTCGTAAATGTCTTTAGAAATAAATGGACATGGTCTTGGTATAGTGAAAAACATTGAAAAGTGAGAACTGGGAAGATAGATAAATAGACTTTATAGTAGTAATACCACTATAATATACAGACAAAGACTATATCATTCATCACAGCATCTAAATTTATAAAGCACTGTTAAATAATCACCATCAATAGTGACGAGATTCGACCAGATTTTTTTTTAATGAGTTAATAGCACAGGCAGACTTCACATACTAGAGCATGTCTGAAATAAGTGTCAGAGCTGAAATCGACATGTAAATATGAAATAAATGCTTAAACATGTAGCTAGGTGTAATGTTAGAGTCCACAGAAGTGAACCTTTCAAGCCTGTTTTCTCAACTCGCTGTAAGACATTACTCTATAAGTCTTATCTCCAAAACTGGTGGGTCAAACTGAACAACCAATATGTCAATTTGAAGCTATGATTCCCTGCTTTCACATGACATGAAAAAACGAAAATTCAAAAAAATCCAATGGCAGTCCCTCTGTCAAATTTGTTCCTCCGTCAAATTTCACTATAATTCAGAATACTTCAGTATATCAAACCCGCTCTCATGATTACATCAATGGATTTCCGAGAAAATAAATAAAGGTTGAATGAATTGCGTGGGATGGGGGGGGGAATACTGTAATGACACTCTGACTATTGTGTATATGGGGTGTATACTGTTGTATACTATTGTTCGTTACTTATTGTGAGTTTTTATTTGGTGATGGGTTTTACTCTCTTACTCTGTATCTGTACCTTAACTGTTGTGCCACCTCCGCTGACTGAATGTTCCCCATGGGATCAAGACAGAAAGCTGCATACAGCTCTCATGGTGTGACAACCACTTAAACGGAAGCAGGTGAATCTATCAGTTGGGCGCGCAATCATAAAGTGCATATATATTGTAGTGGAACATGACCTGACGTTCACTTAGCCTGGCTAATAAGCCAGACCGAATCAGCCGTTGGCAAAGAAGAATTGCCTGCCGGCACGACAGTGTGATTTGAGTCTGGCTTATTAGCCAGGCTAACGTTCACTATCACTCAACCACTCGTTAATAACTTTATTCTGACTGGTCCGGAGGACAAGAATGCACTTTTTAAGATATCATCAAATGTAAAGGGATAAGTGAGGAACCGTCAACAGAAGAATGGTAAAATGTTCTCCTCTACTAATATGTTGGAATGTTAGCTGTCAAAAAAAATCAATGGGGTATATAAACTAGCGCAGTGCTCTTGTACATGTTTGTACTTAATCACAGATTTTTACTTAATCACTGTGTACAGTGCAAACCTATACAGTACTACAGGATCGAGTGAGCTCTGCAATGTTTGTCTTGAAGGACAGCTGAATGTCCAGCACCACCACCACTCCCAGGTTCTTGGCAAGTTGGCAGTTGGAACAGGAGCCACTAGGGTGTTGTCAATGGATACGGAAAAGATATTGTAGAGGGCAAGGCTTAAGGAAGAAGAGAAGCTCAGTCTTGTCTGTGTTGAGCTTGAGGTGATGAGAAGACATCCTCCGAGAGATGTCAGTCAGACATGCAGTGATACGCCCTTCAACCTGTGTGGCAGTGATAGGAGGGTTTGTATAGCGACAGAGCCATGGGATGTGGCCGTGGGCCACCTCCATGGGCCATGAAGAGGGGGAAAAGGGAGCGGGCCAAGATCAGACCCTTGGGCGGCGGCACCGGTCAAGAGGGTACAGTGGGATGAAAGCAAACCTTTCCATGAACGACTTGAGTGCTATCTCAGTGATACCCAGGTCACAAAGGGTGTCCGGGAGAAGCTGATGATGTTGTAGCGCACGCACGCACGCACGCACGCACGCACGCACGCACGCACATTATCCTTATTACTTGCGCAATCAGAGCGTGCAAGTAATAGTTTTCGTCCAGGGCGATGTTTGATGCGTATGCGCCGTGCCAGCGTATGACGTAATGACTACTTGTGCTTGATATGGCACATCAACTTAATTAATTTCCTTTAATCCACCCGACACTGATCGACATATACGTCACCATCGAAAGCCGTCACTCATGCGTATGAGTGATGACTACAAGTTTGTGCTTGATATGGCAGTGGTGTCAGATTACATACTTGTATACATAGGGGCATTACCTTTAATCCTCCCGACACTAAAACATATTGTCCTTACGTCACCATTGAAAACCAATTACACCCTGGCATTGGGTCCTTTAATCCATATCTTTATTACGTCATCATTGAGAAAAAAATAAATCCTTAGCCAGGAGAGACTAAAGGGATTGCTGAGAGCTAGTAGTAGTAGTCCACCAAACCGAAGGTAAACCCAGGAACAAGAGCAAGGAATTGTTGTTGAAAGAGACAGAAAGAAGAGGAAGATTGCAGATCTTATTATTCCCAAACACGTGTTCACAGGAAAATTCTAGAAGATCTCAGAGAGGTTATAGAGAGATCGAAGAGATCACAGAACAGAGAAGATAGTCAGATTCTAGAAATCCTTAGCCAGGAGAGACGAAAAGGATTGCAATTACATATTAATCTAAAGATCTAAAGAGTTTTCCTAACGCAATATTGCTGAGAGCTAGTGTCCCACCAAACCGAAGGCAAACCCGGAAACAAGAGCAGGAAGTGTTGTTGAAAGAGACAGAAAGGAGAGGAAGATTCCAGGTCTTATTATTCCCAAACACGTGTTCACAGGAAAATTCTAGAAGATCTCAGAGAGGTTATATTTCAAACATTCTTTCACAGAGAAGCTGAGATTTGACAGTTTGTAGCGGTCGACAGTACTTGCCGCTCTGCTTACGCACCTTGGTCCTCATTCACAACGGCGTTTACGCTCATAAAGTGACGTTACGTGAGCGGAGCGTGAGCGGACAGGCATTTACGTGGATTCCCACATTACGTGGGAATTCATGAACTTGAACGTGAACTTGACGGTGACGTGGGTTGGTCGGAAATTCCGCTGAAAGCTGCGCCACCTCTCATGGTCGTGTACGGCTTGCGTAGATTTATTAAGAAGGCTTTAGTCTTCATGCTGAATCAATTAAAAGTCCCCAAATCTCAGATAAAATATGTAGGCATGTGTCCCCAACATTGGTCGCACATAAAAAAATTATAGCCTATATAAAAGCCAAGTATCACTTGTATGCCTAAATGCATGCATTCTAGAGGCAGGTTAGCCTAGAGTGCCATACAGAAACTGCCCCTGCAAGCCCGACACCTTTTTTATTTATTTATTAGGATATTTCTAGCATGCGCGATTGCGCTGCTCACTTGACAGCTTTCTACTCGCAGTGCAACGCGCTGTGAGCTTGTAGATCGGCTCTCGCAGTCTCGCGGACTCGCGCTGCATGTTAGAAAACAAACTCACAATTATAATAAGAACATACACTTATCTGCATTCTGCACTGTACGAATCCAACGTTGTTTAGTGTAGTAATGTCTGCAGTATAGGCCTATTTAAATTGTTTCGTTATGGAGCTCCTTTGAGTCAGTCTGACTGTCGGTGCGTGTGTGTGTGTGTGGGGGGGGGGGGGGGGGGGATTAGCCCTATATAAAAAATAGAAGACCACATTAGCCTATTTGAATGAATGGCATCAGCGTGTTTGAAAGTCCGCCAGTCATATCATAGTTTTAAGCCAGCTCACCTCCACTCGCGCTTGTTCACAAACATGACGGACAGACGGACAAGAAAGGCTGTTGATGATGATTATTATTACCACTGTAACTCGCTGATCAGCATGTTGACAGAGACTCAGCCAATTAAAGTTTCACGTAGGACTAAATGCATTTGCTGCAAGCACCTATCTGCCTCCATTTGCGCCGTGGTATTAATTTATAATATGTAGCCTATATTGATCACATGCGGACGCCACACAGAATAGCCAACTCTTACCTGCAGCTGAGGAAACATACAACGTAGTTGGATCGGATGAAATATAGCCTTAAGTCCAAATCCCACAAGAAAAAAAAGAAAGAAAATATGTCCTGTGTCCATGCATGTCCATATATTTGCTTTCCAAATCCGACAGTGCAGGGCAGGGAATCAATCACCGCAGTAGACTAATCAATAGGGCCTTTTATCATTGCCGAGTTTTAATATAGCATTTGGTTGTGTGGTGAACAGTACAAATTAACTTCTTTCTCATTATGTGAAAGTAACTGTAACATCAGTTAACTTATTAACGTTCTGACATTTAACAAGGAGTGAAGCAATGCGTGCCAAGTTGGCAAGTTTCGTTTATAATTATATACAAAACTCGCGCTGTTTGCTTGAAGATCTGTCCGTGCAGAGACCCGCCTGTCAAAATTAACTGCTCTACAAGCTCATCGCGGCTGTTGTATATAATTTAAAGCCCGGTGCAGGCTATGATGACGTATTTCGATATTTCCTGTTGCCTTATATGGTGTGGGATGGGCGTTCTAACCAGGCGACACCAGGCGAATGGCTTGGGAAAAATGCGGAAAGGCTACACTCTGCGATCCGCACAAATGAAGTGATTACACCAGCTTCCCTGAATAAGACGGGAGCAAATCGCAGCGTGATCGGACAGAGAAATACGATGATATTTAGTATCTGTATACGCTTCCGTTACACCCTGGCGTAAACGCCGTTGTGAATGAGGACCCTTGTGTGCAACAAGCAAGTAGGCACTCGACAGAGTGCAGTTCTAGTTTTTTATATTATTTGGGGGGGCTTTTTATGCCTTAATTGATAAACAGTAAACAGTAGTTTGACAGGAAATGGGGAGAGAGATGACACGCAGCAAAGGTCGCTGGGGATCGGCACTCAAACCCATGACACGCAGTCAGGCTGGATTTGCGTGTCATTAAGTACCAGGTCTTATTACTTAACATAAGACCTGGAGGCGTGATCAATGCCAATTGGCTATTCTGAGTGGCCAAACAGCATTGACCACGCCTCCAGGTCTTAAGTTAAGTAAGACCTGGTACTTAAGACACGCATAATACTGCCCCAGGTGCCCAGACAGCTACGCCAGCCGTCCAGGCCTATTTTTTTTATTTTGAGTTAACTTACAGTTTGTTCTGCAAACGTGCCCAAGTCTAAATTGAGCATACCCATGCAAACACAGGTGCATAAGCAAGGAGGCACACGCATGCACACATGCATGTACATAAACTCACCCACACACACACGCAGTGCCACACACGTACGCACGCACGCACGCACGCACGCACGCACGCACGCACACACACACACACACACACAGATAAACATGCTGTATAGTACAAACAGTCGACACCTGCTTTTGTTATGTGGAGCACCCATTTTGTGTGTGTGTGTGTGTGTGTGTGTGTGTGTGTGTGTGTGTGTGTGTGTGTGTGTGTCTGTGTGTGTGTGTGTGTGTGTGTGTGCGCATGTTGTTGCAAAATTGGTTTTGGAGCAGTGAGAGCAGAGAGCACCGCGTATTGTTTAATAAACAATTGCGCTGATATTCTTTTTTGCCTGCCTATCTGTTTGACTGACAGGTTTATTCATCACTGAGTGAGATAGCATTGACTTTGGTTCAATGTTGAAAAAATAAAACAAGGAATTTTAAACCTTCAAACTACTTATACCATGTTGCTGTAGCTTACAGTAGCTTGCTACATTTCTCTGAGGGGTAGCATTGTTGTTGTGAGTCTTTAGGACCAGCCTATCTCCTACATGTATCTTTTAGGGTGCATGGTAATGATAATGATAATTAATTTATTTATATAGCACATTTTCTAGACAAAGTCACAAAGTGCTTTACATCAAAAGAACAATAAAATATCAATCCATGCAATGGCCGGCATAAAAATACAAAACATACATAATACAATAATGACAGTTAGGAAAAGGCTTTAAGATAAAGGTGGGTTTTCAGCAGAGTTTTAAATGTGGATAATGATTTTGCGCATCTTAGGTCAGTAGGTAGGGCATTCCAGAGTATGGTATGGGTGGCTTTCAGGTAGGAATTGCTTGTAGGCCAACTGTTCACGTTTGTGGCATCCCTTGTGGGCAGAAGTGTTTTTTTTGGAGATGTGCTCTACAAAGTCCCTTGGGTTCAGGATTTATTAAATTCTTTCCTAAACAGTCGCCTCCGCAAACTTTGGAAACGAATAGCCAATTGGAATGGAATCTGAACAATAGCCTATGACTAGTAGCCTTGGAGCAGCATGTGTACTGAATTGATGAGTTTTGGTTTAAGGTAGTAGTAGCAAAATGCGTGTTTTGAAGGAGGACATAGCCAATGGATGAATGGAAATGAAAGGAATCCTTGGAGGAAAAAAAGTATTATACAACCGACGGTTGAGAAAATAGGTGAAGGCCAAATAGTTGATAGGCCTTCACCGGTTTTAGTGCACTATGAGGCAGATTTTAAGAATTTGCGGTGGAGGTTCTTCTTTGGCCTACTGGGAATGACCGAGCGTGCAAAGTTTCATTGAATCTATAACCTGTGCAGGCCATTTGCCAGTGTGGGGTGATTTGTTCTGTTATTTACAGTAGCTGCTGGTGTGGTGACCTCGTAGTCTCTTCCAGACTGACAAGGAGCCGTTGGCAGAGAATTGTTGTTCCAGCTTCTTAGAGTATACTGTTGTTTGGCCTGGTTTAGTCATAGAATCATTTTTCACAAGTTGTATTTTTAGATGAACCTCATCTTATATCCACTCATGTACTTCAAGTGGAACATATATGATATCTTAGGTTAGCCTACAGTTGCCCTTTCCTTTTTTTGGGACATACTCTTGTATTCTGCAAATGAGGACCCCTTTTCCACCGGTTGGTTCCCAATGGGAACCAACCGGTGCAGTTATTTTTGGTTCTTAGTCCATGAGCCAGAGCTCCAAAATTGGTGGGAAAACTAGACCTATATTACATTGTTTATAGGTTCAATACAAGTAATTTAATACATGATAACCCTTCCACAGTAGTAGCTTTTTCATATTTTCGATTATTTTGCATAATTTCCTACATAATAGTCTAGTAGCCAGCCCATAGAGCCCCATTGTGAACCCGGACATGTTGAGTACACCAACGTTTTATGTTATAAATGTTGAGTATGGGTCCCCAGCATGTAGAAACTGCCGGATGCTAACTTGCATATGTTGAGCAATTTTCATAATTGGCATAATATGTGACCATACCATTAACAACCTATAGAAGGCAAAAAAGTCAAAATGTCATCATGCTTTATGTAGCATGTGATGTGTCAAACTAGGGGGTTTGCTGAATCCATTTCAAACATTAATTTTGCAAAAAAATACTCATTGGGCTAAAAACGGCCAATGCCGTCATCAAGTGGGCATGGCTGTTTTAAGCCCAATGAGTGTTTTCTTTGCAAAACGAATGCTTGAAATGGATTCAGCATCATGAAAACCCCCTAGTTTGACACATCACATGCTAGATAAAGCATGATGAAAATTTGAATCTTTTGCCTTCTATATGTTGTTAATAGTATGTCATATTTTGCCAATTATGAAAATTGCTCAACATATGCAAGTTAGCATCCGGCAGTTTCTACATGCTGGGGACCCATACTCAACATTTCTAACATAAAACGTTGGTGTACTCAACATGTCCGGGTTCACTTTTTGGCTACTAGACTATAATGCCTCATTTGCATATTAAAAAATGTAAAATTTGTAATACAATAAATCATTGTCTTTGTGTAAGTACTCAATTGGGGAAGTTTCATGGTGATAAAAATCTAATATAGGTATGGTTTTGCACATACAATTCATAATTAACGTTCTATTTGGAGCTCTGGCTCATGGACTAAAAACCAAAAAGAACTGAACCGGTTGGGAACCAACCGGTGGAAAAGGGGCCTAAGAGATATTCAGCAAGTCATGAACCAAGGTATAGCAGATCTACAAGCTCAACATATGTCACATTGCGACTTGTTACGAGCCTGTCGTCTATTTTCGATGCAGAGATTTGGTGTAGAAGACTCTGGGGGACTCTGGTCAACTAAGTATAAAGGGTGTAAGTAGTTTAAGACACCGCTCTGATAGATAGTGTCTTCTAAGCGGTTTAAACAGTTTCTCTTTAACGGTAGTTAATCTCCATTTGCAGTAAACAAATGCGTTCATTCAAGTTGAGTAGGTCTGCTTTTTATTGTATCATTATGTCTCCAAGTCACAAATACATTCCTGATGTGGGGTGGTGGAAGGTTCTGAGCCTTGTACAACCCTATAGCCTATATGTGAAGATAATATGATATGACTTTCTCCACACCTATTTGCAAATACACTAAGTCACAGTATAACAGGTGCAGGAAATCAAGTAAATCGCATCAATATTTTTGACATATTTGCCCATCTGGTAATCAAGCATTTTCCATCGATTTAGGTCCAGGGAAGTCTACAAAGTAGAAACCAAAGGACATGGACTTGCCACAGTGATAATGGAAAGTCAGAGACTCACAAATAAAAAGAACTGCGACGTCTGGTCTGTGTGAGGGCTATAGTTCATCACTGCAAAACCATCTGAAATTGCTTCTCTCAACCTCATTTTAAAACAGTTTTATTTTTATGTAGACTATGAAGAAGGTTAAAAAAAAACATAATTGTTTTTCCACCTGCAATAAAAGAACCCCCTTCTACATTTAAACCGTGTTACTACGATGGCAACGGGAGGAATGCACCTTTCTGTTCATCTGCTGCGCGAGAATAGGAACTGTCTGGGTGATGGCCATTATGGATCCAACTAGTGCCTGAGCATTCGCTCCGCCGGGATCACTGAAGTGTTGGAACTAACAAGCTCGGGATGCAGGCGGTGTGGTTGCAAAATGGGATTTTTGTCCTGAAAGCGTCTGGGTTTTGCTCCCCTGTCTTCAGCGAGGCGGGACAGACCGAGGAGAGGCCGTTTGGATGAGACTGAATTGTCTAAATGATGCGCTGGCAGAATTGAGACTATTAGATCTGATAATCTGGCTAATGATCTATCTACTATACTCTGGGGGTATAGAATAGAATCGAATGAGCGCTCCATGTGTGCGGGCCCTCCATTTTCATACTCTCTTTCACAAGCGCTCACAAGTAGCTAAGTGAAGACTGTAGCTAATGTGCCAGAAGACATGCAATCGTTTAGGATTAGGCACAATCATGGATGCGCATGTGGAATTATGGATTTCAATATTCCACACGCACACATACTGTATGGAAGCACACAGACACATGATGCCCCAGCCACTTCTCTGTTCAAACTTTAGTATAATTTATACATGAAAGGGAAATGCATTCACACAGACACTACACGCACGCACACGCACACACACGCGCGCGCACACACACACACACACACACACACACACACACACACACACACACACACACACTGCTCCCACGGCCTCAGGGTCGGAACTCGGCACAGATTAAAAGAAGTGTCATTGACGGACGAGGCCCCTAAGCTCCTCCCTCTCAGGCACGTCATGGTGGGCTTGGGAGCGACCCACTTCATTTCACTAGCATAATGGGTAAACACAGTGTGATCAGTCCAATTACCCTCTCGTCGCAGAGGCGTTCTGGCGGGATTGGCCCGCGGAGATGGATAGAGAGAGCTGTCGATGTGGGAGAGAGTCACACAACAGTAGCTCTATAGCACCTGCTGCCTGCAGAGCCTTCACTCGTATGAATCTCAATTTGTTTGTACAGCCGTGCACAAGACAGTAGCCAAGCAGTGCGCCCTCTGAGGGTGGGAGCCACCGGCTGCCCCCCTGCACCTCGATCTGACTGCTGTTCTGTGCTGTCTGATTGTGGATGTATTGGTGTGTTTCTCATCAAAGAAACCATCCAATACTGGGTGCTAGGCTAGCCCGGCCTAATGTTATCCACCCACTGTATTGTTTTCCGCTTGGTTCGTATAGCCTGCTTGACTTTCAAGGACTTTGAAAGTTTTGACAGCTAAGTAATATTTCACACTTCACTGTTGCAAGATCTTTTTCCCCCTTCTTCCCCCTCATAAATAACTAAACGGCAAAGGCTTGCTTCACATGTTCTTCTTGCAAGTTCTTTGTGGTTTACCTCTGAAAGACTCACAGTTTCCTGAATAGATGTGCGTAACCTTGACAGAATTAAGTTATTGCTCCCACTTAATCTACCTCACATCTGCCCTCACATTAAATGGACGTAATTGGATAGGCTCTTTGTCCTGTCCTGTGATCCAAAGACATGCTAATCAGCCGTAAAGGAAAAAATCGAATTCTCCCTTCCTCAGTGTCCTCCTGGAATGTGGCTATAGCTGATGGAAATATAGCATGCATTTGGCTCCCTATCATAGAGTATGATGACCCCCCCCCCCCCCTTCCTCAGGGGGGAGGCCCTGGGGAAAATAAATATTGCTGGCTTTTGAAAGATTGAGATAAATTCACAGTGAGAACTAACAGAGAAAGTAAAAAATGACCTATCAGGATTCAGTTGAGTCAGATAATTGAACGTAATACCTTTCAAATAGCATATTGATTGAAAGAAGACTCTTTTCAAAAACATGGAAAGGAATGAAAAAAATTCTTTGTTGTTTACTTTTCTCTCTTTGGGGGGGGGGGGGGGGGGGGGAACAACAAAAACACTGGCATGGTTGCATGCAGTGCAAATGAATGAAAGATGTTGTAGTCTACACAGTATGATGCACATTAGTAATGAGATGAAAAGGACGGTTTTGCCGTGGGTGCACGAGGCATCAGGTAGATGACAGGGAAACATGACTTCAAAGAACTCTTTCTTATCTTGGGTCTTTTTAGATTGAGATGGTGCTATGGTGCTTCGTGTCTTGCTTTTAGTTGCCTAATTCATCCACCAACGATAATGGTGTGTGTGAGAATATTAACACTTGTTACATTGTATTTGACAGAGAGAGAGAGAGAGAGAGAGAGAGAGAGAGAGAGATGTTATCAAGATCATGTCATGATTTATTATCTGGCAGTTCTGGGGTGAATTCATTGAAATATACTGCATCTTGTTTTACCTCTAATATATCTCAGTTGTCCCCACCTAGTCTCCAACAAAACACACATGGCTAGTATAGTATAGGCTAGTAGTAAAGAGGAATCTGGACCAGAATGCTGAAGGACAATACATTGACCATGGATGTAAAGAGCTGTTTTTCTCTCTATATCCATCTGTCTGTCTGCCTGTCATTCTCTCCCCCACCCCTACACCTCACTCTCTCTCTCTAACGCACGCACGCGCGCACACGCACACACACACACACACACACACACACACACACACACACACACACACACACACACACACAGGAACTCCCCTCATATATGTACACTAGGAATCTGGGGCTGCTGTAAGAAGTGCTGAATTAAGGATAGGCGCACCTGGAAGTCCTTTATCCTCCCTCCTCTGTCTGTCTCCCTAATTTCTTTCTCTCTCTCTAAAATGCATAAAATAC